>NC_073230.2:93097954-93725681 GCF_029281585.2 Gorilla gorilla gorilla | reverse complement strand
ACTCTCAAATGAACTTTATAAACTAGCCTGAATAGGGAAGAACATTCTGGTATCAGAGTGTTTGGGATCCTGAAAAAAAAATGTAGGGAAGGAGTTATTTATTTGAAACAGTTCTTTCATACTTACTTTATATATAGACACACACATACATATTTATTTACTTACTAGTACTAGTGAAATTGAGTGATGTTCCAGAATGAATACTATTTAAACCATTGTTTTGCGGTCATAAACCGGGACCTATTAGCAGAAGTAGAGAAGTGGTAAATATTAATGAGTAATTTCCAGTCATATCTGCCAGTGATTTCCAGGACGCATGAGACCCAGGCCCAGCTAACTGTTATTTTGTGTGTAAAGCTTGCTCCTATAGGCATTTTCCATTGCAGTACACTCAACTATCAATGTTTTCCAAAAAACTATAGATATGTGTATGTGTGTGTATATATATTTTGGTCTAGGGTCTTATATTTGAAATATATATTCCTTCTCTTCTGCACTCAAATATGTGAATTTCTGTTTATTCTTCAAGACTCAGGTCAAATATCTTTGCCTTCACAACTTCATTACCTTCTCAGGAAAATAAAAACAAAATAGTTGGTATATGCTGCTTTTATATCAGTTACCACATTATTTTGTAGGTGCTTATTTTGATTTCTGTGTCCTTCCTAAACTGTAAGCTACTAGAAACTATTCCTTCTCCAGTGCCTAGCACAATGTCAAACATGAGTTTAGAACTGTAAAATATTGTTGAATGAATAAATGTGAATAAGTGATTACTAAAAATATAAGAGGAAGTGAAAGATCAAAAGAGCTGTCTAAGAGAAAGTTGTAAGTATGACAATTTAAGAAGAATATTAGGCCAGGCATAGTAGCTTAAGCTGGTAATCCCAGCACTTTGGGAGGCCAAGATGGGAGGATTGCTTGAGCCTGGGAATTCAAGACCAGCGTGGGCAATATAGTGAGACCTCGCCTCTAAAAAAAAAATTTTTTTTAATTAGCTGAGTGTGATGGCATGTGCCTGTAATCCAAGCTACTCAGGAGGCTACAGTGGGAGAATTACTTGAGCTCAGAAAGCGGAAGCTACAGTGAGCCTACTACTGCACTCCAGCTTGGAGTGCAGAGCAAGACCCTATCTCAATGAAAAAAAAAGAAGAAGAAAAGAAAAAGAAAAATATTAGCATGGGAAACATGCTAATATTTATGAAATATTATGAAAAGATAAATAAAAGCACTAACCCTATGCTATGGAAATGTGCATTTTGATGCAGTAAGGTTTACTATGGTGAAGAAACATGGTAGAGACCAAATAGGGATCCAAGTGGCATGAGGCTATGAAAACATGTTGAAAGTCAAGAAGAAAACAGTACCCACTCAGGTACAAATCCTACAAATGATACTATTTAAGAAGCATATACCATTAGGAGCTACATTATATCTGCTTCTATATATGCATATGTATTTTTGGTTTATAGGTTACCATATATAGAATATAGGAATTACTTGTTTTCCAATAATACAAATGTAAAGTGTCCATAGAACAGCAGGGCCAGCTTTGTAGGAAATAGACATAATTTCTTTAGTCTTTGGCCTTCTTTTCTGCCTTCTGTTTCTACTGCATCTTTTTATAAATATTATTTTAAAATCTAATCCTAGATTTTACGATTTTTGGGGGAGTACAGTTTCTTTAGGCACAGTTTAGATGCATAATAATTACTGAATTTTATTGAAAATGCCAGTGTTTGTTATGTATATTAATTGGACTTGATGAATTATACATTTATTTCTTTCATATATTTTTTCCTGTATTAAGAGAGGGATTGGACAACTACTTCAGTTCCTTTTAAGATAAACATTTCAGCAGAAATAAGGACAATCAAGTTTCTTATGGCTATATCTGAAGGCCACATTTAGTTGTCTTTTAAATGATGTAGGTAAGAAATAAACAGCTTCAATATCCTGTTTGCTGTACAGCCCTTTAGCAATATTTTCATAATAATTTCATAGAAAGTTTCAGTGAGCATTCAATTTAAATGTATATGCAAGTAAAATGAGGGATGACAAACAAGAGCCCAGGACAGTGTTAGAATGGAGGTCAGGTTCAGTGATCTTATGATTGAGACAGCATTATAATACTGACACACTGCTACTTCAGGGCTAGTATAGGTCATACCATGAAACAGGTTCAGTGTAGGTATTTGCTTAGGTAGCTTCAAGATGGTTTACCTTAGTTTTATTGGGAAACAGCAGAGCGTTCCAGCTAATATGGTTCATTCTGATTCTATAAAAGGTGATAAATATTGCTATTCACATAATGTGTTCTGCGGCTACTTTGTCTCTTAAATGATTAAAAGTGGTACTATCGCTTACACATTTTAAAAATTAGTAAGTTACTTTTATACTGACTCAATTTTCCTTTTCTTAACATCTCAATTGATTTTAAAGACAAAACAGTTGTTTAGAAGAAATTCATCACGTGAATGTTTAAACTTACATAGTTTTGGATACCTGGCAGTTTTTTTTTTTTTTTTCTGTATTATCATCTTGTTGGCCTCTTACTACAGGTTTTCAACACATACTCCAATGAAGACTATGACAGGAGAAATGATGAAGTTGACCCTGTGGCTGCTTCAGCTGAGTATGAACTTGAAAAACGTGTAGAAAAGCTGGAACTTTTCCCAGTGGAGCTAGAGAAAGGTTCGTGAGTGCTACAGTGTTAATATCATTATGTTGCTATGTTAATAATACCGAATTATTTTTCCAAAATGTAGCCTTTTTTCTAAGGATTGGATAAAATTTTAATTCTAACAGAGGATCTTATTTATTAAGTTTCAAAAATAGTTGATATGGATTCTGAGTAGATGGTGGATTGAAATTTTTACTCCCAACTGAAACCCATCTATCTTAGCTGGCTGCGATGGTGGTTAGGATCAGGGAGGTATAAGTGAGGCCTAATGCTTTGTTGGTATTCCTGGAAAGGGCTGCTACAGCTGAGAGCCCAGAAAGAGCTGGTATATGAGAGCTTGGGGCAAATGGTTGCTTTCTTTTGTTTTGGTGGATAATTGGAAAATTATGGAGATTTTTTAATAAAGGCGGTAGAATCCAAGGAAATTTAAATAGTAGGGCTACATCCTCTCCCCCTCTGAGGGGAGAAGGTTGAAAGAGAGCAGGGAGAAGAGGGAGCAGAAAGGCTTCCTTCTGATTTCTCTCCCAGGAATGACACCCTGCCTACTGTAGTAACTGCTGACCCGTGGGATCAGAGATTACCAGGTAAGATGTAAGATCGGCACCCAAGAACTGAACTGTCACTCAGTGAACAGAGAAATAACACCTCTGAGAGAGCTTTGAAAATAAAAAGAGTAGAACAAACAGATGATGACTTGAATAACAAGAAAAAAAAAAACAAAAACCTACCCAAGGATACTCAAGCATGGCTTAAAAAAAGACATTTGCAAGTTATGCCTCTAACAAAGGACTAATATTCAGAATCTATGAGGAACTCAAATACTCAACAACAACAACAACAAAAAGAAAGAAACCCATTAATAATTGGGCAAAGGACACGGACAGATATTTCTTAGAAGAAGACTTACAAGCAGTCAACAAACATGAAAAAACACTCCACATCACTAATCATCAGAGAAATGGAAATCAAAACCACAATGAGACACCATCTTACACCAGTCAGAACAGCTATTATTAATAAGTCAAAAACAGCAGATGTTGGCAAGGATGCAGAGAAAAGGAAATGATTAGATACTGTTGGGGGAAATGTAAATCAGTACAATCTCTGGAAAACAGTGTGGAGATTTCTCAATAATTGAACATAGAACTATCATTTGACCAAGCACTCCCACTACTGAATATCTCCCCAAAGGAAAAGAAATAATATCAAAAAGAGACTTGTGCTTGTATGTTTAACAGAGTACTATTTAATGGAAATAGTCTTGGAAATAGCAAAGTCATGGAATCAACCTAAGTATTCATCAATAGATGACTGGATAAAGAAAATGGGGCATGTATACACTATGGACTACTGTGCAGCTATAAGAAAGAATGAAATCATGTCTTTTGCAGCAATATGGTTGGAGCTGGAGGCCATTATCCCTACATGAAATAACTCAGAAACACAGAGTTATTTGCTGCATGTTCTCACTTATAAGTGAGAGCTAAACAGTGGGTACACATCAACATACAGAGCAGAGTAATAGACACTGGGGACTACAAAAGTTTACGAGGGTGGGAGGGGGATGGGGCTTGACAAATAACCACTTGCGCACAATGTGAACTATTCAGGTAAAGGTTACACTAAAAGCCCAGACTCACCACTATGTAATATATCCATATAGCACACCTGCACATGTACTCCGCTGAATTTATACAGATTTAAAAAAAGACATTCTTGAGCAACTTAGCAACAAGAACAAATTACTTGATTTTGAAATGAAAAATTTCACCGGAAGAATTGAAAAGAATAGTTATTGTTGAGACTTAAGCTGGCGATCTAGAAGATGACGTTTGAGAGATGTTCCAAAAAGGATTCTCAAATGACAGAGCAAAAATCCAAGAAAAATCATGAAAGAGTCCCAATATATAAGTTGTAGGCAACAGAAGAGACAAACGACAATGGAGAAGGACAGACTAATAATAATCATAGAAGAAAAGTTTCTTGTCCTTAAAAAAAAGATCTGAGGCTTATATTAGGAAGAACTTATCCATTTACGAGTGAGAGGTCTAAATAACCCCAAACTGATCCCACACTTAGGCATAGCCTGGGAAAAAATCCTAATATTCAAAGATAAAGTGAAAAAGCTTAAAAAATTCCAGGCCAAAAAATACCCAACCAAACAAACAAGCAAATATACTTGCAAAGGCAAAATAATTAGACTAGCATCAGACTGTAACACTAGAAGCAGGGAGATGTAGAAATCATTTTACATGCCACTGAGGGTAAAAAGGATGGTGATCCAAGAATCCCATATCCATCCCAGAAAGCATTTACCTATCCTGGTGAAAGAAAGACATCTGCTGCTATCTAAGGATTTAAAGAACACATTGCCTACATACTTTATCTGAGTAATTCACTGTCCAATTTAGCAGAGAGGGAGTGAAACAAAGAGCAGCTTGTTCAAAACAGCAAGGGCAAGGAAAAAAGAGGTGAAAACTATGAAGTATTAAACATACAATTGCTTAAATGAAAAAGTATGAAGAATACTAGTCATATTACACCAAACATGACTGATGGATTACTCCTGTTAAAAGACACTTTCATTTGGAGTTAAAGTGAATTAAAGAGTAATGCTTACATTTTTCATACATTTTAAAATGTAAAAGCCATTCTTAGTTCATTGGCCATACAAACACAGCTGGGCCATCATATTACTTATTTTAGTAGTAGCAAAAAAACAAGAACAATCCAAGTATTCATCAATGGTAGAAAGGGTCTATAAATTGTAGCATATCTAGGCAATAAAATATTACTCAGCAGTGAAAGTGGAGGTGCCACAGTTCATGCAGCAGTATGTATGATTCTTAACATGATATCGAGGGAAAGTAAAAATAGCAAACCACAGAAGAAACCATTTAGTGTAATATAATTGCATTTACTTACATTTCAAACCAAGAAAATTAAATAGCATATTGTTTTGGGATACACAAATGAGTAGTTTTTAAAAAGTAGTATTAAAAAGTAGGGAATGATTAACACAATGTTTAGTATAATGGTCACTGAGGAAAGAGTTGCTGTGTCAGGGAGGGATATATAGTGGCTTTTGTGATGTCGGTAATATTCTGTGTCTTTGTACATGGATGTTTGTTTTATTTTTATTCTTTAAACATAATGTTTTGTAGATAAATATTTTCTTAAACTCATTTGTATGTTGCCATATTTCATACTAAAAATTAAACTAGAAGGTAACCAAATCAAACACAATTATTGGGGATTTCAATATATTTCTTTCAGAACTGGACAGATTTATGGACAGAAAACAAAAATCGAGGAGTGGGTTAATATAATGAACTCTATTTCAAGCTGTATTTTAAAAGAAAAAGTTTTATCCTTTGGAAAAATGTTAAAGGTTCCTTTAATATGAGAATTTGGAAATTATGTAATACATTCCTAGGTAGATGTTTGATTGAAGAGAAAATTATAACTCATATCCCAAACCATCGTGGAAAGGATTAAACTTAAAAAGTCCGTCTCAAAAAAAAAAAAAAAAAGTCTGTAGCACACAGCAAAACCTTTACTCAGAGGAAAAGCTATATCCTTGATTTCTTTCTTTAAAATAAAAAACTTGAAAAGCAAAAAACGGACCTGTCTTAGAAATCAGCAAAAGTAAACCAAATAAATCAAACAAACTAGCAAGGAAGAGTGGTATATGTAAAAACACTATTAATAACATAGAAAAGAAAATCTAGTAAAATAAGGTAATACAAATCCTTTTCATTGAAGACATCTATAAAATATATCAATCATAATACTGAGTGGAGAAAATTGAAAGCAAATTTATGCAAATTAGGAATGGAAGAAAAATATATAGTGTTACTATAAAAGATCAGTCAGTCACTGCATTTCTTTGTCAAATGAGGTGAATGCCCAGAAATAATTTATGTCCTAACAAAATTTGAATTACCAGAATCAACTTTAGTAAAATAGACTAATTGCTATAGAAGAAACTAGAATGACAACTACAGATAAAACATTAAAATGTCATCAGAACCAGATGATTCTATTGTACCTTTAAAGAATGCATAAAGCCAGTGTTAAACTATTTTAGATCATAGATAATAAAGGAAAACTCTTCATTTCATTGAAATACCATATAAGTTTATACCCAAAACTAATATGCTACAAAAAAGATTGCTATAGTACAACTACAATTGTGAATATATATTTTAAAATGCTAAATGAAATAAAATATCAAATATAGAAATAGTTTAAGAGAAAAGGCCAGGTGGGGTGGCTCATGTCTATAATCCCAGCACTTTGGGAGGCTGAGATGGGCGGATCACGAAATCAGGAGGCTGAGACCATCCTGGCTAACACATGAAACCTCATCTCTACTAAAAATAAAAAAAATTAGCCCGGCGTGGTGGCACGTGCCTGTAGTCCCAGCTACTCAGGAGGCTGAGGCAGGAGAATTGCTTGAACCTGGGAGGTGGAGGTTGCAGTGAGCCGAGACCACACCACTGCACTCCAGCCTGGGCGACAGAACAAGACTCTGTCTCAAAAAAAAAAAAAAAAAAAGAAAGACTCATTAGGGTCAAATGGAGTTTTAGATACAAGGTTACAGAGTGGTTCATTATTCAAAGATTTATCCACATACGATTTAAAGGAAAAGCCCTTAAATTTTTTTAAATTTCATGTCAAATTGGTATGAAAAGATGTCAATTTGGTAACATTTACCACTTTAAAGAAAGACTGTAAATTAACACATGATGGAAGCTGCCTAAATTTATGCAAACTATAAATTTACAATACGTACAGAGAATTCTAATTCTAAATTGAGTAAACACTAAAGATATTTTAATTAAAACCAGAAATCAAATTCGTAATGCCCTTTAAATGAAATGACCAGTATAAATAACAGCAAATAAAAGATGAAAAGCATCATCTTTTGCTGATATATTCATATCCATATCTATCTAGAAAACCAAATTGATTCAATATTAGATTTGGTAAAATAATTTGTGGAGGAAGAGGTTACAGTCAAGATATGTATAAAAATCAATTTTTTCTATGTAATCACATTAAGAATTTAGAAATGAAAATGGGAAAAATATTTTATTTACAGTAGCACCAAAACAGCAAAATATTTATTACTAAGAAAAACATGGAATTTATCTAGATAAAATAATAATATCTTTTTGAAAGTCATTTCTATTTGAAAGCAAATTGAAAGACAAACCATATTCTTGGAGAAGAAGGCTCCAAATAGAACTGCCAACAAAGTTGGGTTGGGAGAGGAGAATTGCAAAAAACAGTATTAAATTTTTTTGGTAAAATGTAAGTCTGGAGAAATACAGACTGAAGTATGAAAAAGAATATGAATGACTTAATTTTCCAAATATCTAAATATAATGTAAAGCTTTTGTAATCAGAACAAATTGTATTCAAATGGCAATTGATCAGTGGAACAAAATAGAAAATCCAGAAAAAGATGTTAGTATGTGTGAGAATTTAATATATGACACACATGATATTTCAGCTTAGAAGTAATTGTGTGCTTTATAAATTGTTCTGGCATAACTTAGAATCTATCTAGAAGAATCTAAAGTTGGATACCTTCATTACAGCATAGGTAAAAATAAATAACTCTACATGGGTTAAATAATAACATATTAAAGATGTTGTAAAGAAAATTTAAATGACTGCATATATCATCTAGGCTTGTGGCAGGAGAGTCTTAACCAAAATGGGAAACCAGAAGTTAGAAAATAAGCTTTGGGCTCCATAGTATGACAATAGTGTCTTCCATAATAACATAGTCCCTCTGTCTTTGCCGTCATTTTATGGCTGTTTTGCCTTAGTGCTTTGCCTGTCCCTAGGAATGTATGGAGAGGAAGACAGGGTGCAGCTGGGTTCTCGATGGGTCAGCCACAGGAATAATAAGTGGCCTTTAAGGATGAGGTTCCAGACTTCACTCATCTTAGAGAAAGCTGTACGTAAATAAGATGCTGGAGAACATCAGTCTTCTGGTCTCTGTGCGTTGATTGTGCTCTTTCTTGTATTGCCCTTCAGTCATCATGTTGTCCTTGTAAGTAATTTGCGTTAGAATTGAGGATGGCTTGAGTTAATATTGCTTTTTCTGCAACTGGATTTTCAGCTCTGCAAATCTGAGTAATTTTCCAGTTAAAAGCAATGAGAGGAGCAATGGAAGGAAGAAAGAGAATTCTACCAAGACCTGAGTCTAGGCAGAGAAAATGGATTTAGAAACCAAGAGGTAATTTTCACTCAAGATAGTTGCAGGAAGAAATTATTTAATGGTGTGACAGTATGGAGATTTCACATTTGAGAGGAGCCTTTTGTACGGTAATGAGTATGGGAAAATTTGACTCACAGCTCTACATTGGCTTGACATGTGATAAGTTATAATGAAGAGAAACCCTGTGAGTATAATGAAAGTGAGCAAGAATTCAGCCAGAATACTAATACATATATACACCAGAGATTTCATACAGGAGAGAAATTCTGTGGTATTTTTCTGCATGGAAGAGGCTACATTGATCATCTCTTAAACAACACAAGAGCAATACACTGAGGGGAAAAACTTACATGGATGTAAACACTATGGGAAGGCTTTCAGCAATCATTCATCCTTCATCAGTGTGAAAAAAAATTCATTTTCTTGAGAAACCCTATGAATGTGACGAATGTCAATAAGAATTCAGCTATCTGCTAACTTTATACACACAAGAGAATTCATGGTGGGAGAGAGGAAAACCCTATGCATGTAACCAGTGTGGGAGAGACTTCAGCACACATCTAACCTTCATGTACACAAAAAATCTCATTCTGTGGCGAAATTTTAAAACTATAATGAATGTAGAAAATCTTTAACAAGATAAATCCTCTTGATGAAATCAGTCTTTATACCAGAGAAACAATTTGAATAAATAGGAGAAATCGCATGTATATAAACTTAATAAATGTAATGAATGAGGAAAGTCTTCAGAGATTATTTATGTTAGTCAACATTAAAGTTTTCACACTAAAGAGATACCTATGCTTAGAATCAATGTGGAAGTGCCTTCAGCTGGGGTGTGTATCAGGCAGCTCATCCAGGGGAAACACTGTAAAGATTCCTCTAGCATACAACTGAGCAAACAAATCACACTTTTGCCAAGTGACATCTTTTAAAACATATGTAGAATAAAGATATAAGATTGTCAGGTGTACTTGGAAATACTTCAGGCATAAGTTGGTTATAAGTAGTAATGTATGAGATAAACCTTCATCCAAAGAATACTAATTACAAGAATCCTGGCCAGGACTGGTGACTCATATCCATAATACCAGCACTTTGGGAGGGTGAGGCAGGAGATTGCTTGAGCCCAGGAGGTTGAGACCAGCCTGGGCAACATGGTGAAACCCTGTCTGTACAAAAAAAAAAAAAAAAAAAAAAAAACACACACACACACAAAATTACCCAGATGTGGTGGCACATGCCTATAGTCCCAGCACCTCGGAGGCTGAGGTGGGAGGATCACCAGAACCCAGGAGGTTGAGGCTGCAGTGAGCCATGATGGCGCCACTGCACTCCAGCCTGATCAACAGAGTGAGACCTTGTCTCAAACAAAAAAAAAAAAGAAGAAGAAGAAAGAAAAACAGAAAAAAATGCTTAAGAAAGTAAAGGTTATTGCTGAAAAGTCTTTTAAAAAAGTGTCATTCTGTTGAGTATATGGACCAATATTTCTTTAATAATCCATCACTGTTGATTAGTTAGTATTTTTATGCTGCTAGTAAAGCATGATTACAAAGACTTTGAGGCTATCAGAAAATAACCTTGAACTTTAACTAAAACGTGGCACGCAAAATAGTGTATCTTTTATATATTCACAGAAAGGACAAATGGAAATATGGATAAACATGTGATTTGTAAGTGAATTAAAAAAAAAGTCACACAGTGTTGTTCATAGGACCAGGAAAATGGAAATAAAAATGTGAATACAGAATGGTTGGATACATTATGATACCATCTCACCATGAAATATTATTCATTCATTAGAAATAATTTAGAGCTATGGACGTTGAGGACATTGATATCCATGACATATCTTTTTTTTAGACAGGGTCTCGCTGTGTTGCCCACGGTGGAGCACAGTGGCATGATCTCAGCTCACTGCAACATCTGCCTCCCAGACTTAGGTGATCCTCCCACATCAGCCCCCAAACAGCTGGGACTACAGGTGTGCCCCACCATGCCCAGCTAATTTTTCTATTTGTAGTAGAGACAGGGTTTCACCCTGTTGCCCAGGCTTGTCTTGAACTCCTGGGCTCAAGGGATTCTCCCACCTCAGCCTCCCAAAGTGATGGATTACAGATGTGAGCCACTGTGCCCAGGCGCTTCATTGGTTTTTAAAAAGTAAGCAGTAAAGAGAAGTAGGTATAATCTCATTTGTGTAAGCAAATAAGAAGGAAAAACAAGCTATATATACATATATATACATTCATATATGTCTAAGTATATTATATATTATAGTTGTTGATGAGTATATATTCTTGGGTATAGAAGCACAGAGGAAAGTACTCAAATATACTATCTTTTTTTGTTGTTGTTGTTTTTGAGATGGAGTCTCGCTTTGTCACCCAGGGTGGAGTGCAATGGCACAATCTTGGCTCACTGCAACCTCTGCCTCCTGGGGTCAAACGATTCTCCTGCCTCAACCTCCCGAGTAGCTGGGACTACAAGTGCCTGCCCCAACACCCGGCTAACTTTTTGTATTTTTAGTAGAGACAGGCTTTCACCATGTTGCCAGGCTGGTCTTGAACTCCTGGCCTCAAGCCATCCACCTGCCTCAGCCTCCCAAAGTTCTGGGATTGCTAGCATGAGCCACCATGCCCAGCCACATGTACTATCTTATTAACATGAATAAACAAGTAAAGAAGAAAAGACCATATAAGTGAAGGAGGAATTCCAGATATGTTATGATCAGATTTATTTAAAATTATATGTTTGAATATGTGTACTCTTGCGCCTAAAATAATTCATTGCATTATTTAGAGAATCTAGGTTTTAAGGCAGAGTGACTATTCAATAATCAAGTTGTTACCTTTTCTTGAGACCACAGTGAATTACCAACAGTAGTAGTAAAATGATGCTAAATGCATGAGCCTTTTGGAGGATCTCATTAGATACCCTTACTGCGTATCTTAGAAAAGAATTTTGCTAAAGCAAGCATGTTATTGTCCTATCCATAAGGAAAAATAAAATTAGAAACAGCAAGTAGGTCTCACCAGCTAATTGCAGACTAGTGTAAAACTTAAGTTGTTTCACCTCCCCCCTTTTTTTCTTTTTAATAGATGAGGATGGTCTTGGTATAAGTATTATTGGAATGGGTGTTGGAGCAGATGCTGGACTTGAAAAGCTGGGAATATTCGTCAAGACAGTAACAGAAGGTGGTGCTGCTCAACGGGATGGCAGGTAAATTAAGGACTGTTGTTAATAACTTAAAATCTTTAGAGAACTTTCCTGGAAGTTTCCTTCAGTTGTAGCTTTTTGCTTTTGTTTGTTGATTTTTTAGGATAGAATTTCAGGTTTCTCAGATGTGAAAATCTTTAAACACTTGAATTATTTTCTGATATGCAGGCAAAATATCTGCTTTCTTTAATATATATTAGGTAAATGAGTGGGCAGATCTATCAGTCTATACCTGTCTTTATCCATTCATCTATCTGGTGGGAAGTGGGCAGAAACATGGGTGTATATAGTTGTAAATGTGTGCTATGGAGGTCAGCACATAGTTGCACTTCAGAAATATTGAAAGAAATGATAATAGTTCTGGCATCTTAAAAAATGACACATGTAGATGGTAAGTTAGGAACTCTAATTCTGTATTGATGGTAATTCTGAAGGTCAGTGTTTCTCCAAATATATTTATGTAAAAACACATGTTCTTGGGTGCATCTAAACCTGTAGAATTAAAATCTCCAGTAGAGGGGTCTGGCAGTCTGCACCTTGGATAATTCTAGTACACAGCAGAGCATCCAGATAATCACTGTTTTGTCTTAGCTTTCATAATCTCAAGCTGTTTGTCTGTCTGTCTATCTATCTATCTATCTTAGGCGAAGATTTTGATTAACCCTCATACTTGGCTCTGATATATCAGGTTGAGGCTAGAAGCAGAAGGTGGTGTCTTAGTTTGTTTTGTGCTGTTATGGCAGAATGCCTGAGACTGGGTAATTTATAATGAACATAAATTTATATGGCTCATGGTTCTGGAGGCTGGGAAGTCCAAGATTAAGGGGCCACATCTGATGAGGACACTCCAGCTGAGTCATCCCATGGCAAAAGGTGCAAAGGCCAAGTGAGAGAGAGCAAGAAGGGGCAAAACTTGCTTTTATAACAAACCCATTATCAAAGAAATAAATCCACTTCCATGATAATGACATTAATCTATTTGTGAGGCCAGTGCCCTATGACCTAATCACCTTTTAAAGGTCTAACCTCTCAACACTGTTGCATTAAGGATTGTTTTCAACATATGACATTCAAACCGTAGCAGTTGGCAATATAATAAAAGTAGACCCAAATATACGACTGCTAAATTCAAAGAATTATTATGTTGTTTTATGTACATTTAATGAATAGCTTTAAATTTTTTTATGTTTAAGTATGTATCATTTGACCATCTTATCAAGAAATAATAAAGCATGTTGGAAAGAATTTGTGAATCTGTGAGGAGACCCAGAGCAGCATTTTTTTTTTTTTTTTTTTTTTGAGATGGCATCTCATTGTGTTGCCTAAGCTGGAGTACAGTGGCATGATCTCTGCTCACTGCAGCCTCTGCTTCCCAGGTTCATGTGATTCTCCTGCCTCAGCCTTCTGAGTAGCTGGGACCACAGGCGTGGACCACGCCCAGCTAATTTTTGTATTTTTAGTAGAGACGGGGTTTCACCATGTTGGTCAGGATGGCCTCGAACTCCTGACCTCAAGTGACCCACCTGCCTTGGCCTCCCAAAGTGCTAGGATTACGGGTGTGAGCCACCGTGCCTGGCCCATTGTTTCTGTTTTAATCCTAAAAATGCATACTGATACCCACAGATAGTTCTCGAAGAGAGCTAAATTGATTTATGTAAATACAAAACCACACCTTATATCTTCTTTTCCATGAGGTTAGGGATAACATCTTAGTCAGTAGCCTTGTTTGTATTCCTATAGCACTTAGTATAATGCTTTGCATAGAGAAGGTCTGAAATAAATCTTTTGAGTGAACATTCAGCTGTCTACATTTAAAACAAAGAATGTGGAATATGACTATCTTGTGTCCTAAATTAACTTACTAACGGTCTTCCTCCTTTTCAGAGTAGTTAAGGAAATAACCTCTTTGCCCCTTTAATAAATTATATATAATGATAGTAGTATTTCCAGTTATTAATTTACCACCTTTCTTCCAAGAGAGCTAAAACTTGTTTGTAAAATATACCTCATTTCTTATTAAGTTTGATGAAAATTTTAAGATCATGGGAAATAATGCTAGTTAGTATTCAAACATGCTTAATTGTTATGAACCATCCAGAAAGCCAAACCAAAGTACAACTTGATTAAAAGAAGAAAAAGTCAGAATATTTTGCATTAATAGCCATGTAACAGGTGTCCTGAAAAAAAAAAAGAAACAAAAATAAAATTTTACATTTAGTAGTTAACCAGTTCCTGTTGTTCTAAACATAGACATATTTATTTTTCCTTCAATCATTTTAAAATTAGGTTTGCTTTCTATTAATCTATTTACTAATTATTTATTCTTCTACATAGTTTCATTATTTATAACTACATTAGAACTCTGCTTTACCAGTCCCAGTGTACATTTATTTCCTCAGTCCTTTTAAATGAGTATTTTCCTAGTATACTAATCCTGTTGTTGTTATAATAGGTGCTTAACAAATGCCTCAGTGAATATATTAAGACATGTAACTTGGGCCAGGCGAGGTGGCTCATGCCTGTAATCCCAGCACTTTGGGAGGCTGAGGCAGGTGGATCACCTGAGGTCCGGAGTTCGAGACCAGCCTGGCCAACATGGTGAAACCCCATCTCTACTAAAAATACAAAAATTAGCTGGGCGTGGTAGTGGGTGCCTCTAATCCCAGCTACCCGGGAGACTGAGGCGGGAGAATCGCTTGAACCCGGGAGGTAGAGGTGGCAGTGAGCCAAGATTGTGCCATTGAGCTCCAGCCTGGGGGACAGAATGAGACTCAGTCTCAAAAACAAAAAACAAAAAAAAACTTGATGTGATGTAATGGATAGAATCTTTAAGAAAATGTAACTAGGAGCCTTCATTCCATTCCCTCTACTTATCATCTGGGGATATTCAACAAATTACTTAATTTTCATGTTATCTTCATGGCAGGTTGTGGTAAGCATTAACTAAGTTTGTGTGAATAACCTTCCATAGTGCTATTCATATATATGAAACTGTTCTTGAACCAAGTAAGGGTAAGCTTGAAACTTAATAAAAAAATAGTTATTATGGGAGAAGCCTCATGGAAAACTGTTAAAGGTGTACAACGTAAGTACAGAATCAAAATTTTAGAGGTCAGAGAAACTTTAGAGTTTTTATAATCAATACATTTTCTTGTCTATTAATAATAAAATTGAGGGTGGTTGTATATGTGCACATGTGTGTGGGTGTCAGAAAATGACAAAATAAAATTATTATTACACTTAGAACAGATTTATATCTTTTAAATTATTATTTCCACCACTACTGGTGTGTTCATTTGCACAGTGTTTACTGTTTACTGATGTTTACTATTTAAAAGGTATCAACATACAAAAGTGCAGTTCCTCTAGTCAATAATACATTTTAAGTTATATACACTTACTGATATAGAAAAATATTCCATTAAGGATTTACAAAATAGTGTGATTAATATGATGCCCTTCTTGTGTAGGGTATATATTCTATTTCTTCTTTTCTCTCTCTTTGTTCCTTTTTGTCGTTATCTCTCAGTCATTCTCTTTCTTAGAAAACCTAAAATTAATATATACAAAAGTGTTGAATGGCTCTAGTGTATGGGTTTTTTACAATTTTGGCTGATATAGAATATCTAATTTTGTAGAGAATATATACCACTTGTGTATAGTTTCTGAATTAAAACTAAAAATGATAAGATTTTCACCCCGAGGAAATTAATTGTCAGACCTCCTTTATGGACAGAATTAAAGTTCTGGGTTAGATGTTCTCTAAGGTAGTTCCTTTTAGCCTTGAAAGGATAAGATTCTGTATTATTGTTTTCTAGCTTGCTTTAGATTCTTAATAACTCTTTCTAGTTAAGGAAATTTATTTCAATTTAATCTCAGATTTAGTCATACCTCCTTCAAGGAATGTTAAATGAGCAGACATGTATATATAGAAAGTTTTTTTTCTCCCCCTCCTCCCTCCTTCCTGCCCCTACAAGAAGCCTTTTCATTGTGATCGTTTGTATTCCGGCTTAAATGGCTTGTAAACTCTCACCACATTTTGAGTAGTTTAAAAAATTTGCCGTGGGTATTTATCCTCCTGAGTTTATCCAGTATAGTTAAAAAATTTTGACCCTTCCTTATTCTTTGATATTATCTCTTACATTCACAATTTTCGTTTGTCAAGCTTTTCATGTGTGTACTTTCTCCTATGATGCCTTAAACTTACAGGGTGCTCAATAAATATTTGTTGAATGAGTGAATCCTTGTGCTTTAGTCACTTTTTATTTTTATTTTTTATTTTTAGAGGCGAGGTCTCACTATGTTGCCCAGGCTGACCTCAAACTCTTGGGCTCAAGTGAACTACCCACCTCAGCCTCCCAAGTAACTGGGAGTATAAGCGAGTGCCACAGTGCGGGGCTTTTAGTCACTTTTGAAACCTTTACTTGGGCTTATCATTTTTCTCTATTTTGTTTTTGTGCTACCTTCCTTTTACAGAGTAGCTTATAATTTAGTTGAATGATATGACAGCCATTTCTATTTCCTGTTTCTAAATTTTTAGTAAAATAATATTAAATATATTGACTATTAGTTTTTGTTGTCATAAATGTAATTTTTGGGATTGCACAGAGGACACTTTCGCACACTAATGATTTCCCAGTTCTCATTCATGATTCCATAAAGCAAAATTAGTTTCATAAAAACAATTCAAAATGCTGAATTGTAGAGTAAATCACATGGATGGTAACTGACAAAGGATGTTAATAATGCTGTGCTAAATTAGAGGCAAATTAAAAATCCGTTTTGGACACACTTTGTTTTTGGGTCCTGTTTTTGTTTCACAAGCTTTTGCTCATCATCATTTTCAATCACTGTCCTTTTCAATTTTATTGGAAGAGATACCACATATGAAATTAAGGTTCTATGTAGTTTATCCTCATTCAAGTTTGATTTTTAAATGATTTTAATTGTTTTTTTTCCCATCTTTTGGGTAATACCAACATATACAATAGATTAAAGAGTCCTATTCTTTTGCTTATCCTGCAGCAAATTCACCCCCTCTTAGGAGCCATCTTTGCTTGAAGTACCCTCCAGCCTAAGAGAACCCTGGATGGAAACTTGTTTTAATTGAATCTGTCATGGTCCCCTATTCGATGGTTTCCTCTCTGTGCACACACTCTCATGTTAGTCTTCTAATAAAATATTTTGCCTATTCACCCCTTAGATTTGGGCTATTACTGCTTTGATATGTATTTTCACAATTTTCACATACATTTAAAACTTCAGTATCTAGCATTTTGAGGAAGATCTCTGTTGACCAAAGTTCATTAATGTTGCTCCACCTGGTCTCCCTGTCATTCTTCTTTGGTGGCTTTGTTGACAAAAGCCCCGTGAGGTAGGGTTATTTTTTTTCCCTTCCCAGAAACACTGTGTCAATAAGTAACTATCCAGTAACATTAAACAAAACCTAGAATAATCCAATTTATGTATTTTCATTAGCCTTATCCCTATTGATTCTGGTTTTCAGATTAAGAATTGCAGGATCTCAGCAATATCACAGTGAGACTGAAGACCAGTAGTGTTGTGCACTTTTTTTTATGGTAAGCACATGGAAACTATTGAGGAACTGGCCAGGATGAGATGGTTTTTACAAACTAGCCAGGTATGTTCCCATAAATTCCATTCCAGTCGACAGTATTTCCAGGGGAAACAGGCTATTTCCTCTGCTATCCTGGAAAATTTTGAAAAGTTTAGATAATCCATAGAACTGGTTATTCTTTGTGGTCTGGGATGGTCTGATACAGAACTCTGTCTAGGTATTCTTTTGTTTTTAACCACTGAGAGTCTTCCCTTGTCTTTTCTGTGCTTTTCATTACAGCTAAGATTTAAGAGAGATTATCAGTGTTACTGTTCTGTGAGGTTGCATCTAAAAGTTGTCTTCTCACGAGATAAAAGTTACAAGCAAAGTGGGTGTTAGACACCAGAAAATTTTTCCCGTCACAGTAACCATTTTTTGTGTTTAATACTCTGCTGGCTCATGTTCTAGGGAGTTGTAGGAGCAATCTATAGTGGGAATAAACCTGAACCACTGCCTTTTTCATCCATTATTCCCCTCATCTCTCACCCATTATCCTCTTTACCTCTCTTTCCTCTTCTCCTCATTTTTAGTTTCTTGAACTTATCTCCACCTTAATCATCACAGTTTACCTCCATAAAAAGGTAAATTGAAAAGCCCCTTATATAGCAAACTCCATAGAACTCCACTTCTCTTCCTCCCTCCCTCACTCACTCTTTTTAAAAATGTTAAAGATGGCTTTTATTTCCTCATTTTTTTAATTATCAGATTTTCAAATTTTTTCTTTAATGAATGTATCACTTTGAAATGAGAAAAAAATTTAAATGGACACCCTTTTGATGAAAATAATAATCAAATAGCATGAAGCTTTCTTTGTCCCCCTTAATGTTTTCAGTATTAAGGTAGACAGGAAGAACTATGTAGAATCAGTATTTTAGTCATAGGATTCCTCTTTTTCACACTGATCTCTGATCTCTGAATGCAAAGAGCAAATCCAGCCGAAAGTCTGTCGTTACTGTTTCTGTTGCATGGAATACTTTGCATCTTGTATCTCTTCTGTCTTCTTTTTCTTTCTTTTTTTTTTTAACTTTTATTTTAGATTCAGGAGGTATATGTGCACTTTTGTTAACTGGGTATATTGTGTCATGCTAAGGTGTGGGGTATGAATGATCTCATCACCCAGATCATAGTACCCAATAGTTAATTTTTCAACCCTTGCCTCCCTCTCTTGCTCTCCCCTCTATTAGTTCCCAGTTTCGCTTGTTGCCATCTTTATGTCCATGATTACCCAGGATTTAGCTCACACTTATAAGTGAGAATATGCAATATTTGGTTTTCTGTTACTGCATTAGTTTGCTTAGGATGATGGCCTCCAGTTTCATCCTTGTTGCTGTGAAGGACATGATTTCATTTTTTTTATAGTTGTATAGTATTCTATGGTGCATATGTGCCACATTTTTCTCTGTCTAGTCCACTGTTAGTGGACACCTAGGTTGGTTCTGTGTCTTTGCTGTCATTAATAGGTTTGCAGTGAACATGTAAGTGCATGTGTCTTTCTGGTAAAATGATTTGTTTTCTTTTGGATATCTACCCAGTAATGGGATTGCTGGATTGAATGGTACTTCTGTGTTCTTTGAGAAATCTTTAAACTGCCTGCCACAGTGACTGAACTAATTTATATGCCCACCAACAGCGTGTAAGCATTCCCTTTTCTCCACAGCCTCACCAGCATCTGTTGTTTTGACTTTTTAATAATAGCCATACTGATTGGTGTGAAATAATATCTCATTGGGGTTTTGATTTGCATTTCCCTGATGATTAGTGATATGGAGCATTTTTTAATATATTTGTTGGCTGCTTGTATGCCCTCTATTGAGAAGTGCTGTTTATGTCTTTTGCCCATTTTTAAATTGGGTTATTTGTTTTTCACTTGTTCAGTTGTTTAAGTTCTTTGTAGATTCTGGGTATTCGACTTTTGTCAGATGCATAGTTTGCAAATATTTTCTCCCATTCTGTAGCTTGTCTGTTTACTCTGTTGATAATTTATTTTGCTGTGCAGAATCTCTTTAGTTTAATTAGGTCCCACTCATCAATTTTTCTTTTCTTTTCTGTTTTGTTTTTTGTTCGTTTGTTTGTTTGTTTGTTTTGAGATGGAGTTTCGCTTTTGTTGCCCAGGCTAGAGTGCAATGGTGCGATCTTGGCTCACTGCAACCTCTGCCTCCTGGGTTCAGGCGATTCTCCTCCCTCAGCCTTCGGAGTAGCTGGAATTACAGACACGTGCCACCACGCCTGGCTAATTTTTGTATTTTTCTTAGAGACAGGGTTTCTACCATGTTGGTCAGACTGGTCTCGAACTCCTGACCTCAGGTGATCCACCCGCCTTGGCCTCCCAAAGTGCTGGGCTTACAGGCATTAGCCACCATGCCCGGCCTTTTGTTGCAATTTCTTTTTAAGACTTAGTCATAAATTCTCTCCCAAGGCCAATGTCCTGAATGGTGTTTCCTAGGTTTTCGTCTATGATTCTTAACAGTTTGAGGTCTTACGTTTAAATCTTTAATCCATCTGGAGTTAATTTTTTATATACAGTGAAAGCTAGGGGTCCAGTTGCATTCTTCTGAGCATGACTAGTTAGCTATCCTAGCACTATTTATTGCATAGGGAGTCCTTTCTCCATTGCTTATTTTTGTCAATTTTGTCAAAGATTAGATGTCTGTAGGTGATAGAGTTTGGCTGTGTCCCCACCCAAATCTCATCTTGAATTGTAAGTCCCACAGTTCCCACATGTTGTGGGAGGAACCTGGTGGGAGGTGATTGAATTTTGGGGGTGGATCATTCCTACATTATTCTTGTGATAGTGAATGAGCCTCATGAGATCTGATGATTTTAAAAAGGAGAGATTCTCTGCACAAGCTCTTCTCTTGTCTGCCGCCATGTGAGATGTGTCATTCACCTTCTGCCATGAACGTGAGGCCTCCCCACCCACATGGAACTATAAGTCCAATAAACCTTTTTCCTGTATAAATTACCCAGTCTCAGGTATGTCTTTATCAGCAGTTTGAAAACAGACTAATACCCCACAGAAAAAGTGGGGTATTGCTGAAAAGACACCTGAAAATGTGGAAGCGACTTTGGAACTGGACAACAGGCAGAGGTTGGAACAGTTTGGAGGGCTCAGAAGAAGACAGGAAAATGTGGGAAAATTTGGAACTTCCTAGAGACTTGTTGAATGGCTTTGACCAAAATGCTGATAGTGATATGAACAATAAGGTCCAGGCTGAGGTGTCCTCAGATGGAGAAGAGGAACTTGTTGGGAACTGGAGCAAAGGTGATTCTTGTTACGTTTTAGCAAAGAGACTGTTGTCATTTTGCCCCTACCCTAGAGATCTGTGGAACTTTGAACTTGAGAGAGATGATGTAGGATATCTGGCATAAGAAATTTCTAAGCAGCAAAGGCTTCAAGAAGTGACTTAGGTGCTGTCAAAGGCATTCAGTTTCAAAAGGGAAACAGAATAAAAGTTTGGAAAACTTGCAGCCTGACAATGAGACAGAAAAGAAAATCCCATTTCCTGAAGTGAAATTCAAATCAGCTGCAGAAATTTGCACAAGTAATAAGTAGCTGAGTGTTAATCCCCAAGACAATGGGGAAAATGTCTCCAGGGCATATCAGAGGTCTTCAGGGCAGCCCCTCCCATCACAGGCTGGGAGGCCTAGGAGGAAAAGTGGTTTCATGGGCTGGTCCTAGGGTCCCCATGCTGCTTGCACCCTAGGGACTTAGTGCCCTGTTTCCCAGCTGTTCCAGCCTTGGCTGAAAGGGGCCAAGGTAGCTAGCGCTTGGGCTGTGGCTTCAGAGGATGCAAGCCCCAAGCCTTGGCAGCTTCCATATGGTGTTGAGCCTGCAAGTGCACAAAAGTCAAGAATTGGGGTTTGAGAACCTTTGCCTAGATTTCAGAGGACATATGGAAATGCCCAGATGCCCAGGCAGAAGTTCGCTGCAGGGGTGGGGCTCTCATGGAGAATCTCTGATAGAGCAGTGTGGAAGGGAAATGTGGGGTCAGAGCCCCCACACAGAATTCCTACTGGGGCACTGCCTAGTGGAGCTATGAGAAGAGGGCCACTGTCCTCTAGACCTCAGATGGGTACATCCACTGACAGCTTACACTGTATGCCTGGAAAAGCCACAGACACTTAACACCAGCCCATGAAAGCAACTGGGAGGGAGGCTGTACCCTGCAGAGCCACAGGGGTGGAGCTTCCCAAAACCACAGGAACCCACCTCTTATATCATGTGACCTGCATGTGAGACATGGAGTCAAAGGAGATCATTTTGGAACTTTAAGATTTGACTGCCCTGCTGGATTTGAGACTTGCATGGGGCCTGTAGCCCCTTTGTTTTGGCCAGTTTCTTCCATTTGGAACAGCAGTATTTAACCAATGCCTGTACCCCCATTGTATCAACTATCTAACTTGCTTTTGATTTTACAGGCTCATAGACAGAAGGGACTTGCCTTGTCTCGGATGAGATGTTGAACTGTGGACTTTTGAGTTAATGCTGAAATAAGTTAAGACTATGGGGGACTGTTTGGAAGGTGTAATTGGTTTTGAAATGTCAGGACATGTGATTTGGCAGGGGCTGGGGCAGAATGATATGGTGTGGCTGTGTCCTCACCCAAATCTCCTCTTGAATTGTAACTCCCACAATTCCCACGTCATAGGAGGAACCTGCTAGGAAGTGATTGAATTATGGGAATGGGTCTTTCCTGTGCTGTTGTCGTGACAGTGAATGAGTCTCATGAGATAATGGTGGTTTTAAAAAGGGGAGTTTCCCTGCAGAAGCTGTTCTCTTGTCTGCTGCCATGTGAGATGTGCCTTTCACCTTCCGCCATGATTGTGAGGCCTCCCGAGCCATGTGGAACTGTAAGTCCAATAAACCTTTTTCCTGTATAAATTACCCAATCTTTGATATGTCTTAATCAGCAGCATGAAAACAGAATGGTATGGGGCATTATTTCTGGGTTCTCTATTCTGTTCCATTGGTTTATATGTCTGTGTTTGTACCAGTAGTGTGCTGTTTTGGTTACTGTAGCATTAGAGTATAGTTTGAGATTGGGCAACGTGATGCCTCCTGCTTTGTTCTTTTTGCTTAGGATTGCTTTGGCTATTTCAGCTCTTTTTAGGTTCTATATGAATTTTAACTTTTTTTTTTTTTTTGTCTTTCAGGAGGTAGGTGCTGGAATCTATCTGAATTTTTAATTTTATGTATTTTTTCTAGTTCTATGAAAAATGACATTGGTAGTTCAATAGGAATAGTGTTGAATTTGCAGATTGCTTTGGTCAGTATGGCCATTTTGCTGATATTGATTCTTCCAATCCATGAGCATGGAATGTTTTTCCATTTGTTGTTGTCATCTATAATTTCTTTTAGTAGTGTTTTATAGTTCTTCTTATAGATATCTTTCACTTTCTTGGTTAGATGTATTCCTAGGTATTTCATTTTGTGTGTGTATTATTGTAAATGGAATTTTATTCTTGCTTTAGCTTTCAACATGAATGGTATTGATGTATAGAAATGCTACTGATTTTTGTGCATTGATTTTGTCTCTTAAAACTTTCCTGAAGTTGTTTATCAGTTTCAGAAGCTTTTTGGTGGAGTCTTTAGGGCTTTCTAGGTATAGAATTGTATTGTCCATGAAGATAGTTTGACTTCTTCTTTTCTTATTTGGATGTCTTATTTCTTTCTCTTACCTGATTGCTCTGGCTAGAACTCCCAGTACTATGTTGAGTAGGAGTAATGAGAGTGGGCACCCTTATCTTGTTCCAGTTTTTAAGGGGAATGCTGCCAGATTTCTGCCCATTCGGCCTAATGTTGACTGTGGGTTTATCATAGATTGGTTTTATTATTTTGAGGTATGTTTCTTTAGTGCCTAGTTTCTTGAGGTTTTCATCATGAAGCAATATTAGGTTTTATCTAAAATTTTTCCCTGTCTGAGAAGATCGCATGGTTTTTGTTTTTAATTATGTTTATGTGGTGAATCATATTTATTGATTTGTATATGTTGAACCAACTGTCATGGCTTTTGTAGTTCAGTGGTGGGTGAGAAACACACCTAGCAGCTCTTTTTCCCCCATAGTTTGGTGAGCAGGAGGGAGGATTCTACTGTTACATGACCCCTTCGGTGCCGCTTCACCAGCTGGAAATCTCTGCGGCCGATGCCTCTTTGCTCAGGCTCACTGGGTTCACGCTGCTCACCCGCCCACTGCAGGCTGCACTTGGCTTGCACCCCAGTCTGGATGCTGCACCCGCCACAGGATCCACACTTAGTCTATGGCTGGGTTGGGTGTGCAGCAACCTGCTTTGGTCTTGGGTGCTGGCATCTAGACAAGGGGAATGTGGTGACACCCAAAAACTCAGAGGTGCCAGCAACTGTTGAGCCCCAAGTGCTGTTACAGCTCTCACCCAGAGAGTCCCAAGATCTGAGATCCCCAAGAAATGTTATAACTTCTTCGTGTTACAGATCGTTTGCTCCTGCTGCCTGCAGAGTGGCAAATTCTGGGTTCTTGTGCCATGACCAAGAAGAATTAGATACTCAGACACCAGAGACTGAGTAGGGCAGAGAAGAATTATATTGAGCGACAGAAGGAGATCTCTCAGCAGAGAAGGGACCCAAGAGCAGGTAGCCCTTTGTGAGGGTGAGTCCAGGATTTTTATGGGCTAATAATAGGAGAGTGCATGCTGATTGGTCCATGGGCATGCCTGGAAAAAGCACCATTCAATTGGTTAAAAGGCATCAAGGAAGTTCTCATTCCAGTCACGGGCTCTATGGACTGGTAGCTCAGTTTTCAGTCTTTAAACTGTATTTGGCTTGTAGGTCAGGTTTCACCAGGGACCTGTCCCTGTCTGCCTAGGAATTTGTCTGCCTCCTTATGCTGTCATTCATAGCAAATAAGTAGCAGAGCCTGCCTGTATACCTAGGATATCTGACTCTAGTGCTTATACTTATATAATATATTACTTTATATCATGTCATTAGTTTTTATAATAGACTTTAAGGATATATTATGCAGTCATATTTTATATATATATATATGCACATCATTTACATATTGTTTTACGAGCATGTTGTTTCAAGATATTGGTGAGGTAAGCATTTTTACATAAAAATTATTGTGCCTCATTCTTTGAAATGAATTCTTAGGACCAGAAGACCATGTCCAGGTGCATTACATTTTATTTGATTTCATTATTTATTTATTTATTTGGAGACAGAGTCTTGCCCTGTCACCCAGGCTGGAGTGCAGTGGCATGATCTTGGCTCACTGCAACCTCCACCTCCCGGGTTCAAGCAGTTCTCCTGCTCCCAAGTAGTTGGGACCACATGCGCACACCACCATGCCTGGCTGATTTTTATATTTTTAGTAGAGACAGGTTTTCACCGTGTTTCCCAGGCTGGTCTTGAACCAGGCAGCCATCCTCCTGCCTCAGCCTCCCAAAGTTCTGGGATTAAGGCGTGAGCCACAACACTCGGCCCTAGGTGCATTAAATTTTAAATGCTTTAAAAACATATATGTTTATTGCAGCACTATTTACAATAGCAAAGACTTGGAACCAACCCAAATGCCCATCAATGATAGACTGGATAAAGAAAATGTGGCACATATGCACCTTGGAATACTATGCAGCCATAAAAAAAGAATGAGTTCATGTCCTTTGCAGGGACATGGATGAAGCTGGAAGCCATTGTTCTCAGCAAACTAATACAGGAACAGAAAACCAAATACTGCATGTTCTCACTTACAAGTGGGAGTTGAACAATGAGAATACATGGACACAGGGAGGCGAACGTCACACACTGGGGCCTGTTGGTGGGTGGGGGTCAAGGGGAGGGAGAACATTAGGATAAATACCTAATGCCTGCTGGGCTTAAGACCTAGATGAAGGTTGATGGGTGCAGCAAACCACCATGACACATGTATACCTGTATAACAAACCTGCACGTTCTGCACATGTATTCACTCTTGTTGCCCAGTCTAGAGTGCAATGGCGTGATCTCGGCTCACCACAACCTCTGCCTCCCAGGTTCAAGTGATTCTCCTGTCTCAGCCTCCTGAGTAGCTGGGATTACGGCATGTACCACTACGCCCAGCTAGTTTTGTATTTTTAGTAGAGACGGGGTTTCTTCATGTTGGTCAAGCTGGTCTCAAACTCCTGACCTCAGGTGATGTACCCACCTTGGCCCCCCAAAGTGTTGGGATTACAGGCATGAGCCACTGCGCCCAGCCTATGTTAGACTCTTGATAAGTATTCAAACACATTTGTGAGTGGAATGATTCCAGTTTCAGGAACCAATTTTTTTTCTTGGCAAATTTCCTTATAACTTTAGTTTTTAATGTTTGTTCTATTACTTTTCCTAAAGGCAATTTTCAATAATCTCTAGTCTTTGTGAGGGTCATATTGCCATTTACTTTTTTTAAAAAACAGTATTATACGTTAGGGCTGATGACTTTCGTTATTTGGAAAAACACTGTGACTTCTGAATCCATCTATTCTCAGTCTTCTTGTTGCTCTCATTTTGTTTTATCTTCACTTTAAAGAGTCAGCAGCCCCTCCTCTTAACATCAACCTATTTTATTCATACCTTTCTTAGCACACTTATAGTGTTTTTTATAGCTTATCACACTCCTGTGTCTCTAATGCCTGCAACACATATCCTGTATATGCATATACACATATTTACATGTATGTGTACATGTGTGTATTTGTGTATGTGTATGGTATCCTTAAACAGAGATCATGTCTTATTTAAATTTGTATCCCAGTAACTCTCTGTCCTTTTGCTATAGTCAGGATCAAATTACTTTTGCTAAATTACTAACTGGATTATTCAACCAAACCAATGAAGCAAGCATATTATTTTCCCTATTTATATTTTTCCAGCATTTTTGCTATCTTTCTTCTGATTAGATTACTTAGTCCCTTCAGTTGTGCTTATTTCATTGCATTTTATCAGAATTGACAGGATGCTTATTTTCAGACATTTTTTGATCTAGTTTGTTCTTTCTTTATTTTTGCCCATTAAGGCAATTATCACCTTAGTTTTCTTTCACTTCTGATCATTCTATCTATTGATATTGTACAAACCTGTATTTTGCTTTTATTTTTTCTTCCCAGTAAATACTAGCTCTGTACATATTTGATTTTTTAAAAAAACCTTGTTTTCAAAGTTTTTTTATAATCTATTATTTAGCATTCCTCTTACTCACTCTTAATTTTTTGCCCTTTAAAAAAATATTTGCCTTCTCAAGTGCTCTTGCCTTATTAAAGTTGCATTATTAATCCTTTCACTTCATGAAAGTATGTGACAGTGATTATCTTTCTGTTTGAGAGATTAAGCTTTCAGCTTTACTTTTTTTTTTTTGCTGGAAAGCCACCTCTGTTCATCCTTCAAATGCCATGGCTCAACTTTAATTTGGCTTTCAAAATACAAAGTATATTTTAAATTAAATATGTGAAAGATAAAGAATTTCTTCTTGCCTTTATCTTCCATATACATCCCTAAGTCCACCAACTTGTAGTGCCATGAAAGTTGCTTGGCAGGATTGCCATTTGTAGTCATTTGTCACTCAGAAACATTGATGATTATTGCCATCAAAGAATATATTGAGTACTTGTTAATTCCATAGCATTCTATTTTATTTTATGCATAAGTTAAAAAAAAATAAAAGGCATAATTTCATGCTTTAAGATAGTCTAGAATCAACTTATAACACAAAGTCTCTGCTCCTAACACATCTTTACACAACATAATAACTTTTATAAAGCAATACAACTAAATATTAAATTATATGGTTGGGCACAGTGACATGCACCTATAGTCTCAGCTATCAGGGAGGCCAAGGTGGGAGAATTACTTGATCCCAGGAGTTTGAGACCAGCCTGGGCAACATATCAAGACCTTATTTCAAAATTAAAATCATAAATAAATAAAATGATGCAAGTCGTATATAAACATGCACAAAGATATAAAGTTAAAAATGGTATTAAGGTCATGTAACATTTAGTCAGGAAAGATGTTTTCTAGATAGTCAGAAAATAACATTTTAAATGATGATTGGCTAGGAGAATATGTGATTGTGGGAAAGAGAATGGCATGTACGTAATGATGGAGAACTCAGCAGGATATTTGCTTCTTTTAAGTCTCATTAACAAGTATGTATCAGAAATACTTTCCTAATATTTGACATCCTAACTTTTGTTCCATCCAGAAAATAAAACCACAAATAAAAGGAATTCTTTCTTTTCCTAAAATGACTTAATAAGATTAGGAAAACATATTTATTGCTCCGGGTTTAGCTATAAGACCCAAGAAGTTTGCAATCTGTCTGCTTAAAGAGACCTTATACATCAAGAAATACCACACAATATCTGGTAATATGTAATGTAAGTTTGAGGTATTCAGTGATATAGAAGAGTTTCAAGGGTTGGAAAAGATCTCAAGCTTGGATAAGCAGGTAACTTCAAAGAGAAGTTATTTGAGCTGGACCTTCAAGAAAAGGCTTTTGAAAGGGTAGAGAAAGGACTTATGGGCAAAGTTTCATAAAAGATGCAAGTCTTTTCTTTTAATGTATATTTTTATAATACTTTAAGTTCTAGGGTACATGTGCACAACGTGCAGGTTTGTTACATATGTATACGTGTGCCATGTTGGTGTGCTGCACCCATTAACTCATCATTTACATTAGGTATATCTCCTAATGCTATCCCTCCCCCCACCCCCAACCCCACAAGAGACCCTGGTGTGTGATATTCCCCTTCCTGTGTCCAAGTGTTCTCATTGTTCAGTTCCCACCTATGAATAAGAACATGGGGTGTTTGGTTTTTTGTCCTTGCGATAGTTTGCTGAGAATGATGGTTTCCAGCTTCATCCATGTCCCTACAAATGACATGAACTCAAAAAAAAAAAAAAAAAAGATGCAAGTCTTTTCAGAGTGTGGCTTGCCTTAAAGCTTTTAGTTAATGTGAGGATGTTGCTGGAAAGAAATCAAGTCCTGTTGAAATGAAATTAAGGGTTGATGGCAGTAGGATATTTGGCAGGTAAATAAATGGAAACATACATGATGTTTATAGAACAGAAGGCTCACTGTCTTTCAGATGTGAAATTTCCCCATATTGGTCTGTAGAGTCAAAGAAATCCCAATCAAACTCTAGCAGGTTTTTTGTTGTTCTTGTTGTTTTTGGAGAAATTGACAAGATTGTTCTAAAATGCATATGGAAATGCAAAGGACCAAGAATAACAATTCTGAAAAAGAAGAACAAAGTTAGAGGACTGACCTTCTTTGGTTTTTCAAGACTTGCTATAAAGCTTCAATAATCAGCACAGTATGCCATTGGTATAGAAATATAGATCAATGTAATAGAAAAAAAGTCAGGAATAGATGAAAACATATAGTCAGTTGACTTTTTTTTTTTTTTTTTTGAGACGGAGTCTTGCTTTGTCACCCAGGCTGGAGTGCAGTGGCATGATCTCGGCTCACTGCAAACACCACCTCCCAGGTTCACACCATTCTCCTGCCTCAGCTTCCCAAGTAGCTGGGACTAAAGGTGCCCACCATCACGCCCGGCTAATTTTTTGTATTTTTAGTAAAGATGGGGTTTCACCGTATTAGCCAGGATGGTCTCGATCTCCTGACCTCATGATCCGCCTGCCTTGGCCTCCCAAAGTGCTGGGATTACAGGCATGAGCCACTGCGCCCGGCCAGCTGACTTTCAATAAAAGTACCATGATAATTCCATTGGAAAAAGTATAGCCTTTTCAGCAAAGTGCTAGAATAATTAGATACCCATATGGAGAAATAAAAAATTGGACCACAAACCCTGTTTCACACCATATACAAAGTTAATTCAAAATTAATTGTAGATCTGGACATAGGTCTAATATTATAAAAGCTCTAAAAGAATACAGAGGTGAAAATCTTTATAAAATCATGTTAAACAAAGATTTCTGAGACAGGACACAAAGTACGAACCATGAAAGAAAAAACTGAGAAATTGAACTTCATTATATCCAAATTTTCGTTCTTTGAGAAACACAGTTAAGAACTGAAAAGCAAAGACATAGACAAGGAGAAAATATTTTCAAATATATATAAGAACTTGTATCCAGAATATGAAGAACACTAATAACGACAAGAAGAATAACCACTGAATTTTTAAAATATGGACAGAAGATTCAACAGCCACTTCAAAGTGGAAAACTTATGACTGGCCAATAGTATGTGAAAATATATTCAATGTAATAGCAATGCAAATTAGACTTTAATGAGATATTACTGCACACCTAGTAGAATGGCTAAAGATAAGAATACTAACAATATAAAGTGCTGACATGGATACAGAGAAGTGAAATGCTCCCTTATGGCTAGTGGGAATGCAGAATTTCACTGCCACTTAGGAAAACAGTTTGGAAGTTTTTTTTAAAGTTAAATATACACTTAACTTTTTGATCCAGCAATTCCACTCCAAGATATTTTCCAATAGAAATGAAAACATATGTCTACATAAAGTCTTGCATGTGAATGACAACTTTATTCATAATAGACAAAATCAGGAAACAACTTATATTAGTCCATTCTCACACTGCTATGAAGAAATACCCAAGGCTGGGTAATTGATAAATGAAAGCGGTTTAATTGACTCACAGTTCAGCATGGCTGGGGAGGCCTCAGGAAACTTATAGTCATGGCAGAAGGCACCTCTTCACAGGGCAGCAGGAGAGAGAATGAGTGCAGAGCGAAGGGGGAAGCCCCATACTTATAAAACCACCTGATCTCATGAGAACTCCCTCACTATCACGAGAACAGTATGGAGGAAAACCAGCTCCATGATTCAGTTACCTCCTACCGGGTCCCTCCCACAACATGTGAGGATTATGAGATTACAATTTAAGATGAGATTAGGGTGGGGACACAAAGCCAAACCATATCACAACTCAAATTTCTATTTTGTGCTTTTGCCTCATGTCTTCTGAATGAGACTTTTGCAGAAGGTGCAACTTCAGGAATCTGTGATTTTCAAAATTGCTTCATGTTATTCTGTTGCAGTGAGGCAGTTTGGGAACCAGTGCCCTAGACTATCTTATCCAGTAAGGTAGGGACGCTGCTAATCCGTAGAGTACTTTTCTGCAAATTTGGAAAAACATGTCTTTTCTGGAAACATGCAGTCTTATTGATGTATGGCCTGGCAGCTAGAATGAAGACTGAATTTCAGCTTTCTTTATATTCCCTCAAGTGGGAGCTGTAGTTCATTGTTTCATGTACATTACATAAAGGAAAACATTAAAAAAAAAGAAAAAAAAAAACCCTGAAGCTTTGACTCCCAACCTCATCACGAGTAAGCTTAATCTGGCAGAGTATTTAAACTAGATGAGTCTGGAATTAGCTAGAAGACTTTTTGTTTTTTGTTTTCCTTTAAAGCAAATCTTTAATATTACTACCACATTGCTACCAAAGGCATTACTGCTTAGAGCTAGAGGAAAAGTAGAAAGAGGCTATACTGGAAGAAAATAAGAGAGATGGCTGAGTAGCTCAAAGTGAACCCAGCTCTTGCTACTTGCTAGAAATGAAAGTAGAAGTAGGTGGTTGTAGCTCCATTCATTTTTCCACTGTAGGGGAGTGGAGCGTAAGCTAGAGAGAACTAGAGAAGGCCATGCTTTTCTAAATTTCTGGGAAGAATGACTAACAAAGGGAAAAAGTGATTATGGACCTACTGTATGAGAGAACAGAGCCTCTGTCCCTCTAACCACATGGATCAAGTGGGAGAAGGCATATATACAGTATTCTAGAATTTTTAATCCACTATAATATTTAATCCATTAATTAATTTTCAATCAATTATAATTGCTTATTTCATTTTATTTTTTTGACAGAGTCCTGTTCTGTTGCCCAGGCTGGACTGTAGTGGCATAATCTTGGCTCACTGCAGCCTTTGCCTCCTGGGTTCAAGTGATTCTTTTGCCTCAGCCTCCCAAGTAGCTGGGACTACAGGCATGCCATTGTGCCCAGCTAATTTTTTTGTATTTTTAGTATAGACGGGGTTTTGCCATGTTGGCCAGGCTGGTCTTGAATTCCTGGTCCCAAGTGGTCTACCCATCTGAGGCTCCTAAAGTGCTGGGATTACTGGCATGACCCACCACAACTGGCCAGGAGATGAGAGTAGTTTTAGTTTTTATTTTTATTTTTTTGAGACAGAGTTTCACTCTATCACCCAGGCTGGAGTGCAGTGGCACAGTCTTGGCTCACTGAAATCCTCTGCCTCCAAAGCTCAAGCAATCCTCCCACCTCAGCCTCCAGAGTAACTGGGACCACTGGTGCACACTGCCACACCTGGCTTATTTATTTATTTATTTATTTTAAAGAAGTGGGGCTTCACCATGTTGCCCAGTCTGGTCTCGAACTTCTGGGCTTAAGCAATCCGCCTGCCCTGCCCTCCCAAAGTGCTGGGATTACAGGCTTGAGCCACCACTCCCAGCCTTAATTAGTTTTAATGAAACCACCACAGTAAACAATAAAATATTCTTGAACTTAACCAACATTCCTATTTTCTATGGGTAAAGTATTTCAGTCTTATGCATGGTGAAATAAGGGTGAGGTGAAGTCAGATAAGGGACAGATAATAAAAAAATTTAAATGTCAAGAATGATAATCTAGGATGAAAATACCAGAATTAGGTGAAGACCCAATGCTGAAGAAACTTGAAAACTAGGCCAAGTGATTGGAAATATATTTTATTGGAATGATGAAGCTGGTGGTGTTTCAGATAAAATTGTTCTCTAAGATTTATTTTTTTACACCTTTATTGATATATAATTCACATACCATATAGTTTACTCATTTAAAGTGTACAATTCAGTGGTTTTGTGAATATTCAAGAGTTATATAACCATCACAATTCATTTTAGAATTTTTACCACCCAATATTTTTACCACTCAAAAAGAAACCCCAAATCCATTAACAGTCACTTTCCTTTCCCCCCAGCTCTCCTCTCCCTTCTCTACCATAGGCACAAATCTACTTTCTGTCTCTATACATTTGGCTCTCCTGGCCATTTCATGTAAATGGAATACAGTATGTGGTCTTTTGTGACTGGCTTTTTTTTTTTTTTAACTAGTAAAACGTTTTCAAGGTTCATTCATGTTGTAGCATTTATCAGTACTTAATTCATTTTTATCGCAAAATAATATTCCATTGACTTGATAATACCACATTTAGTTTATTCATTTTGATATTAGTTGATGGATATTTGGGTTGTTTTCACTTTCGGGCTCTTATGAATAATGCTGCAATGAACATTCATGTGATAGTTTTTGGGTGGACATATTTTCATTTCTCTTGGGAATATATCTAGTGGTAGAGTTTCTGGGTCATATAATAACTATGTTTAGCCTTTTGAGCAACTACTAGAGTGGTTTCATAAGCAGCTGAGTCATTTTACCTATTCACAAGCAATGTATTAGGGTTCCAATTTCTTTACATCCTCATGAGCACTTGTTTTTATCTCTTTGATTATTGAGTGGGTATGAAGTATTTCATTTTAGTTTTGGTTTGCATTTCCCTGGTGGCTAATGATGTTGAACATTTTTTTCATGTGCTTATTGGCCATTTTTATATCTACTTTGGATAAATGAACATTCAGATTCTTTCCCCATTTTAAAATTGGGTTGTTTTATTATTGAGTTAGAGTTTTTTATGATTCTGGACAGAAGTTTCTTATCAGATACATAATATGTAAACATTTTCTTTTAACTTATGAGTTGCCTTTTCACTTTCTTGATAGTTTCCTTAGAAACATAAAATATTTTAATTTTGATGAAGTTCAATTTATCTAGTTTTTTTTGTCACTTATACTTTGATCTCATATCCTAGAAGACTTTACATATTCTGAGATCATAAAGATTTACTCGTTCATCTTCCTCTAAGAGTTTTGTAGTTTTTGGTCTTTCTTATATTTAGGTCTATGATCCATTTTAGTTAATTTTGTATAAGGTGTGAGGAAGGGATATATTCATAGCTTCATTCTTTTCCATATGGATATTTAGTTTTCTAGCATCATTTTTTGAAAAGACTAGTCTTTTTCCGTTGAATGATCTTGGCATCCTTGTTGAAAATCTGTTGATCATAAATATAAGTGTTTATCATATGGACAAGATTAATTTTTTAATGAGTGATATGCAGAATGAATTTGAGGAACACATAGAGCCAATGATAATGAGATGAGTTAGAGGAAGTACCATTGTGAAACTGTATGGACCTAAACCAGTGAAGTTTGTTGGGTGATACATGTAAAGAGACAAAGCTGAATTATTATGTCTTCAGTATGCATTTTGTGTATATTATGTGTTATATATATTATTTACATTTCCATTATAATCATTCCTTCTCTTTTATCCAATGACTGAATATTATGTTATTATTTCATACTAACTGGACTGTGTGAAATGAATTTGGGAACAGAGGAGTCTCCTGTAAGTCTTCTCAGCTGTGAAGTATGCTTGAATATCCCAAGGAATTCTCTGAAGATTGGAGTCCTGGCCCTCTTTGTTGAATTTGATTTAGCACATTAGGGTTAGACCAAGTTACTTGTATTTTATATAGCTGCCCATATTATTCCAATGTACAGCTCTGGACCCTCTGGCTTTTTATAATCAGTTTCTAATGAACTGTCACATCTTCCTATTAGTTATTAGTTGCTTAGCTTTCTGGTGTCATTTGTGATTTTCAGGTATCATCTCTTGTTTTTGGTCTGGTTTAGTCTTTATTGGCATTCCATAGCTGCCAGGCCATTCTGCCTTGCTAGAAGACAAATATTACAATTTTTTTCTTTTTTTCTACTTAAAACCTCTTAGATATCCTAAGACCATAGATCTCAGACTTATTATACTGATTGGTGAGATCTGCTCTCAGAGTGGGGCCCACTGTATTTTAAACACGTGCCCCCAGGTAATTCTGATATAGATGGTTAGAGGAACTCTGCTTTTGGGTGTTTCTAAGCCAATTTGTTATTTTGGTTACAAGGATATTAGAGGTGATTTTATTGGTATTTACCCTACCGAGTCAGTAGTGCCTAAATCCTAACATTCAGTTTTCCTCCTTATGAAACCCCAGGCAGAGGCCCCTGTGAGAAAGGAGTCTTGGCTTAGTAGGAGGCTAAGAGCTAATACATTATTACCTGGGCTGGTACTTCCTGGGCATTATTATCTAGCAAGTATAATAGATGCAGGTCTGGTTACATGAATTAGCTAATATTTTATTTGACATTTCCTAGTTCTACTTCCTGTCCCAAATCGTCTTTTAATTTTTAATTTTTTTTTCAGGCTTATTGAAGTATAATTAACAAGTAAAAATTGTGATATTTTGATGTGCATATACATTGTGAAATGAGTGTATCATTAACATATTCATCAAGCTAATTAACATATTCATCAGCTCACATGGTTAATTTCGTGTGGGATGAGAACATTTAAGGTCTACTCTACTAGTGAATTATAAGTACACAATACGTTATTGTTAACTATACTCACTATGTTATACATTTGGTCTCCAGAATTTATTCATTTTATAACAGAAAGTTTCTACTCTTTGACAAACCTCTCCCCATTTGCCCCACTCCCCCCAATCCCTGATAACCAGCCTTCTACTCTGTTTCTGTGTGTTTGACTTTTTGAGATGCCACATATATATGAGATCATGCAGAATTTGTCTGTGTCTGACTTATTTCACTTAGCATAATGTCTTCCAGATTCATCCATGTTATTGCAAATAACAAGATTTCCTTTTTTAAGGCTGAATAATACTTTATCATGTCTGAGTGTGTAAAATCACATTTTCTTTATCCATTTATCCATCAACAGAACTGGGTTTTTTTTTTTTCATATTTTGGCTATTGTGTATAATGCTGCAATGAACATGGAAAATAGTGATTCCACATAGTGATTTTATTTCCTTTGGATATATTCCCAGAAGTAGATTGCTGGATCATGTGGTAGTTCTAGTTTAATTTTTGAGGAACCTCTATGTTGTTTTCTATTATGGAATGTACCACGGCACAATAAAGTCCACATATGACAAGCCCACAGCTAATATCATACTAACGGTGAAAAATTAAAAACATTACCTTTAAGATCAGGGATAAGACACAGATACTCTTGCCACTTATCAACATAGTACTGGAGTCCTAGCCTAATAATCAGACAAGAAAAAGAAGTAAAAGGCATCCAAACGGGAAGGGAAGAAGGTAAACTAGATGACATGACCTGATTAAAAAAAAATGCTAAAGCATGCACCAAAATTTGTTAGAACTAATAAATAAATAAATTCAGCAAACTTGCAGGATCAACTTTACTGAGTGGACAACGTACAAAAATCAGCTGTATTTTGCACACTAACAGTGAACTACCTGAAAAATTAAGAAAACAATCCCATTTACAATAACATCAAAAAGAATAAAATACTTTGTAATATATTTAACTGAGGAAGTGAAAGATATGCACACTGAAAACTGTAATACATTGGTGAAAGAAATTGAAGAAGGCACAAATAAATGGAAAGATACCTCGTGTTCATGGATTGGAAGAATATTGTAGAAATGTCCGTACTAGCTATCCCAGATCTAAATATGTAATAAACATTTCAAGTATTCAGGGAAATAATACAATGCCACTTCTTTAGAGGAGATCACCTAATATTTACAAGTAGAAGAGCTAAGATAGAACAGAAAAGAGTACCTTCTCACCTTTTCATCACTGATGCTGTCTGCAGTGAATATATTGTTAGTGGTGCAGACCAAACTATATTAAAGTTTAAGGGACGCAAATAAGCATGAGAATGAGCATGGGAAACCAGCCCCAAAATTCAGTCTTCAAGATTCATTAAAAGTTAAAACCACAAAAGGCAGAAAAAGAATTGAAGACAAACGTTGGAAGAAAGTACAAAGGCAACAAATAGAAAAAAAGTAGCAAATATTGTAGATATTAGTCAATATTTGTTACTTTTGAATGTCAGTGGTTTAAGTACATCAGTTAATCACTTTGAATGTCAGTGGTTTACATGCATCTACTAAAAGACGGAAATTGCTGGGCATGGTGGCTCACACCTGTAATCTCACCGCTGTCAGGCCCTGGTATGTGATGTTCCCCTCCCTGTGCCCCTATGTTCTCATTGTTCAACCCCCACTTACGAGAGAGAACATGTGGTGTTTGGTTTTTTGTTCCTGTGTTAGTTTGCTGAGAATGATGGTTTACAGCTTCATCCATGTCCCTGCAAAGGACATTAACTCATCCTTTTTTATGGCTGCATAGTATTCTATGGTGTATATATTCCACATTTTCTTTATCCAGTCTATCATTGATGGGCATTTGGGTTGGTTCCAAGTCTTTGCTGTTGTGAATAGTGCTGCAGTAAACATACGTGTGCATGTGTCTTTATAGTAGAATGATTTATATCCTTTGGGTATATACCAAGTAATGGGATTGCTAGGTCAAATGGCATTTCTAGTTCTAGATCCTTGAGGAATCTCCACACTGTCTTTCACAATGGTTGGACAAATTTACATTCCCACAGACAGTGTAAAAGCATTCCTATTTCTCCACATCTGCTCCAGCATCTGTTGTTTCCTGACTTTTTAATGATTGCCATTCTTACTGGTGTGAGATGGTATCTCTTTGTGGTTTTGATTTGCATTTCTCTAATGACCAGTGATGATGAGCTTGTTTTCATAAGTTTTTTGGCCACATAAATGCCTTCTTTTGAAAAGTGCCTGTTCATATCCTTTGCCCACTTTTTGATGGGGTTGTTTGTTTTTTTTCTTGTAAATTTGTTTAAGTTCTTTGTAGATTCTGGATATTAGCCCTTTGTCAGATGGATAGATTGCAAAAATTTTCTCCCACTCTGTAGGTTGCATGTTCACCCTGATGATAGTTTCTTTTGCTGTGCAGAAGCTTTTTAGTTTAATTAGATCCCATTTGTGAATTTTGGCTTTTGTTGCCATTGTTTTTGGTGTTTTAGTCATGAAGTCTTTGCTCATGCCTATGTCCTGAATCATATTGCCTAGGTTTTCTTCTAGTGTTTTTATGGTTTTAGGTCTTACATTTAAATCTTTAATCCATCTTGAGTTAATTTTTGTATAAGGTGTAAGGAAGAGGTCCAGTTTCAGTTTTCTGCATATAGCTAGCTAGTTTTCTCAACACCATTTATTAAATAGGAAATCCTTTCCCCATTGGTTGTTTTTGTGAGGTTTGTCAAAGATCAGATGGTTGTAGATGTGTGGTGTTATTTCTGAGGCCTCTGTTGTGTTCCATTGGCCTATATATCTGTTTTGGTACCAGTATCTTGCTGTTTTGGTTACTGCAGCCTTGTAGTATAATTTGAAGTCAGGTAACATGATGCCTTCAGCTTTGTTGTTTTTGCTTAGGATTGTCTTGGCTATATGGGCTCTTTTGTGGTTTCATATGAAATTTAAAGTAGATTTTCAAATTCTATGAAGAAAGTCAATGGTAGCTTGATGGGAATAGCATTGAATCTGTAAATTACTTTGGACAGTATGACCATTTTCATGATATTGATTCTTCCTATCCATGAACATGGGATGTTTTTCCATTTGTTTGTGTCCTCTCATTTCCTTGAGCAGTCATTTGTTTTTCTCCTTGAAGAGGTCCTCCACATCGCTTGTAAGTTGTATTCCTAGGTATTTTATTCTCCTTGTAGCAATTGTGAATGGGAGTTCAATCATGATTTGGCTCTCTGTCTATTATTGGTGTATAGGAATGCTTGTGATTTTTGCACATTGATTTTGTATCCTGAGACTTTGCTGAAGTTGCTTACCAGCTTAAGGAGTTTTTGGACTGAGATGATGGGGTTTTCTAAATATACAATCATGTCATCTGCAAACAGAGACAATTTGACTTCCTCTCTTCCTATTTGAATAGTCTTTATTTCTTTCTCTTGCCTGATTGCCCTGGCTAGAACTTCCAATACTGTGTTGAATAGGAATGGGGAGAGAGGGCATCCTTGTCTTGTGTCGGTTTTTAAAGGGAATGCTTGCAGCTTTTGCCCATTCGATATGATATTGGCTATGGGTTTGTCATAAATAGTTCTTATTATTTTGAGAGATGTGCCATCAGTACCTAGTTTATTGAGTGTTTTTATCATGAAGGGGTGTTGAATTTTATCGAAGGCCTTTTCCACATGTATTGAGATAATCATGTGGTTTTTGTCATTCGTTCTACTTATGTGATGGATTATGTTTATTGATTTGCATATGTTGAAGCAGCCTTGCATCCCAGGGATGAAGCTGACTTGATCATGATGGATAATCTTTTTGATGTGCTGCTGGATTTGGTTTGCCAGTATTTTATTGAGAATTTTTGCATTGATGTTCATCAGGGATATTGGCCTGAAATTTTCTTTTTTTGTTGTGAAGAGTCATTTTTTAGAAAGTATTTTGACCTCATTGAAAATGAAAATAGATCATGTTAAAAATTTTGGTATGCTGTAAAAGCAGTGCTTTGAGGGAAATTTATATTATTGAATGCATATATATTAGAAAAGAAGAAAGATCTAAAATCAGCTATCTAAGCATCTTCATTAGGAAACTATAAAAAGGAGAGGAAATTAAATCCAAAGTAAGGAGAACAAAAGAAATAATAAAAATTAGGGCAGAATTCAGTGAAATTGAAAACAGGAAATCAGTAGAGAAAGTCAGTAACACCAAGAGCTGGTTCTTAGCAAAGATCGGTATTTTTGATAAGCCTCTAACCAGGCTGAGAAAAAAAGAGAGATGACACAAATTAGTAATATTAAAAACGAGAGAGAACAATTCACTGTGGATGGCATGGGCACTATAAGGACAATAAAAGAATATTATGAGCCCCTCTGTGCCCACGAGTTTGACAACCAAGATGAAATAGACCAATTTTTTCCAAGGCGTAAATCTGTCAAAACTTTACAAGAATCGGCAATCTGAATAGGCCTATATCTAGTAGAGAAATTGAATCAATATTTAACAACCAGCTGGGCACAGCAGCTCATGCCTGTAAACTCAGCACTTTGGGAGGCCGAGATGGGCAGATCACTTGAAGCCAGGAGTTTATTGCCAGCCTGGCCAATATGGTAAAACCCCAGTTCTCTAAAAATACCAAAAAAAAAAAAAAAAATTAACAACCTTCAAAAAGAGAGAACAACACAGGGCCAGGTGGATTTACTGGTGAATTCTGCCCAACACTTAAGGAAGAAAGTGTACCAATCCTCTCCTATCTCTTCCAGAATGTAAAAGCAAAGATAATAAATACTTTGTGTTCCATTCTATGAGGCCACCAGAACTCTAACACCAAAATCAGACAAAAACGTTACAAGAAAAGTAAACTATAGATTAATATCTCTCATGAACATAAATGCAAAAACAAATATATATCAATATGTATATTGATATATACAAATATATATCAGTAAAATATTAACAAATCGAGTCCAACAACATATAAAAGGAATTATATACAGAGACCAGGTGGGATTTATCCCAGGTATAGAAGGCTGGCTCAACATTCAAAAGTCAATGAATATAGTCCATCACATCTGCAGGCTAAAGAAGAAAAATAACATGATTATATCAGTAGATGCAGAAAAAAGCATTTGACAAAAATCATCCATTTATGAGAAAAACTCTAAGTATACTAGGAGTAGAGCAGAATTTTCTCAACTTGAAAAAAAAATACCTACAAAACACCTAGAGCTAACATTATATTTAATAGTGAGAAACTAAAATCTTTCCTGCTAAGATTAGGAACTAGACAATGATATCCTTTCTTACAGTTATTTTCTAGCTAATGCAGTCGGATAAGAAAAATAAATGAACAATACACAGATTTGGAAGGAAGAAGTAAAAGTCTTTGATCACAATGACATCCTTGTCTATGTATAACTGTTCAAAAATAGAGTAAAAAACCTCTGAAAATTGATAAGCAATTATAGCAAGGTTTCAGAATACAAGCTTATTATACAAAAGTCATTCATTTTCCTATATAACAGCAATGAGCAAGTAGAATTGGAAATTAAAAACATATTAAAATTCATTTCTGTTAACACCCCTAAAAATGAAATACTTAGGTATAAACCTAATAAAATCTGAAGTCTGTATGAGGAAAACTACAAAACCGTGATCAAAGTTTTCAAATAATTAATAAATGGTAAGATATTCTACATTCATGGATAAGAAGATGTCAGTTCTTCCCTACTTAAAGATTCAATGAAATTTCAATCCACATTTCAGCAAGTTAATTTGTGTATATCAACAAATTGATTCTAAAGTTTATATGGAAAGACAAAAGACACAAAATGGCCAACTTAATATTTAAGGGAAATAACAAAGTTGGAGGAGTGACATTAGTTGACTTCAAGACTTACTATAAAGCTTCAGTAATCAAGACTGTGTGGTACTGGCAAAAGAATAGACAAAGAGATCAGTGGAACAGAACAGAAAGCCCAGAAATAGACCCACATAAATATACTCAACTGAACCTTGCAAAGGAGCAAAAGCAATACATTAGAGAAAAGACAGTCTTTTCAACAATTGTACTGGAATAACTGGACATCCCCCTGCCAAAAAAAAAAAAAAAAAATCTGAAGAAGTACCTGACACCCTTCACAAGAATTAACTCAAAATGAATTGCAGACCTAAATGTAAAATGCAAAAGCAAAACTCCTAAATGACAACACAGAATATCTAGGTAAGCTTAGGTATGGCAATGACTTTTTATTTTTTATTTTTGAGACAGAGCCTTGCTCTGTCGCCCAGGCTGGAGTTCAGTGGCACAATCTCGGCTCACTGCAACCTGTGCCTCCCAAGTTCAAGCAATTCTCCTGCCTCAGCCTCCTGAGTAGCTGGGATTATAGGAGTGTGCCACCGTGCCTGGCTAATTTTTTTGTATTTTCAGTAGAGACGGAGTTTCACCATATTGGCCATGCTGATCTCGAACTCCTGACCTTGTTATCTGCCCGTCTGAGCCCCCAAAGTGCTGGGATTACAGGCATGAGCCACTGCGTCCGGCTGGCAATGACTTTTTAGAAACAACACCAAAGGCATAATCTATGAAAGAAATAATTGATAAGCTGGACTTCTTTTAAATCAAAAACTTGTGTTTTGTGATAAGTAGTGTTAACGGAATGAGAAGAGAAGCTATAGACTAGGACAAATATTTAAAACAGATAAAACTAATAAAGGACTGTTATTTAAAGTATACGAAAAGCTCTTAAAACCTAAATAATAAGAAAACTATAACTTGATTTTAAAATGCTCAAAAGACCTGATCATACGTTTCACCAAAGAAGATATACAGAAAACAAGTAAGCATATGAGAAATTGTTTAATATCATGTTATGAGAGAACTGCTATTTAAAACAATAATGAGATACCACTATATACCTGTTACAATAGCTAAAATTCAAAACACTGACAACAAATGCTGACAAGGATGTAGAGCAATAAGGTGTCTCATTCATTGCTAGTGGGAATGCAAAATGGTACAGCCACTCTGGGGGACAGATTGACAGTTCTTTAATGAAAATAAACACACTCTCATGATCTGACCCAGCTGAAAACTTTTGTCCACACAAAAACTTACACATAGATGTTTATAGCAGTTTTATTTATAACTACTCCAGTTTGGAAGCCACCAGGATGTCCTACACTGGGTGAATGTAAAAAGTGTGGTACATCCAGACATTGGAATATTATTCAGTGCTAAAAAGAAATGAGCTGTCAAGCCATGGAAGACATGGAAGAATGCATATCAGTAAATGAAGGAAGCTAATGTGAAAAGCCTACATACTTTATAATTCCTATTATCTGACTTTCTTGCAAATTCAAAACTATGGAGACAGTAAAAAGATCATTGTTTGCCGGGGATTTGGTGGGAGGGAGGGATGACTAAGTGGAGCACAGAGGATTTTTTTAGGGCAATGAAACCATTCTGTATGATACTATAATGGTGGATACATGTCATCCATCATACGTTTGTCAAAACCCATAGAATGTGCAATACCAAGAGTGAATGCTTATGTCAGCTGTGGGCTTTGAACAATAATGATGTGTCTTTAAAGGTTTTTTTTTTTTTCTGTAATATGTGAACCACTATCATGTAAGATGTTAATGGGTTGATGGGGGGAGACTGTGCATGTGTGCAGACAGGATCTATAGAGAAACTCTCCAAATTTCCCACTTAATTTTGTTCTGAACATAAAAATATTCTACAAAAGGAAAGTTTATTAATTTCCAAAACAGGTAGGAGAAGGGTAATGTTACTGTAGGAAGCTTTGCTTATTTATAAGTTTGTTTTTGTTTTTTACATTAATAAAGGAAGTGATAATGTCAACACATAGTACTGAAAATCTTTTTTTTTTTTTTTTTTTTTTTTTTTTTGAGACTGTGTCTCACTCTGTCACCAGGCTGGAATGCAGTAGCACAATCTCGGCTCACTGCAACCTCCACCTCCCAGGTTCAAGCAATTCTCCTGCCTCACCTTCCTGAGTAGCTGGGACTACAGGTGCGTGCCACCACGTGGGGCTAATTTTTGTATTTTTAGTAGAGACGGGGTTTCACCACGTTGGCCAGGATGGTCTCCATCTCTTGACCTCGTGATCCACCCGCCTTGGCTTTCCACAGTGCTGGGATTACAGAAGTGAGCCACTGCGCCTGGCCTGAAAATCATTCTGATGAGAAGCATAATCTCTTAAAATCCCTTAATAAGAGAATGCTAAATAATTCCAGATAAATTGTTATTTTAATATGTAATCTATTCTATATTTACATTAAGTTAATATTTTACAGTAAGGATCCATGCATTCTTTTTTCTAATTTATATTATAAGGCTTTCAAAGTTGAGTGAATTGTGTCAAATTTTTAACCCATTTATAGCTTCCGTTTTGTCCCATATGTTATAAATCAAGGCAAATAAAAATTCTTATTTAAACCTTCCTCACCTCACTATGTACACTCAAGTTTTTGTCCTCATTTTGTTTCTTTTTAATTCTGGAGCAACCTTTCACTTTATCTGAGAACTAAAATTCTGTCCTTTTTCTTGAAAAATAAACATTTATCCTATTACATCACCTACATAGTTACACTTTTTCTTAAAACTGTCCCTGCTAAAATAGACTCAGTTACCCATATTACCATTGTTAATTAACTTGTATTTAACCTTCTCTGGTGGATAGGAACTTGATAATAATTGCCTATCATGCACAAGCAATTTAGGTGACTAGGAAATATCATTATCTACAGCCACACCCTTTTTTTTTTTTTTTTTTTTTCCTTTGAGACAGAGACAGAGTCTCACTCTGTCCTCCAGGCTGGAGTGCAGTGGCACTATCTCAGCTCACTGCAACCTTCACCTCCTGGGTTCAAACCGATTCTCCTGCCTCAGCCTCCCAAGTAGCTGAGACTACAGGCACCTGCCACCATATCCGGCTAATTTTTTTATTTTTAATAGAGGTAGGGTTTCACCATATTGGCCAGGCTGGTCTCGAACTCCTGACCTCAAATGATCCACTCACCTCAGCCTCCCAAAATGCTGGGATTACACGCATGAGCCACTGCGCGCCCAGCCTCACATACATTATATTTATGTCTTCAAGTGACAAGAATGAGCACATTCATTAACATGATATAAAATCATGGTAACATCGTAACATTTTAAGGTAAGAAGTAGAGTTGTATATTGTAAGCGCTATGCTTGCTATTCAAGATCTTGAAGATAAGTACACAAGAATCTTAGAAATCACATTTCAGAGGACACTCTAAAAATGTAATTATTGATATAAAACATTGTTAGAATCATGATTCAGTTCAGTCAAGCAGTTTTACTTTTTTATCATTTTAAACTTTAGGTATGGATATCATTAGCTTATCTGATCAATACACTATTATCAGAATTTTAAGAAGTTCAGGTTAACTAGTCTTTTCTGAAAACAGAAACTCAACATCCATACAAAATTATGGAGAAAACACAGATATGTATTTCAGATAAAATTTTTAAATCAGTCTGATTTGTCCAAAGAATCAGTTTTTAGCTTTAAATTTTTAAACAGTTTTTAATTGATACCTTATATTGGTACATATTTATGTGGTACATGTGATATTTTCTTACATGCATCAAATGAGGAGAATTGTTGTTAGTTCTTGCTTGAATGTTTGGTAGAATTTGGCATTGAAGCCATCCAGTCCTGGACATTTCTTTGTTGGGAGACTTTATTACTGAGTCAATCTCATTACTTATTATTGATCTGTTCCAGTTTTTTATTTCTTCCTGATTCACTCTCAGTAGGCTATATATGTGTATCCAGAAATTTATCCATTTCCTCCAACTTTCCAGTTCATTAAGATTTAGTTGCTTATAATAGTCTTTGATGAACTTTTGTATTTCTGTAGTATTAGTTGTAATGTCTGTTTTCTGTTTCTGTTTCTGATTTTGTTTATTTTGATCTTATCCTTTTCTTGGTTGCTTTTTTAGTGTCCATTTTGTTTAATTCTAGTTTTTATTATATGTTTCCTTCTACTCATTTTTAGTTGTGGTTTTTTTCTTTGTTTTTTTTTATGTAGTTTATGGGTATCAACTTTCCTCTTAGCACTGCATTTGCTATCTACCATAGGTTTTGGTAAGTTATGTTTCCATTTTCATTTGTTTTAATAAATTTTTATATTTGCTGCTTAATTTCATCATTGATCCAGTGTTTGTTCAGGAGCATAGTTTTAAATTTTCTTGTATTTGTACATTTTTTTAAAGTTTCTCTTGTTGCTGGTTTTTAGTTATATTCCATTGTGGTCTGAGAAGATAGTTGATGTGATTTCATTTTTTAAAAATTTGTTGAGGCTTGTTTTGTGGCTTAACACATAGTCTACAAAGATTCACTTTTATTGCATGAATTTAGATTTGTAAATTAAAATCTTTCTAAGCTGCTAGCAGATCCTTTAAGAAGAATTTTTTCCCTAAATTACTAGTACATTTGAAGTTTTCTTTAGATATTACTATAGATCCATGAACTTCTTATACTATGTAAACCAATTATATCTTAGCTCCTTAAAATTCAGAGACTTCTAAATTTTATTTATTAATACTCTTCTTAGGAAAATACTTCATACAGGATGAGAGAGAACGACTTCTGAGTTATGGCAACACAGAGAAAATTGTAGCTTTAATTATACAATCTCTGCAACAGATTAAGTAATCAAGGAAACATCAAAATTCACTGTTCAAGATTTCAAAGGATTATTTTCCCTTCTAGTAGTTATAAAATGTTTTATGAAATTATTTGGATACACAAATAAAGAAACAAAGAATTTAAAAAATGACAACTCTCATTCCTTGTCATGTCTCATATGAAGGACAAGAAATCCCTTTAATCTTAACAGAGGTCTTTAAAGTTCAGATTATAAAATTACATTCCTAATTATTAATGCATGCATGGGGATTATCATTATCATCATTATCATCTTCTAGTGGAAACTATATCCAGAACCAAAATGGTGAAGAACTAGAAAAGAAAATGAAAAATTCAAAATTTAAAGAAAAAAGCCAACTTCTAGTGGACTAGCATCACAGCAAAGGTACAGTTCTATTGCCTTTTTTTCTTTTTTTTTTTTTTTTGAGACAGAGTCTTGCTCTTTCCCCCATGTAGGAGTATAGTGGCAGGATCATGGCTTACTTCAGTCTTGACCTCCCAGTTTCAAGAAATCCCTCCACTTCAGCTTCCCAAGTAGCTGGACAAAAAACACAGCACATGCCAGCACACCTGGCTAATTTCTGTATTTTTTGTAGAGATGAGGTCTCGCTATGTTGCCTGTGCTGATCTTGAACTCCTGGGCTCAAACAATTCTCCCACCTTGGCCTCCCAAAGTGCTCGATTGTAGGCATGAGCCACTGCACCAGGACTCTGTTGCTTTTTGAGAATCACTTTGAGGAGAAAGAAAAGTCCCTCCTCCTAAACAGCTTCTGAAGTACATTTCTGTGCTATCACAGTTTGATTGGCTTTATGAACCCACTTTAGTGTCTCAATGGATCCTCCAAAAGTATAACATGTTAAAATTCAAAGAATTTAAATGGTGACTTTTGTAAATATAAAAAGAAAATATATCAAATATTTTATTCCACTTCCTAATTAAGTAGAGGACTAGTGAGATTATAAATACGGTTCAAAGTGCATTTTAGGAACTAGTTTCTTGAAGACAAGTTAGTGAATTTTATCTTAGAATAATATAGCTAAGTTACATACAATCTATTCAATATTTTACATGACAATAAAGCATTATTTTGGGGATTATCTTTTTTAATAGTTGAAAATATTAGAATTTTCCAGGATAGAAATCTACAAATTAATAAAGAACTTTACTATGCCTAGTGTCACAAGATTCTTGGGATATTGTTTTTCTGGCTGGTGATGTCTTTGCCCAAGTCTTGCTTAGGCCCGCTGGGTTTGTTCTGCCTACCTGGCCTGGCAGACTTTACTTGGCTGACACTACTGGCCTGGATCCCATACCTGCCAAGGGCAAGTCAGGCATGGAGTGGCAAGGGGTGTGTGAGGGAGCATGGGGTTCAGCCAGTGTGCAATTGGACATGCCGGCTGCTGCAATGGGGTGGGCAGTTACAGGTGCTGGCACAGGCACTGACTCTCTATGAGGCTGTGGCCAGACCAGGTGCACTGCAGGAAGCTTCCCTGGCTGGCACCGGGAAATGCATTGGCACCTGGAAGCTTGGAGATACTAGGCACCACAGGACCCCAAAGAGGGAGTAACAGCCCTGGCTCAGGGAGCTCCCAGGTCTGGGCTGCCTGAGAAGGCACAGATCTTCTGTCCTTCTCTTTGCCCTCAATGTGGCAAGCAGGGGGCATGTTTCAATCCTGTGTTATAGCTCTTTTAGCTCTGCCATTTGGTAGGTCCCGAGTTCTTGTCCTGCAACTAGGAAGCATGAGGTACAGAGCCAAGTGGAGGATGAGCGAGATGAAGGGGAGCTTTATTGATCAATAGAACAGCACACAGGAGACCTGCAGAGGGTAGCTCCTTTCCACAGCCAGGATGTTCCAGTGAGAGTTCAGCTCCTAGCAGAAAGGAGACCCTGGAGAGGGAAGCTCCTCCTAGCAGGCAGGTCATCTCATTGTCTTCTTAGCTCTCAGCAGAGAGGTGGCCCTGGAGTGGATTGTTCCACTCTGCAGCTGGTAGTCTCGATGTCTCTGCAGGTTTCTGAAGCTCTCAGCAGAGAAGAGGCCCTAGAATGGGTAGCTTCTCTCTTCTGCTGGTTGTTGGGACATCTCCTGCTGTCAGCAGAAAGGGTAGCTCTTCTCTGCAGCTGGTCATCCATCATCTGCTCTGCTCTGGCTGAGCCTGGGGCTTTTATAGGCCTATTAGAGGGGAAGTGCATTCCGATCAGTCCATGGGCAGATCCAGGAAAAACTACCACGAGTTTGCCCTCCAAATCAGCAGGACTGCCAGTCCTGTCCCCAGGCTTCAGGCCTTCTCTCAGGGATCTGCCCCCTTCTGCCCAGGTATCTGTCTGCCTCCCCCTGCTGTTCACGGCACATGGGCTTGACCCCGATTTGCTCCAAGATGGGAGCAGGTGCCCACAGCAGGGAGAAGCCAAGCGGCGGGAGCAGGCACTTCTGAGCCTGCAGGGGCAGGGGGGCCTTCTCAACTCCCCCCTCTCTCCCCCACAGAGTGCAGGGATACCTGGGTCTGCAGCCGCAATATGGGCTGCTCCCGCGACCCTAGGGAAGTGGAGCTCCTGGTTCCCCAAAAGTACAGGGAAGCTCCATTCTGCAGCCACAGCTCGGGCACCTGCAGCCCTTCCCAGGAGGGTTAGGCTCCTGCCTCCTCCAAGGAGGCAGAGGCCCAGGTCTGCAGCTGCAATTTGGGCAGCTGCAGCTGCACCCGGGGAGTTCCCACCCCACCTCAGAAGGAGAAGGGTTTACGCTTGTCCCCTGCTGCCTGGGGCTCCATGGAGCATGTATCCTCGGCAGCACCTCCCTGCTGCAGTCGGCGTGATGGCAGTGGCAGGCCGTCTGGAGTGGCTGCTGCTATAACTAGGATCTTTAATCAGTAGTAAACAGTGAATCAAATAAGTCCATTTCCCTTAATTATCCTTATGTGGATCTGTTAATGCATTCATATGACATTGAAAGAATATGTTGCCCTACTTTTGACCTTATTTCCAAGCTTTGAATAACTTTTCTTAACATTTGGGATCAAAATGTGATTTATGCCACTCTTACCCAGGGGTGCTTATGGTAACACTCAAATTTTCTTTGAAGGGAAAAGTCAATACGATAAAGTTGTCAGTTCTCCCCAAGGGAATCTTTAAAATCAGTATGATTTCATTAAAACTCCAACAAATATTTTCATATTACTTGGTAAATAAGCCCAAAACTAATTAGGAAGAGCAAAGGATCAAGAATGACTCAGACAAATTTGGAGAAAATGAACCATTTTAGGAGAATTGCCCTATGAAATGCAAAAACTAGTTATAAAGCTTTATTAGCTAAGACAATGTAGCATTGATGCAAGGATAAACAAAGAGATAAATAGAACCTATAGGGAACCTACAAACATGATGATGCACATTTGAAAACTTGACATATATTGCACTACTTAACTCTGGGGGGGAAATGGACTCTATTAAATGTTGTTTGGCCAGTTGTTTATACATTTGAAAAAAATAAAATTAGATTGCCAACATATATTATAATTTTAGAAAATTTCCAGGTGGATAACTGCCTAAATACAGAAAATCAGAATGTTAATGCATTTTGAAGAAAACATAGGCCCAAGGCAGTGGCTCACAGCTGTGATCCTAGCACTTTGGGATGCCAAGGCAGGAGGATCACTTGAGACGAGGAGTTTGAGAGCAGCCTAGGCAACATAGTGAGACCCCATCCCCCACCTCCCCAAAAAAGGAAGAAAATATAGAATCTTTTTATAAACTTTGGGCAGAAAAGTACTTCTTAAACAAAACACAAAAAAATACCTACTTACAAATGTGGATATACTTTAGAAAATTATTTTCCTCTAAACCACCATGTTTCAAAGATATATAAAAAGACAAGCTACAGATAGGGTGAAAGTATTTGCAATATGTTTAAGGAAATATTAATATCCAAGATATATAAAGACATCTCATTTAAGTTAATAAGAAAAGTCACTCAACCCAACAACAACAGTGTAACAAATGGGTAAAAGAAATGATTTGACAATTTGTGGAAGTAGACAGGTGACTTACAAACATATGAAAAAATGTTTACCCGCACTAGTAATCAGTGAAATGCAATTGAAATCACATTGTAATATCTTTTTACACCTGTATGATTGGCAGTACTTAAAGGATCTGAGCATACCAAGTATTCCTGAGGGCATGGAGATTTGTTAATGTCTAATAAAATTAAAAATGCTTATATTCTTTTCTTTGACTCAGGAATTTTATTTCTGGGTATATATCCTGGAGAAAACTCATTCATGTGCATAAGGAGGCATGTATGAAGTTGACTATTACAGCAATATTTTATTATACCTAAATTGGAAAACAACACAATTGTCCAGCTGCAAAATAATGAATAAATACATTTTGGCATATTGATAAAAGATGATACTATATAGTTGTTAAAATAAATTAGGTAGAATTACAGTTATAATAGTCATGGTTAAATCTCAAATGTAATGCTGAATGAAGCAAACTAAGTTGCAGAAAGAGAGGTATACATCATAATTTTTGAAAATAAACAATTGTATGTAAATTATGCCTATTCATGCATATATATAGATCCTGTTTCAAAAAATCCGTAGAAAGGTCAAACACTTTATTCTTTTATTATTATTATTAGTGTCATACTTTAAGTTCTGGGGTACATGTGCAGAACGTGCAGGTTTGTTACATAGGTATACATGTGCCATGGTTGTTTGCTATACCCGTCAACCCATCATCTAATTAGTATGGTGATTACCTCTGTATAAGCAATGAAGAGAATAAAACTAGAGACAAATAATAAATGGGCTTCAACTTTTCTGTAATGTGCTTCTTTAGAAAAAATATGACTCGGGCCGGCCGTGGTGGCTCACACCTGTAATCCCAGCATTTTGGGAGGCCGAGGCGGGAAGATCACAAGGTCAGGAGTTCAAGACCAGCCTGACCAACATGATGAAACCCCATCTCTACTAAAAATACGAAAAACATTAGCCGGGCTTGGTGGTGCATGCCTATAATCCCAGCTATTCAGGAGGCTGAGGCAGGAGAATCTCTTGAACCCGGGAGGCGGAGGTTGTAGTGAGCCGAGATCACACCACTGCACTCCAGCCTGGGTGACAGAGGGAGACATTGTCTCAAAAAAATAAAAAATAAAAAAAGAAAGAAAAAATGTGACTCAAATATAGCACAATGCTAGGATTTTATAAAGGTGAGTATTGGGTACATGAAAGTTTATTATCTGTTTGACTACATTTCTCATGTTTGAAGTATTTCATTATGAAGAATAAAAATGATATATATAAAATATATATAGAAATGTAAAAGTATTATACAATAAACAGTATCAATACATACACTGCTCAAAAACATAAGTATGAACACACACACAAACACTTGTATGTATATGTAAGTATACAAATGCACATGAATGAGCATTACAGATTTGAAATATACACCTTGAATGGGAAGGATTCCCTGTAATTCCTGGTTAAGTTTTTCCTTAGGGAAGATAGATGTGTTGTGAGACTAGGTATTAGGCCCAAAGCATATTTCATCTGGATCTCTTATGTTTTATGTACAGTTATTAAGGACAAAAATGATATAAATATATAAATATGTCATTTGCAGTTATCAATTTTTGTGATAGGAATATGTATGTTTGGTAAACCGAATGTCTCCATTTAGTATTACTTGTTTCTATCCTTTAAAACAGTCTTTATTTTTATATTTTTTTTCAACTTGTATTTTTGATTCAGGGGGTACATGTGCAGATTTGTTACCTGGGTATATTGTGTGAGGCTGAGGTTTGGGATATGAATGATCCTGTCGCCTAGGTACCAGGCATAGTACCCAATATTTAGTTTTTCAGCCCTTGCTTCCCTCTCTTCCTTTCCCCTCTAGTAGTCCCCAGTTTCTATTGTTGACGTCTTTATGTCCATGAGTTCCCAATGTTTAACTTACACTTGTAAGTGAGAATGTGTGGTATTTGGTTTTCTGTTCCTGTGTTAGTTTGCTTAGGATAATGGCCTCCAGATGCATCCATGTTGCTGTAAAGGGCATGATTTCATTCTTTTTTATGGCTACATAGTATTCCATAGTGTATATCTACCACAGTTTCTTTATCTCATCCACCATTTGTGGACATTTAGGTTGATTCCATGTCTTTGCTGTTGTGAACAGTGCTGCAGTGAACGTGCATGTATCATTTTGGTAGAAAGGTTTGCTTTCTTTTGAATATATACCTAGTAATGGGATTACTGGATCACATAGTAGTTCTGTTTTAAGTTCTTTGAGAAATCTTTAAACTGCTTTCCACAGTGGCTGAACTAATTTATATTCCTCCCAATAGTGGATAAGCATTCCCTCTTCTCCACATTCTTCCCAGCATCTGTTTTTTTTTTTAACTTTTTAGTATAGCCATTCTGACTGGTGTGAGATGGTAACTCACTGTGGTTTTGATTTGCATTTCTCTGATGATTAGTGAAGTGGAGCACTGTTTTATGTTTGTTGGTCATTTGTATGTCTTCTTTTGGGAAATGTCTGTTTGTGTCTTTTGCCCAGTTTTTAATGGAAATAGTCTTTTTAAAACATTAAGTGTTTGACTAAGATCTGGGGCTTCTATAGTCATCCCTGGGAATCCACAGGTGATTCTTTGTAAGACCTCAGTGGATACCAAAATCTGCGGATGCTCAAGTCTCTTACAGTATAGTATAGAGATAGTATTTGCATATAACCTGTGCACATCTTTCAAATAGTTTAAATCGTCTCTGGATTACTTCTAATATGTAATACAATGCAAATGCTGTGTAGTTAAGTTTTTTCATTTGTACTTTTTATTGTATTACTTTTTTTATTTTTTCAAAATATTTTATATCCACAATTGGTTGAATCCACAAATGTGGAACCCACTGATAACAGAAAGCAGAACTGACTGTATGTAAAAGATAGATTTTGGATCAAAAAGAGTATCTTAAAAATCACATATTTTGTCAACTGATTTGTTGGAAATGATTATTATATAAATCAATTTTTTATGTAATTTATGTGGGTAATTTTTTCCTCTTTCTAAAGAATACAAGTCAATGACCAGATTGTGGAAGTGGATGGAATCAGCTTGGTGGGTGTGACACAGAATTTTGCAGCAACAGTTCTCAGAAACACCAAGGGCAACGTCAGGTAAATACGTGCCTTCTAATATACACCATGTTGTTACTTTAGTTGAATTTTAATTTTCTATAGTTTAACCTGCAAATAAATGTAATTACAATGACAATTTTACCTGAATAGTAAAACTTTGCTTTTAGTTTTAAATATTTTCACCTTTATTATAATTAGTTCATGAAAATAGAATTTAAAATTACAAATCATAGTATTTTAGAAAGATACAAAAACAAGCACTTGTCTTCATATCTTTCTAAAATACTATGGTTTCCAGGAAGATATGATTTCTAGTTAAAACCTCAATAAATGTGAATTAGGTCCCAAATCTTTTTAAGGAAAACAGTTATACAATACTTGAAATGATTATACATATATTCAATGTTCTGTGTTTTTTAGACAATCAGGTTGAATAAAGATAAGTATATTTTTTAAATGTATATATTCTTTTAAGGAATCAGCCATGACCAATGTTTGGAATTATAACTTTTCCAACTTAATGCACTTAGGGTGCATTTTTTTTTTTTGGACCTTGAAATTTATATTCAACCTTGGGATTGTGAATATTGTATATTGGAAAACAAGTAAGAAGCAGTTTAGAGCTAGTTGAAGTCAAGGTTTGAAATCAGGTCTTTTTTTTGCTTATAGGTTACTTATTTATCTTCAGTATTGCTTATATCATATACTTTTCCATACATCTTGTGTAAGAAACATTAAGGAAACCTTATTTAGTATGTGTAATGATGAAAATGGTTGGGTGTTCTCATTATCAAAATGAAACTGCTAAATATTCTGAAAATATTAATGAGTTAACATTGCTATACAGACAGTAACATTAGGATATTATTGCAGTATGTCTAATTTTGCCGAAGCATGATTTAAGTTTTAGACTTTAGGCTTTTTCAACTGTAAATCATCTTCTAATGCTAAAGGGATGCCTTAAGGAATATTACCTAAACTACTTCTGTGGGTGCTATGTTGATGTTTCTAGAATATCCACAGTCCTGAGAAAAGAATGTAAAATAATTGCAAAACTGTGTGGTGCTCTCTGAGTTGTGTGGGTGGGCCCATTCAGTAAATGTGATTGTCTTTTTGAAGATCACTATGTGTTCTTAAGACAGCACTTTCCCATGTCTGTATAGAACTTGGTTTTGAAGCTGTCCATTAGACTTTAAAGTAAATTTTAAAATGAAATAGGTAAGATATACATTCAACTCATAAGAACATTTCTCAGTTGGAAAAGAATTTGTAGTTACATGAAACCATAGCCATCCCTTTTTTCACCTCTGTTGACTGCGTAATCTTGTGTTATTATTTTCAGCCTTGTACAAATTTCAAAAGTCTTCAAATGTCTTCTTAACTGGTCTGTCTGATTTCACATTCTCACTTCCTCAGTCTGCTCTGTTCATCATTACTCTCATGGAAGGACATAATTACAGTTTTCAAGTAAATGAAGGGCTATCATGGAAAAAGAAATTGACCTTATTCTGCTTAACTCTAGTACAGGTTGAGTATCCCTTATGTTAAATGCTTGGAGCCAGAAGTGTTTCCGATTTCAGATTTTTTTGGCATATTAAAATATTTACATTATATACTTAGTAGTTGAGCCTCCCTAATGTGAAAATTCGAAATCTGAAATGCTCTAATGAATATTTCCTTTGGGTGTCATGTCAGTGCTCAAAAAGTTCTGAGTGTTCTGAACATTTTGGATTTCAGATATTTTGATGTGGGATGCTCAACCTGTATAAACTTCCATGTGCATGGTTTTTTTTTTTTTTTTTTTTTTTTTTTGTTGTTGTTGTTGTTTTTTGAGACAGAGTGTTGCTCTGTCACCCAGGCTGGAGTGCAGTGGCGCAATCTCAATTCGCTGCAGTCTCTGCCTCCTGGGTTCAAGCAATTCTCCTGCCTCAGCCTCGCAAGTAGCTGGATTACAGGCATCCGCCACCACATCCAGCTAATTTTGTATTTTTAGTAGAGACGGGGTTTTGCCCTGCTGGCCAGGCTGGTCTTGAACTCCTGACCTCAGGTAATCCACCCACCTTAGCCTCCCAAAGTGCTAGGATCACAGGTGTGAGCCACTGCGCCTGGCCCCATGTGCAGGTTTTTGTGTGGACATAAGTTTTCTACTGGGTAAATACCAAGCATGGAGCATAATTGCTATATCATGTGGTAAGTGTATGTTTAGTTTTGTAAGAAACCACCAACCCATCTTCAAACTGGCTATACCATTTTGTATTCCTATCAGCAATGAGTGAGAGTTCCTATTGCTCCACATCCTTGCCAGCATTTGTTGTCAGTGTTTTGGATTTTGACTATTCAAATAGGTGTATAGTGGAATCTGATTGCTTTAATTTCCATTTACCTCCATTGTCCATTAATATTTACAACTGGTAATGAAAAGTTTCATGTTAATATGATTTGTAATCCTTTATAGTATTTTCTTTTTTACCCCCTTTTGGATTTTTTTCTCTTATAATTGGGCTTTTGTAATTTTTATCAGACTGTAACTAGATCTGTGTTTGTTTATTTGGTTTTATGAAATTCTTCTTGGGATTCAATCTGAAGACTTGGATTTCGGAAAGTTTCTATTATGCTTTGTTTATTTGCTTTATTTCTTCTGCATTGTCTTTGGCCTCTCTTCTCAAACCAGTATTAAATGGGGCTTAGATTTTCTGGGCATATCCTCTAGAATCTTATTTTCTCTCAGGATCTCCATCTGTTTGAATTTTTGCTAGTATAAGAGTTTCTTTAATTTTCTCTTCCAGATTACCATGGTTTTTTTTTTCTTTTCTTTTTTTTTTTTTTTTCAGGCATGGCCTATTTTAACTGTTCCATCCTTTATTCTCTATTTTCTGTTTTTATTTCTAGCTCCATTCTCTCTTCCCAGAGCTTAAGAATAGTATATCCAGCTTCCTACTTGACATCTTCATATGGCATTCTAAAAGGAACATCAAATTTAATATACTCCAAGTATTATCCTTTATTTGTGCCATTCCCTGTCTTCTGCCCCACTTTCCTGCTTTGCCCCCTTCCCCCAAAAAACTCCATATCACATGACATACAATTGGCTGCTTCCACCTTATCAAGTCTCAGTTCAAATATCAATTCTTCAATGAATGAGCTTTCCTCATACTTGTGTTGTCCAAACTCCAATTCACTCTATCTCAGTTACCATGTTTTCTACATAGCATTCATTTACTGATCCTCTTCTGATCCTCTCCGCCTGGTTATTGACTTTCTTTTGGGTTTTCTACTGTATTGATTCCTGTCTAGTCTGTATGATAATTTGAATATGAAAGTAATGATCCGTGACTTTTGAGGCTAGGTTATAAAAGGCACTGTGGCTTTCATCCTGCTCTTTTGGATCACCAGTTTTAGGGAAATGTAGCTGCCATATCAGGAGGCTTTCAAATACCCTTTTGAAGATGCCCACACAGGGAAGACGTTGGGCCTACCAGCAGCCAGCACTAACTTAACCAGACATGTGGGGAGGCACCTTTGAAGATCTTCCAGCCTTAGTAAAGCATTCAGATGCCTGCAGCTTCAGCTAACAACTGGTTGAATTTTGTGGGAATCACCAAGCCACAATTGAACAGACAAGCCTTCCTTGAATTCTTGACTCACAGAAACTATGGAAGATAGTAATTGTTTATAAGTTTTGGGGTAATTAGTATCAGCAGCTACAACTTACACATATTTTGGTACCTGAATGTGGGCTCTAGTTTAACAAAAACTGAAAATGTGGGAGTAGCTTTGGGACTGGACTGTTAGTGAGGCTGGAAGGACTATAAGGAGAGTATTAGTAAAAGCCAAAGAGATCTTACAGTGATTGCTGGGAGAAAACTGATGGTCTGTGAGGAGGAAGCTGGTGAGGGCTTAAAGAAGAAAACTCTAAATGTTATTGAAAATTGGGTCAGGCGCAGTGGCTCATGCCTGGAATCCCAGCATTTTCGGAAGCTGAGGCAGGTGGATCATCTGAGGTCAGGAATTCGAGACCAGCCTGGCCAACATAGTAAAACCCCATCTCTACTAAAAATATACAAAATTAGCCAGGTGTGGTGGCACATGCCTGTAATCCCAGCTACTTGGGAGGCTGAGGCAGGAGAATCACTTGAACCTGGGAGGCAGAGGTTGCAGTGAGCCGAGATGCACCATTGCACTCCAGCCTGGGCAACAAGAGTGAAACTCCATTTCAAAAAAAAAAAAAGAAAAGAAAATTAGAAGAAAGAGGATCTTCATTATGTAATAACAGAACATTTAACAAAACTTACCTCTAGTAATATGGAAAGTAGAATATTGACTGGGACATTTAACTCATAAGATTTCAAGCCATTGTTGAAAGTGTCACTAGCTGCTTTTTGCTGTATGTAAGTAAAATTTATGAGAAGATAGGTAAGCTAAAGGAAGAACTGTTAAAAATAAAGCAAGTTAAACAAACTAGAAAACTTAGACAAACTGGATAAATTTCTGGATACATATATGTAGCCTACCAAGATTGAATCAGGAAGAAATAGAAAACTGGAACAGACCAATAATGAGTAACAAGATTGAATCAGTAATAAAAATTCTCCCAACAAAGAAAAGTCCAGGACTGGATGGCTTAAATGCCAAATTCTAGCAAACTTTCAAACAAGAACTAACACCAGTTCTCCTCAAACTATTCCAAAAAATTGAAGCAGAGGAACTTCTCCCTGATTCTTTCTATGAGACAAGCATTACCCTGATACCAAAAGGAGATAAGGACACAACCAAAAGGAAAACTGCAGGCCAATATTCCCAATGAACACAGAGGCAAAAATCCTCAGCGAAATACTAGCAAACCAAGTCCAACAGTACATTAAAAAGATAATACACCATGATTAAGTGGGATTTATCCCAGGGATACAAGAATGGCTCAACATATGCAAATCAATAAAATATGCTACATCACATTAACAGAATGAAGGACAAAAACCATATGATCATCTCAGTAGATGCAGAAAAAACATTTGATAAAATTCAGTATCCCTTCATGATGAAAACCCTCAACAAAGCACTTATAGAAGGAAAAAACCTGTATTAGTCCATTTTCACGCTGCTGATGAAGACATACCTGAGACTGGGCATTTTACAAAAGAAAGAGATTTAGTCAACTTACAGTTCCATGTGGCTGGAGAGGCCTCACAATCATGGTGGAAGGCAAGGAGGAGCAAGTCACATCTTACATCTTACATGGATGACAGCAGGCAAAGAGAGAGCGCTTATGTAGGGAAACTCCCATTTTTAAAACCGTCTTATCTCATGAGACCCATTCACTATCACAAGAACAGCGCAGGAAAGACCTGTCCCCATAATTCAATCACTTCCCACCAGGTTCCTCCCATGACATGTGGGAATTGTGGGAGTAATAATTGAAGATGAGATTTGGGTGGGGACACAGCCAAACCATATCAATACCTCAACATAATAAAGGCCACATATGACAAACTCACAGCTAACATTGTATTGAGTGGGGAAAAGCTGAAAGCCTTTTCTCTGAGAGCTGGAACAAGACAAGAATGCCCATTTTCACCATTCCTATTCAACATAGTACTGGAAGTCCTAGCCAGAGTAATCAGGCAAGAGAAAGAAATAAAAGGCATCTGAATAAGAAAAGATAATGTCAAACGGTCCCTCTTTTCAGATGATGTGATCTTATAGCTAGAAAAATTTGAAGACTCCACCAGAAAATTCTTAGATCTGATAAAACAAATTCAGTAAAGTTAGTCACAGGTTACAAAATCAGCATACAGAAAATAAGTGCTGTTTCTATACAAAAATAATGAACTAGCTGAGAAAGAACACAAGAAGACAACCAAATTTACAATAGTTAAAAAAAAAATACCTAGGAATAAATTTAACCAAGGAGATGAAAGACCTTCACAAGGAAAACTACAAACACTGATGAAAAAAATTGAAGAGGACACAAACAAAACAAAGAGCCCATGCTCATGGATTAGAAGAATTAACATTGTTAAAATGACCACGCTCCCCAGAGCAGTCTACTGATTCAGTACAATCCCTGTCTAGATATCAATGTCATTTTTCACAGAAATAGAAAAAAGATCCTAAAATGTGTAAGAAACCAAGTACGGCTCAAATACCAAAGTGATTCTGTGCAAAAAGAACAAAGTTGGAGATATCGCGTTACCTGACTTCAAAATGTATCACAAGGCTTTAGTAACCAGAACAGCAAGATATTGGTATAAAAACAGAAACATAGACCAATAAAACAGAATGGAGGACCCAGAAACAAATTCACACCTTTATGGCCAACTGATTTTTGACAAAAACACCAAGAACATATATTGGGGAAAGGGCACCCTCTTCAATAAATCATGCTGGGAAAATTGCTTATCTATTTGCAGGAGAATGAAACTGGACCCTTATCCCTCACTATATATAAAAATCAACTCAACATGGATTAAAGACTGAAATGTAAGCCCCACATCTGCAAAACAACTAGAAGGAAGCATAGAGGAAACACTTCAGGACATTGGTCTAGGCAAATACTTTATGGCTAAGACGTCAGAAGCACAGGCAATGAAAAAAAATGGGTAAATGGGACTATATTAATCTAAAAGACTTCTGCACAGCAAAGGAAACAACAGAGTGAAGAGACAGCCTGTTGAATGGGAGAAAATATTTATAAACTATTTATTCAACAAGATTCTAATATCTAGAATATTAAAGGAACTCAAAGCAACAGTAAAAAAGCAAAAATAGTCTCATTAAAAAGTCGGCAAAGGATATGAATAGACATTTCTCAAAATAAGACATAGAAATGACTGATATATGTGAAGTAAATGGCCTAAATGCTCCACTTTAAAGAAACAGAACAGCAGAATGGGTAAGAATTCACCAACCAACTATCTGCTGCCTTCAAGAGACTCACCTAACACATAAAGGCTCACATAAACTTAAAGAAGCAGAAAAAGGCATTTCATGCAAATGGACACCAAAAGCGAGGAGTAGCTATTCTTATATAAGACAAAACTTTAAAGCAACAGCAATTAAAAAAAGACAAAGAGGGACATTATATAATGGTAAAAGGCTTTGTCCAACAGGAAAATATCACAATCCTAAACATATTTGGGAGCTGCACACCTAAAAGTGCAGCTCCCAAATTTATAAAACAATTACTGCTAGACCTAAGAAATGAGATAGACAACAACACAATAATAGTGGGGGACTTTAGTACTCCACTCACAGCACTAGACGGGTCATCAAGACTGAAAGTCAACAAAGAAACAATGGATTTAAACTATACCTTGGAACAAATAGACTTAACAGATATATACAGAACATTCCATCCAAAGCCACAGAATATACATTCTATTCAACAGTGCATGGAACTTTCTCCAAGATAGACCATGTGATAGACCACAAAATGAGCCTCAATAAATTTAAGAAAATTGAAATTATGTCAAGCACTCTTTCTGACCACAGTGTAATAAAGCTGGAAATCAACTCCAATATAAACCTTCAAAATCATGCAAATACATGGAAATTAAATAACCTGCTCCTGAATGATCATTGGGTCAAAAATGAAATCAAGATGAAAACTTAAAAATTCTTCAAATTGAGTGACAACAGTGACACAACTTATCAAAACCTCTGGGATACAGCAAATGTGGTGCTAAGAGGAAAGTTCATGGCCCTAAACACCTACATCAAAAAGACTGAAAGAGCACAAACTGATAATCTAAGGTCACACCTCAGGGAACTAGAGAAACAAGAACGAACCAAACCCAAACCCAGAAAAAGAAAGGAAATAACCAAGATCAGAGCAGAACTAAATGAAGTTGAAACAAAAAAATACAAAAGATAAATGAAAAGTTGGTTTTTTGAAAAGATAAATAAAATTGATAGACCATTAGCAACATTAACCAAGAAAAGAAGAGAGAAAATCCAAATAACCTCAATAAGAAACAAAACGGGAGCTATTATAACTGACACCACAGAAATACGAAAGATCATTCAAGGCTACTATGAACAACTTTATGTGCATACACTAGAAAACCTAGAAGAGATGGGTAAATTGCTTGTAAGATACAACCCTCTTAGCTTAAATCAGGAAGAATTAGATACCCTGAACACTCCAATAACAAGCAGCGAGATTGAAATGGTAATTTAAAAATTGCCAACAAAGAAATGTCCAGGACCAGACAGATTCACAGCAGAATTCTATCAGACATTCAAAGAAGAATTGGTACCAATCCTATTGACACAATTCCAGATAGAGAAAGAGGGAACCCTCACTAAATCATTCTATGAAGCCGGCATCACCTAATGTCAAAACCAGAAAAGGACATAGCCAAAAAAGAACACTGCAGACTAATATCTCTAATGAACACAGATGCCAAAATCCTTAACAAAATACTAGTTATCCAAATCCAACAGCATATCAAAAAGCCAATCCACCATGATCAAGTGGGTTTCATACTAGGGATGCAGGGATGGCTTAACATACATAAGTGAATAGATGTGATACACTACATAGACAGAATTAAAAACAAAAATTACAAGATCATCTCAATAGGTGCAGAAAAAGCATTCAACAGACTCCAGCATTCCTTTATAATTAAAACTCGCAGCAACATTGGCATGCAAGGGACATACCTCAATGTAGTAAAAGCCATCTATGACAAACCCACAGCCATCATAATACTCAATGGGGAAAAGTTGAAAGCATTCCCTCTGAGAACTGGAACAAGACAAGGATGCCCACTCTCACCACTCCCCTTCAACGTAGTACTTCAAGTCCTAGCCAGGGCAATCAGAGAGGAGAAATAAAGGGCATCCAAATCCATAAAGAGGAAGTCAGAAGTGTCACTGTTTGCTGATGATATGATCATTTACTTCAAAAACCCTAAAGACTCCTCCAGAAAACTCCTAGAACTGATAAAAGAATTCAGCAAAGTTTCTGGATACAAAATTAATATACACAAATCAGTATCTCTTCTATATACCAGTAGCAACAAAGTGGAGTATCAAATCAAGAACTCAACCCCTTTTACAATAGCTGCAAAAAAAAAAAATACTTAGGTATATACCTAACCAAGAAGGGGAAAGACCTCTACAAGGAAAACTACAAAACCTGCTGAAAGAAATCATAGATGACACAAACAAATGGAAACACGTCCCGTGCTCATTGATAGGTAGAATCAATATTGTGAAAATGACCATACTGACAAAAGCAATCTCCAAATTCAATGCAATTCCCATCAAAATGCCACCATCATTCCTCACAGAATTAGGAAAAAACAATTCTAAAATTCATGTGGAACTAAAAAAGCCTATATAGCCAAAGCAAGACTAAGCAAAAAGAACAAATCTGGAGCCATCACATTACCTGACTTCAAACTATACTATAAGGCCATAGTCACCAAAACAGCATGGTACTGGTATAAAAATAGACATATAGACCAATGGAACAGAATAGAGAACCCAGGAATAAACCCAAATACTTACAGCCTACTGATTTTCGACAAAGCAAACAAAAACATAAAATGGGGAATGGACACCCTTTTTAACAAATGGTGCTGGGTTACAGGTTGGCTAGCTACCTGTAGGAGAATGAAACTGGATCCTCATCTCTCACCTTATATAAAAATCAACTCAAGATGGATTAAGGACTTAAATCTAAGAGCCAAAAGTATAAGAATTCTAGAAAATAACATTGGAAAAACCCTTCTAGACATTGGCTTAGGCAGTTTTGGGTTTCATGACCAAGAACCCAAAAGCAAATGCAATAAAAACGAAGATAAATAGCTGTGACTTAATTAAACTGAAGAGATTTTGCACAGCCAAAGTCACAGTCAGCAGAGTAAACAGACAACCCACAGAGTGGGAGAAAATCTTTGCCATCTACACATCTGACATAGGACTAATATCCAGAATCTACAACAATCTCAAACAAATCAGCAAGAAAAAAAATCCCATCAAAAAGTGGGCTAAGGACATAAACAGACAGTTTTCAAAAGAAGATATACAAATGGCCAACAAACATGAAAAAATGCTCAACATCACTAATAATCAGGGAAATGCAAATCAAAACCGCAGTGTGATACCACCTTACTCCTGCAAGAATTGGGCATAATCAAAAAATAAAAAAACTGATGTTGACTGACGTGGATGCAGTGATCATGGAACACTTCTACACTGCTGGTGGGAATGTAAACTAGTACAACCACTATGGAAAACAGTGTGGAGAGTTCTTAAAGACCTAAAAGTAGAACTACCATGTGATCCAGCAATCCCACTACTGGATATCTACCCAGAGGAAAAGAAGTCATTACATGATAAAGATACTTGCACACACACTTTTATAGCAACACAGTTCACAACTGCAACATCATGGAGCCAACCCAAATGCCCATCAATCAAAGAGTCAATAAAAAACTGTGATTATATATAGATATATCTATCTATCTATCTATCTATATATATAGAATATATAGAGAAAATATATAGAATATATATAGTATATAGAGAATATATATAGAATATAGAGGATATATATATTCCATCATATATATAGAATAGAGAGAATATAGAATATATAGAGAGAATATATATAGAATATATAGAGAAAATATATAGAATATATAGTATATATAGAATATATATGGAATATAGAGAGAGAATATATATATTCCATCATATATATAGAATATATAGAGAGAATATATATATTCCATCATATATATAGAATATATAGAGAATATATATAGAATATATATATATTCCATCACATATATAGAATATATATATATTCTGTCACATATATATTCCATCACATATATATAGAATATATATATTCTGTCACATATATATAGAATATATATATATTCCATCACATATATATATAGAATATATATATATTCCGTCACATATATATAGAATATATATATATTCCATCATATATATATACATATATGATAGAATACTACTCAACCATATAAAGGAATGAATTAATGGCATTCACGCAACCTCGATGAGATTGGAGACTATTATACTAAGTGAAGTAACTCAGAAACAGAAAACCAAACATTGTATGTTCTCACTGATATGTGGGGGCTAAGCTATGAGGATGCAAAGGCATAAGAATGATACAATGGACTCTGGGGACTTGGGAAGGTTGGGGTGGCAAGGGATAAAAGACTACAAATAGGGTGCAGTGTATACTGCTGGGTGATGGGTGCACCAAAATCTCACAAATCACTAAAGGACTTACTCATGTAACCAAACACCACCTGTACCCCAATAAACTGAAAAATAAAAAAATAAAAATATATATATAGGCTAGGTGCAGTGACTCACACCTGTAGTCCCAACACTTGGGAGCCAAGGCAAGAGGGTTGCTTGAGACAGGAGTTCAAGGCTGCAGTGAGCAATGATGGCACCACTGCACTCCAGCCTGGGCAACAGAATGAGACCCTGTCTCAAAATAAAATAAAATATAAATGAATGACACATGAGTTTTTTAATAGATATGCACGTTTATATTTGGATATACACCTGGATGTGTAATTTCTATACATGGAAGCTTTTGTTTCTTTTATATTTACTTAAGATCATTTCCATTTGAAATGCAATAAACCTTGAAATGTTTTTACTTTATTTATATCATTTCATTGTTTTTGTTGCCACTATAGTACAAGGGGCAATTGAGAATTTCACTTTTTATTAGAGCTTTTAGTTTTGTGATTTTGAATAATAAAGTGTTATATGCAGTGGAGGGCAGTGAGGGAATTTTCATATTCATGGAAATCATCCACCATTGTGGATTTTGTACTTACTCCTAAGACTACCCCTTGCTCTAAGATGAGAGAAGCAACTACTATGGATTTTGGATCATGGATGTTAGATCTCCTTAACGTTGAATATATAAGAATGGCCAACAACCACTGTTGAGAGAAAGAGTAAAACCAGCAAGGATTTCAAAAAAACTAATTAAATGAGATTTTGGCTTGATGAGACATTTTCTGGTGTCACTATATACAGATTAACATTTTGCAAACTACGTTTTTAATGTTCATATACATTAATATTTAAACCTAAGACATCAAGGCTAACTACTAAGCAGAGAAATGTTATTCCTGGAAGGGATGTAGTATTTTTGGAAAATATCTTAAGTTTATACCTGTTAAATAGTGTGTAGTTCTTGAAGTAGCATGTGTTAGGCAATTTTTTTTTTTTTAAGAATTCAACTTTTTGTTTACAATGAAATATAGCATAGAAAAATACTCTTTTTTTTTTTTTTTTTTGAGACAGGGTCTCTCTCTCTTACCCAGGCTAGAGTGCAGTGGCGCCTCACTGCAGCCTCTGCCTCCCAGGTTCAAGTGATTCTCCTGCGTCACCCTCCCAAGTAGCTGGGATTACAGGCACTCACCACCACGCCTGGCTAATTTTTTTGTATTTTTAGTAAAGATGGGGTTTCACCATATTTGCCAGGCTGGTCTCAAACTCCTGACCTCAGGTGATCTGCCCACCTTGGCCTCCCAAAGTGCTGGGATTACAGGCATGAGTCACCCTTCCTGGCAAAAATATTCTTTTTTTTTTTTTTTTTTGAGACAGAGTCTTGCTCTGTTGCCCAGGCTGGAGTGCAGTGGCACAATCTTGGCTCACTGCAACCTCTGCCTTCCGGGTTCAAGTGATTCTCCTGCCTCAGCCTCCCGAGTAGGTGGGACTATAGGCGCCCACCACCACACCTGGCTTTTTTGTGTTTTTAGTAGAGACAGGGTTTCACCATGTTGGCCAGGATGGTCTCGATCTCTTGACTTCGTGGTCCACCCGCCTCGGGCTCCCAAAATGCTGAGATTACAGGCGTGAGCCACAGCGCCCAGCCGAAAATATTCTTATAATTAGTATTGGGTTAGATAGGAAATTCATTTCAAAGAACTAATGCCTATAATTAAATTTAAATATTTCAGATCCAGCTTTATTTTAAAAATTTTTTATTTTATTCTATTTTATTTTATTTTTAAATGGAGTCTCACCATGTCACCCAGGCGGGAGTGCAGTGGCCAGATCCAGCTTTCAAAAGCAATCATCTTCATAGATGAATTTTTAAATTTTTTAATGTTAAGTATGTAGTAAGGTATATTAATCTAGCTCTCAATATAGAAAGGAAAAATATTGTAAGAATATGCAGTTACAAATAAGGAGCAAGAGTTTGGTTGTCTAGGACTTTTAACTCTTAACTACTGTCAGCAAACTAGTGAAAGTGGCTGGAGTTAAATTTACCACTACGTGCTCATCGAAATCAAGTTAAATATTAAAAAGCTATCAAATTCAGAGAAAGGCCATGTAATATAATCAAACAGAAACAATTAGGCACTGTGCTTTTCTAAAACACTCTAGGATCTTGTGACCCATAGTTCACGAGGGTATTCCAATATTCAAGTATAAGTTGTGTGCATCTGTTTTTATTTTTTAGAGATATATGTTTCACGTATTAAATGTACATACAATAAATATATGTTTGAATGAAATTATTTGTTATATAAGAACTGGTAACTATATCCTGGTGTAGCTTTTTCATTTAAAAAAATTATTTCATTTTATTTATTTATTTATTTCAGTAGTTTTGGGGGAACAGGTGGTGTTTGGTTGCATGAAAAAGTTCTTTAGTAGTGATTTCTGAGATTTTGGTGCACCTATCACCCAAGCAGTGTACACTGTTCCCAATGTGTAGTCTGTTATCCCTCATCCCACTCCAACCTTTCCTCCCAAGTCCCCATAGTCCCTTATAACATTTTTATGCCTTTGCATCTTCATAGCTTAGCTCCCACATATAAGTGAGAACATATGATGTTTGGTTTTTCATTACTGAGTTACTTTACTTAGAATAATGGTCTCCAACTCCATCTAGGTTGCTGCAAATGTCATTATTTTCTTCCTTTTTATAGCTCAGTAGTATTCCATGCTGTATATATATGTACCAGCTTTTCTTTATCCACTCATTGATAGATGGCATTTAGGGTGTTCTATCTTTTTGCAATTGAGAATTCTGCTGCAATAAACGTGAGTTGTGTGGGTGTATTTTTCATATAATGACTTTCTTTTGTCTGTGTAGCTACCTGGTAGTTAAATTGCTAGGTCAAATGGTAGTTCTACTTTTAAGTTTTTAAGGAAACTCCCTACTGTTTTCCATAGTGGTTATACTAGATTACATTCTCACCAGCCGTGTAAAAGTGTTCCCTTTTCACCACATCCATGCCAACATCTATGTTTTTTGTCTTTTAATTATGGCCATTCTTTCAGGAGTAAGGTGGTATCACACTGTGGTTTTGGTTTGCATTTCCCTGATCATTAGTGATGTTGAGCATTTTTTCATACATTTGTTAGCCACTTATATATCTTCTTTGAGAACTGTCTATTCATGTCCCTAGCCCACTTTTTTATGGGATTTTTTTTTTTGTCTTACTGATTGGCATTCTCTATAGATTCTGGGTATTAGTCCTGTGTCGGATGTATAGATGGCAAAGATTTTCTCCCACTCTTTGGGTTGTCTGTTTACTCTGCTGAAAACATTCTTTGCTGTGCAGAAGCTTTTTAGTTTAATTAGGTCCCATCTATTTACCTTTGTTTTTGTTGCATTTGCTTTTGGATTCTTGGTCATGAACTCTTTGCCTAAGCCAATGTCTAGAAGAGTTTTTTCCAGCGTTATCTAGAATTTTTATGATTTCAGATCTTAGATTTAAGTCTTTGATCCATCTTGAATTGATTTTTGTATAAGGTGAGAGGTGAGGATGCAGTTTCATTCTTCTACATGTGGCTTTCCAATTACCCCAACACCTTTTGTTGAATAGGGTATCCTTTCCCCACTTCATGTTTTTGTTTGCTTTGTCAAACATCAGTTGGCTGTAAATATTTGGCTTTATTTCTGGGTTCTCTATTCTGTTCCTTTTTTCTACATGCCTATTTTTATACCAGTACCATGCTGTTCTGGTATAGCCATGTAGTATAATTTGAAGTCAGGTAATGTGATGCCTCCAGATTTGTTCTTTTTGCTTACTCTTGCTTTGGCTATGCAGGCTCTTTTTTTGTTCCATAGAAATTTTTAGGATTTTTTTTTCTAGTTCTGTGAATAATGATGATAGTGTTTTTATAGGAATTGCATTGAATTTGTAGATTGCTTTTGGCAGTGTGGTCATTTTCACAATATTGATTCTACCAATCCGTGAGCATGGGATGTGTTTCCATTCATTTGTGCCATCTATGATTTCCTTCAGCAACGTTTTGTAGTTTTCCTTGTAGAGATCTTTCGAAACTCCCTAAATATTTTTTTAGGAGGGTGAGGAGCTGTTGTAAAAAAGGTTGAGTTCTTGATTTGATTCTCAGCTTGGTCGATATTGGTGTACAGCAGTGCTAGTGATTTGTGTACATTCATTTTGCATCCTGAAATCTTACTGAACTTATTTGTCAGATCCAGGAGCTTTTTGAATGAGTATTTAGTGTTTTCTAGGTAAACGATCATATCATCCGCAAACAGCGACAGTTTGACTTCCTCTTTACCAATTTGGATACCCTTTATTTATTTCTTTTGTCTGATTGCTGTGGCTAGAACTTTTCAGTACTATGTTGAATAGAAGTGGTCAAAGTGGGCATCTTTTTCTTGTTCTAGTTCTCAGGAGGAATGCTTTCAACTTTTCCCCATTCAGTGTAATGTTGTCTGTGGGTTTGTCATAGATGGCTTTTATTACCTTAAGGTATGGCTCTTTTATGCCAATTTTGCTGAGGGTTTTAATTGTAAAGGGATGCTGGATTTTGTCAGTGCTTTTCCTGCATCTGTTGATTATATGATTTTGTTTTTAATTTTGTTTATGTGGTGTGTCTCATTTATTGGCTTGTATATATTAAATCATCCCTGCATCTCTGATTTGAAGCTCACTTGATCATGGTGGATTATCTTTTTGATATGCTGTTGGATTTGTTTTACTAGTATTTTATTGAGGATTTTTGCATCTATGTTCATCAGGAATGTTGGTCTGTAGTTTTCTTTTTTTGTTCTGTCCTTTCCTGGTTCTGGTATTAGGGTGATAACTGGCTTTATATGATGATTTAGGGAGGATTCCCTTCTTCTCTGTCTTTTGGAATAGTTTCAGAAAGGTTGGTACCAATTATTCTTTAAACACCTGACAGAATTCATCTGTGAATCCTTCTGGTCCTGGACTTTTGTTGTAGTTGTTGGCAGTTTTTAAAATTACTATTTCACTCATTATTGATCTGATCAGAGTTTTCATTTCTTCCTGATTTAATCTAGGAGGGTTGTATATTTTCAGGAATTTATCCATTTCCTCTAGATTTTCTAGATTCATGCATAAAGGTGTTTATAGTAGCCTTGAATGATCTTTTATATTTCTGTGGTATTGGTTGCAGTATCTCCCATTTCATTTCTAATTGAGCTTATTCGGATCTTTTCTCTTCTTGGTTAGTTGCACTAATGGTCTATCAATTTTGTTTATCTTTTCAAAAACCCAGCTTTTTATTTCATTGATTTTTTGTATTTTTTGTTGTTTGTTTCAATTTCATTTAGTTCTGCTCTAATGTTGGTTCTTTTCTTCTGCTGGGTTTGGATTTTGTTCTTTCTCTAGTTCCTTGAGTTGTGTCCTTAGATTGTCTGTTTGTGCTCTGTTGGACTTTTTGATGTAGGCAGTTAATGCTATGAACTTTCCTCCTAGCACTGCTTTTGCTGTGTCCTAGAAGTTTTAATATGTTGTGTCACTATTATTGTTTAGTTCAAAGAATGTTTAAATTTCTATCTTGATTTCATTGTTGACCCAAAGATCATTCAGGACCAGATTATTTTATTTGCCTGTATTTGTTTAGTTTTGAGGGGTTTTTTTTTTTTGGAGTCGATTTCCAGTTTTATTCCCCTGTGGTCTGAGAGGGCACTGGATATAATTTTGATTTTCCTTAATTTATTGAGACTTGTTTAATTTATTAATTTATTGGTCTATCTTGGAGAATTTTCCATGTGCTGATGAAAAGAATGTATACTCTGCAATTGTTGGGTAGAATGTTCTCTAAATATCTGTTAAGTCCATTTGAAGTCCATTATTTTGTTGGCTTTCTCTCTTAATGACCTGTCTAGTGCTGTCAGGTGAGTATTGAAGTCCCCTATTATTGGGTTGCCATCTATCTCATTTCTTATATCTAGTAATAATTGTTTTATAAATTTAGGAGTGCTGCGTTAGGTACATACATATTTAGGATTGTGATATTTTCCTGTTGGACTAGTCCTTTCATCATTGTATGATTTCCCTCTTTGTCTTTTTTAACTGTTGTTGCTTTAAAGTCTGTTTTGTCTGATATAAGAATGGCTATTCCTGATTGCTTTTCATTTCCATTTACATGAAATATCTTTTTCCACCCCTTTACTTTAAGTTTATATGAATCCTTATGCCTTAGGTAAGTCTCTTGAAGATAGCATATACTTGGTTGGTGGATTTTTAATCCATTCTACCATTCTGTATCTTTTAAGTGGAGCCTTTAGGTCATTTACACTCAGTGTTAGTATTGGGATGTGAGGTACTATTTTATTCATCACACTAGTTATTGCCTGAATACTTTGTTTGTTTGTTTGTTTTTGTTTGTGTGTGTGTGTGTGTGTTGTGTTTTGTTTTGTTTTTTTTGAGACAGAATCTCACTCTGTTGCCCAGGCTGGAGTGCAGTGGTGCAGTCTCGGCTCACTGTAACCTCTGCCTCCTGGGTTCAAGTGATACTACTTCCTCAGCCTCCTGAGTAGCTGGAATTACAGGCACCTGCCACTGCACCTGGATAATTTTTGTAGTTTTAGTAGAGATAGGGTTTTACCATCTTGGCCAGGCTGGTCTTGAATTCCTGACCTAGTGATCCATCTGCCTCAGCCTCCCAAAGAATACTTTGTTTTTTCTTCATTGTGTTGTTGTTTTATAGGCCCCATGAGATTTATGCTTCAAGGAGGTTCAATTTTGGTGCATTTCAAGGGTTTGTTTCAAGATTCTTGTAGTGCTGGTATGGTGGTGATGAATTCTCTCAGCATTTATTTCTTTGAAAAATCCTTTATCTCTCCATTTTGAAGCTTAGTTTTGCTGGATACAGAGTTCTTGGTTTGTAATTATTTTGTTTGAGGATGCTAAAGTTAGGACCCTAATCCCTTTTGGCTTGTAGGGTTTCTGCTGAGAAATCTGCTGTTAATCTGGTAGGTTTTCCTTTATGTTACCACTTTATGTTCCTTTAGGTTACCGCTTGCTTTTGCCTCACAGCTCTTAAGATTCTTTCCTTAGATAACCTGATGGCTGTGTGCCTGGGTGATGATCTTTTTGCTGGTGGTCATCTTTTTGCGATTTATTTCCCAGGTGTTCTTTGAGCCTCATTGTATTTGGATCTTCTTCCTCCTCAGGAACACCAGTTATTCTTAGGTTTGGCTGTTTAACATAATCCTAAATTTTTTGGAGGGTTTGTTTATTCTTTAAAAATTATTTGTCTTTGTCTGATTGGGTTAATTTAAAGACCTTGACTTTGAGCTCTGAAGTTCTTTCTTCTACTCATTCAATTTTATTGTCAAAATTTTCCAGTGCATTTTTTATTTCTCTAAGTGTGTACTTCATTTCCAGAAGTTGTAATTATTTTTCTTTATGGTATCTGTTTTTCTGGAGCATTTTTCATCCATATATGTATTTTTTCCTTAATTTCTTTAAGCTGGTTTTCATCTTTCTCTGGTATCTACTTGAGTAGTTTAGTAATCAACCTTCTGAATTCTTTATCTGGCAAATCAGAGATTTCTTCTTGGTTTGGATCCCTTGTGCATGTTATAGAATCTTGTTTTGCCACATTACCAGAATTACTTTTCCGATTCCTTCTCATTTGAGTAACCTGTTTCAGTGGAAAAATATGGAACTCAAGGGCTGCTGTTCAGATTCTTTTGTCCCATGGGTGATCCCTTGATGTGGTACATTTCTTCTTTCCCTAGGGATGGGACTTCCTGCAAGCCAGACTTCAGTGACTGTTATTGCTCCTCTGGGTTTAGACACGTAGCAGGGTTACTAGGCTCTGTGTTAGTGCTGGGAAATGTCTGTAAAGAATCTTGTGATGTGATCCTTCTTCAGGTCTCCCAGCCATGGATACCAGTACCTGCTCTGGTGGAGTTGGCAGGGCTATGAAATAGACTGTGTGAGAGTCCTTGGTTTTAGACACGTTGAGGATGCTGGCTTTCTTGAATGCTGGTTATGCCAGCAGTAAAGTTGTCACGTGGACACACTGAGAACCACTGGTTTGCTGGGATTTTGCAGGCAGTGAAATTAGCTGTTGTCTTCTCCCTCCTTGGAACAGGATTGTTCTGTCATGAGTTGCTGTAATGTCCTAAGTTGGTCGGCCTCCATCCAGGAGGTGGCGCTTTCAAGAGAGCCCCAGAGTTTTTGGCCTGTCTTTCAGAACTTGCAGTGGCTTGCCACTTCTTTCAAAGCATCTGTGAATTCTTTTAGTTTTCCTGGTACATTCCTGTGGTGGTTCCTGGATTAAAAGTCCACATTGTGAGTCCCCACCATTGTTCTGTCTGTCCAAGTGGGAGCTGCATGTCAGCCCTGTCTCCTGTCTGCCATCTTGACTCCACAATCAGCTTTTTCATTTTTACTGAAACTTAATTCCACATTAAGAGTTTTTAAATTTCAGCATTAAATAAGTGCCATTTTTGACTAGTATATAAATTTTATTAAAACAACTACATCTGAAAAATAAGGAATTCATAAATTATCATTTTTATAACCTCTCGTCATTTACATGGAACATGTAGGATCTTTATGACTTCAATTTAGTAAATTGTAAATACAGTTTAATTGTTGTTTAACTTGTATTTGGCAGCTTACCAAATAAACTAATGAAATGAATCCCACGTAATCTAGATACCTAAACTCCAAAGAACAGTACATGGATATTTCTTGGCCTGATAATAAATGAAAAGAAAGGAATAACTGATGTATCTGCCTTGACTTATTGTATCTCAGCATGAAGGGGAGAGAGGGCAGTTCTTAGTGAAATAATGCACATTAAAACAAGGTAAAAAATTTTAATTGACATAATGATTGCATATATTGAAGTGGTACATAATTATGTTTTGATTTATAATGTATAGTGATCATATCATGGTAATTAGCATATCTATGATCTCAAACATTATCATTTCTTTATGTTGGGAACATTCAATGTCCTCCTTCTAGCTATTTGAAACTGTGTAATATATTATTGTTAACTAGAGTCATCCCACAACGGTATAGAACACTAGTATTTATTCCTTCTATATAGTGGTAATTTTGTCCAAGGTAATTTTGTTTAACACAATAAAAAGCCATGCTAAAAACATAAACCTTAATTGTAGATGTTAGTTTTGGTATTGCATTATTTGGCGATGATAAGCTTAGAAAAAATACTTAATTTTTAATTTAATTCATTAGATTTTGTTTCTGTTAATTTATTCTTTATAGCTAAAAGATAAAAAGATCACACTATTTTACTATCACACATTATTTTTGTTTGTTGAAGCAAAAAAAAATTTAGAATGTGACAAGAGAAAGTATTATTAATCTTAAAGAAAATTTAAGTTTCAAAACAGGCCGATTCAACACATGTTGTCATTTCAGTTTCAGATAATATATAAGATATGAATCATAGTTGTGCAGAAATATCAATTGATTTGGTCACACATATTTAGGACTGATTATTGCTGACTATTGTTATATTTTTGAAGGTTTTAAAAATTCAATTAAAGTGGTTATATAGATTTATACTTTAATATTTCAGTGGCAACAGAAATCTTGGTTTTCAGAGCACATCTGAGATTAAAGATTTTATCCTTTTCCTATGGTTGACTCATAAAAAATCAACTCTATTTTCAATACTGTGATCAAATAAAAGGGAATTGGGACAGTGTGTAGAGTAAGTACTTTTTTTTCATCATTTCATCGTGTTTATTACCTGCTCTCAGATTGCCCAGCAAAGATATTGTAACAGTGTGCATTGTAATCAATAAGTAATGTATAAATATGCAGTTTCACCATGGCCTCAGCACTATTAAATTTTATTATTTTAATTTATTATTTTATTATTAACTGGATAGATAGGAAATGGCATCTCTATTTTCTTTTCAATTTAATGTTCTTTGCTTACTAGTGAAAAGATGATACATGATCTATTGATGTTGCCACCAAAGTGTCAGATCAATCTATAGGAGGTACTTTTAAATGCATTTGGCCTTGTCTAGATTAAAACAACAGCATACATTTATTAAACACTCACTAAGCACCAGATACTTAGTTTTTTTAAGGATTATATAATATTTATTCTGGTTAGTATACTCATTTTACAACTGTGGAAACTAAGGCTTAGAAATATTAATACATCCAAGGTCACAGAATCAGTAGGTGGTATTTATAGTTTGGTGGATTTGTCCCATCAAGGTTGGTTTTCCCTTTTACTTACCATTTTAACTCCTAAGTTGTACTATCATAGCATACCCATACTCTGAATTCATAACTGAAATAATAACCTTACTTTAAATTTTACATTTTCTGCTTAATTCTCTTTATGCTAGTTGCATATATAATCTTATAGGACATATTTATAAAGACAGCTTAAAATAGGCCAGACACTTAAGAACGTATAGGAAGGTAATTTGAATGTTACAGATTTTTCAATATGGGAGATTTTATCAGTTTCATCATAATAACAATAGTGCATTCAAATTCTTTCATGTATGTACCACATCTTATTCTTTTATCACTCCTTCAGACACATGAGGTTATATACTGATCTCCACATGAGGAAAATGAGGCAGGGGACTGTTGTTTGGTTCCACTTCTGTGTGCTTTCCATCTGGATCGTACTTATCAGGATGACATTCTATTATTGCAAATCTGTGCTTTAAATTTATTGGATTACAAAGCTTTAAAGATGTGTGGATCTGGGTGCTATAACACTGCTCAAAATAGCTGCCTGAATGAAGAGATATATGTACTTTAACATTACACTTTTTAAAAGTGAGTATATTTCATGAGATGAATTGTCTGTCTTATGCGCAATTATAAATCATTTCTATTTCATAAGACTGTAGAGTGATTTTGAATACAAAGCAATATTGGACAAATAGCAAATTATGTTAAATTGTAGGGCAAATTGAGAAAGCGAAGCTGTGATTTTGAGCAACTGTGCCTTCATGATTTAAAATGCAACTTTCTTATGCAGTATGGAACAATTCTTATTTCCTCTCAAACTTCTATTATAAATGCATTTATTCTTTTTAATTTTAGCTTCACAGGTAATGCTGGTTTGGAATTAGGGATCTTTTTTTGAGGATAGGAAGAAATTTGCAAATTATATTTGAGTTTTCATTTATTGTGATAATTGACTAATTTATTATATAATCTGTTATAATCTGAACTATTTAAAAATAATTTTCTGCTTTAAAATCTCTCACAGGGTCTTTCTTAAGACACCTTCATTCACCTCTGGAAATAGCAGCAGTAGTTTCTAATCTTTGGCTAGCAGATAATTTCTAAAATCATTTTTCTTTCTCCCCGAATTGTAGTTTGGGTAGCACTTGTCTTTCAGAGAAAATGAACTTTATTCCTATTAGAAAAACTGTTAAACTAAAAGATCTGACAACAACATTCTTGAATAAGTTTAAAGAATTTATGGCTTAAATTAATCTGAATTCTAATTTACCTTTTACCTTGAGCTTGGCTGCTGTTTTCAATTTATATGCATTTTATACATTAACTGCTACCCTCAATTTCCTGTCAACTTTGTAGTAAGCGATACTCTGTCAAATGCTACTCTATGATGCATTTAAATAAAGATAAGGCCGGGCGCGGTGGCTCACGCCTGTAATCCCAGCACTTTGGGAGGCCGAGGCGGGCGGATCACGAGGTCAGGAGATCGAGACCATCCTGGCTAACATGGTGAAACCCCGTCTCTACTAAAAATACAAAAAATTAGCCGGGCGTGGTGGCGGGCGCCTGTAGTCCCAGCTACTCGGGAGGCTGAGGCAGGAGAATGGCGTGAATCCGGGAGGCGGAGCTTGCAGTGAGCTGAGATTGCGCCACTGCATTCCAGCCTGGGCGACAGAGCCAGACTCCATCTCAAAAAAAAAAATAAAAATAAAAAAATTAAAAATAAATAAATAAATAAATAAAGATAAAAGGTCAATCTAGGCTTTTCTAAAGTTACCATTCTAGGATATAAGCTTCTGAATTGCTTTGTATTTGTATCATTAGACATAATTTCTGACATTTAAAAATTTACCAAAAATGTAATGAATTCAAGGTAGTCATTATATGTCTATGGATTCTTTAAGCATGTTAAAGACTTTATGTATCTTTAACCATAAAAAACATAATATTGCTAAATAAAATTATTCTGTGTATCTCTAGGCAATCTAGAACTCATATTCTAGAATTCTAGATCAGCAGTGAACAAAGCGAGGATGTCTACTCTTACCCCTTCTTTTTAATATATGTTGGAAGTTTTAGCCAGGGCATTAAGGCAGTAAATACATAAATAAATAGACAGATAGGAAAGGAAGGAGTAAAATATGTATTTCTTCATAGTGGATGTGATATTATATATCAAAAGATTCTAGGAAATCTGCAAAAAGCTACTAGGATTAATAAATGACTTTAGCAAGGTCGCAGAATACAAGGCCAGTATTCAAAGATCAATTATATGTCTATACTTTAAAAACAAATAACCAGAAACAGAAATTTAAAAGCCAGTATGACTTACAATACCAAAAAAAAAAAAATGAAATACTTAGAGGTAAATTTAACAAACATTTTTTTAAGACCTATATACTGAAAACCATAGTATATTATTGAGAGAAAGTAAAAATCTGAATGAATACAGAGATACACCATGTTCAGGGATCAGATAAGTCAATTTTGCTAAGATGTCAGTTCTCCACAAATTAATTTAGAATTCAAAGCAATTCTAAATTAAACCCAATGGGCTTTATTTTAGAAATTGACAAGCTGATTGTAAAATTTATATGGAATTGCAGAGGAAAAACTATTGATACAGAGTTAGAAAACTCACACCACCTAAATACTTATTATATAGTAATCAGAGAAGTGTGTTATTAGCATATGATGTTGAAACAATTCATTATCCATTTAGAAATACAAAAGGAAACTCCACCCTTACCACACATCATACATGGAAATCAATTTACAAGATATCATAGACCTAATATAAAAGCAAAACATAAACACTTTAAGGAGAAAAATAGGAGAAAATCTTAGCAATCTTAAATCAGGCAGAAGCTTTTTAGATAGGAAGCAAAAGCCATCAATTTTTTTTTTTTTTTCTTGAGACAGGGTCTTGCTTTGTCACCCAGTCTGGAGGGCATTGGTGCAATCATGGCTCACTGCAGCCTTGACCTCCTGGGGTCAAGCAGTCTTCCCACTTCAGCCTCTCAAGTAGCTAAAACTACAGGTGCATGCCACCACACCTGGCTATGTTTTGTTTTTTAAGGGACGGGTCTCATTGTGTTACTTAGGCTGATCTTGAACTCCTGGGCTCAAACAGTCTTCCCACCTTGGCCTCCCAAAGTGCTGGGATTACAGGCATGAGCCACCGTGTCCAGCATGAATTTTTATAACAAAGTGATAAATTAGACTTCCTTGAGAGATACAATTTAAAAAATGAAAAAGCAAGCCACAGACTGGGACAAGTTAATAAATAAATTAAATGCATAAACACCTACATGTGTATTGTGTATGTTTGTATATGTATATTGAACATACATGGACAAGGATATTTGTCAAGAATATATAAAGGGCCAGGTGCAGTGGCTCATGCCTGTAATCCCAGCACTTTGGGGGGCCAAAGTGAGAGGATCACTTGAGGCCAAGAGTTCAAGAACAGCCTGGGGAAAACAATGAGATGTCATCTCTACAGAAAATTATAAAATGAGCTTTGCCAGGCATGGGGCACATGCTTGTTAGCTACTCAGAAGGCTGAGGCAGGAGAATTGCTTGAGCCCAGGAGTTCTAGGATACAATGAGCTGTGATCATGCCACTGCACTCCAGCATGGGTGACAGAGCAAGACTCTGTTTTAAAAATAAAATACACACATACGTGTGTGTGTGTGTGTGTGTGTGTGTATTTTTGTCTATAAAGAACAATTATAACTCAATAATAGAAAGACAACCCAATTTTCAGTAATGGGTAAAACAGTTGAAAAGATATTTCACTGCAGAAGACATGTGAATGGTCAATAAGTGCATGAAAAGATAATATAATATCATCAGTCATCAGGGCAATGGAAATTAAAAACATGAAATACCACAAGATACCTACTAGAATGGCCAAAATTTTTAAAGACAGTACTAAGTGTTGATGAGGATGCAAAGCAACTACAGCTTTTATGCATTGCTAGTGGGAATATGAAATGATACTATTACTTTGAAAAACAATTTGACAATTTCTTTATAAGTTAATTATACATTTACCATATGACTTATCAATTCCATTATTTGTCTAAAGGAAATGAAAACTTATGTTCACATAAAGACTTGTTCACAAATGTTTATAGTAACTTTCTTTATAATATCAATCCAAATGCCTATCAGTAGAAAAATAGATAATCCAAATGTGGTATATTGAATACAATGGAAAACTATTTAGTGATAAAAAAGAGCAAATAACTGATACTTACAGCAACATGGATAAACCTCCAAATCATTGTGGTGAGCCAAACAAGCTAGATACTCTAAAATTCCATTTTTATAGAATTCTAGAAAAGATTAATATAGGCCCAGGATGAAGATGACTTACTGGAAAGGATTATAAGGAAATAGTTTGGGTTGATGGAAATGTTCTGTATCTTCATTGGTGTGGTAATTACACGTTTACATATGTATCACAGTTACTAAACTGTACATTTAAAATTCATGTATTTTATTGTGTGTAAATTGTACCTGAATAAAGATGAAAAAGATAGTATTTATAAATTCTATTAATACTTGATTTCCAAAGGAAAATAACACAAAAGATAAGTGAACACTTAAAGGTAATTTCAAAGTAAATCTTGCTTGAAACTATATAAAAGTATTTATTAAAAGGCAATTAATTACTAACATCCAAGTGTGAAAATTTTGACCTTTAGTGTATTGTGCAGAAAAATTGTGGTATATTTCATTGAAAATTGATCGAAGACAGCAACATACATTAATCAGAGGAAAGCATCAATTAAATGTAGAAACAAGATTTAAACAAAGATTCATATTAAAATAATGATAAGTAATACTTAGAAACTGCATCCTAGAGACACATTATTTGTATTTTTAGAAAAACAGAAACATATTAGTGTGAAAAGATGTTAAAAAATGAATATTAAATTGTTGAGCACAACACATTATGTTGGCAACAATATACCATAAGTGACTGTAGCTTGCAATAAGGAAATATCTTACTTGTTTTTCTCTTTAGGCTTTTTTTACAGGCATTAATAACAAATATTTCCTTTCCTTCCTTATTTATTGAACCACACCCCTTCTCATACTATCTTTTCTCCCAAAGGAAGTGAATTAATTCACTACCTCTTGTTATTACAGTTTTTCATTTTAAAAACAAAAAACACTAAGTTTTCTCTTTCTCTTATTTCAAAGTTATAGATTTAGCCACCTAAGTTATGCTATACGTCAAAATGTTTGTTGTTGTTGTTGGTTTGAGGCAGAGTCTCTGTCACCCAGGCTGGAGTGCAGTGGCACGGTCTTGGCTCACTGCAACCTCCGTCTCTCGGGTTCAAACGATTCTCCTGCCTCAGCCTCCAGAGTAGCTGGGACTACAGGTGCGTGCCACCACGCCCGGCTAATTTTTGTATTTTTAGTAGAGACGGGATTTTGCCTTCTTGGCCAGGCTGCTCTCGAACTCCGGACCTCAGGTGATCAACCCACCTTTGCCTCCCAAAGTGTTGGGATTATAGGCTTGAGCCACTGAGCCCGGCCCTCAAAATGTTTTTGAAGTAATTTTTGTTACAGTTACACAAATGCTTCTTGAGTTCAATGGTACAGGAAATTATGAGCTTGCTTCCATTTTGTATGGCATCAAAAATGTGTAAAGTACTGCAGAATGGGTTACGTATATTACATCTTCTCTTAAAATGATAATTTTTATGGTCCTTTACTTTTTTCCCCCTTCTTTTCCTTTATGAGCTGTGTCCCTAAAAATCACTTTAATTGTACATCTAAGCTTTCTTCTTACCCAAGAAAACCATTTTGAAGTACGTAGGTGATATTACTTTCTTGAGGCTTGATGGACCCTGCTGAGATCAAACCTGTTTACTTTTCTTAAAACTCCTTTTTGTTGGAGAGTCTTAAATATTAGTCTTTGTTAACCTTTCCACAGATTTGTTATTGGGCGGGAAAAACCAGGACAAGTGAGTGAGGTTGCCCAGTTGATAAGCCAGACACTGGAACAGGAGAGGCGCCAGAGAGAGCTGCTGGAACAGCACTATGCCCAGTATGATGCCGACGATGACGAGGTCAGTAGTGCTTGCAAAGATTCTTTTTCCCACATTTTCTAATTCATGAAACTCTCTACTGTATAACAGTATGACAGGTTTTATGCAGTTTCTTGAGGAAGGTGTGTCCACATTGAACTAAAATTCTACCTTAGAAAAGAAATACTACTCGCATCTGATATACGCTTAAGAATCAAGTCATGGTATCCTGTTTACAGTATGAAGACTGTGGACACAAATAAGTCTTATCTTTTGCACTATTATAAAGGAAGTCATAGAAACAGAAAAGGATAAAAACACAAAAATGTGAATAATGTCGTCTTTATTGGTGGAATTGGGTGATTTTCTCTCTCTGCTTTATATTTTTTCAATCTTTTTCAAATGTTCTACAATGGTATGTAATGCTTTTCCAAAAAATCGGTAAACACACCCATACACAAACAAATATACATAGAAAAGTACTAAAGATTGCTGAGTGTTTCCAGTGTCTTTTTCCCCCAGGAAGAAAAAGTTCTTTGGATCTGCTCACTATGATTTGTGCTAACATAATGCAGAACAAAGCTTTCCACTAGCACATGTTCCATAGAGCAGATACATATTGGAATAATTTTACATACTGCTTTCTGTAAAAGATCAAGTAAATGAATGGAAGCTAACCCCCAAGTGAAAACAGCTCTCCAGAACCCTTGTGTGCTGTAATATAATACAGATGCTGGTCTATTTCTAATGTCTTTGAAATGTACATTGATATAATGGGACAACATGCTTTATTATAAACACGTTTAAACATTCATATGTTTCATATTGGTGTGTCAAAAGATCCATCAACAATTTAATTGTAGTATTTTATACTCCATAAACTAGTACATATTCAGATAAAACAAATATTCTTCATTCCAGCTAATATAACCACAGTGAAACTTCATGTATTCAACCCCTTCTTATCTGAATATATAATTTTTCAGAATTTTGCTTTCTAGCCAGGATATAGAGATTAATAAACAGACATTCAAATATTTTCACATATTTTTAATCTGAGATATTTTAATCCCAATGTTTATTAAGATCTCATGAATATGTGGTATAATGAGGATATATTCTCCACTTATAGCAGAAAATTAGAGGTGGTATATCCGTTAACTTTTGATCAAAGAATAATATATTAGAAATCCTTTAAATGAATGAATTAGACTCTTAGAACTTGATTTAATTTATTTTCTTACTTGGTGAGTCCATTTGAAATGGCAAGTATATTTTCATTACACTGAGATATTTTGTATGAAAAATGTTCTCTTGAATTTTCAAACTAAAAAAGGGATTTCCTCAAATATTTTGAACTTGTATCTTACCTGGTTTTCAATTCTCTACATTAGTATTTTGTATTTTATCAGAGACACTGATTTGCTTTTGCTGCAAGCTTATTCTGAGATTGTAGAATCATTTTCTGCAGGTTTGATTTTTGCGTCCTCACTGTGCTAGGATTTTTGGTCTTAGGTTCAGGGGAGTACAGCGACATCAAGTGGTGGAAGGGGACATGGCCAGGCTTTCTAGTCTGTGTGCCTTGGTGTCTTTGGCATGAAAGCACAGGGATTGGGCTAGATCACAAAATTCCTTCCAGCTTCTAATGTTCCATGAATATGAAATAAGACATCAAGTCTAACAAGCAGAGGGGGCAAAGAAAGAAGATAGTCACATTTTTAAGGCACTCCAAGTAAAACATTTAGATCACAGACCACACATTTTCTGCAGGTATTATTTTGAGGCACTGATCACATTCATCCCCAAAAGTTGATATAAAATTTTGCTTTTTTTTTTTTTTTTTTTTTTTACGACACAGGGTCTTGCTCTGCCACCCAGGCTGGAGTGCAGTGGTGCAAGCATAGCTCACTATATCCTTGAGCTCCTGGGCTCAAGCCAACCTCCTGCCTTGCCTCAGCCTCCTGAGTAGCTGGGGCAACAGGCACACAGAACCACATCCTGCTAATTAAAAAAAAAAAAAAATTTTTTTATAGATGAGGTCTCACTATGTTGTCCAGGCCTGTCTTGAACTCCTGGCCTCAAGCAGTCCTCCTGCCTCAGCCTTCCAAAGTGCTGGGATTACAGGTGTGAGCCACCCTACCTGGCCCAGATTTTTCTTTAACTTGATAATTTGAATAGATGGAAAAAGAATAGTTTTTACTTGACATTTATACTTAAGAATGTATCACATCTTAAATGGAAGATTGCTTATAGATTTTTTTTTGTTTGCCTGTTTTTGTAAAGTAATCAGAGTTGTCACCTGAGCAGATATTTTCAGGGGCAAGGAAATTAAGTAAATATTCAGTGGCAGGCACTTTGCAAGGTGTCTTTCTCACATGATCGCATTTAATCTTTAATGCAGCCAGAAAAGATTTTCTTTTTTTCCCTAGAAATGCAGCAACTGAGGTTTTTTCTAGTGGTACGTCCAGTAGCTGGCAGAGTTGAAATTGGAATAAAGTCTTGCTGGCTCCAAAGCCTGGACTCTTTGTAACACACTGTGCTGTTTTTGAGTAGCATGTAAGAACACTCCTGCAGACACAGAATAACTGGGTAACAAAAGATGTTAAGAGAATTACTGTTTGCGGTGATGGAGTTTAGGTTCTATGATTCTTTGTTCTGTATTTCTAATAATAGGGAAATCAAGTCTTTGGATAATTATTTTCTCTATGCAACAGTCCATAAGAATCATCTTTATAGAGTTTAAAGGGAAGAATAGTTGAGTACTCAAATTTTTTTAAATTAGCTTAGCTTTAAGTTAAACTGTTTTTTCTTTCTGCAAGTTGTAGAAGTAAAAACAAGGTGCTTGCTATGTTACTCCAAGTAACTCACTTTATGGAAAAAAGTCAAGGAGACTTCTCCTTTGTATCTGTCTCTCATCCTCTGTGACTTGGGTTTTTTCCCTTTCTTGTATGTTACACACTGCCTCACCGAAACATGCCCAGATAAAACCAACTGTTAATTTTCAGTGCATAGGAGAGATGAAAGCTGTACAAATAGTGAAAATCCACTCCAATGTTAAAACTTCAAATTATCACTTGATTCAAATTCTTTTTTCTAATGCTGAAAACATTATTAAATGGATTGATTTGAGTGCTTTTTCGCTATTTTCTATTTACTCTCTGTCTTCCTTTGTGAATGAAGAATAAAATGTCCAAGAGGCATAAAGGAAATGAGAAGAACAAATATTGGATAGCTAATGGATAAATGCTCCTTGAATAATTGAGTTAATTTCATATATAATTGAACAATTTATTGATTAATATATCTTTGTTAATCAGTCACTTGGTTTTTTACTTTTATGATTTATAGAATCATCTTGTGATTTCAAAGTTAGAGTTATTTTTATTTGACAATATCCCCTGTGACATTCCCTGCACCAGCCAGAAAAACCTCCATTTAGATACAGAACAACCAAGTTCATCCAACTGATTTCCAGAGCCAGCTCTTAGTCAGCATTTTCTGCTGAAGGATAGATAGCTTCTGTTTTTGATCAAATCATCCAAAGTTGATTGTAACTTGGAGCTTGTCACATTGACAGAGGGTATTTGGTTGCTTGCATTCACTACATGGAAAACATCACAATGGGAGAAATAGATCCTGAAATTATAAACCTACAGTGGAGCTCTAAAAACTATATTGAGAAAGATTACCTTACAATATATTGCTTATGCTTAGACATATCTGTTTCAATGCTTTAGGAAATTATAAGTCATACTCTAGTAGAATTTAAGCTATGTAGATAATTTTCAAACTATTTAAATTTCTGCTTTTTCTGTTTTTTTCTTCCTCTACATCTTTAGAAGGGTTTAAAATAAGCAAACAGCCAGTTTTATTTTAATTTGCATCCCTGTTTTTGTTTACTCTCTGTTAAACATTCTGATTAAAAAAAATGTTAAAATGGCTCTGCCTAAAAGCTGTAGAATAAAAAGGAGGATCCTATTTAAGAAGAGGGAGATGAATATTTGAACAATTGAAAAATTTTAAATGTATATCTGAATATATCTGTGATTCATGATTTAATTTCTGTTTAATCGAAGTATTGATCACTTGTTTTTTTTTCTTTCTTTCTCTTTCTTTTCTTTTTTTTAATAATCTGAAAGGTTGCCATGGAGGATTTCAATAAATCTCTCAGACAATCAGCACTATTTCATGACACTCGGGGGGTATGATAAATTTTTCAACTAGAATTTAACTTTTTAGTAACATTTAATCTCTTGTCATACTCCACCACTATCAGTTTGTAGCCTTTTAGTAGTGAGATGATGTAATTATGGTATATATTTTGTGTAGTGTGTATATATTATGAGTATTTTTTATTTAAGAGCATTATGCAGTTTGAAATGCTGCAGGCTTAGACTAGAAATACAGTATGAACTAGTGCTATATTCCATTTTTGAGTTAGAAAATAGGTATGGTCATTGAAATTAAAATAAAGTATTACACTTTAAAAATTATGATTATTTGGCTTCCTTAAATATTCTTTTAAGATATAATATTTATTACATTGTAAAGTCTTAGCTATAGATAGCATTTCAAAGTCTCCTTAGGCAGTAGTTCATAAGAAGGTTAATCATCACTCCATAAACTGAAGCCCCTTCTATACTGAAGCCCCTAAAATATAATTTAATCTTTCTTTCATAATTTGTTTTCATTACTGGAAATTAATATCATTATAACAATATTATAGCAACTTTTTTTTAGAATCTTTTAAAGTATTGAATACAGTTTAGAGTAGCTGCCCTCATGGGTATGGTTTTTTATTGCTTGTGTTAGCATGTAATAGAGGCAAAAATATAATGGAAGCTTTGGTTTGCATAAGTATTAAAAGGTATACAATAATATAATATTTATGTTATAAAAAGTGTTAGAGGGATAACATTAAGTTTGACTCATACTGTTTGCCATTCCTAGTTGGAAACAGCTTGTGTGTGTAAACAAGAGATTGCAATTATTATGGTTGGCCTTTTAATAATGTGAATATAATAATGTAAATAGACTTTATACTGTATCTATAATACTGAGAAACCAAGAGTGGGGGCATTTTTTACCAACATGCAGCAATATTGTCTTAGTACTTAACAGTGTGTATTACAGTAAGCACTGGGACTCAGTGTTTTTCAATCCTTTATCAGGCTGCTCTCTGCGGTGGGGGTTAAGCCTTCTTTAATATTTTTTGTCAACCATTTTAGAACACTGTGGCTGAATTGCAAGGAATGTCTGGCAACTGCAATAACAATAACAACTATTTTCTTAAGGTTTGTTTTTTGGTTTAAAGTAATGCTTACCTGTACTTTCCTGCTTCATATGTAAAATTAAATATTCTTTGTGTCTTATTAACTATCTGTATGTTCTGAAGAACTTCTCTAGAGTGATGTGTTTTGTGCATTGAATAATAGTTTGAAAATAATCATTCAAAAAACAATTCTGAAACATAGCATATATTTTAGGTATAGGTTCTGCAATTTAGACTCCTTTCTTAATATTTAGCCATGGATATTTTTAACCCCTAACACTTTAAATATCTTGTGATTCAAATTAAAGGGAAAAAGCAAATGTCCAATAGCAGGTCTGTATGATGTTTACACAGTAATAATGCACATAGTGATTTATACTGTCTGTAAATCCAGTACTTTTTTAGAAAATAATCTTTTGATACAAAATTCTTGATTTCTCAAAACACTAAATATATCTTTAAATTATAGTAGTATTTAGTTGCATGATTTATATGGTAGACATATCAAAATATCTAAAATATCAAAATATCTAAAATGATACTATACTTTAAATAATAAAATAATTCTCGTTATGTTTAGTTGCTGTTAATATAGATAGCAGTGCTTAAAAGTGGAGGTTGAGTGTATGTAAAAGGCAGGCTGATTTATGGCAATTAGAGGAACCTGAAGAATAAAAGAAATATATTTAACAGCCTGTTCATGACTCCAGTTTGGTCTAATCTCTAAAATCATTAAATTTAATTATATCCTTTGTTTTATGATCCCCAAATCTATAGCAACAGTCATTGTCACCGAAGCCAAGAATCACAAGGTGCTTGGAAAACATTCCGTTTAAGACCCTATCCATATGTGCACTGGCCTAAGTAGTGTATACACATGCTTAACACACACACACACCACACACACACCACACTCACACCACACATACCCATGCACACACACCACACATATCCACACACACACCACACACACCACACATACCTACACACACCCACCACACATACCCACACACACCACACACACACCACACACATGACAAACACCACCCTCACACACCACACACACCACAAATACATACACACCTCACGCCCCCACACCATACACACACCACATACCCACACACAACTCGCACACACCACACACGCACACACGCACACACCACACACACCACACACATGCCACACACACACACACACACACACACTCTGATCCCACAGGGTAGACATCCTCCTGTACTTGAAAGATTCTCTCTAGAAATATTCTTCATATATGGAGATGTTATTTTTTAATACACTGTGTACAGACAGAAAGATGGGTAAAGGGGAGATACAGGTTAGGATAGGAACCTTCATCTAAACAATGTCATCTTTTTGCAGATCATTTTCTTTGATTTAAAAAAATTATGATGCAAATGATTTGAATATATTTTCCTTCCCACTGCCACATTGTGATGTTATTTACCCATGAGCTAGATACGAAATACCAAATAAACTTTATCAAATTCTTCCATGTAATTAAATTTCTCTGAAAGTGTAGACTTTGTACTCCCTAGAAATGATGCTAGAACAATTCAATATTACAATGATGAAACACAGAGTTTGCAGTATTAAAGAGATGTCATAGAAACTACCACAAATGACAGTATTTTTCTGACTTTAAAAACATATATTTTATTAGTTGAATAATTTACCAAAACATTCTAAAATGCTAAAAGACATAGTGAGAGACGGATGCCTGGGAAACAGACTTACTTTCCCAGGGGCCATCGGGATCCCCTGGATTTTCTATGTCTTTTGTTTCCTATACCTTTTGTGGTGTCTAGTACACTGACTCTGTTGCCCTTGAATGTCAGCTTAATCCTGTGCACCTTTCAGGGTTCCATTTAAGTTTCACCTCCTTCCCAAAGCATTGCTGGGCTAGTGGTCTTTTAAAAGTGTGTCAGTAGCACTGTGTGTATCTCTTTCTGTCATTATTTATCCATAAATTCCCCCCATTAGCCTGTAATCTCTTCAGTGACAGGTTTCAATGGGCTTTTGCTTGCTACAGCATTTTAATTGTCTTGAGAGTCCATGAATTTGCAAGAAGACCCTATCTCTATCACACTAAACCACAATCTTCTTCATGTAAAACCAGAAAAAAAAACGAACATGCATATTTTAGCCCTTGAAAACCTTTGGGACTATCAAAATAGCAACTTGGTGACTCACAGTAACATGCCTTCTTTTTAGTCATAACTGAATAAACCTGCAGTTGAAACAGAATAGTCAAAATGGCCTAAATTACAATACTGCATATATGTCCTTATCTCCTTCCCAATGTATTCACTTAGAAAGAGCCTTAAATCGTAGAAACATATTTTCTATCACAGAAATACGTTTCCATCTGCAATAAAAACTGAATGGTGATGTGGCCAAGGACTGAGATGGTAAAGCTGCTTTATCATGGAGTTTTGCCAGGCTTGATAAAAGATGTTAAAAACTCTAATTGATTTCTGAAGTTTCAGTTCCTAAAGGGATTTTTTTAATGGATTTATTGAGATAAATTTGACATAGAGTGAAATGCACAGATCTTAAAGGTATAATTTTATATATTATCATTACATAGCCCCATTTAAATATTAACTTTAATGAGTAATAATTTACATACAATAAATGCACTAATTTTAAGTGTATTTAAGTTAATGGTTTGATGAGTAACCACCACCATAATCAAGATATAAGACATTTTTATTACCTCAAATAGTTACCTTGTGGAACTTTGTAGTCACTCTCAGCCTGAGACAACTATTCAGTCTGCTTTTTGAAACGGTAAGTTAATTTCTCCAATTCTAGAATGTAATTAGAATAAAAGCACAACATACTTAATTCTAGAATGTAATTACAATAAAAGCAGAACATACTTTTCTTGAACTGCATCTTTCACTCATCATAATGTCATAATTATCGTTAATGCTTAAATGTTATGATGATACTGTAATTGGTATTGCTTTGAGTTATAGTAGACAAAACCCAGGGTCCACCTGATATGGGATGCCTAATTAGGAAACTTCATCATAAAGCTGGAACCCCATGGACTACACCTTTCTGTAAGGTGAAAATAAATCTGTCACCCCAGGGACTGCATGGAAAATTGCCAGTGTCAAACCTTGGGTGCTGAGTGGAAAAGCCAAAAAATTTTTTTCTAAGAAATTATGATCACAAGTAGCCTTAATTTATGTTACTTTTCAGAAGAAAAAAAAAGCATATCTTTCCTTGGGCGTTCATCTTTACTCAAAGAAAAAAAGTTAAAGTTTCAAGAAATGTGAGTTGACGGTTTCAAGGTACAAAGTTCACAGGGAAATAAAGCACCATGAGTAAAAAACAGCAGAAAATAGAAGAAAGGGGGGGAGGAAAAGAAAAAAAAAGAGAAAGAAGAAAGAAAATAAATATAAGGTCAAAATCATTTTGTTATCAATTATACCAAACTAGAACAAATATCTCCAATTGCATATAACTTATTCCAGAAGACACAAAAACAAAAATAGTACAACTTTGATACCAGGAATGCAGTAAAACTTTGACAGTGTGAGATGTATGAAGTAATAAAACATAACTTTGGTACCAAAAGCTAACAATGGTGAGAAAGAAAACTTATAGGTCCATCCCATTCATAAAAACAATGCAAAAAGGTCCTAAACAAAATATTAGCAAACTATATGAAGCAACATATAAAAGAGATAATATATCATAGCTAGGTTGGGTTTAGCCAGGAATGCAAGTATGGTTTAACATTGGAAAATCTGTCACTTTTTATATTTGACATTGTACTGGAAGGCAAGTAAAAGAAATTAAAGAAATAAATTGTAAAGAAATGAAACTGTTATTCACATATGATGAGATTGTCTATTAAAAAATCTCAAAAAGTACCTATAGATAAGTTATTAGAAATAATATAAAGTTATAGCAACTTTGCTGAATACATAATTAATGTAAAATAAAACATCTATTTCAATATGTCTGCAAACCAGGAGAAAACATAATTTATAAGTTACCATTTACAAGACTTCAAGACATAAATGATAGGGAAGAGCTTCATAGAGAAAAACAAAATTGTATTGAGATATACTAAAGAAAGTGTATAAAATAGGACAAAGAAACCTTGTTCATGGATTGGAAGATTCAGTAACTGTTGATTTGGTGCAATTCTAGTAAAAATAATTTCAAAAGATTTTTAAATGGAATTTGATAAGCTATTGCTAAAATATGCATGAAAGGGCAATACATGAGAAATAACCATGGCATTTCACATGCTTTAAAATGGAAATAATTATTATTAAACTTTAATAAATTTATACTTTGGGGCAAAAGAATGGGCAAGTTGGTCAGGGAGCCCAGAAACAGCACTGTAGATATACAGAAACCTGATTTATGACATAGATTACACTCTAGAAGAGTTGAGAAATGTTTGGCTCTTCAATAAAGAGAATATAGTGAAGTTGAGCCCCCATATAATCCATACCCAAAATTCCATCTCAAGTGAACTGACTACGTAAATGTGAAAAGCAAAAATATAAAATTTGGAAGATAGCATAGAAGAATGCCTTTATGACCTCAGTTTTTAGCAATGTTTCTTACAGCTGGATGTGGTGGCTTATGCCTGTAATCCCAGGACTTTGGGAGGCCGAGGCGGGTGGATCACGAGGTCAGGAGATTGAGACCATCCTGGCTAACACGGTGAAATCCCGTCTTTACTAAAAATGCAAAAAATTAGCCAGGCATGGTGGTGGGTGCCTGTAGTCCCAGCTACTTGGGAGGCTGAGGCAGGAGAATGGAATGAACCTGGGAGGCAGAGCTTGCAGTGAGCCGAGATCACACCACGGCACTCCATCCTGGGCCACAGAGCAAGACTCTGTCTCAAAAAAAATAAATAAATAAAAATAAATGTTTCTTAAATGAGCCACTAAGAAAACTGACTACATTAAAACTTAACTTCTGTTCATCGAAAGAATACTTTTAAGAAAGTGAAAAGATAAACCATACGCTGGAATAAAATGTTTAAAAAATAAATAACCGAAAGTAAATGACAGTAACATGTTGCTTAATGGTGGGGATAAATTCTGAGAAATGTGCTTTTAGGCAATTTCATCATCATGTGAACATTATAGACTGTACTTAACAAACCTAGATAGTGTAGCCTACTACACACCTAGGCTAGATGTTACAGCCTATTTATCCTAGGCACAAAACCTGTACAGCATGTTATTGTACTGAATACTGTAGGCAATTTTAACACAAGGGTATTTGTGTATCTAAGCATGGAAAATGTACAGTAAGAATATGGTATAAAACATAAAAAATGGTACACTCGTGTAGGCCACTTACTATGAATGGTGCTTGCAGGACTGGAAGTTGCTCTGGCTGAGTCAGTGAGTAAGTGTGAACACTAGGACATTACACTATTGCAGACTTTATAAACACTATACATTTAAGCTACAATAAGTTTATTTAAAAATATTTTCTTCAAAAATAAATTAACCTTAGCTTACTCTAACTTTTTTATTTTATAAACTTATAGATTTTTAAAAACTTTTTGACTCTTTTTTTTGTAATAACACTTAGCTTAAAACATATACTGTATAGCTGTAGAAAAATATTTTATCTTTATTCAGTAAGATTTTTCCTATTTTTAATTTTTTACTTTTTAAATCTTCTTGTTAAAAATGAAGACACAAACATACACATTAGCCTTGGCCTACACAAGGTCAGAATCATCAATATCTTCTACCTCCATGTCCTGTGTTGCTGGTAGGTCTCAGGGGCAATAACATACATGGAGCTGTGATCTCCCATGTTAACAATGCCTTCTTCTGGAATACCACCTTTATAGTTAGTCTTTTTTTTATAAGTAGAAGGACTACACTCTAAAATAACAGTAAAAAGCATAGTAAATACATAAACCACTAACATAGCTGTTTATTATCAAGTATCATGTACTGTACATAATTGTATGCACTATACTTTTATAAAACTGGCCGCACAGTACATTTGTTTACACTAGTATCACCACAAACATGAGTAATGTATTGTGCTATGACATTATGACAGCTTTTCAGCTCCATTATGATCTTACGGGACCACTGTCATATGTAAGGCCCAGCACTGACCAAAATGTCGTTATATGGTACATGACTGTATATAAAAAGTACTTCTATGAGGCAGTAAGGAAAGACTACAGTGGGCCACTGGCTTGAACAGGTATGTCTCAGAAGAGGAAATCTCCATACCAGATGACGTCCAAATATATTAGCAATCATCAAGTGAAAATTAAAAACCAAAATACTGCTTTATACCAACTGAATTGATTTAAATCAGATATTTTAAGTTTCAGTGAGGATGTGGAGTAAGGGAAACTCTTATTCCCTGCACATAGGAAAATAAATAAGCCCAACCATTTTGAAAAACAATTTGGCATTATCTAATAAAGTTGACTCAACAATTATATTTTTTGTTAACCACCCTAGTAAAATTGATATACATGAGCCATAAGACATGTATAATATTATTCTTGTAGTAGTAAAAAAAATTGAGTATATCTGACATCTCTATCAACAAGAGAATGGATAAATATATTATCGTATAGTCATACAATGAAATTGTATGTTGATTCAGCAACCCACAACAACTGCTGGCATCTTAGGAGCACAGGATTGAAAGCAAAAAGGCACAGAAAAATACACACAATATTATTCCATTTATATAAAGCATAAAATCATGTCAAAATGACACATAGTTTGGATATAAAAATATAGCAAAACTAAAAAAAAAAAACTCTGATAAAATTCAGCAGAATTACTCCAGAAGAGTAAGCAACTGAAATGGAATCAAGGAGGCACACACAGAGAACTTCAATGAAAATGAGTGGTTCTGTTCCTTTTCCTTAAATAAGTTGTTAGTTTATTGGTGGTGGTTATATAATTATTCATTATGTTTTAAATTTATTTATTGAATAGGCTTTATGTCAACTCAGTATTTAATATAATTTAAAATCTGCTGTGTATAATGTATTTTGCAGTTATGTGATTATGTGCATATAAAATGAATATGACATAGTTCCTGCTCTCTGAGGACTTACAAAATGGCTTAAAACTCTGTGTCTTCAACTTGCTTCAGTATGAGAATATCATGGTACTTCTTTAAAAGTACAGATTTACCCACCCAGCCTCAGACCTACCAAATCTGAATATGGCTTGCAAGGGTGTCACCTGCGGATGTTTGTGGGAAGCGGTTAGATGCAATCAGTATTGGAGTGGTCCAGTGTAAAGATGCCAGGAATCTTGCAGTAAAGATCTTTGAGTCCTGGTATTGCAAGCACTTTGCAAGAAGGAATGGCTGCCACAAACCACAAGTCAGCCATGTGAGGAAAGGACTGGAATTATTCTCCCTAGAAGGAGATTGTAAGATTGAGACTATGTTTATCATTAATCTATGTAATACCATAATCCATGTAATACCACCAATGACATTTGTGTTGGTTTTACTTTTTTTTGTACTTTAAATTCTGTAACTGTAATTTCTGGTTCTATTTGATGATCTGATAGCATTTTTGCAATTATATGAATCAATTTTTATATAAACACCATATTTTTCAAGATTCAATTACTTGTACAATTATAGAATTACTAAAATAATGATAACATGTCTCTTCAGTCACTCATAGCTGCCCTCTTCTATAGAGGAAAATTCAGGGAAATACAAATCTCTTAGTTTCTTCCCACAGTTCTACTGGCATCAGAATAAGTGCTTCATTGTTCTCATGGCAAGTAAAATGAAACTCAAGGAAGACTGCCAGTTTGAATTTGCAGTGTGGCATTTGAATTATAGAGGTCCACTTTGGTCTGTCGACTGGTTAGTTCAGGATCTCAGTGGGAAAAAAGATCACTGGTTCCCTTCTCATATAGAATATATTTATCAGGGACTTAAATACAATAGCATTTCTCTCTTTATAAGTAGGTAAATGTATTAAATGGAATTGAATTAAGAATATTAAGACATGGTGAATATATTTTATACTCACAAGCAGCTTATTTTGCTGTGGAAACAGTAAATATATATGGTAAAAAAATTAAATCCTTTTCAAGGCAACCTGTCAAAAGATCCAATAACGATAGTGTAAAAGAATCATCACAATTTTAAGGCATAAAAAATAAAAATTAATTTGATATTTCTGGTTTCTATTTTTATTTGAAAGGAGATTTTTGTTGTTTTTGTTTATTTTCTGTAGCACAAGCAGCTGTGGCAATGAAGGGTGTGTTCAAAAAAAATTTTTTTTTTTTTGAGACAGAGTCTTGCTCTGTCGCCCAGGCTGGAGTGCAGTGGCATGATCTCAGCTCACTGCAACCTCCGCCTCCCCAGTTCGAGCGATTCTCCTGCCTCAGCCTCCTCAGTAGCTGGGACTACAGGCACATGCCACCATTTGACCCAGCAATCCAATTACTGGGTATATACCCAAAGGATTATAAATCATTCTACTGTAAAGACGCATGCACAGGTATGTTTATTGCAGCACTATTCACAATAGCAAAGACTTGGAACCAACCCAAATGCCCATCAATGATAGACTGGATAAAGAAAATGTGGCACATATACACCATGCAGTACTATGAAGTCATAAAAAAGGATGAGTTAATGTCCTTTGCAAGGACATGGTTGAAGCTGGAAACCATCATTCTTAGCAAATTAACACAGGAATAGAAAACCAAACACCACATGTTCTCACTCATAAGTGTGAGTGGATCAATGAGAACACACGGACACAGGGAGGAGAATATCACACACTGGGGCCCGTCAGAGGGTGGAGGGCTAGGGGAGGGATAGCATTAGGAGAAATACCTAATGTAGATGACCGGTTGATGGGTGCAGCAAACCACCATGGCACATGCATACCTATGTAACAAACCTGCATGTTCTGCACATGTATCCCAGAACTTAAAGTATAAAAAAAACACATTAAAAATAATAATAAAAAGAAATTGAATGTCTGACCCATGGACAGACAATACCTTTGGCCTGATACTCTCAGTTTGAGATGGGTCAACTTGAACTCATGACCAACAAGATTGGAAGGGTTCAACAAACATTGTTTGTCAAGTAGAAATGACAGATTCCAGAAAGCTGCCAGCCTGGCTACAAGTGGTAGCCTTCTGTTTGATTAAAACTTTGTCTCTCTGCTTCCTGAAACAGGGAGTTTGGCTTGATGATGTCTTCAATTCATAGGTTTTCTTTAAATCCCTGGTATTGGTTCACTGATAGTTCTGCCAAGTTGTTCAATGTTGTCTTCTGGTTTTTCAATCTCAGCACTAGTTATGCAGACACCAGAATGGACATGGCCACTCTGCTCAATAGGCAGCACTCAAGCCCATTTATATCACTGGCCAATACTCCCCTTGATGAAGCATGTTATATTTTTACTAACTCTGGGTCTATTACGACTGACTTGTTGGGTCTGTCACTCCTAAGATTACAGACTGACATATAAAAGTTTGGGATAGATAGGGTTAGGAGTGGTGGCTCACACCTGGAATTCCAATACTTTGGGAGGTTGAGGTGGGAGAATAACTTGAGGCCAGGAGTTGAAGACCAGCCTGGACAACATAGCAAGACCTGTCTCTAAAAAAATAATTTTGTAAAAGCCCGGCATGGCATGCTGCATGCCTATAGTCCCAACTGCATGGGAAGCTGAGGTGGGAAGATCACTTGAGCCCAGGAGTTTGAAGCTGCAGTGAGCTATGATTGTGCCATTACACTCCAGCCTGGGTGACAGAATGAGTCCCTGTCTCTAATCAATCAATTAAAAAAAAGTTTGGGATGGCAAACAGTGGAAGCAAATTGTGGCAACTGGTCACATTCTTTGAACTGCTCATGTAGCTGCACCTTAGAGGAATTTTTATATATTTAAATGTATTTAAAGAAAGGCTTTTAAAAATAGAATCAGAATCTGCAGTTTAATAGAATCTCCAGGTGATTCTTTTAAAAATATTTTTATTGATGCATAAGATATACATCATTTCAGGGTACATGTGACAATTTAATATATTCATTTAATTTGTAAAGATCAAATCCGTTTACTTGGGATATCCATCACCAAAGAAAGACCTTTGTAAGAAGTCTTTTCTTAAAAATAAAGAAAAAATGAAATCTTTTCTTTAGGATATTTTAAAGAATTTAAAAATATATATATGTATTTAAAGAAAGACCACCATTAGATCATGTAGCCTTCAGATGATTATAGAGATCCCTCCAAAATGAGGCTACTCTTAGTTACTAAAGGGAGCTTTCCTGAGGGATAACTAATTTATTATTTGTATGAGCCCTACAGGCAATTGTCCTTATGATTAAAGTCATTTAATCAGATAAGATCTTATGAAAATGGTTCTTGATTTTAGGTAATGTGGTTATTGGTACCACCTCAGTCCTGGAAAGCAGTCATGTCAGCCTCAACCTTTTGGCCAGGGTTTTTCTGGACAGTAGAATTGCTCTAACCCCTAGACTTCCTCCTTGTATGCCAAGGTTTGAGTCTATGTAATTATTGATCCTGCTGTACCTGGTTCAATACCTTAGGCCAAGTGGAAAGGTCAATACAGAAGTTTAAGGACAAAGTCCTGGGTTTCTAAGGTATATCCTGATGGTTTATGGGATTTCTTTAACCAGTTGGGTCTGGGAGCCTAGAGAATATAGTTGTTATCAATGCCGAAAGTTAGACTAATTCTGCTGCTTGGAATCCTATTGATAGTAGTATTAATCATATGCTCTGAGATAGACTGAATGGCTTTGGTCCTAGCCACTCTTGGTCACATTGATCAGTGTGGCCAAGGGAATGCCATACTCGGGGAAAATTCACCTCAAGCCAAGACTGTGTAGAAATGAGGGTGGACGTTGTTTGGAGACAATTCCTCCATGGGTTCTCCCTTCTCTGCTTGTTTTTTGAGCAGCAGCAGCACCAGCAGCCTATGTTTCAGATTATCTTTCCAATGATGTTGGTATCATTGGGAGACAGTATGTCCCTTTAGGCAGTGACAGGTTTGTTTATCACTCATTATTCAAAAATTTGAATTTCCTAAGGGCAGAATTCTTAACAAGATTTTATTGGTTGTACTATCTTTCTTTCTCTTTCTTTTTTTTTTTTTTTTTTGGAGACAGAGTTTTGCTCTGTTGCCTAGACTGCAGCACATTGATGCAATCTTGGCTGACTGCAATCTCTGCCTTATGGGTTCAAGCGTTTCTCATGCCTCAGCCTCCCGAGTAGCTGGGATTACAGGCCAGTGCCACCATTCCCAGCTAATTTTGCATTTTGTTTTAGTAGAAACAAGATTTCACCATGTTGGCCAGGCTGGTCTCAAACTCCTGACCTCAAGTGATCCACCCACCTCAGCCTTCCAAAGTGTTGGGATTACAGGTGTGAGCCTCCACGCCCAGCCTGGTTATACATTCTGCTTCATTTTTAAACCGCATTCCTCTGGCAGTTCCATGGATTTGAACTCTGTTTGGAAGCCATTTCTTAACTGTAGACTTAATTTTAAGACTTTGAAAACCATCAAGTTTCTGTTTAAACAGAAAGAATTCCTTTCTGTTTAATAGTACTCTAAACTGAACTCTATTCTTTTTACGTTTTACTACAAGCAGCAAGAAGAAATCAGGCAGCACCTTCACCACTGTGTTTAGAAGTCTACTTAGCCAGATCACCCTGTTCACAAGGAACACTTCCTACTTTCTCATTAGAGAAGGTGATAATGTTGCTAAGCTTTGTGTCACTACATAATAAGCACACTCCCTTCCAGTTTCCACTCACAATCTGTGCAGTGCAATTTAGGCTTGCTCCAATACACTCTTCAGAATCCTTCTAGCCTTCGCCCACTGCCTGTTTCCAAGCCACTTCCCTGTTTTTTTCTGTATTTGTTTTGGCAGCATCCCTCTTCAATTTGCTGCATTACAAACTACCACCAAAACTTAGCAACTTAAAAGAAGAAATATTTGTACATTACCGTGTCTGTGGGTCAATTTAGCTGGATGCCTCTGACTCAGAATCTCTCCCAAGGCTGTAAGTAAGGTGTTAGCCGGAGCCGTGGTCATCCAAATGCTCCACTGGGAGAGGATCTGCGTCCATGCTCACTCACAGCTGTTGGCGGGACTGAGAAGACCCACTTCCAGGCTCCCTCATGTGACCTGGCAGGCCTCAGGTCCTCACTGGCTGTTGGCCAGAAACATCAGCTCCTTGGGATGTGGGCCTCTCCCTGCTCATAAGATGGCAACTTGCTTCCCAATAGTGAGGGCTGAGAGAGAGAGAGCAAGAGGACAAAAGAGGCACAAATCACAGTCTTTTTTTTTTTTTTTTTTCAACTAATCTGAGAAGTGGCATTCCATTACTTTTGTTGTATTCTGGTTGTTGGAAATCTGTCATTCAGCCCTCACTCAGTGGGAAGGGATTATACAAGGGCATGAACACCCAGAAAGCAAGGTCACTGGGGTCATTTTGGAGTCTGCCTCCTATAGTAGGAAATAGAGTCCCAGCTTCCGGAGTATACTTTCTAAAAGGAAGGGGATAAAAACTAAAGAGTGGATTTGAGATGTCGGAAAAGATTTTATTGGCAAATAATGATTTTTTTGGTCAAAATTTGAGGAAGAATAATTTTTCAGCAATATTACCAATGACCTGACAAAGTGAGAGCCTAAAGGTAAGGAACACAGAGGCCATATGAGTAATCTAGAGAAGGATTTTAGATGTTTCTTGAGTTGGTGACTAGACAATGAGAATGGAGTGAAAAATCAGGAAATATTCTTTTTTTTTAATATATATAAACTTCAAGTTCTAGGGTACATGTGCACAACATGCAGGTTTGTTACATATGTATACATGTGCCATGTTGGTGTGCTGCACCCATTAACTCGTCATTTATATTGGGTATATCTCCTAATGCTTTCCCTCCCCACTCCCCCCACCCACAACAGGCCCTGGTGTGTGATGTTCCCCTTCCTGTGTCCAAGTGTTCTCATTGTTCAATTCCCACCTATGAATGAGAACATGCAGTGTTTGGTTTTTTTGTTCTTGCAACAGTTTACTGAGAATGATGGTTTCCAGCTTCATCCATGTCCCAACAAAGGACATGAACTCATCCTTTTTTATGGCTGTATAGTATTCCATGGTGTATATGTGCCACATTTTCTTAATCCAGTCTATCATTGTTGGACATTTGGGTTGGTTCCAAGTCCTTGCTATTGTGAATAGTGCCGCAATAAACATACGTGTGCATGTGTCTTTATAGCAGCATGATTTATAATCCTTTGGGTATATACCCAGTAATGGGATTGCTGGGTCAAATGGTATTTCTAGTTCTAGATCCTTGAGGAATCGCCACACTGTCTTCCACAATGGTTGAACTAGTTTACAGTCCCACCAACAGTGTGAAAGTGTTCCTATTTCTCCACATCCTCTCCAGCACCTTTTGTTTCCTGACTTTTTAATGATCGCCATTCTAACTGGCATGAGATGGTATCTCATTGTGGTTTTGATTTGCATTTCTCTGATGGCCAGTGATGATGAGCATTTTTTCATGTGTCTGTTGGCTGCATAAATGTCTACTTTTGAGAAGTGTATGTTCATATCCTTCGCCCACTTTTTGATGGGGTTGTTTGTTTTTTTCTTGTAAATTTGTTTGAGTTCTTTGTAGATTCTGGATATTAGCCCTTTGTCAGAGGAGTAGATTGCAAAAATTTTCTCCCATTCTGTAGGTTGCCTGTTCACTCTGATGGTAGTTTCTTTTGCTGTGCAGAAGCCCTTTAGTTTAATTAGATCTCATTTGTCAATTTTGGCTTTTGTTGCCATTGCTTTTGGTGTATTAGACATGAAGTCCTTGCCCATGCCTATGTCCTGAATGGTATTGCCTAGGTTTTCCTCTAGGGTTTTTATGGTTTTAGGTCTAACATTTAAGTCTTTAATCCATCTTGAATGAATCTTTGTATAAAGTATAAGGAAGGGATCCAGTTTCAGCTTTCTACATATGGCTAGCCAGTTTCCCATTTATTAAATAGGGAATCCTTTCCCCATTGCTTGTTTTTGTCAGGTTTATCAAAGATCAGATGGTTGTAGATGTGTGGTATTATTTCTGAGGGCTCTGTTCTGTTCCATTGGTCTATATGTCTGTTTTGGTACCAGTACCGTGCTGTTTAGGTTACTGTAGCCTTGTAGTATAGTTTGAAGTCAGGTAGCATGATGCCTCCAGCTTTCTTCTTTTGGCTTAGGATTGTCTTGGCAATGCAGGCTCTTTTTTGGTTCCCTATGAACTTTAGAGTAGTTTTTTCCAGTTCTGTGAAGAAAGTCATTGGTAGCTTGATGGGGATGGCATTGAATCTATAAATTACCTTGGGCAGTATGGCCATTTTCACGATATTGATTCTTCCTATCCATGAGCATGGAATGTTCTTCCATTTTTTTGTATCCTCTTTTATTTCGTTGAGCAGTGGTTTATAGTTCTCCTTGGGGAGGTCCTTCACATCCCTTGTAAGTTGGGATTCCTAGGTATTTTATTCTCTTTGAACCAATTGTGAAAGGGAGTTCACTCATGATTTGGCTCTCTGTTTGTCTGTTATTGGTGTATAAGAATGCTTGTGATTTTTGCACATTGGTTTTGTATCCTGAGACTTTGCTGAAGTTGTTTATCAGCTTAAGGAGATTTTGGGCTGAGACGATGGGGTTTTCTAAATATACAATAATGTCATCTGCAAACAGGAACAATTTGACTTCCTCTTTTCCTAATTGAATACCCTTTATTTCTTTCTCCTGCCTGATTGTCCTGTCCAGAACTTCCAACACTATGTTGAATAGGAGTGGTGAGAGAGGGCATCCCTGTCTTGTGCCAGTTTTCAAAGGGAATGCTTCCAATTTTAGGCCATTCAGTATGATATTGGCTGTGGGTTTGTCATAAATAGCTCTTACTATTTTGAGATATGTCCCAACAATACCTAATTTATTGAGAGTTTTTAGCATGAAGGGCTGTTGAATTTTGTCAAAGGCCTTTTCTGCATCTATTGAGATAATCATGTGGTTTTTGTCTTTGGTTCTGTTTACATGCTGGATTACGTTTATTGATTTGCGTGTGATGAACCAGCCTTGCATCCCAGGGATGAAGCCCACTTGATCATGGTGGATAAGCTTTTTGATGTGCTGCTGGATTCGGTTTGCCAATATTTTATTGAGGATATTCACATCAATGTTCATCAGGGATATTGGTCTAAAATTCTCTTTTTTTTGGTTGTGTCTCTGCCAGGCTTTGGTATCAGGATGATGCTGGCCTCATAAAATGAGTTAGGGAGGATTCCCTCTTTTTCTGTTGATTGGAATAGTTTCATAAGGAATGGTACCAGCTCCTCGTACCTCTGGTAGAATTCGGCTGTGAATCCGTCCGGTCCTGGACTTTTTTTGGTTGGTAGGCTCTTAATTATTGCCTCAATTTCAGAGCCTGTTATTGGTATATTCAGGGATTCAACTTCTTCCTGGTTTAGTCTTAGGAGAGTGTATGTGTCTGGGAATTTATCCATTTCTTCTAGATTAGTTTATTTGCGTAGATGTATTTATAGTATTCTGTGATGGTAGTTTGTATTTCTGTGGGATCAGTGGTGATATCCCCTTTATCATTTCTAATTGCATCTATTTGATTCTTCTCTCTTTTATTCTTTATTAGTCTTGCTATGAGTCTATCAATTTTGTTGATCTTTTCAAAAAACCAGCTCCTGGATTCACGGATTTTTTGAAGGGTTTTTTGTGTCTCTATCTCCTTCAGTTCCACTCTGATCTTAGTGATTTCTTGCCTTCTGCTAGCTTTTGAATGTGTTTGCTCTTGCTTCTCTAGTTCTTTTAATTGTGATGTTAGGGTGTCAATTTTAGATCTCTCCTGCTTTCTCTTGTGGGCATTTAGTGCTATAAATTTCCTTCTACACACTGCAAATGTGTCCCAGAGATTCTGGTATGTAGTGTCTTTGTTCTCATTGGTTTCAAAGAACATCATTATTTCTGCCTTCACTTCCTTACGTACCCAGTAGTCATTCAGGAGCAGCTTGTTCAGTTTCCATGTAGCTGAGTAGTTTTGAATGAGTTTCTTAATCCTGAGTGCTAGTTTGATTGCACTGTGGTCTGAGGGACAGTTTGTTATAATTTCTGTTCTTTTCCATTTGCTGAGGAGGGCTTTACTTCCAACTATGTGGTCAATTTTGGAATAAGTGCGATGTGGTGCTGAGAAGAATGTATATTCTGATGATTTGGGGTGGAGAGTTCTGTAGATGTCTATTAGGTCCGCTTGGTGCAGAGCTGAGTTCAATTCCTGGATATCCTTGTTAACTTTCTGTCTCGTGGATCTGTCTAATGTTGACAGTGGGGTGTTAAAGTCTCCCATTATTATTGTGTGGGAGTCTAAGTCTCTTTGTAGATCTCTAAGGACTTGCTTTATGAATCTGGGTGCTCCTGTATTGGGTGCATATATATTTAGGATACTTAGCTCTTCTTGTTGAATTGATCCCTTTACCATTATGTAATGGCCTTCTTTGTCTCTTTTGATCTTTGCTGGTTTAAAGTCTGTTTTATCAGAGACTAGGATTGCAACCCCTGCCTTTTTTAGTTTTCCTTTTGCTTAGTAGATCTTCCTCCATCCCTTTGTTTTGAGCCTATGTGTGTCTCTGCACATGAGATGGGTTTCCTGAATACAGCACACTGATGGGTCTTGACTTTTTATCCAATTTGCCAGTCTGTGTCTTTTAATTGGAGCATTTAGCCCATTTACATTTAAGTTTAATATTGTTATGTGTGAATTTGATCCTGTCATTATGATGTTAGCTGGTTATTTTGCTCGTTAGTTGATGCAGTTTCTTCTTAGCCTCGATGGTCTTTACAATTTGTCATGCTTTTGCAGTGGGTGGTACTGGTTGTTCCTTTCCATGTTTAATGCTTCCTTCAGGAGCTCTTTTAGGGCAGGCCTGGTGGTGACAAAATCTCTCAGCATTTGCTTGTCTGTAAAGCATTTTATTTCTCCTTCACTTATGAAGCTTAGTTTGGCTGGATATGAAATTCTGGGTTTAAAATTCTTTTCTTTAAGAATGCTGAATATTGGCCCCCACTCTCTTCTGGCTTGTAGAGTTTCTGCTGAGAGATCCGCTGTTAGTCTGGTGGGTTGCCCTTTGTGGGTAACCCGACCTTTCTCTCTGGCTGCCCTTAACATTTTTTCCTTCATTTCAACTTCGGTGAATCTGACAATTTTGTGTCTTGGAGTTGCTCTTCTCAAGGAGTATCTTTGTGGCATTCTCTGTATTTCCTGAATTTGAATGTTGGCCTGCCTTGCTAGATTGGGGAAGTTTTCCTGGATAATATCCTACAGAGTGTTTTCCAACTTGGTTCCGTTCTCCCCGTCACTTTCAGGTAAAATCAGGAAATATTCTGATAACAAAAGTTTGAAAAGAAAATTTTGAATGAGTTGATAAGTGGGAGAAAAAAATAAATATGTATGCTGGCCCAGGCATCATTTTGGATATTTTGCGTATTTCATTTCTTCGAATCCTCTCAATATCCTATGAGATTGGTATCTTTTACACCATTTTATAGAAGAGACCACAAAAGATACAAACTAAATGACTTACTTACTGTTATGCAACTGGGACATTAGGATTTCTCTCTCTTCTGGCCCTCATCTCTCCAACCCCAAATGCTTTTTTTGTTGCATTAGTTTATGGTGTTGTCCTGGAGAAATAAGGGATGGTGAAAACAATCATAATCATAACGTCATGCAGTCAATTAGCATATTCTAGGCACTGTGGTTAACTCTTTCATATCACTACAATGAATTCTCATAGCAACCTCTTTAAATGAAGAAGGTGCTGTTATTTCCATTTTATAGATGAAGAAACAACATTCAAAGAGACTAAGTGTACTAACATTATAAAATTAGGACACACAGGAGTCACTGACAAAAAAATGGAAAGAGAGATGCTTCGGCAGAGAGAGGGATGTTTTTGCCGAAAGGCCTCTGGATGGTTGGTGCAGATTTAGGAATTTTAAACATTAAAATGTGAGTTTGAGGTTTTCCTCCTCCAGGAAAGAAGCAGCTCTCCTTTATTCTCTCACAGAAGTGCGTCTGAAAATACATAGCACCAAATTCAAATCCAGTAAACAAATTCCAACAAAAACTGCATAATTAAGGCTATTTTTGTGATTAGCGCCATTTAGTTTCCCTGAATTTACCAGAGCAAACATTGCTACAGCAAAAATTACTGCTAATGGTTGAACCTAACAACAAGAGAAAATCCCCAGAAGGGTCATTTAGGCCCCAGCTGCAGCTGTGTTTCACTATATTTCATCCTGGAAAGCTGAGATTAACAGGAAAATCAGGCTCTACTGTGCTATGCAGATGTGGCTACAACTATCTGAATTTATTCAGCAAACATTTGTTCAGTGCCCACTATATGCAAAGCAATGTACTAGCCACACCGGTATTGCAGGGATAAATTGTACCTGGCACTCTCTAGGAATGTTCAGATGAAAGAAGCTGATGAGAGAAGGCAGATATAGAAACATCAAAGCATTATGAGTGATGTCAGCCACACAGTGGGAGCACAAAGGAGTGAATTAGGAAAGTCTTAAGGGCAGCAGCTTCACAGGATGTTCTCATGTACACGGTTATTCATCTTGAATCCCTGGGGCAGGTTAGGGCCAGTAAGTGAGGAGGACAGAGGCATGGAAGTTTTCTTGGGCTTGGGTAGAAGCTGGTGCCTACCCCAAACTGGGAATATAAGTAGAGGAACAGGTATATATAGAGGAAAGGAAAAGTTTTACTTCAGAAATGACCAATTTGCTTATAAAAGATTCATGTGTTGAGGTCTTCTAGGAACTTACATTTATGAGACCAAAGTTTAGCAAACGTGGTTACAAGATACAGATGAGAAAATCGTTAGCATGTTGCTATTGCAGTATTGACACCAGCAGCAGCAACAATAGCAGTCACTCGTTTTGAGCACCTACCATGTGCCAGACCTTGTGTTAAATACATAGGCACCATCTAACTTAATCTTATGACAGCTTTCTTATGCTAAGGAACTGTTTTGTCCTTACTTTATAGATGAAAAGATTAAAGCTTAGATATAGACGCTAATTCCCAGTGTCTCAGGAACAGGACTTGAACACAGGTCTACGTGACTTCAAAACCAAAATTCTTTCATTGATCCCCACTTAACCAACTCGCCAATATAACAGATACTCTCTGTTCCTTCTGCAAAACCTAGACTGATATCTATAGCTCTTATGAGTGTCCCAGGCTCTAGTATGCCTACATATGTCTCCCACTAGTCAAAAGTTATATGTTTACCAAGAGACACAACCTGTTGGTTGTACTTGTTACTATAATTATGTTATTTTATAAAATATTAAGTGATGTAATATGTGTGTAAATGAAGTTGTATCTATGAAAACTAAATACAGTGCTTTGGGAAGATTTAATAAAGACTGGCAGCTCAAGAAAATTAGGTATGAGAAGGAAATATAAAAGAGGGGAAAACCATAAAATTCTAGAGAAATTTTGCATTCATTTTGCCTTGGAAGGATCTTTTTCATCTGTTTTAAAGATGCTACAGTAATTTCATACACTATATGTTATGGTTGTAGTTTATGCAAGAGTGCATAAAATGTCAGTCAGCAGACCCATAAGCCAAGAGGAAGACTTGGCCCTGCAATTAAAAGATGAGCAAATAAATGAATACTTCTATGATTTAAGTTAACATAAAATGGTATGCGTATGTTTGTGTGTTCGTTTGTCAGCGATTCCTCTCTGTATTGCAATTAACTCACAAGTACTGCTCCCGATTCTTTCAAAGGGGAATTCTATATTCTTGCCCAGGGTAAGCATATTATGAGAGAGGAGAAGAGGACAAGAACTTTGGAGCCCACTATACAGAGGTGCAAGTCTTCAAAGTGAATACAGTGATAATGTTTAAAGCCGTGGAAGGTGAATTTCAATACAACAGGATTATCCACCCAGGTTTGGGGATGGGATCATTAAAAAATATATTCCCAATTTTTTTTCTGCAGAACTTTAGTTTCTGTAGACTGGAAGCATCATAACATAAAAGAAGGAGCATGGGCTTTAAAATATGTTGAATGTAGCTTCAACAACTTAATTAATTGACCTTAGGTATGGTCTCTGAGTCTCAGTTTCCTCAAATTAAGATAGTATGGTAACACCCATATCCCATAGTTGTTGAGGAATGTCCAATGCTGGGCACATAGTAAGTTGCAAAAGTATTGCTCTTCATTTTTTACCCCTTTGTGTGGGGCTACTAAAAATATCATATATTAATCAGAAAGGTAGGTAAAGACATGAAAGGGAAAATTTACTATCTCTGTCAGTTTTTTACCCAAAAAACTGTTACTGCCACATTTGAAGTGGATTTGCATGTTAGGACAAAGAATTTCAAGAGTCTCTGGTTACTTGAAAGATTTTTAATTTGAACAGAAATAGAGCTAGATACCAACGGAAATACTTTGTTGTGGTAATTTTGGGTTTTGTTGGTTTTGGGTTTTTTTGGTACAACATTGTTCATCTTCCTTTGTAAATGGCAGATTTAATCCAATCTAATTTTGCAGTTTACAACATTCTGCTGACACATTCCATGTTACTTATTTTATTTGCAGTGTAACCACAAAAATAATTTCCATTTTCAATAAAGATAAAATATTAGAAGAACCTATTTTTCTTAGTCCACTAAGTGTAACTTTTTTATTTCCAGGTATTTATGAGATTCTGTAGTAAATGTATCATCCTAAAGCCTATTTAAGGTTGGAATGGCAAATGATCAGCAAGAGAGAATTATAACATAATGTTTTAAACATGCCATCCTTAGCCTATAATAAGTAATAAGTAGAATCAAGACAGCAAAAGACATATTTGTCCTCAGGATGCTTATAAGGCTAAATTGGAGAAAGAAGGCATTAGTAAATGAAAAGATGAAATGAGTGATAAGAATTTTAACAGTACTGCAGGTAATTTGGGTATTGGGAAGGAGAGGATACTGGCCAAGTCCACAAAAGAATCAAGAAGAACGCTTAACAACTTATGTTTATTAGGATAATTTTCATAATTAAAGTGTATATGGATGACAAAGTGCAACTAAAAGGTAAGAATTGCATATGTTGTGCATACCCTAATCCTGTTATTCACAGTAAGGTTGTTAGTATAATATACTACTGCCTTCTTAACAAGTGACCACAGTTCATTTTCTTGATATTGAAAATCTCCTTAGGAAGTTCTGTATATTACCAAGTTAATGCATTGGCATTCTTGGATTTATTCTTTTAAAAATATTTGCTGAGATCCTGTTATATGGCAGGTCCCATCCTAGGCACATATTTATATTAATTCTCTCACATATAGTGAACAAGTATTTATTTTCAAGCTAGCAAAAGGAAATCAAATTGTTCATTTCAACTCATGTTTAAAACGTGCCACATTGTTATGGCTTAGTCATACTTTAAATTTAGCATAAGAGTTTCTTGAGTCATTCAATGCTGTATATAGTGAATTCTATATACCTGGGTAAGCCTTCATAATAAAGGCTTGGGTTTTGCTGCCAGTTGTAATGATAGGGTTAAAAACAAGTACACAGTTTTATACCTCTATATGAAAATTTTTCAGCAAGGTATCTTGAGATTATTTATTTGCCAGTCTTGCTGCATTCCTATTAATTAACTTCACTGGAATTTACCAAGTATTTGTTGGTTCTAGAAATAGGTGTGAACAGGAGATGAATTAATTCAAGAATACAAAAGAAAAAAAAAAAAGCCAAATCTGGAATTAGAGTTTTTTAAGATTTGTAGGATCTCATTGTGCTAATAAATAAGCACAAGCTATCTGACCAACCAGCTCCCATTCTTCAGCTACCTTCACCTGCCTATGGCAAAGACACTTTAATTGGTATTTATAGTTTAGACATTTTCAGACTGATTTCTACAGAGATCTAGAGTTCCAGGTACTCAGGAGATACATAGGATCAAACTGGAGGCCACCAACCTCTTTTCCTTTCAGTCAAATCACCTGTGATTATATTTGGGGAAAGTAAAGGTTCCAACTAACCTGTAACCAGTTTGGAAAATCATTGCTCCACATGGAATATTCTGAGCTTACTTCTGTACACAGATGCCACCAATGTCAAGTTCTCCATGATAATAGCCTCTGTGTGGGGAGGTAGAGTGTGAAGGATGCTGTGGCAGTGTGTTCATCATGGTCGATGACCTTCAAATTCCTTACTAGAAACTGTGTCTACTTTCAGGCTCTGCAATTTAGAGAAATGTGGAAAAGTTGGAGAGAAATCAGAGCACAACCACAAAGACAATTACAGCAAATTACCTTGGAGGCAACTAGAATTATTTTATTTGAAAAAGAGAAATCTGAAGGCAATTTAATAATGGTCTTTCAGACACTGGGAATTATTAGATTGGGATTAAGGACCAGATTTCCTTCACGTGCAAACATAGGTTGGGGGAAAGGGGAAGTGAGGGGCTCCTGCTTTGGCAGGAAGAATATAATACAGAATCAAAAGAAAAAGAAAACAGCAATCAGATGCTGAGCCTATTTACTCAAAGGAATAGATCATTCAGTACACCGTTCATGGAAGTTTTTTAAAGGCAATATGAATTCCTGTCTCTGTTGTATGTGTTAGATAACGTGCTACCTGAAGGAACAGGGATGAGTTCAATGAACTTTGTCTTTTTAACCCTGTCGGTGATTTATCTTTAAATTATAGCATAAGGTATAGATTTCAAACAATTATTTTGAATTACAGTATCATAGCTTGATGCTGCCAGGAGAGAATCTACTTTCTAATAAAGTTAAGGAAGTTAGTGGCAAAGAGGAACGTTTATTCCAGGGGTCAGGAACTCAGATACCTACAGGGACAGGTGGGTATTACAAAGGAGTGAAGCTAACAATATAGAACTATATGACATTAGAAAAATTGTGGGGTATCAGAAAGCATATAACTCTTCTAAAAGGGGCAACCACTACTAACTGGCCAATTGTTATCATGTCCCAATAGGCCTAATATTAACGGATGCTTGGCTTTCTCAAGGAAAGCTGGAAATCTAGAACTTTATGTGAAACATTTTTCTCACATTGACAGAATACTCAGATTTGTAAACGTGCTAGGCAGGCAAAACAATACACTTGGTGCAGGCTGCAAGTTAGAAACCTTTGGTTTATTCTTTAGCTCACTAGTTCACCACAATAATTAACAAGCAAACAAAACAGAACTGTTTGAACTCTAACGCTTAGGAGAATTAATCAGCTAAACCTTTGCAAGGCTTAATTAAGGTCCCTTCCAACTCTGTGATTCATTAAACTCCCCTTCCCTTTTCATTGCTCTCAGTATTGGGTGGCGTATTCACAAAGAGAATTTAAAGAAATGACTTATTTCCCTCAGCAACATAATTTTATTTGGTAAATTAATCAAATACTCAGAAAAAACAACTCTCGTTTCTATATTAAAGATGCCACTGATACTAGTAGATTTTTAGAAACGCACTTGTATATGGCATAGGTTTGTCACTTTGGATCTTTAACATTTGTTTATAACATTGGCTGCATGAGGCATGCTTGGCTGAAAAACCTACTTACACTTTTACCATTTGGGTACATGTCTTACTTGTCTTTTATAAAATATTTTCAAATAACTCACCTCCACCTGGGGTACGGACAGCTGGGTTTCTGAAATCCCCTTCCTTTCAGACAGGAGAATATGCCACAGATGAAGAAGAAGATGAGGTAGGACCTGTCCTTCCTGGCAGCGACATGGCCATTGAAGTCTTTGAGCTGCCTGAGAATGAGGACATGTTTTCCCCATCAGAACTGGACACAAGCAAGCTCAGTCACAAGTTCAAAGAGGTATGCCACTAAGCTGCAAAATAATTTCTCTATGCCTGTCCATTTCATTAAGTATATATTTCTGTTCAAATAATATATTAAGAATAATCAGTTTGCAAATCAAAGCTTTTTAATAACAGGTTGTCTTGAGTCTCATTGAATTTCAAGTAGAATTTAAGTAGATCTCATTCCACAGTCATTGATTTAAATGCTTATTTGTCATAGTGACATACCTGTAGCCCATAATTTCAAGCAGTAACTTAAATATGCAGTTTTATGATGTTTAAGTTATATTTTTTCAGTTTTACAGAAGTTTTGGTACCTAGTGATAAGCTTTTCTCTCAAGGCAGAGACTTCCTAAAAAGTCTCTTTTTGTCTTTCTGTTCATGAAATAGGTTTCTAATAAGCATCAGATGGCATACCCAAAGGGTTTACTTGAAGAGAGTTTAATACACAGACTTTGAACAGAGTTAATAGTACTAACAAGGGGTGGTGAAGTGCACAGGGACTGGCAACAGCAGGAGGCTGTTACCATCAACATCTGCAGCTTTATAAGATGCACAGCCACTGGTAAAAGCTGCATCCTTGGGGCAAGGGTAAGAATACACCCTGACTCTGCTTTCCTTTTCTGCTGATGCTTCCAAACCCAGGCAAGGGAGTATGGTGATGCAGTCTCAGAGTTTGAAGAGATCAGACTCCTGAGGCAATGTGCTCTCAGAGAAGGGCCAAGAATAGAACCTTGGGAGAGGAAATGTGGATAACTCTTCCAAAGTAGCTTCTCAGAACCATGACACATGTAAAACAGAAACAGTGATTAATAGGTCCCAAAGCAGTTTATCCTTCATTGTTTTGGAAGAGTATCCTCCATCATTGAAGAGAAATGTGTCATTATTTACAACTTGTTCATTTCTTCTAAAGACTTTCTAAATTAACTGATATCTTCAAACCAAAGAGCAATGCAGTAAAAGAAAAGTTCTGCAGAAAGTGGCTGAGTGGGAGGAAGAGGTGTAATCTAGTTACCTGTTTCTCTGCAGCCCTTATTTGGTCAAAGAATATAAGTTATCAAGAAAAGTAGGTAGATGACTTGTTCTCTAAGAATATGTTAACTCACATCCCAACTTTAACAAATATTGAAGGCAGTGAGATCAAAATAGTATTCCCTGGCGAAAGCCTATAATACAGCTCTTTCATTTTACCAGGTGAGTATGACCCCTAGTCTTTGGTAGATAATTGAGCTGGAAGAAGGGTCCACATTCTTTTATGGGAGGTGAAGAGCCTACAGGGCACAGATAATATATGGAAAGTTATATCTTCCATTTTCAAAATTGAGCTAAGGACTCAAAGTTCCATAAATATTGTTTTAAGCATGCACCATTGTGTAGCGTGATCTAGACCAGGGGTTAGCAAATTATGATACATTGTCCAAATCTGGCCTACTTTTTATAAATAAAGTTTTATTTGAACACAAGCATGCCCATCTCTTTATTGTTTGTGGCTGATAACATACTACAACAGCAAAGCTGAGTAGTTGCAATAGAGACTGTATGGCCTGCAAATCCTAAATTATTTGCTTTCTGGCCCTTTACTGAAAAATGTTACTGACCCTGGTGTAGACTGCTGTGTGATCTGGATTCATTCTGTGTAATGTGGCTGATTTATTTTTAGCTTGAGTAACCAGATCTGTAACTTTATTTTAGTTTTGGTTTCTAAGAATTGGAATTTCATCCTCACCTCAATAACAGGCAATATCACATTGTTCCACTTAACAATTCTTTTATCCTGTTTTGTTTTACATTTAACATTAATATATTCATTTCTTCAGAATATTGCCCCTGTGTATCACCTGTGTGGCACTCTTTTGTGGCATTTGTATCTTGTACACTGTCACTATCATAGTCTTAAATTTCTTTATGTGATTAATATACATGTCCAAATATTATAGAGCACTGGGCACTTTTCACAGGATTATCCACGAAACTTGGGGTGAGTGTGAAGGGTCATATTGTATTAGAGTCTTTACAAAGTTTCATGTTACAGGATTGTCTTAATTATTTTAAGCAAAAGTATGTGTTTTACTACTCGGGCAAAATACATTAGACTGACATTATCTCAATCAGTCATACTTTGGGCCTGTTTTGTATCTATCTTCCTGCTAAACTCAAAGCTCGCATGTTTTTGCTTATTATCATGTCCTCAGTCTTTGTACAATTCTTGGCATATAGTTAGTGGTGAAATATTTATGGAATGAATGGTGTCAAACATATACTGGAATTTGTTGTGTGATATAAGACATGTACCCAATTTAATGTTTCCAAATAGCCAACAAAAGTTGGCTAGCCCTTTTATTAAATGCTCCTTTACCAATTTCCCTTTGGTGGGAGGGTCAACATTATTATCAGAAGAATTTGTGCCTTTACCTTCTGAACTGCTTATGGCTTCATAGTCTGCTCCATCTTCTCATTTTTCTTAGTGCAATACTATTAGAATATACATCAATATTGAGGAGCTAAGTCACATCATTCCAACTTTTCAAAAATGCCTTTATTTTTCAACTTATTCAAGAGAATATTTGAATCACTTTATAAATACCCTTGAAAAATATGCTGCATTTTTTGTTGTAATTATGTTAAACTAGTAAATTTCTAGAGAACTGGCATTTTAAAAATCACATCGAATCTTTTAATCCAAGTTCATGGAATATATTTGTTTAATTCAAGCCTTTTTTCTCATTCTCCCTAAAATTTTATCACGCCCTTTATTCATTATATAAGTCACATACATATATAAGTTACCTAAGTATCCAGCTATAAGTAACAGGACATATTACTGGAGTGGGTTAAATAAAAGCTGCCACATGGCCAGTCATGGTGGCTCACATCTATAATCTTAGTTCTTTGGGAGGCTGAGGTGAGAAAATGGCTTGAGCTCAGGAGTTCAAAGTTACAGTGAGCAATGAAGGTTGCCACGGCACTCCAGCCTGGGTGACAGAACCACACAAGACCCCATCTCAAATAAACAAAAACGGGGAGGATTAAGATGGCAGGTAGGAGGCAGGACTGCTGCAGCTTCTGCTTGGATGGACAGAACAGCATGTGGAGACTCACATCGTGAACTTTTGCCCCAAGAACTACCGCAGGAAAATACCAGGAAAGCCAAGAGAATCCACAGACCTTTTGAAGGAACTGGATCACTGCTGCAGGCTCCCTAAAATGCCAAAAAAGTGTGAGTCTGCTTGCTTTCTCAACAGGGAAGCTCGTGATTTAGGGTGAGTTCTCAGCCCTGGTCATAAGCTGCCTGGAAATAGACTTGGTGCTGTTGTGGAGGGCACAGTGGGAGTGAGACTGGCCTTTAGGACTCTGGGCTGCGTGGGAGCAGAGTGAGGCCTATGACTGCCGGCTTTCCCCCACTTCCCTGGTGGCGTATATGACTCATCAGAGGCAGCCATAATCCCCCTGGGAATATAACTCCATTGGACTGGGAACCACAACCTCCTCCCCCACAGCAGCCATAGCAAGCCCCACCAAAGGAGAGACTGAGCTAAGACACTCCTGTCCCTCCCCCAACCTGGTGGTCTTACTCTACCCACCCTGGTAGCTGAAGACAAAGGTTATAATCTCTTGGGAGCTCTGTGGCCCTGCTGACTGCCTGAGAAACCTGAATACTTGACCAGGTGTCCCTAGGGCAAATTTGCATCCTCCCTATAGGACCCCAGCTCATGTGCTCTTGAAAGTGCCAACTCCTGGCTGGAATCCAACCAATACAAGACCAGCACACTAAACAAAAATACAACCAAGGACCCTGCAGAGTCCACTTCACTCCCTTGCTACCTCCATCAAAGCAGGTGCTGGTATCCATGGCTACAAGACCTGAAGATGAATCACATCACAGTACTCTTTGCAGATACTCCCAAGTACCAGTGCAGAGCCTGGTAGCTCCTCTGGGTACTAGATCCAGAAAAGCAAAAATAATCACTACATTTCAGCTCTCAGGAAACCCCATTCCTAGGGTAAGGGAGAGAACACCAAATCAAGGCAGCACACTGTGGGACAAAAGAATCTGAACAGTAGCCCTTGAATCCCAGATCTTCCCTCTAATGTAGTCTATCCAAATGAGAAGGAATCAGAAAAACAATTCTGGTATATGACAAAACAAGGTTCTTTAACACCCCCAAAAGATCATACCAGTTAGCCAGCAATGGATCCAAACCAAGATGGAATCTCTGAATTGCCAGAAAAATATTTTAGAAGGTCAATTATTAAGCTAATCAAGGAGGCACCAGAGGAAGGTGAAGTCCAACTTAAAGACATCAAAAACATAATACAGGAAATGAAAAAAGTTTTTCAGTGAAATAGATAGCATAAATAAAAAAACAGTCACTACTTCTGGAAATCAAGGACACACAGAAATGCAAAATGCACTGGAAAGTCTCAGCAGTAGAATCAAACAAGCAGAAGAAAGAGCTTGAAGACAAGGCTTTCAAATTAACCCAGTCCACCAAAGACAAATAAAAAAGAATTTTAAAAAATGAGTAAAGCCTCCAAGAAGTTTGGGACTATGTTAAATGTCCAAACTAAAAATAATTAGTGTTCCTGAGGAAGGAGAGAAATCTAAAAGTTTGGAAAACGGATATTTGAGGGAATAATTGAGGAAAACCTCCCCAAAACAAAGAGAAACAAATCCTCGAAATACACCAAAATAGAACCTTCTTCAAGCATAAATCTCACAGGACCTTTATAACAATAGCACAACAGAAAAAAAAAGGTATTCAAGCAATAAATAGCACAATGAGTAGAATAGTACCTCACATGTCAATACTAACATTGAATGTAAATGGCCTAAATGCTCCACCTAAAAGATACAGAATGTCAGAATGGGTAAGAATTCACCAGCCAAGTTTCTGCTGTCTTCAGGAAACTCACGTAACACGTAAGGACTCACATAAACTTAAGGTAAAGGGGTGGAAAAAGATACCATATGCAAATGGACACCAAAAGCAAGTAGGAGTAGCTATTCTTAGACAAAACAAACTAAAGCAACAGCAGTTAAAAAAAGACAAAGAGAGAAATTATATGATGATAAAAGGACTAGTCCAACAAGAAAATATTACAATTCTAACTATATTTGCAGCTAACACTGGAGCTCCGAAATTTATTACTGTTGGACCTAAGAAATGAGATAGATGGCAACACAATAATAGTGGGGGACTTTCATAGTCTACTGTCAGCACTAGACAGGTAGGTCATCAAGACAGAAAGTCAACAAAGAAACAATAGTCTTAAACTATACCCTACAACAAATGGACTTCACAGATATTTGTGGAACATTCTACCCAACAATTGCAGAATATACATTCTATTGATCGGCACATGGAACTTCTCCAAGATAAACCTTATGATAGGCCACAAAACAAGTCTCAGTAAATTTAAGAAAATTGAAATTATCTCAAGTTCTCTAAGACCACAGTGAAATAAAATTGGAAATCAACTCTGAAAGGCACCCTCAAAACAATGCAAATACATGGTAATTAAATAACCCTGCTCCTGAATGATTGTTGGGTCAACAATCAAGATGGAAATTTAAAAGTTATTCGAACTGTATGATAATAGTGACACAACCTGTCAAAACCTCTGGGATACAGCAAAAGCGGTGCTAAGAGGAAAGTTTATAGCATTAAATACCTACATCAAAAAGTCTGAAAGGGCTCAAACTGACAATCTAAGGTCCCACTTCACAGAACTGAAGAAACAAGAACAATCCAAACCCAAACCCAGCAGAAGAAAAGAAATAATGAAGATCAGAGCAAAACTAAATCAAATTGAAACAAACAAATACAAAAGATAAGTGAAATAAAAAGCTGGTTCTTTGAAAAGATAAATAAAATTGATAGATCTCTAGCGAGATTAACCAAGAAAAGAAGAGAGAAGATCCAGATAAGCTCAGTTACAAATGAAATGGGAGATATTACAGCTGATACCACAGAAATAGAAAAGATCATTCAAGGCTGCTATGAACACCTTTACATGCATAAACTAGAAAATCTAGAGGAGATGTTTAAATTCCTGGAAATATACAATCACCCTAGATTAAACCAGGAAGATATAAAAATCTCTGAACAGACCAATAGCAGGCAGAGAGATTGAAATGGTAATTTAAAAAAAATTGCCAACAATGAGGAAAGGATTCCCTATTTAATAAATAGTGTTAGGAAAACTGGCTAGCCATATGCAGAAAACTGTAACTGGACCCCTTCCTTACACCTTATACAAAAATTATTTCAAGATGGATTAAAGACTTAAACGTAACATCTAAAACCATAAAAACCCTAGAAGAAAACCTAGGCAATACCATTCAGGACACAAGCATGGGCAAAGACTTCATGACTAAAACACAAAAAGCAATAGCAACAAAAGCCAAAGTTGACAAATGGGATCTAACTAATCTAAAGAGCTTCTGCATAGCAAAAGAAACTATTATCAGAGTGAACAGGCAACCTACGGAATGGGAGAAAATTTTTGCAATCTATCCATCTGACAAAGGGCTAATATCCAGAATCTACAAGGAACTTAAACAAATTTACAAGAAAAAAACAACCCCATCAAAAAGTGGGCTAAGGATATGAACAGACACTTTTCAAAACAAGAAATTTATGCGGCCAACAAACATATAAAAAAAAGCTTATCATCACTGGTCATTTGAGAAATGTGAATCAAAACGACAATGAGATACCATCTCATACCAGTTAGAATGACAATCATTAAAAAGTCAGGAAACAACAGATGCTGGAGAGGATGTGGAGAAATAGGAATGCTTTTACACTGTTGGTGGGAGTGTAAATTAGTTCAACCATTGTGGAAGACAGTGTGGTGATTCCTCAAGGATCTAGAACCAGAAATACCATTTGACCCAGCAATTCCATTACTGGGTATATACCCAAAGGATTATAAATCATTCTACTATAAAGACACATGCACACATATGTTTATTGCAGCACTATTCACAATAGCAAAGACTTGGAACCAACCCAAATGCCCATCAATGATAGACTGGATAAAGAAAATGTGGCACATATACACCATGGAATACTATGCAGTCATAAAAAAGGATGAGTTAATGTCCTTTGCAGGGGCATGGATGAAGCTGGAAACCATCATTCTCAGCAAACTAACACAGGAACAGAAAACCAAACACCGCATGTTCTCACTCATAAGTGGGAGTTGAACAATGAGAAGATATGGGCACAGGGAGGGGAATGTCACATACCAGGGCCTGTCAGGGGGCAAGGGGAGGGATAGCATTAGAAATACCTAATGTAGATGATGGGTTGATGGGTGCAGCAGCCTAGCATGGCACATGTATACCTATGTAACAAACCTGCATGTTCTGCACATGTATCCCAGAACTTAAAGTATAATAAAAAAAGAAAAAATAATGTAAAAAATTGCCAACAAAAATAGTCCAGGACCATACACATTCACAGCTGAATTCTGTCAGACATTCAAAGAAGAATTGGTACCAATCCTATTGACACTTTTCCAAAAGACAGAGAAAGAGGGAATCCTTCCTAAATCATTCTCTGAAACTGGTATCACCCTAATACCCAAACCGGGAAAGAACATAACAAAAAAAGAAAACTACAGTCCAACATCCCTGATGAACATGGGTGCAGAAATTCTCAACAAAATACTAGTGAACTGAATCCAACAGTATATCAAAAAGATAACCTACCATGATCAAGTGGATTTCATACCAGGGATGCAGGAATGATTTAACATATGCAAGTCAATAAATGTGATACATCACATAAACAGAATTAAAATTTAAAAATCACATGGTCATCTCAATAGATGCAGAAAAAGCATTTGACAGAATCCAGCATCCCTTTATGATGAAAACCATCAGCAAAATAGGCATAGAAGAGACATACCTTAAGGTAATAAAAGCCATCTATGACAGACCCACAACCAACATTATACTGAGTGGGGATAAGTTGAAAGCATTCCCCGTGAAAACTGGAACAAGACAAGGATGCCCACTTTCAGTACTTGCATTCAACATAGTACTGGAAGTCCTAGCCAGAGCAAACAAGAAAAAGAAAGAAAAAAAGGGCATCCAAATCAGTGAAGAGGAAGCCAAACTGTCACTGTTTGCTGTTGGTATGATTGTATACCTAAAAAACTCTAAAGACTCATCCAAAAAGTTCCTAGAACTGGTAAATGAATTCAGCACAGTTTCAGGATACAAAATTACTATACACAAATCAGTAGCTCTGCTATACACCAACAGCGACCAAGCTGAGAATCGAATCAAGAACTCAACGCCTTTCACAATAGCTGCAAAGAAAAATAAAATACTTAGGAATATACCTAACCAAGAAGGTAAAAGACCTCTATAAGGAAAACTACAAAACACTGCTGAAAGAAATCATAGACGACACAAACAAATGGAAACACATTCCATGCTCATGGCTGGGTAGAATCAATATTGTGAAAATGACCATATTGCAAAAAGCAATCTACAAATTCCTTGCAATTCCCATAAAAATACCACCATCATTCTTCACAGTACCATTCAGGACTAAAATTCATATGGAACCAAAAAAGAGCCCACATAGCCAAAGGAAGGCTAAGCAAGAAGAACAAATTTGGAGGCATCAGATTACCCAACTTCAAACTATACTATCAGTCGCCGATATAGCATGGTACTGGTATAAAATTAAGCACATCCAATGGAGCAGAATAGAGAACCCAGAAATAAACCCAAATATTTACAGCCAACTGATGTTCGACAAAGCAAACAAAAACGTAAAGTGGGGAAAGGACACATTACTAACAAATGGTGCTGGGATAATTGGCCAGCCAGATGTAGAAGACTGAAACTGGATGCTCATCTCTCAACTTAATACAAAAATCAACTCAAGATGGATCAAAGACTTAAATCTAAGATCTGAAACCATAAAAATTCTAGACGATAACATCAGAAAAACTCTTCTAGACACTGGCTTAGGCAAAGAGTTCATGACCAAGAATCCAAAAGCAAATGCAACAAAAACAAAGGTAAATAGATGGGACGTAATTAAACTAAAAAGCTTCTGTTCAGTGAAAGAAACAATCAGCAGAGTAAACAGACAATCCACGGACTGGGAGAAAGTCTTTGCCATCTATACATCTGACAAAGAACGAATATCCAGAATCCACAAAGAACTCAAACAAATCAGCAAGACAAAACAAACAATCCCATCAAAAAGTGGGCTAAGGACATGAACGAATAGACAGTTCTCAAAAGAAGATAAACAAATGTCCAACAAACATGGAAAAATGCTCAACATCACTAATTATCAGGGAAATGTGAATCAAAATCACAATGTGATACCACCTCACTCCTGCAAGAATGGCCATAATCAAAAAATCAAAAAATAACTGATGTTGGCATGGATATGGTGAAAAGGGAACAACTTTTACACTGTTGGTGGGAATGTAAACTAGTACAACCACTATGGAAAACAGTGTGGAGATTCCTTAAAGAACTAAAAGTAGATCTATCATTTGATCCAGTGGAAAAGAACTCATTGTATGGAAAAGATACTTGCACATACATTTTTATAGCAGTACAATTTGCATTTGCAAAAATATGGAACCAGCCCAAATGCCCATCAATCAATGAGTGGATAAAGAAAATGTGGTTTATATGTACCATGGAATACTACTCAGCCATAAAAAGGAAAGAAATAATGGCATTCACAGCAACCTGGATGGAATTGGAGACTATTATTCTAAGTGAAGTAACTCAGGAATGGAAAACCAAACATTGTATGTTCTCACTTAAATGTGGGAGCTAAGCTATGGGTACACAAAGGCATGAGTGATAAGTTGGACTTTGGGGACTCAAGTGAAAAGGTGGGGTGGCAAGAGGTTAAAGACTACACATTGGGTTCAGTGTACACTGCTCAGGTGATGGGTTTACCAAAACCTCAGAAATCACCACTAAAGAATTTTTTAATGTAACCAAACACCACCTGTTCCCCAAAAACCTATTATAACAACAACAAAAAAAATTTTAACTGCCACAAAGATTATATTTGCTTCAATATAAATTAGGAAGTTTTTCCGTATTTTTTTATTTTCAGAAATTACTTTTATAAAAGAGACTTAATGATGTAGATAAGATAGAAAGTTCCGTTCCTGGAAGTTTGTTATTATTCAGCTTTTAATTCAGCATATTAAAGGTAATGGCAAAAACCACAATTACTTTTGCACTAACCTTATATAAACCATCTGTGCATTAGTGGAGGAATATTTTAAGTACCTTTCATAATAATAATTACTCTGTTCAAGTTTTCAATTTCAGGGGGACAAGTTTGGTATTTTGCATTTTTCAAGAAATTTAGATATTTCCTTTAGGCTATTATACTTATTAACTTATATTTTTATAAAATGATTTTTAAGTATTGAAGTATTTTATAAGTAGTTATCCCTTTTATATTCTTTCTTCTCTTTATTTGAATATTTTTACTTTTTTAGGTTTTTTTGTAGAATTTTATCTGTCATTCTAGCTTTTTAGTTCCTAATTGTTTCTTCTTTGATTAAAAAAAAGAAAAAAACAAAGACCAATATTTCTTTTTTCTTTCTTCTTTTTTTCTTCTTTGTTGATCAATTGCACTTAGTTTATTTATTTTTAATAACTCTTACATTCTGACACCTGTACTGATTTTTTTCTGAATATTGCTTTAACTACATGTCACAATTTTTTACATGTAGAATGCCATTGTTATTTATATGTATTTTTTCTTGCAATTTTCTTTTTAACAAAAGAATGATATAGTGTTTTTTTTCATTTTCCAGACATATAGAACTTTATTTTGCTATATTGTATTATGGGTTGCAACTTTATTGCACTCTGATCAGAAAACATATTCCATATAATAGCTATTGTGTAGAATTTTTTAAGATATTTTATATTAATAGCTTGATACATAAATAGTTTTTATTTAATAATCATTTATGCAAAAAGCACCGTTGTTCCATATTTAGATGTGAAGTTTATGTGTGTGTATGTGTATATATATATATATATTTTTTTTATGGTTTTTTGGTTTTTTTTTTGAGATGGAGTCTCACTCTGTCTCCCAGGCTGGAGAGCAGTGGTGCCATCTCAGTTCACTGCAACCTCTGCCTCCTGGGTTCAAGTGATTCTCCTACTTCAGCCTCCCAAGTAGCTGGGATTACAAGTATGCGCCACCACACCCAGCTAATTTTTGTATTTTTAGTAGAGACGTGGTTTTGCCATGTTGGCCAGGCTGTTCTCAAACTCCTGACCTCAGGTGATCCGCCCACCTTGGCCTGCCAAAGTGGTAGGATTACAGGCATGAGCCACCATGCCCAGCCGTATTTTTTTTATATATAAATAAGATTAATAATACAAACACATATACACATTTTTTCTGTACTATGGCTTATATTTTGTCTATTTGATCTACCAAATCTGAAAAAGCATATATTAAAATCACCAGTTACCATCATTTATTTCTTCCTGTAATCCTACCAGTGGTAGTTTTAGATATTTTACATCTTTGTTGTTAACTGCATATATGTTGAGGATTATTACAACTTCTTTATTTATAATATCTCTCTTGTCCCTTATGGTGCACTTTGTCCCAAATTATATCTTGTCTCATAATAAAAAATTAACTCTGGCTTTCTTTTGCTTTATATTTGTTTCACAGCATCTATTTTTTCCATCTCATTATTTTCAACCATTCTGTATTCTTTTGTTTAAGTATGTTTCCTTTAGGCAACCTATTTCTACATCTTACTTTTATAATACTCTGGGAGTATTTTTCAGTTAGTTGGTGAGTTCAATGTATTTACATTAACCTTAATAACTTTAATATTAGAACTTATGTATGCCACCTTATTTCATATTTTATAATGTCCATTCTTTTTTCTTGTTTCTTTTTTAAGTCTTTCTACCTACTTGCCATTAGGTACATCAAATTTTCATCTGCTGCTTAAAAGTTATACATTTGTATTTTATTACCTTGACTTATTTTGACTTAGGTTATTTTTTCCTGGCAATATATAAAGCAGATCAATATCTATGTCTTTATCGTTTAACAAAATAATACCCATAGCATATCATCCTCTACCTCTCCTCTTGTTGCCAACTTTTTGTATTTCAGGAGTTTTAGTTACATATATTTGTAAGTGTAATTTTTACAAAATAATTAGTTCCAGCTCACCTATACTTCTTTCTATCCAACTGTAATGGGATTCTGGTGCTGCCCTAGTGTTAATTCACTATTATCTCTGGTGCTGCAGCTTACCTACCACATTACACCAAAGGTTTCTACCAAAGGCACCAAAGGATAATAAGTTAGTGTCTAGGAGGTCTAAGCTTCAGGGCCTGAAATAGGCTATCCCTGATGTACCTCCAGATACAGGCTTACCCAGGTTATGTGGAGAAACCTAAAGATTAAATTGCTGGCCCCCATTCCTGGTTACTGTACTCTCCTGCTTCAGATCCTCAGTTTTCCAAAGACATCTGCAACTACTTGTGTTCTGTATGAGTTTCTCATCAGCTGTTTTATTAATTGATGAATAAGACCCTGAAGCCCATACAAAGTCTATTTTTCTTTTTTGGCATCTCCGAAGTTGAATTCAAGAGAGACAGGGAATAGCTCATGTTAGTTTGCTATGTTGTACTGCACTGGCACTTTCCCCCTCCCTAACTTTGTATTTTTATTTATTCCATCATCCTATTTCTCTTAGGAATGTTTGATTACTCATATTCTAACTTCTTGAAACCAATGCTGAATTTATTGTCATACTTGATTGTTTAAATATGAGAGCAGTTAAAATTATGAACCTGTCTCTTATTATGCCTTTGGCCACATCTCGTTTCAACGTGCGTTCTTCTCATTTTCATCACTTCATAAATAGTCTATATTTTTTATTTTTACTTTCATTTTCTCTTTGACTTGAACAATTGGGGAAACTTTTTAATTTGTAACTTTTTAATCTATTTAATGTTTTATTACATTGAGGCCAGATAATAGTGTCTTTTCAAGTTTTTCTTTTTTTCAATGTGTTGCTTTTATTGTAGACTAATACTGGTGTTTTTGGTAAAAGCGACACGATGTGTTTTAGATCATCTGGATCCATATTCATTTTTCCTTAATCTAGGAAATTGAGAATTATATATACTGAAATTATACCTCATTGTTGTATTTTGTGTCTTACAGCTTTGGTTATCTATGTTGATAGCATGTTGAAAGTACATAAAATATGACTTCAAGATTTATCAACCTTTAAGTATACTTTGATGTTAATATTCTTACTGCTACTTTTGTTTGCAGTTGCTGGATAAACACCAGTGTATAAGTGTGTGCCTATTTTTAACATAAACATAATTGTAGAACTTTGTTTTATAGTAGCTTTAAAATAATATAATCACCTGTGGTTCCAGCTATTCAGAGGGCTGAGGTGGGAGGATCACGTTAGCCTGGGAGGTAGAGGCTTCAGTTGAGTGGTGATTGTGCCATTGCACCCCAATCTTTGCAAGAGAGTGAGACCTTGTCTCAAAATAAATAAACAAATAAAAATATAATATTGGAATCTGTATTTTTTACAAGAAAATTTAACCAATTTAAGTTTATAATTATAATTATGCAAGATATAGGTGTTCCCACCTTATTTTATGCTATATGTTTCTTTTATGTTTATTGGCTTTCACACTAAGGCTTGTCTTTAAGTTTTTGAAAAGTGTTTAGAAATTTAAGGACAAAATAAAAATTAAAATATTAAAAATGAAATTAAAATTTAATTTAAAAATTAAAAATTAAGAACAAAATATAATTTGAATTCAGATAATCATTTGAATGTTTCATATGGAAGATTTTGGTACAATCTTGGGTTCTAAGTGAGATTATTAAAATATAATTGTTACTTTTTTAAAAACTTATGTTTTTTGTTAGTTTTCTAATGATATTTACAACAGATAGTTATACTTTCAGGTTAATCAGTATCCACTATTATTCCTTTTAAAGAATAATTTCTTCATTCTTATATTCTGAATTTTTTCTCATTCTCAGAGTATATCTTTAAGTAATTTGTTAAGTATTTGTGGAGGATATAGTTTCCATGAGCTTCCCATACTGAGAATGACATTCTAATTCATTTATGAACTTTTTCCCTGAAAAAGTGGTAGGGCAAGTTTTATTGTTTTAAGAGTGTTTTAAAGGAAAAGTCTAACATAAAGCTTGTATTTGGATGCTTGTATTGTTTTCACCTTGTACTTTAAAAATCTTTAGCACAATTTATTGAAGTAGGCCTTCTTTCATTGATTATTTGTCTTTTTAATTTGCTTTCATTGCTCTGTTTTTGTTTTGTTTTCATTTTAGTTCATTAATGTTTCCTTCAGTTTTTTTCCTATTTCTGTTTTTTTTCTAGAAATACTGTCATCAGTATCTATTACGTTTTTTATGGTTTTATTTTGTCTTTTTTTCTGTGTCTGAGATTGTTTCTTAAATTTGTCTTGTCATATCAGCGATTTTATTTTTTATAGCATTAATTATGCTTTTTGTTAATTTTTTATTGGGTAAAATATACATGTATAGTTTACTGTCTTTACCATTTTAAGTGTACAGTTTAATTGTAATTAAATATGCTTTTAAATTCAAATTCATTTATGCTTTTTAGCACTTCTAACATGACTTAATTCTCTTATTAAATGTTTAGTCTTCTTACTCTTCATTCTTTCTCGCTTTTCTTTACTTTCTCTTCAGCCTAGAATTTCAAAAAGTGATCTTAAAATATTTTTTTACTTGTGGGATACATCATTTTCACAAGTTTACTTATTTGTGTGTTCAAGTTGATATTTTCTTTACCTCGATTTGCAGTATTTGTTAATAGAGCTAAGGTGACCTGTTTTTTCTTTCCTTATCTTGAAATGAGACAAAAATCTTTTAGTAATTGGTTAGTCAGTAATTATTCACTTTTTGATTATGAATCTCATTTCTAGACTTAGATCAGGAGGGATATTTAGGTGCCTCGTTTCCAGCCCAGTTGCTATTTTCTAGCAGTCTGACATCTAGGGCAATTCTCTGTACTAAGGTCAGGTACTCCCAAGTATTGCCACACAGTTCTCTAAGTTAAAGAGATAAAAAACGTAATTTCCAGTCTTCACTGCTAGCAAGGCACTTACTGAAGCCACCCATGTCTATATAGGTCTGCAGCTGAAAGTATGCAGTGTGCCATGCATCAGACACCTTCCTGCATTTCCCCCTAACAGTCGCTTTCTGAGCAAATATGGAATACTGAGGAAGTTAGAGAGCCCAGTTTGAGGCCCCATTCCTGGGCAAGACAGTAGGGGTTGTCCACTTTTTGCTTGGGACAGAATGGATCTCAAGCCATCAGTGAGGGTGGTACAAAGTGTCTCCCTGATGTCAGAGGGGATCTTGGATAGATTATTCTTAATTCAACTTCATGACTCTTTTATATTCTATGAACTGTTGTTTTTAGTTGTGGTGTTCATTTTTGGATTATGAGTTTTTTTGTTTTTAATGTGATTACACTGGCAGTTTAATGGAAGGTACGGCGAGGCTGGCTCAGGAACTGTTAGCCAGGTGCCATTTAAAGTGACTGTCCAATTTCTCCCTTGCCATTCCTCCTCAGGAGTCACAGCAATTGCAACAATTAAAAAAATTCGACATTTCTCTTGAAGAAAAAATGGAGTCTAAAAGTTGGTTTATTTTATTTATTTAATTCTATGAAAAAGAATCTAGAAAAGTTATAAAATGCATGGGATAATAACATTAAGTTATCTTTATGGAAGTTGCCACTACCATGTAGGGAAGCTATAAATTGCTGCCTACTTAATAGCAAACAGTTACTTATTTAAAAAAGAGCTGTGATTACAGGCCATCAACTACATCCAGCAGCGGCATCATTAATAACAAGTTTATGAGTACCTACTTAGGGAGTGACCTTGTTAGAGAATCTCACCCTGTGCTACATATGCTGCCATTAGTGTTACCATTCAGATTAGATTGCCATATTGTTCAGTCAGCCAGTTTTAGTTCATTTTGCATACATGATTCCCTAAGTAAAACACTTTCATTAATACTGGATAGATACCATATGTAAACTTTTCAGCAGAAATTACAAAGAAATATGGCAAAGCTTCATCTTAACACCAAAATGTAGTTAAAAACAGCTTTGATTTCTTTTGTGAAGCCACATTGTTGTAGGTAAGACATACATCACTCAAATACTCACAAAGATAACTAAAAATTTAGATCCCAATCTAGAAAGCACTTTATAAAGTTCTATGCAAATATTAGTTATTGATTTGCTTTTGTAAAGCAACAGCAGAAAACGTTGCCCTTATCTGATTGTAATATTTCTAGAACTAGAGCTCTCTTAAAACATTTCCTGCAAAGATATTTTTCACTTTTTAAAGAAAAATGTTTCCATGCTCTCACAGGATAAGTAGAGAGAGGGCAAAAGTTCAGTCTCACTATTTAAGTTTCTGTGTAAAGGATGTTTCTATTTCTAGCACAGTTATATTTGGATTATATTGATCTGGTAATATGAGTGCATGTTCTGTATTCATCTTTTTGGAAAAAAATTATACACAGCAGGTACACCTTCAGAATGTTAAATGAAAGCTCCTGTTCTCATAGGAATGTGTATGTTTATTTATGCTGAAATCCTGAGGTGCATATCTATGGCTTTCATATTAAAGATGACGGAAGAGATGAAAATGATGGTCTTGTAAGTTAAAAGACTTTGACCTGCAGTCCTTAACCTTTTCTTTTTATTTACGCCCTCCTAATCCCAACTCTTTTCTCCAAACCTAGCTTCTCTGAAGCCCAAAAACTCCAACAGGCATCTCAGGCTCTATTTCTATTAACCAGCCCTGTTGACCTTCTATCCCTGCAGTCAGCCTGCCTGACCATTCTTGCAAACTCTTGGACCTGTACTTTGAAAAGGTTATTGATTCTTGACATAAATCTCTTAAACATGTGGAAAGGGAACTGCTCTAGAATAAGAAAACTCAACCTTTTACCAACTATGCTTCGTTTGTCAAGGTCCTTCACCCCTGTGAAAAGCAATTTTCTTTTCCTCATGAAATGGAGATAACTTGGGTCCATCTTGCTCACTTTGCTTGGAAAGTAGGGTCCACGTCTGGACAAACAGGCCAAAGACACATGACATCTGATCTGGCTATAGGAACAAAAGACTAAACAAGCCATCCAGCAGCAGGTTGCCTCTGACCTTTCTCACAGGGTGATCTGGAGAATTCTTACAAGGTGTTTTTATTAATCTCCCTGAAGTATCTTGAAAGTAGATCCTATGTCATGTTCGTGTATCCTCAGTGATTAGCATAGTACCTAGCACGTAGTCTCAGTCACTAAAGGCCAATTGATTATTAAGGGAGGTGGAGGTCTGCTTTCTAAGCTTCATTAATAATAACAGCAGCTGATCGAGCACCATTTTGCATTCACTGTCAGAATGCTCAGAGACTACCAGAAGTGATCCATGGTTTCCAGTTGGAGTAATAACTTCTCATCTGAGAGGTTATGATGATGACATATGGCTTGGGGTTTGGGGGAAGATTAAATGAAAAATATATCCCAAAGCAACTGGTTCAGTTAGATACATGGTTAAGGGCGGAACAGAGGTAGGAAGAGTCAAATCTGGTTTTGTTTCAGCTCCATCACCTGTTTCTAGTGGGAACTTGAAAAGGCGTGTGACTTCCCTGAGCCTCTTTCCTCATCTGAACCATGAGGTTCACAACACCTGCCCTGCCTCCCCCAGTCATTTACAATGATAAAGGGAGATGATTAAAAATAAAGGGGACTACAAATGTAAGAAATTTAGTATTAGTGGAAAGAACCATGGGCTGGGATTTCTAAAACCTGGCTTTGGCGCCTAATAGCCTTCCAAGGTAAGCTCACTAGACAGAGGTCCACACTATATAAAACAAAAAGGGTTCAGTTAGTGTATTTTGATACTTTTCTTGTCAAAAGTGATGGATTTGTAGAAATTATCTTAATGTACATTAAGAGTTAAAATAATCACATATTTTTAATTTTAGGCTTATGTGTACTAAGAAAATCTTGTCCATTCTGAATAATGTGAATTTACACAATTCATTCTGCTTTCCTATATGTAAAGAATTTAGCTATACTTAGTAACACTCCAAACTTTGCACAGTTGTTCTCACCTCACTGCTAATTAGTTCCGTTCCCTCCTGTTATCCATTTTTGGTGAGATGGAAAGGGTAGAATAGATCAACATGGGCTGTTTCACAGTTTTACCTGGGTTTGTCCCACAATTTGTGGATTAATCTAGTGTATTTATTCACAAGAAGGAAAATATTGGCTCAGACAAGAATTTCTAAGCTCTGCAACCTTGACAACTACCTTCAGGTTCTTTGTTTCATTAATGTCACAGCTGTTGTATGTGAAAGGGCCCTTGGAGTTCCTCACATCTAGCATTTTTCATATGGGAAACTGAGGCCCAGAGAAGCAACTTATAGAAGACACAGTGATCTGAGAAAAGAAAGTCCAAAATGCCAACAAGCTGCATGCCACGTATTTGGTTACCCTACGAGGAGTTAATAAAATCTGTCACTTGCCCATAGTGCAGTGTTCATTGTGGAATCTGCCCTTTTGATTTCTTGCTTCTCTTTAAATTGAATCAGAGGTGTTCATTTTACTTCAGGTGTGACATTCTACAGCAGTTAGCACATTTAACTGAGAGGTGAAGCTGGGGTAATCATATTTGAGTTATTCAGATCATTCTTTCTTGGTCCTGGCTGAGTTTATTGAGGACATACTATATGCTAGCCACTGTGCTAAGTGCTTTATATGGGTTATATCACTTAATCATCCAATAAGGAAGGTTATGACTTATAAGGAACTGAATTTTACAGGCAAGGAAAGTGAAATAAAAGAGGTTAAGTAATTTTCTAATGCTCATAGAGTACATGGTAGACCAGAGATGAATTCAAGCAGTCTAGGTTAACTACTCTTCATGCTTGGCACGTGGTTGAAAGAACAAGAAGTAGATCTTGTCAACAGCGATTGCAAATCCTCTAAAATCACCTAAGTGTATGGATTTTCTAGATGCCTTAGCACATAGCCATATATGTTTGTGTGCATATACGTTATTTGTTTTTGTAGATTTATATATAAATAATATGTCTAATGTCTAAGTACTTTTGCCCTTTTTTACGTTATTAGTTTATACTGGTGGGGGAGATTAGCCCTAATATTTATTAGAGGGAGAAAAAGTCATTTTTACAGCATCCTGCACATAGCAACTCTTCAACGAATGCCTATTGAATTCATCCTTATTTTCTAAGGAAAGTGGCAATGGATCAGAACGAGAAGATCCAGGTTTTAGTTCTGGTTTTAATGGTGATTCACTGTGAGGAAAAGACCAGGTTGGCTGTCTTCTCCAATCTTTAGTCTTCCCGTGTCTAAAATGAGTTCAGAAGAGCCTACAGTTGGAGCGTCCACTGGGCATTCAAGCCTATCTGACTGGCTAGCCTGGTGTGTCAGGATTCCAAAAGATCCATCCAGACTAGGACTTAGGATGAGTATAGACCTCATCAGTGAAGGGGTAGGGAATTGCAGGGATTTCTGAGCAGCACTGTTGTGTCTTTATACCTTCTTCCAATCTAGTCATTGAGAAAACTTGTGATTAGGTTCCTTGCCAGGTGCACTAATACTCTGAGCATCTGCTAAAGGCAGGTAAGTAAGAATTGTACCACTTGTGCTGTGGTAAGAAACTAAAAGAGCCAGATTTTGTGCCTTATAAAAATAACATTTCCACATAGGGTCCTACTCTAGAAACTGTTCAAGCATAGAAGCCCCTAGGAGCCAGTGAGGGTGCAAGGAGCAATAGCCACACCAGCAAGATGGCCAGAGTGACCAGGTCAGGAAGAATGTAAGCAGTGTGAGTGCAGCAGAATCAAACTGAAAAGTTTCAAAATCACTCTCAGCACCAAGAGCAGTAACAAGAGCTGTGGCAGTGCAGACCTCATGCCTTTTGCATAACAGGAGGGAGCACTTTACAAGGAACTTAGGAACCCTCAGGTTCTGGGCAGTTAGCCACAGGCATCCAAGGGGGTCGAATAGACCTGTCCTTGGTTCTTCCATCTTCCCTTTATCATCCTTCCCATGTATCCCCATGAACTTGGTAAAAACCCAAGGGAATACAGGTGGCAAACCCAAGAGAGGGCTGAGGTTTATGAGGTGCTGTGGTCTCCACAGGTTCACATTGCTAGTCTGAAAACTCCACATTTCTGTCCTTCTGTCAGACTCACTCACTTCTGATAAGAAAACCTCTTAGCCTTACTTGATTACAGTAATAGTAAAAGTTTATGGTCCCTCATGTACAGTCTTAAATCCAAAATGCTCCCAGTCTTTTTTGTAATTTTGTGTCAAACTAATTTAGTGGTACAACCTGACCTAACAGGATGCTATTTACAGTCTTTATGTACCTCGCTTAGTGGGAATATTCATGTTTGGTGGCAAAAATAATGCATGTGTTTTTGACTATAGAGTGCCTCCAAAGACCCTGCTGTGGATAATAAGCAATTTGTAGAAGATACATCGTAACTACTTTTCTGAAGTTGGAAGAATGCTGACTTCCAAAATCATCTGGCCCCAAGGATTTCAGACAAGAAATTGTGAACCCATAAGTTGTTTTTCTTAAATTTGGGAGTGTTTATTGATCCCCTAAGGAAACGAATGATTCGTTCAGTTCCTTCTTCTTCCCTTACAAAGAAAACAAAGCTGGGGGGGAGGGACAAGCAAAACAAATGTAAACTGTGACTCTTATGCTAATAAGCTGTAGCAGAAGCTGTTGGGGTTCTGAGTCTTCAAAAGGAGCAGATCTTTTGGAGGACAGAAATCTGGATCTGTACCTTTCCTGCAATTAAAAGAAAAAAATATGTATTAGAGATTTCCCCGTGCAACTGCAGTCCTCCTCCTCTCTCCCTTTGCAGTGGAGCTGCTGATCAGAATGTGCTTGCAACTCACAGGACCATAGCGCCACCTTTCTTGCAGATTTGGAATAAATCTTCACACTTCCAGGTTTGGAATTAAATCACACTATCAGCTCACTTGCCTGTGTATGCCGTTCAGTTAGCTAGACTTAGCAAGGAAACAGTTCCTTGACGCTCAAATCATAAAGGAAGAGCTGCAAAGAGGGCAATAAAAAGTGTTTTCTTCTCTTGGTCCCTGAGCAATTAAATTGGTAACCTAATCTGATGTTAGGGAGTATAGACCATAAACTGTGTTTAATTAGTTTGCACCCAGTGTCATTTCACACAGTAGACACTTTAATTTACAACTTGCTGCACTGCAGCACTTTTCTAGGCCTTTTACTATGTAATAAGGCATTCTTGTAGCTGCTGAGGCTTTACAATTATAGATACTTTCTTAGTTCAGATTTTTTCTTTCTTTTCAATTTTCAGTTGCAAATCAAACATGCAGTTACAGAAGCAGAGATTCAAAAATTGAAGACCAAGGTAAGCACCGAAACATGGTGTTTGAATTTTACTTTTTAAACTTCAGATACTATGAATAAATCCAATCCTAGGACTAAAGGATTTGTCCCTGTATATTTGAAAGAATACAAATGTGATAGATTCATTTTCACTGTCAGGTACATAGACAAACCTGCCAGTGAGAGCAAACACCCACATCCCCCTCAGTGCAAATAACACAATATTTTAGATATATATATTTATGTATTTGCACATATGTGGCCTCTGAGATTTCCTTAAAAAGTAATATTTTTAATGGTTCAAGCATGCAAAGTATGTTTTGATTACTAATTCCTTAAGCAAAGCTACTATATCTCCTCTTTACTTACCTTATTATAAATAGATTTAATCATTTGTAGGAACAAATTTAGTATAGCACATCAATGTTTTATAAACCATTTCTAATTTCTAATAATTAAATCTTATAAACTTAATACATGCATAATTTAAGTGCCAGGTACTACTGGAAATTTTTAGTTGTTTGGTTCACATAATTTAAATTTGTGGGGGAGAAAAGGTCTTGATAAAAGGGAGTATGTATTATTAGTCTATATATTTTCGTTGACAAACTTTAAGGCACTCGTATGAGACACAATTCTAGCAATTTTGTTTAGTTTTATCAAATATACAGTTTCAAAGATTTAAAAATATTTTTTAAATTACTTTTAAAGCAATATTCTTTATTGTTTCGATGGTCTTTTAAAAATTAAAACATAATTACCCTCCCCCGCCCCCAATCACCACCACCACTACCACTAATGATCTCTTTTGTTGTTCACATTGAACACTTGTTTTGGTTTCTCCATGTGTTTTAAATGGAGATGAATTAGCAAGGCTATTTTGGTTAAATGCTATTCTCAGCTAATTCACTCTGCAGCTCTTTAGTCAAAATACGACTATACATCATTCACGGTGTTAGTCCAGCTCCGTGAATAATAATTTTAAATTAGTGGCGGTTGCTAAATAAACAACTTGATACAAAACATTGCTTAATAAAAGATGCAGTAAATAACCTATTCCTGTTTAAAATTGTCATTGTCTCTTGACATAGAAAGAATTGAAGATTTTTTAAATTGTTGTTTTAAAAAGGTCTCTTTTTCCCTGTGATTGTGAATGTTTTAATGGCGCTTATGTATTAGACTATAGACATTTAACTTAGAAAATACTATAAATTAGCATTTTATATTTTTTCATCATTATATTGGCATGTAATATCCACAGATTCGCACTTTATTATGATTCTTTATTATTCATTTTGATAATAGAATTCCTAATCTTGACATTGTTTTGGATGCTTTCTAACTTTGTAAACTGTTTTGCAAATGTGTTTAGTTAAAAATATTTGCAAAAACATAGATGTGTGTATATATAAATACATGTTTACTTTTGCTAAGTGCTATATGATTTTGAACATTAATAGTTTATAATGACTTTGCATGCATTTGAGCTTTAAAGAAGGCATATAAAGTAGATAAAGTACCAGTTTGAAGGCCAGAGAGTTATTGGGAATGACTTTTGAGCCCTCACCTAAATGATCAGTCCTGGATTTCTGTAGAAATGAGGGTATTAGACTAGTTTACTGTCTATTCCTAAGAGTCCCTAGAAGCAGAAAAACAAAAAGCTGGTTATGGCTTTCTGTTCCGTGGGAGGGAATTAAATTAACCAAGCAAAAATTTATACTTTTACTTACACTATCTTTTATATTTTTATGGGAATTGAGGCTTATAAAGCTTGAGAAATTCATTACACTACATGTAAAATAATGAGCTATAGAATATGTTCATGTTCCTTGAAATAAAGAATGAAATAAGATCACCAAAAGGGTTAAAAACAGAGTGAAAGTGGTTAATGTTTATCAGATGATTCTTATGCCCAAGGAGCTATTTCAAGCATACTGATGTGTTATATCACAATTCTGTTGTATGGATGATGTAATTGAGTCTTGGAGAACTTCAATTACATGTCCAAGGTTTAATGGCCAATAATGACAGAACTGGGATTCAAATCCATGCTGAATGACTCCAGAGATCCCCTCTTAACCATTAAGCCATACTGTGCTTCTAACTCTTCTCTCCTCCCTGGCCCTCTCCACTCCCTTTTTAGTTAATTTTTTATATGTAATTATATATTTTTTAAAAACTTTCAAAACATGTTGACATTCGTTGGATATATCAAACTCTGAAACATCTTTTACTGCTCACAGAATTTCAGATCACATGGTGTGATGGAAATATCATGTGAGGTGGAATCCAATCCATGTTTTATCACTTATCAAATGTGTGACCTTGGACAAATCATTTCACTTTTCAAGGCTTCCATTTTATCATCTGTGGAATTATAAAAATAATACCTGCTTTTCTCATCTCAAGTGGTTTCAGTGATTGTTTATGATAATAGAACTTGATCTTCAACATGCTATAAAAATGAGAGATTTTTGCCACAAAAGTGGCCAAATTATCTTTGCCTTGACATTTGCTTTCTCCAGCTGCAGGCAGCAGAAAATGAGAAAGTGAGGTGGGAACTAGAAAAAACCCAACTCCAACAAAACATAGAAGAGAATAAGGAAAGAATGTTGAAGTTGGAAAGCTACTGGATTGAGGCCCAAACGTTATGCCACACAGTGAATGAGCATCTCAAAGAGACTCAAAGCCAGTATCAGGCCTTGGAAAAGAAATACAACAAGGCAAAGAAGTTGATCAAGGATTTTCAACAAAAGTAAGCCGCTTCTAATAACTAAAGAATAGTTATGTTTGTCTAAAGAAGGTTTATGTCCAATAATTTTGTAATATCTAGTGGAACAGAAAAGATGACCTTAGAGATATCTTTCCTATCCAGGAGCATAGTTACAGCATAAATACACATTAAGTTTTGGAAGTCACTTCTATCACTTTTTCATGAGATTATGTTTTGTATATTTTATAGTTTTTGGCTACCAGGGCCTCTTTGCTATTTTTGATAATTAATCGTTGTTTATAACTGTTAAAACATCTGAATTTCTTTATTCTTTTTGAAACACCTCTGTGATTTAGAAGCAAGAAGCCCAGCGGAAAGTCATGCAGAATGACTGACTATTGGATGTGGAGCACGCAAGCCACAGCTGGGGCCTGAATCAGGCCGCTCCTCTCTATTCTTAGATCAGTAACTACAGAATTTCCCACTACAGACAGTGCACATATCGACTAGCAAGGCCCCCTGCCCTGCCACTCTGCATTTCTCAGCTGTTGAGAGAATCAGGAGGGCTTCCTTTCACTGCAGGGAGAGAGACCATTACCACATTCTGCTTTTGATTTTCAACAGCTGTTTCTGAGCTACTGCTCCTTTGCTTCCATCTCTTGGATCTTGGTGTAATGTCACGGAGACTGACCATGGAGATTTTTACTAGATTTTTTTCATCAGTTACTTCTGGCTAGTTAGAACAAATAAGTAGTACCAGTACCTTTTCTGGTCTTCCATGCCAAGCCTCAGAAGCTAAGCATGTATGTAAGATTAACCATATTTCTGTTATTTCCTATTATGTGAAAGACTGTTTTTAATATTTAAAAGAGATTGCTATCAAAAGTTTCTTGTTAAAAGGGGAGTAATTATTCTCTGTGACTATAAATTCAATACATCACTGTTTTAACTATTTGCCAAACTCTTTTTCATGAAATAATTTTATAGTAAATTTTGCTAAATTTGCATATTCTATTCCAGGTTTTCAAAATGGAGCTGTTTCTCTTCTCCCCATATTATCCTTAGGTCTATAAGTGAGTGCCCCTCTCGATGTTTCTGACCCACCCAGCCCCCTCTTCACTGTTATTCATAGAAATCTTAGAATTATCTTTTTCGAACTCTTATCTAGTTACATCAGTTTACTATACTATGCTTATGACATTGGAAAAATGGAATTATTTCTACCTGACAAGTAATTATCTCCACTAAATTACCCAACGTGGGTCATTAATGCAGTTGTTCCTATCTAAATATGTATGGGTGTTCTAGAATCAGGAGCTACAAAAGAAAATTATAGTAAGCAGAATCAAATCATTTTTCTTTGCCTTGTGACCCATTAAAGATGTTTTAGTTTCTTTCATTACTGTACTTTTTCCTCTAACTGATTGAATGTTGTCCATTTAAATAACTGTTCAGTTGCTTATCCTACTATGCAGTTTATTGTTTCAGATAAGAACTTTCATTTACTGAGTGTATGATATAATCAGAACTATTATTTTCTTCTTAAGAGAGCTTGATTTCATCAAAAGACAGGAAGCAGAAAGAAAGAAAATAGAAGATTTGGAAAAAGCTCATCTTGTGGAAGTGCAAGGCCTCCAAGTGCGGGTGAGTTGTGTTCCCTAAGACACTAAATAATAAGATGGTTTTGCTGTACTTGGAGGGGAGTGCTGGTTTAGAGTTTTATAAATGGATTTGTTTTTCCTAGATTAGAGATTTGGAAGCTGAGGTATTCAGGCTACTGAAGCAAAATGGGACTCAAGTTAATAATAATAACAACATCTTTGAGAGAAGAACATCTCTTGGTGAAGTCTCTAAAGGGGATACCATGGAGAACTTGGATGGCAAGCAGACATCTTGCCAAGATGGCCTAAGTCAAGGTTTGTTTAACCCAACCACAAAAATCATTTTTGATGACTGTGTAATTTGGCCTTTTATTTTTCTTTTTCTGACCCAGAGATTCAAAAGTTGGAAATACCTTCCTACTATGGGAAAGAAGAAAAGGCTTATCAAAATAGGAGTCAATCATTTTAGCTCTCGTCTTATCAAAAATAAATACTTTAATATGTAGCATTAACAAATCACAACTAAAGATAAGCCAAATACTATTTTAAAATCATCATACAATTGACAGATTTAATAAACTGCCTTACAAATTGTAGTTCATCCTATCTAGGATGAACTACACTACTTACGTGTTAATGACTAAGGTTTAGATTTTTTTTTTTTTTTTTTTTTTTTGAGAGTCTCACTCTGTCATCCAGGCTGGAGTACAGTGGTGCAATCTCAGCTCACTACAACCTTCGCCTCCCAGGTTCAAGCGATTCTCATGCCTCAGCCTCCCCAGTAGCTGTGACTATAGGCATGTGCTACCACATCTGGCTAATTTTTGTATTTTTAGTAGAGGTGGGCTTTTGCCTTGTTGGCCAGGCTGGTCTCGAACTGCTGACCTCAGGTGATCCACCTGCCTTGGCTTCCTAGAGTGCTAGGATTACAGGCATGAGCCACTGCACCCAGCCAAGCTTTAGAATGTTTAAGTCACTAGACTAAAGATCTTTTTCATAATATCAGAAGGCAGACTGCTGCTTTCAGCACTTGAGATTCATGTAGTTAACGAAGTCCATATAGTTTTGTGTTTTTACCATGGTGTACTGTGTATACCTCTTAGGTCTTTCATGTCAAAGACCAAATAAGACCAAAACACTGGAAATATTTGGTATTATAAATGATTATCTTCGTTCATACACCAACCATAAATAAATTACTTATGTTCTTACACACACAACATTCTTAGATTGCACGTGTATGAACATGAATGACTTTTAATATCTGTGGTATATTTGCAAATTAGAAAACACATAATAATTATAAAGATAAATACACAGGAATGTGTGGCTTCATCTTTTTAAATATATACATAGTAGTCCCTGGAAAATGAAAATAAAAGAATGTGGTGCAGCAGAGTTGTCATGACAGGACTGACAACTCAGAGGCAACACTTTGACGTGCAGTAAAACCCTGTTATAATGGGCTTTTTAGTTTTTTCATGATCTTTCTCACATATTAAACTGTCTCCAGTGAAGTTTTCCTGATAAGCAAGTGTTTATATCCTATCATGAACTTTTAGAACTAAACTCTTAGCCATTAAAAATGGAAAGTATTAGAAATCTTCATTTAAAGTTAAAATGATATCTGGATATTTGAATCCATTCACTGGGTTTATATCCTTCTAATGGGTTTCCCCTAAATAGGATGTAATTTATAAATAGTGCCTCTTAGGCAGCTGAAAGAGGAGGATTTAGCATTAGCATTACCACTAAGTGAGGAGCTGTGTGACTTCAGGAAGAGTATTTAGCTTCTCTGGGTTGATATTACTGTGCATATTATTTTAAAAGTAGTATTTCCTTCTTCACCACTTTAAGGCCTGTTTTGAGACTATATGGTTTAGTCTTTGAAGCCAAAAAAGTAATTTATTTGAGCTCTTATGGAATTATAATTTTTATACCTGGAACACTATAAGATTGATATCTAAAGAAAAACATCAGGAATCAAACCACATTTTTTACCTTTTTGAATATTTTAATTTTTAAAAAATTATAGTTTATATATAATAAATACATATTCCTGCTGTGGCATACTCAAAGTATGAGCAGTATCTAGTAGCTTTTCATTTCTATTCATTTCTTTCAGTTTAGAAATCTGTATCTTGTCAAACATATAATTAATGGTGTTTATTAAATTATATGACTACAGAAGATCAACACACTATACTATTAACATGCTGATTTGGATCAAAACCTTACATTTCATCTGAACCCTTTTTCTATTCTACACCCTCCATTTTGCCACATAATTATCAGTTTCCCTAGCAACACTGTCGGTTCACAGTGAGATGTGGAGACTACTAATTCTTACTGAAACCAATCCATGCTTGTGCAGTAGAGGTAGAATCAGTCATCTTAGGCATTAGTAGCATACATATCAAGTGCTCTTCCTGTTTTGCTGTGAGGACAGTCAGTGATAAATCTCTTTGAATTTCAGTTGCTTGATCACATAAACTAAAATGGCTTGGTCAGTAGCTAGATAGGAATGCTCTGGAAAGCACTTTTCGAAATTGATCTCTTGCTTCTGTTGCTAGGGAATGCTGAAATACTAGAGGTTTAGAAAGGAAAGTAAGGCTGCAGACCTAACATAGGCCATTCCCCATTTAAAAATCCACCACCAACGTTTTGTACCAGGAGAGGTATAGCACTTCCGGTAGTTCCCAAAGTTCCTAGATGCAAGTGTTATCCTCCCGACCTTCTACCGACTGTCCAATTCTGATTTGCTTTTCAGGCACTGGAGTGGTAGGATGAGTGGTTTAGCATGTTTTTAGGCATTGAGGTAGCTCATGAAGCAAAAGAATGATCAAGTGTAGGTCAATGAAAATGGTCAGAATGAAATAGTAAAAGGAAGGGAAGGCAAGCTAAGGAGGAAGAAAGGAAGAGCCTCTGAGCAGCCGTTTCTTCATGTGTACTCATGCTCATCCAAAATGATGTGACTCTCAATATTGAATTATAAATTTTTGAGGAGTAAAACCTTTTTCCAAACCATACAGAAATTTAGCACAAATTTAAAATTACGTTTGACCACCATTTGTATGTTTCTCACTAAAACCTAAGCCAACTCAAGTATTATTAAAATTTTGATAACAATCATCAGTATAAATTTGTTATTTAATATATTGTAACACTTTTTTCTTATCATGATTACCTAAAGCAGATGTAACAAATGTTTTTCCACCAAGAGCCATAACAGACCCCAAATCCATTCTAGTTTATATCAATGTGCTGGTAAAGTATTTTCCTTGTGTTCTAGGAAAGGAAAAATGATAATTATGCCCTGCTGCTATGTTTCATGCTTGTCATTTCTTAGTGCCTAAATAATGCCAGGATTAGGATAAAAACAGAGAATAGGTATGTTAGAGTGATCTTGGTAGGCTAAAAGCTTGTAATATTAGTTTTATTGGATTTCCTAGAAAAGTCACAGAAGCAATACATTCTGAGCTTCTAGATATTCCAGGATCCTTATGTTGATACCATTTGCAGCTTCAAATATTTTGAAGGCTGGTTTGCTAAAGGATTGTGCATATCCCATAGAGATACTGAAAGAAAGACTAGGGCCAATAGGTGGAAGTTACCTATGAAGGCATATTTCTGACTATTCTACCGTGAGAGATCAGGAGTAAGTGTGATATCATTTAAAAAATTATTTTGAACACCGAAAACCTGCTTCCAGGCAGGCCTTAGGTGGTACACTGACTTATAAGAGAAAGTGGCTACTAGGCAGAAAGAAAGTTCTAGGTCCTGCCGATTATACTGCAAGCTATATGATTTGTGGGATCAAGAATGAAAGAGGAAAAGTTTGGTAGGAGACAAATAAATAGAATTTAAGGCACTATGTAAGCATCTCAAAAGATGAGAGGAAATTCAAAGAAGAGAAAATTGAATAACATTAGCATAATTTTTTTTCTGATTCATGGTCTTTATGTTGAAAAGGTAGAGCCATTTGAAATGGTATAGTGTGTTCTTGGAGTAGAAGTGGGCTTTGACTGCAGAAGGGTTTGTACATTATCTTGTAAGCATTGTGACCCATTCACAGTTTTGAAGCATAACAGGAACTTAGTCACTTGTAGGTTTGTAAATGTAATTCAAGGATTTCTGTGAAGTTTGAATATTGCTACCAAGTGCTGCTTCATTTCATTCCCACCTACCTACTCAGTGAGTGGACCACCAGTTAGGTAATACTGCATGTTATCTTCCCAAAAGTGTGAACAAGGAGGGTTATATAAGGCATTTTATACTTTGTTCCCTTAGTTACTTACTGTTCCTTAGCTCTAATGAGAACTGAGCAAGAAAAAAATATACTCCAGCCTGAGTGATAGAGCAAGATCCTGTCTCAAAAAAAAAAAAGTGTCATTGAAAGCTATTAAATATCCTGTTAATATTAGCAACCTGAATCCAGAAATGTAATTAAAATATATATGACTAACTTGAGTTTATGTAAACAACACAAAATTGTTTTAACATTAGAAAACCTACTCATATAATTAACACATTAACTAGAGGAAAAATACATATGATTATTTCAATGGATGAAGACAAACATTTAATGAAGTTTAATACCTTTTCAAGTTTAAAAGTTTTATCAAACTAAAAATATGGAGGAACTTCCATAACTTGATATTGTGAGGCTAACAAAAGTCTCTGTCACACATTATATGAAGTGGAAAAATGTTATACTCCAAGAATTTCCTTTAAAATTAAGAATGCTTTTAATATTTCTTCACTAAGTGTATTACTACTGCTTCTATTCAGTGTTGTTCTAGAGGTCCTAGTAAGTACTACCAGATAAGCAAAAGAAATCAAAAATTTAAGGAATGAAAATAATCAAAATTTTCATTATTCACTGATAATAAAATTGAATACATTAAAAAACTCGAGTCTTCTGATTATTAGATGTTATAAGAATTAACAGGGTAGATGGATTTAAGAAGCATCAGACATCAATCATTTCCAACAAACAAAATGTAATTTTCTAAAATATGCCATAAAAATAGCAAAAACTATGTATAAGGTAGTCGGTGATGAATTTAACAAAAGATCTCAAGACCCATGGAAAGACATGAAAGAAGACTTACATAAATTGAAAGAGAAAGGAAGCCTCAATATTATAAAAATGCTTTTTATGCAAAATTAATCTATATATCCCATGCAGTTTTAATTAGAATTCAAACAGGGCTTTTAACTTCTTTAGAATTTGGTAAGTTGTTTCTAAAATATATATGGATGAATTGCTTGGCCCAGAATAGGGCCAGGTTCTCCTAAGGAAGAACAAGGTGAGGAACTTGTTCTTCTAGATACTGAGATTCATTATGAAGTAAAAGTGATTAAGACCATGTGGTATAGTCCCAGCAATTGTCAGGTGGTCTAATATGCAGAATACAGAGTCCAGAAGCAGACTGACACATTTATGTCAGTTTGAGAATAATACAGAGCAGACACTGCAGTTCTGTGGGTAAAGGATGGACTAATAAATGGTGCTAGGAAAATTGACCATCCATATGGAAAAAATGAATTGGATTCTACCTCACATTATTCATGAAATAAGTTCCAAATGGATTACAGTCTCAAATTTGAAAGACGATACTTAACACTCTTAGAAGAAAATGTAGGATTTCATATGATTTCTTTTTTTTTATTATTATACTTTAAGTTTTAGGGTACATGTGCACAATGTGCAGGTTTGTTACATATGTATACATGTGCCATGTTGGTGTGCTGCACCCATTAACTCGTCATTTAACATTAGGTATATCTCCTAATGCTATCCCTCCCTGCTCCCCCCACCCCACAATAGGCCCCTATGTGTGATGTTCCCCTTCCTGTGTCCATGTGTTCTCACTGTTCAATTCTCACCTATGAGTGAGAACATGCGGTGTTTGGTTTTTTGTCCTTGCCATAGTTTGCTGAGAATGATGGTTTCCGGCTTCATCCATGTCCTTACAAAGGACATGAACTCATCATTTTTTGTGGCTGTATAGTATTCCATGGTGTATATGTGCCACATTTTCTTAATCCAGTCTATCATTGTTGGACATTTGGGTTGGTTCCAAGTCTTTGCTATTGTGAATAGTGCTGCAATAAACATATGTGTGCACGTGTCTTTATAGCAGCATGATTTATAATCCTTTGGGTATATACCCAGTAATGGGATGGCTGGGTCAAATGGTATTTCTAGTTCTAGATCCCTGAGGAATCACCACACTGACTTCCACAATGGTTGAACTAGTTTACAGTCCCACCAACAATGTAAAAGTGTTCCTATTTCTCCACATCCTCTCCAGCACCTGTTGTTTCCTGACTTTTTAATGATCACCATTCTAACTGGTATGAGATGGTACCTCATTGTGGTTTTGATTTGCATTTCTCTGATGGCCAGTGATGATGAGCATTTTTTCATGTGTTTTTTGGCTGCATAAATGTCTTCTTTTGAGAAGTGTCTGTTCATATCCTTCGCCCACTTTTTGATGAGGTTGTTTGTTTTTTTCTTGTAAATTTGTTTGAGTTCTTTGTAGATTCTGGATATTAGCCCTTTGTCAGATGAGTAGATTGCAAAAATTTTCTCCCATTCTGTAGGTTGCCTGTTCACAAAAATTCCAAATCGTAAAAAGGTTGGATGAATTTGACCACAGTAATATTAAGAAAATCTGATCATTAAAAGACATTATAAAGTACATGGAAAGAGAAACCGAAAGTTGAAGAGGGTATTTGTAGCACGTATAACTAAGAAAAAAATATTGTTGTCCACAATAAATTAAGAACTCACATAAATCATAAGAAAAACACAACCAACATAGTAGAAAAATGGGCAAAATGCATAAGAAGTTCACAAAAGCAGGAACCTAAACATTAGTAAACATAGACATTCAACTTCACTAGCAAAAATCAAACAATTGGCAAAGATAAAGTGTCACAGTAAAATGTGATAGCCAGCACATGGAAAAACAGGAAAATTCATAAAACTGTTTCATTAAAATAATTTGGCATTATCCATTAAAATAGAAGATGTGAAAATCCTATGGCCCGACAAATTTACTTCGATGTGTATATGTATCCTCCAGAAACTCTTGTCAGTGTATACCAAAAGGCATATTCAAAAACATTCCATGTAGCATTGTTTGTATAGCTGCAGTAAAAAGTTAATTAATTTTAGTTACACCTTTCAACATAATGTTAAACAAACCAGCTAACTAAAAAACAATTTGCAGAATATTATATACAATTCACTACCATGCATCTGAAGTTTAAAAGCAAGAAAGACTAATCAATATATTCTTTAGGGATAAATTTATGGAATAACTAGAAGAAAATACAGGGGTTACAACTAGAAATAGAGAACAGAGAGGGCTTCAAAAGTAATAATTTTATAGTTTAGGCTTGATGGAGGTACATGGTTGTCTTTTTTTTTTCTTTCTTCATATGACTTACATATATGGTATACATTTTTATATAAATGTTTTAGACTAGAAACTTTAAAATAATTAAAAGGTAAGAATAAGAAAACCACAAAAGATTTTTTAAGCTAAAAAATATATATTAGTTTAAGGTTTAGTAAGAAAATAAAAAAGGATAGCATCAGCCAGACATTTATATCCATAAGGGTGTTCCTAAGGTCATTGGACTCCTCCAAGAAATCATTTCCTTTGTCCTTTTTGCCTTTCTCTTGAGCCCTCAAAATCAGCAGCTCTTTTCAGATACCTGTGGGTTTGAGGCCAGGCCAGACCCCTACCACCATATCTGATTTATTTCCTGATAGAGTTTGAGAGTACATTAAGCATTCTCTTTTAGCATTGGAACCTAGAATTTTAAAATAAGGTTAAAGGCATGATTAAAGCCAGAATTTATTAAATGGAAAGTCATTAAAAGAAAAGTGAATGCTTGCACTGCATTATCAGGAGAGTCTCATACAAGAGCATTAGATACAGAGCAATGAGGTAATTATTTCATGCTGTCACACTGTTTAGTTCTAAATTGGAGCCTAGGGAATTCTAGAGTAGATTCAGCCTTTTTAAAAATATATATATATATATTATGCATACAGATATAATGTGGTAAACTTTCACAATTTTCATTTTTCCTGAAAACTTATTTTCAATTTTGTTTAATCCCCAATAAATAATTTTGACTGTGAAATATTGAATTGCACTAATAATTAAAGGGTGAACATTCCTGGTAAATCACTATGGGAAATTTTAATGAACAAGCCAAGTGAATGAGAAATCAATATTTATTGATTATTTTCTGGTGTATCATTAAGGCCAAAATCTGTCCTCTTACTTAAAAAGAAAAGCACCTAAATTGCCTGTCTAGTTTTGTGCAAGTTTTGAATCTGACTACTTGTAAACTATTAAAACTTTTGTTGCCAAATCAATGAGACATTCTAAAGAAGGTATTCAGTTGCAAATTGACAGCTCTGCTTCATTCATATTTCTCACTGCATCTTCATAAGTTCGTAGAATCCACCAGACCCTTCAGTCATACTGAGTTATAAAATAGTACTGGGAGATATCTAGGCCAGGCACGGTGGCTCATGCCTGTCTTCCCAGCACTTTGGGAGGCCAAGGCGGGTGGATCACCTGAGGTCAGGAGTTCAAGACCAGCCTGGCCAACATGGGGAAACCCTGTCTCTACTAAAAATACAAAAATTAGCTGGGCCTGGTGGTGGGCACCTGTAATCCCATCTACTCGGGAGGCTGAGATGGGAGAATCACCTGAACCCGGGAGGCGGAGGTTGCAGTGAGCCAAGATAGTGCCCCTACACTCCAGCCTGGGACAGAGCAAGACTCTGACTCAAAAAAAAAAAAAAAAAAAAAAAAGTTGCTTCAAGAGGAAACACAATGTTACTTTGTCAGAATGAGCTTTAACTTAGTAATTTTCTGTTCATTTTAGGAAAAGTGGGCTACTTTGTTTTGGCTTTTGAATTTTACTTGCTTTTAATAGAACAAGATACATTATGATCTTTTATAAGTAAAGATCATTTTAACCCAAATGTGAGTAATTTCTTTTCAAGGAAACTTCAGAAGACTACTGTATTCCAAATTATTTCTTATATTGATATATGGTCTGATTCACCATGATATATACATGATATTATGGTCTGGTTCACCTGGTTCACCATGAAATTCTAATTATAGATTAAATAATAACCATATAGCTATGCTAAGATAAAATTGACTAGGCTAGGATATCAGGGTAGAGGGATCTAAAAGTATGAAGGAGAAGATGCTACCCAGTGTGGTTTGTATATGACGTGTTGCCCGGGGCTCCTACATTGTTTTCAAGGTGGGTCACAGTGTTCATGTAAGATATCTAATAGCCAAGAGGGAAACATGACCAGTCACAGAGGTTGAAACATCTGTAAAGTTAAAACTGAACAGATGAACAGTTATTTAGTACCAGAAAATTCTGCTCTGTGTATGGTTCTGAAAATTGTGCCAACCATATTATTTCAGTAATTAGAGTATCAGGTCCATCAGGTTATGACTGAGTTCCTTTAAGTAGACATGAAATAATTCTGTTTTAATACTATACAGTAATCATGTCTAAGACCTATAAGGAATAAATCCACTTACAAGGAAACTAAAGAAACATTAGAACATAGGTATACCAAAAAACACTGTTGCTTGTGAGTTTTTGATGACACTAAGGGTTTTTTTTTTTGAACATTGAAAAAGTCATTCAGGTATTAATTTTTGGTTTTAAGTTAATGTTTGATTTACTCAAGTGACATTATCAAAAAGCTAATTCTTTAAATTTTTTAATTTGTTGAAAGTCACTGTTGAGGGATTTTTATTATTTAGTTTATTTACAAACTTTATTACAAACTATTTCCAAGCTTAACTAATGAAACACCTATAAAAATTTAATGATACATTTACAAATTTGATATATTCCATTTTCTATTTAAGTACTATTAAGTACTATTACTAGGAGACTGACAGTCTTTGCAAGTACTTAAAAAATTCTTACACATCTATTATATTACACTTCCAAGGATTGTGAACCTTCGGTTTTCTTACATTTTCTAATGCTTTACATAACAAAATCTTCCCATGATTGAAAGATGCTTTCCTTTTTAGGGAAATAACTATCATCTCAGGTAACTGAGTTTACTTTCTATAAGAGGCCTACAATCTGAATTCTTCCTGTACTAATCAAGGATGCTATTGTATCACAATATGTAATGGGAGGGTGTCTACTTAGCATGCTTGGGGTTACCTAATATCCATAGATTTTGATTGAGAAACTGATTAGATTCTTGTAGGCAACCCTGAGTGAAAACACAGAATCTTGCTTATTGTTGCCATGTCAAAGACACTACAATATCAATGTCAAGAAAAAGACATTCACATATCCTAGCTCCCATGACCCAGCTTATCCACATGATGTCATAGTTCTACTCATAGATGCCTGCAGTCCCCAACCAGTTTGTCATTTGATTACATTTTTGTATTTCCCTGGCTTTTAGGTTATGCAGATCTCTTTTCCATCAGAATCTAAAGACATCTGACACTGAAAGAACCCTGAGATATTTAAATGCCTTTCCCTGTGGTCTAAATCTAAATTCCATATCCTTTCATAGTCTAGAATCAAGCAACTCTTACAAGTGTTTCAAATGATATTTGATAGCAGTTAGGACATTTCCTATAGTTTTTTCTGACTGGTAGTCACTGCCTTTCCAGGTAGTCTAGCGGTATTACTGAAGAGTTGTTTCTGAGATATGGATAACAGAATTTAAGCCTCTCTGCCCACTGAGAACAGGAGTGTAGGCTGATCATAAACTGAAGAAGGGTATATTAGATATCAGATTGCACCAGAGAAGCACTACACTAACAAATAACCAACTTACATTTTGAAGGCTATACAGATAGTTTTGAGATTGCATGTATTGACAAAAAAACTGAAAAAGGAATTTCTTAATATTCTTTCAACGATTAGCAAATTAAATGTATAGCTCATACAACAAAAGTTCAGACCTAGTTAGAAGATTAGAAAATAGCAATAATATTCTGCTTGTTCTGGAACTGTTGAAAGATACCCTTCCTCCATGACCGTGTCTAATTCAATACATCTTCCCCATACAATACTAAAATGAAGTAATAACTGAAAGCTAAGCCATAGACCTTAGGCCAAATTATTTAGCAGTTAGTAAGGTAGCAAGTCAGGCAGACAATCACCACAGATGTAATGAAAGAGCAGCCTTCTCTAATGGGGAAGACTGATAGTCATGCAGATTTTGACAAAGTTCCCTGGGCTTATATCAACATGTGGAGATACTGAGTCCTAGGACACCAGATCTAATTAAATTAAAATAGAATTAAGGTGCCTTTAAGAGAAAATATACTAAATATATGTTTTTCTCTATTTTTATTAATTTTAACTACGCAAGTAATACATAAATGTAAACAATTACGTAATACAAAATATAATACCAAATTTTTAAGCATTGCAAATAAGATTAAAGTACCCTTTGACCAACATCTCCTAATCTAATACCTTCTTTGTAAGTAACCACTATATCAGTAGGAAGTATATCTTTCCAGTTTGTTGTTGTTGTTTTGAGACGGAGTCTTGCTCTGTCACCCATGCTGGAGTGCAGTGGCCCGATCTCGGCTCACTGCAACCTGCCTCCTGAGTTCAAGTGATTCTCCTGCCTCGGCTTCCTGAGTAGGTGGGATTACAGGTGCACGCCATCACAACTGGCTAATTTTTGTATTTTTAGTAGAGACAGGGTTTCACCACGTTGTTGAACTCCTGACCTCACGATCTGCCCACCTCGGCCTCCCAAAGTGCTGAGATTACAGGCATGGCATGAGCCACTGTACCCGGCCTCTTTCCAGTTTTTCTATGCAACTATATGCGTATGTTTACCACTAGAAAATGTATTTTGTGGTAATGTTTTCTAAATATTTTAAATGAGTGTACATGTTATTCTGCAACTTGCTTTACCCACTTAACATCTTGCTAATCTCTTTATAAAGATATTTATTGAGTGCTTATTACGTACCACTCTTCTAAGCACTTTTATATCTATTAATGCATATATAATCTTCATAGCAATACAGTTATTATGTTTTGTTATCATGATTGTTTTGCAATCGAGGATCCTGAGGGACAGAGGTTAAATAAATTGCCCAATTTAATGGGACAGCCGCTTGTTCTGAATTCTATTCAAGGAACAACTCCAGGTCTACTCTCATGGTAAGTGTTTTACACTGCCTCTCTGAGGTACATAAACTTAGCTCCTGAAGGCAATTATCTATTAGCCCAAACCCCAGCGGGCCCACCTTTTATGAACTTGCAGTGGCTGCAAATGATATGCAGATACTGTTCAAGTTTTAAAATGCCACCAAGTGCCTCATGATGCTCAGCACCTCCGTTGGTAACAGCACAGGCGAGGCAGTGTGATGGCATGAGGTATGGCTGTTTCTGAGTGGGTTAGTGCGCGTAACTGTGCGGAGCAGACCCCATTGTTATGCTGCTCCATTCCCCTAGTTCCCTCGCTGCCTGTATCTGATCTGTGGGCAGCATTCCACTTACGTCAAAAATAACGTCAATCTAGTGAAAAAAACTGTATGACTCACAGTATTACTGTAGGGAACTGGTCTCTGTGTAATATGATATATAGCATCCTAATTTCATAGAGCATTTTTCATAACAGCTGCTAAAATCATCAAATCCATTAAATTCTTTTAAAGGATCCAATTTGTAGCAGTATTGAAAATAGTCTTAAAATGCAGGTATAGAGGTGGAGTCTCTCTCACTCAAAACTGCTCTGTCGTTAGCTACTTCATATCTTCTGTGTATTTATCTGTCTGTATTTATTGATTCACCTCAGTCTTCTCCTGTTCTGTATTTCTAGCTGCATTGAGTCAGAGGTAGGCTATTTCAGAGACTGGAGGGTCTGAGAAAAATGGAAGATAAGAAAGCAGAGGAGGAAAAGGAAATTTTCCTCTGACCCTTATGGACAACAGAACAAGGCACACTGGAGAAACGAGGAAAAGAAAGAACTGAGGTCTTGGGCTTATGAAAGCAGTGTAATATTATTGACTAAAATATCTGTAGAGAACAAATGACAATGAGAGAAATGGCCACTTAAGCCTTTACATCTAGCAGCACATAACTTAGAAACACTGAGCCAGTTGGATTTCCCCTGCCACACTGCCATCCACAAAACTGACAGCTATTTTTCTTTGTAAGAATTTTATTCTTGGATATATGTAAAGCCAAAAAAAAATCCCTCAGTGTTGGGGGTTTTTGTTTCCTCTGATGCTATATGCTTCTGCAAGTTTGCAAAGTTAGCCCTTGACATGTACTTTTGTTGGGAACATAAAGTAAGACCAAAAAGAGGACTCAAAGAAGGCAGAAGAATGTGAAGTTTACTTCCAGACTTGAGATTGACCTTCCAGAAGGAGAATAGGCTTCTGAAGCCTGAGCTCTGTTCACTCTCTGTCACAGATTAACTGTGTAGTGCAAGTTAATACACAAATTGACCTTCTTTAAGCCTCAGTTTTCTTATATGAGAAATAAGCTGAGACCAGAATCCCAAGGTTATTTGGAGTTGTAATATTAGGATTTTTATATTACATGATGGAAAAAGATAGCATATGATGGTCAGTCACCCTTCTAGTTACCCAGCAGCATAAATCTTATACACATTTTCCTTCCGTGTACACACGTGTCCTCTAATACTATTAAGGGAGACATATTGCATGTAGTGTCTTTGGTAGGTGCTTCTTGTGGACAGTATTCCTTCCAGCTTCCTTCTGGTGTAAATGCTGTTAAGGCGAAAGTTTTCAACTCCATCCTATTTTTCTGGTTCTTTTAAAAAATTATTTTTAGAATGGAATATAAATTACTGATTTGTAATCCATGAATCACTGCAATAAAGTAGCTCTGTGATATTTGCTTTCAGACCTTCAAAAATTGTTAACTGCATACAATGTGTTGTTGGCCACTTAGGTACTGGATATAAGGCACAACTTTTTAGATTCCAGCTAACAGCATCATAAATAGATATAATTTTATGTGTGTGCTCAAGCAGTTTGCACCTAGTCAGCTAATGGTAAAGCAGATACACCAGATTGCCATTTTTGGGTTGTCTGACACAAGCACCAGACAAATTATTGAATAGTAATAGAGCCAGGAGTCCCAGAGTAAATTTTCTGCACTATTAAAACCTGCTAATAAGTAGTTCTGATTTTCTCTCACTTATATTTGTTCAGCTCCCATTGATGGAGTACCTATTGTAGTCCTGGATATTGGGTTCCATACCAGATCCTCAGGGCCAGCATTCTACTGCAAAAGGAACCATGTTTACAAAAGTGGAGTGAGATTCTTCCTTGGGTCTTTTTGTCACTTAGTAGCCAAAGCTGTTATTAAACCAACCAGACCAAAATAAAAAATCATCCAGGAAGTAATTTATTCTATACTTTTCAACATGTCATCCTTTTTTTTTTATCATGTTATCTAACATATAGGGAAGATTAATTATAATATTTTAGATGGAGCCTATTGGAGAAATGAGTTTCCTAGACTAGTCACGTCATATATGATTTTATAACCCAAAACACCAAACTCTAATGGCATTAAAATCTTGCAATGGGAGGTTTATCAACACTAGCTAAATCATAGTGGATAGCCTACTAGCCTGGAAATCAAGACACTAGAGTAATCATGGTAGCGCATTAATTAGTTATGTAAATGAGGGCATGCTACTCAAGTTCTCTGAGCTTCAGGAGAGAAAAAAATACTTGATTGGTATCTCATGGGGCTGTTGTAAGGAACAAATGAGATAGAGTATGTGGCATGATTTGTATTATAGAGCATACAATCCAAATATGAGCTAGATAAGGCATAAAACGTGCATGTACTACATACAGTGTTTCTAATTATATTATAGCTTTCATCTATGTGGTGTTCCACATTTTATATTTAAACAAGAGCTTATAAGATTGACTCTCTCCCAGTTATCACAACTAATGAACTCTTAGTGGGCAGCTACAAATATAGATTTTATCGGAAGGAGGAAATTAAAGTGATCAAGGAATTATTTTTTCTCCCCTGACATGTAAAAAGTAAAGAGACTGCTAATTAGAAAATATTTAGCTGTTCTTTATAAGTACCTGAATGGTCTGAATTTTCTGAGTATTCATTCTTCATTCAGATGTAGGAAATGAAAAGTCAAAACCTTCTCTAAATATTGTCATTCAATGGATGTATCTCCTGGGCAAAAATGTAGTTAATTTTGTTTGTTAGAGCCATATACTAAGTGCTAGGTTTCATAGGCAAGAGGCACAAACTGAGGTGCTTCCTTGCTTTGGTTTTGTAGTATAGCATATTTAGAGCACATCTAGAATAATGCTGTAAAAAGGAATTGCCTGAGCTAATAATATTATAAGAAATTGTTTATTCTGTTAATACAAGTACATAATTTTCTGCAACTCAGTTATTTGCACTCAATTATTAATTCCTTGAACATGACTTCAGCTAATGACTGCCACTCTGAAGAGATAAAATAGGATTAATGATCAAACTCCTTTATTTCTAAGGAGTGATTACATATGCAAATGAAAGGAGTAGTAGCATTTCAAATAAGTTCCACCAGAGAGTACTTTTCCTTAACCAATATCCAGGTATGTTAATGGGTACCTTTCCTTTAGAATGTTAACTTTGGGGTCCTAACTTAAAATCTAGGTAGCAAAATTAAAGGTGGTAAGAGCCAGGCTAAAGAGGACTAATTGAATTCTCTCTGTGGCCTTTGCTGTTAATAGTTCATTTTCTTTGTGTCCCACTTTACTCTCTTTTTCTTTTAGCCTTTTTATTTAAAGACTTAAGTATTTACCCTTCGAAAATCAGCGTCATTTCTGGTGGGGAGAGAAGGTATTCACAGAGATGAGTCAGAGGCACATACAAATAACTTGTAATACAAAGTTAGATGTTAATGAAAGAAAAGGAAATGTTTATCCTACTCCATCCACAATACTAGTAAACTAAGTACTTACGATTTTTTAACTGTTTGTTTCTTCATTTGTGTAGCCAGACCTTGTTTCGTTTCCCCAGCTATCGTCAATTTGCTGATTAGGTAAATTCCTCACTGGTCTTTCTACAGGTTTCAAAAAGGAACAAGGTAGAGTTTCAGAAACTGTTTTGGGTTGAAAATTATATATTAAAATGAAAATGATATAGTACCTGAAGACTACTAGTAAATTTTGCTACAGTAAATTTATCATAGTTACCTTCTGTTGCCTGTAGTTGAACTGGAAACCTGACTTTGTAGGTTTTTTGTCCTTGGTTTCTAAGATCTGTCAACTTTTGATATACCTTCCTCTATATCTTTGGTCATTTAACTTCCCAACATGCATACACATAAATAGTAAATACAAATTAGTGATTTTTATAATTATACTGCAGGAAGGTTGTATGCTTTTCGGATGTTGGATTTTTATAGCGCCTTCATCATCTTTAGTGTTGGTTTCTTCCTTTGACTTTGTATATTTCTCCTAAGCCCCACTGATTTCTTGGTTATTTCTTGGTTACAGGCTGTCATGGTGGTCACCTGATCCTTACCTGATGTTACTGGTTACCTTGAGATTTTATCAGTGTCTGTGGTCTCTTCATCAGTTCTCTCCAAAGGTTTCTCTCACTGATTATCTTTCAATATTCTTAGACTTGAATGAAGCAGTCCCAGAGACAGAGCGCCTGGATTCAAAAGCACTGAAAACTCGAGCCCAGCTCTCTGTGAAGAACAGACGCCAGAGACCCTCTAGGACAAGACTGTATGATAGTGTTAGTTCCACAGATGGGGAGGACAGTCTAGAGAGAAAGGTGAGCACCCTTGACCGTTTTCTGATTTGTACTGTTGAAGTATATCATTGTTCCTACAGCTTATTGAAGATTATGATTTTTCTGCAAACAGAGTCTATGTCCTAGTTGGTAAGCAGCTAGAATAGTTCACGTCTTTGTCTCCTGAATTCTTTATATTGTTGTAATTCAAAATATTTTGTCTGTTCATTCAGTGAACTAACCAAGAGCGTTATCCGTATTGTCATATTTCATGATGGTGCTTTTGATATTCAGCTATTGGTTTTACTTAGTGGGAAATAATGAACGTACAAGTAATTATTTCTGTAGGTCTTAGGTATATGTATTAGTAACGATGTTAATATGGTGAATTGGTATGAACCATGCATTCTCATCTGTAAATCAACAAAAACTGGTTTTCATGGGGATTCAGTAATAAAAGGTTGGTCTTATCTCAAAGTAAGTATTGCATAGAACTGATACTCAGTGGCATAACCTTCCTTATAATCTCTTATACCAACAGCCATCAAACAGTTTCTATAACCACATGCATATTACCAAATTACTTCCACCTAAGGGTTTGAGAACGTCTTCTCCAGAATCAGATTCTGGTGTTCCACCCCTCACCCCGGTGGATAGCAATGTGCCCTTCTCGTCTGACCACATAGCTGAATTTCAAGAAGAACCACTGGACCCAGAAATGGGGCCTCTCTCCTCTGTGTGGGGAGACACTTCACTGTTTTCTACTTCAAAGTCTGATCATGATGTGGAAGAATCTCCTTGCCATCACCAAACCACCAACAAGAAAATATTACAAGAAAAAGGTATTGTTAATTTCTTTTTCTGACTTCATAACACCTCAGCTTGTACAGTATAAAAATGACTTTTTCTCATAATCATAAGTCATTTGTTTTCTCATAGCTAATAATTAATATTAATTTCTTTTTATATTATAGAATAAGAGAAACAACCCCTCCATGTATTTTACTTTAATTTAGTTTTATCTTTTCCTATCTGGTTCAGTATTTTTATCTCTTCAGCTCTCTATAAGTTTACTACTCAAGGGAGTTCTTCAGGGGAGTGGGGCAGCCCAGAGTTTCGACAAACACTAACACAGTCATAAAGAAAAAAACACTACATAGTCATATAGAAAAATATAGAGCGATTTTGTAGAATAGCAGCCCAGAGTTTCAGTAAACACTAACGTAGTCATATAGGAAAAAAAGACGAAGATCAAAGTAACACAGGCATATAATTGATACTTAATAATGTTCTTGGATGAATTGCTAATATACCTCTCCACGTAACCAGTGCAGATCTTCTAGAAGAGGGATAATCAACCAAATGTAGTCTCCACCTGCTTTTGTAAATGAAGTCTTATGGGAGTACAGTCACACTTTTTTACTTAGACACTATCTATTTTCATGCTACAGTAGCAGTGTTGAGTCGTTGTGACAGAGACTATGTATCTCACAAACCTAAAATATTTTACTCTGTGGCCCCTGAAAGGTAAAGAAAGCTTCCTGATGCCTGGTCTAGAAGTATATTTTCTTATACTCAAAATTGCTGGATAAACTCTGAAAATGGCTTCATCATTGGTTGCCATTTATCTAGAATTTTTAAAAAGTGTTATACCTTTACTTTTGGTCTATCAAGTTACCACAAAGATGATTAATTACAGCCATGTTTGATTGCAGGCTTGAGGATAAGGCTCTGGTTACCCTAACAGGAGTTGGCGATTTTCTGAATTGCGTCAATACCACATTTACAAATCATTTTTTTTTCATATCTGAGGGACATCAGTGGAAATTGGGATGGAAAAGTCCCATTATAACTGGCTAAATGATAAGCATCTAACGGAATATCAAATTAGAGGAAGTAAAAGATTTTTTTCTAGAGATTTGTAAAACAGGTTATATGCCAGTAGAAGGCATGAAAATATTTTCCTCGTTCCTGTTATGTAAACAACCTAATACTAAAGTTTTGGTCCTGAAGCTTACATAGCACTGGGCCTTTGTTCAGTCAAGTTTAAATAAAGTAAATTGAACACTATCAATTTTCTACTCACAATTACTAGAGATTATTATTCTAATTTTTTGCGTGGTTAATAACACATTATTTGACCCAGAAGATGTGTTCAAAAATATTCATTGAATTAATGTCTAGTAAATAGAAACTGGCTTTTTTAAAGATTTACAGGATTTATTGCTTATTAAAAGCATTGGGCCTCTGCAAGTATAGATAGAGTACAATTATATCAACGCTCAGAAGAGAGAGAGGTTGCATCCAGCTGAGGTCGGTAAACAAAACCTATCCAAGGAAGTACAATTAGAATAGCCGTCAAAGCACTTAAGGGAAAAAAAGGGTAGGTAAGGAGGGAATAGAGGGTAAAGTGATGTCATTAACAGAAACAGGCACATATCATATGATTTAAAGGTACAGGGCTATCCCAGCCTGGCTGAAGCAGTTTGCTTATGCAGGATGGAGTAGTTACACACAAAAGTGAGCCGGTAGGTTAAGTATATAGCTTTAGAAGTTAAACATCTTAGATAACTTGCCATATTACTAGGAAACCACAAGAAGTTTGACCAGAGGAATAAAAAGGAAAAGACACCACCAGGTATGGAGAAGCTGAGTTAGGAGACCTTATGAGGTGGTGCCCTCTAAAGAGGAGCAGTAGACAATGACAGGAAAGAATGATTCAAGGACCCTTGAGACATACCTTGACTAGGTAACAGGTAAGAAAGTGAGGCAAAACTATCATGGGCTTCACACCTCAGAACATATGGTCTTGTCATTAACAGAAAATAGGAAATCAGGAACATGATGGGGGAAATAGGATTAACTCATTTTTTTAACAGAGGAGGTCATGAGCGCAAGAGAGAGGTCAGGGCTGCCAGGTAGATTTGGGAGTCCCCATTATAAAGGAAGAGATAGTCAAGTATCTTATTACAGTGAGATTAAGGAGATGCAGTCCAGTACAAGACCTTAGGATTTGGCCATCAGGAGATCATTTATTATTTGAAAATGAAAACCAGGTTGCCACAGCTTAAAGTTGAGGCACCCAATCTGGGGGCTCAGATGTATAATTGGTCACAAAGGTAGTATTGGAGAGATTTTAAAAAGCCTAACAGAAGTCTTACGTAGAGCTAAATAAACAAAATGTATGTTTCTTTTTTCCTGAAATCATACCAATCTAATGTTGGATTTTATGCAGACTAGAAGTTCTAGTGTGCATTAAAGATGGATTTAATCGATTTTAAATGGGAAAGTACATTATTCCTTATTCTTAACCTCTTCAGCCCTATGGAAGCATTCATTTCAGTGTTCCTGGGAACACACTTTGGCAAATGTGTGAGATAAAGATGTAAGGTTGCCTAGCACCAAGCTCTGTGATAGGCAGAATCAGGCTTTTAGTCGCGAGATGTCCAAATAACTGCAACACTCATGGGTTACAGAGTGTTTTCGTGTACATTGCCTCAGCTGGTCTTCTCAGCACTCATTGTAACATCTCCCAGCTACCTCTCATTCAGGAAATAATTAGGCAGTCTCCTTTTAACTTTGCATAGTCCTAGCCATTAAGAGTTGCTTTAGGATTGATCTGGAAGAATTTGGCACTTTCTTTTCTTCAGCTTCTATTAAGAAAATTTAAATCCTGCTTTTAAAAATAAAATCCATTAGTAAAATCACCTTAGAGGTGTTTGTGCCATGTCTATGTCTATGGATTTTTTTATGTGATTGTGTCACATCTGTGACAATTCAGTTACCCAAAGAGTAATGATGCAAATATGCATAATAAATATTTGAGGCTTGAAGTGGATTTTTGACACAGACATGTTTCTGACTCTTGTATTTCATTATGTACATTTCAGTGAGTTGCTTATTGTAATCTAAGTATCATTAACTAAAAATATGAAAAGCTCATTGCTAAAAACACTTGGAGTATTTGTCAGTGTCCTGTGCTGCTTGAGAGCTTTGAACCTAGACTGCTATCCATGAACTGTGTGTGTACTTCATGTTTTTTAAAGGTGTATGTCTATGTGTGTTTAGAAATTTCTCTTGAAGTAAACAAAAATCATGAGCAACATTAACCTGCAAAGTTAATTGAACACTTTTTTAAGAGGGCCGTTCTCTTTGCTTCCATACTAGAAAGTTCCTAGAAATTTAAAACACATTTTAAAAGAGACAGAAAAACAGATACCAAAAAAGAACTGGGGAGGAAGAGTTTCACACATAAAAAACATCAAATTTAAAACAGCATTTGTTGATCATCTGAGCTAATTGGATATGCTGAAACATGATGCCGATCAGTACCCTCTGCTGAGTAGTTTGGGTAGAGCCATACGAGTTGTCTACCCTGTCCGAGATGGAACAAGTGCCACCAGTGGAATTGGTTCCCACCTTGACATTGAACTCCATTTGCAAAGCCTGTCTTCCTATTGGCTTTTGGTATCATTTCGAGGGTCCCCATTCCCCAGCAGCTGCTACCTTTGAGAGTCCTAGAGGCAAAGATCAGTCTGCTCTGAACACTGAGGAGATTTTGGCATCTTCCACATTAAGGGGAACCAGCCAAGTTGTGCTGTAACCTAACTATTAAGAAGGCCCTTTCAAAGATATAAATGTTTTGTAGCTGAGCCCCTGTTTAAGGAGTCTCCCCCATGTCCTCCCCTCCTCTGTTCCAGGACTGGCCACAGGCCATTAGCAAAGGAGAGCCAGAGAAGAAAACTTTGACTCTGACTTTCCCCCTAAATCTCCCAGACTCTCAGAGGTGATATTCTGCGCTGGGCTTTGGAGATATGGGAGAAGTGGGCTATGTTCCTGTTAGAAGGCACTACAACCCCAAGGCAAGAAAGGAATGGAGGACAGAGCCCAGGCACTTGAAGCCAAGAATTTGGAGCCAGAGAAGGAACAAAAGTCATGTTGGTCCCTACTTCGAATGCAGAGGATGATTTGAGAGTATTTATTCTCCCTTGTTCATTCCTATGCAGTTGAAGCTAAAACTCTTTGTGATGAATGTTGAGCCTCTGTCCTATAGAGGACCTCCCCTGCTTAACTGAGAGTTCCTCAATGTAACTGTGTCTCCTAGGTCGTATAAGAAGGCATTGATTATTTATTTTACAATTAGGAATTTAGGCAAAGCCCTTAGATTCAGAGATGCATTGACTTTTGAATTGTGACTTTAAAAATAATAATAATTGATCTTTTTCACAAATGTGTATATCCTAGATGATGCCAAAGATCCCAAATCACTAAGGGCATCCAGTTCATTGGCGGTGCAAGGAGGAAAAATTAAGCGGAAGTTTGTGGATCTGGGGTAAGCACTTCGTGATGTAAAAAGAAAGCCCTCTGTAAAAGGAGGATTGAAAGAGAAAATTTCAGCTTCCCCTTTCTGACTGTGTACTATCATTATAGGGCGCCTTTGCGAAGGAATTCCAACAAGGGAAAGAAGTGGAAAGAAAAAGAAAAAGAAGCCAGTAGGTTTTCTGCAGGTAGCAGGTACGGTTGTGTGATTAAGAACACGTGTATTTCTGTACCTAAACTTTCTGGCCCCCTCTTCTTCTACTGTTAACCAAAATCAGTGGTCAGTATCTTTGAGCTAAAGTGATATGCCAAGAATTGAGATGGAAGAAAAATTGCACAATTAGTTTATATTGGTCTTACTCCAATTATAGCCTCCATCTAGCTTTGGGCATATCCATTGGTTCTTAATTGCAGAATTATGGCCACATGAACCATTTCAATAAGTGTTTATCTAAATTCAGCACAAATATATCTATGTGATACTTCAGAAATATCAAATATATTTATGTGATACTTCAGATTTTTTGCCTGGCTACCCACAATGCTAGTGCATTGTATTAAGTCTAAAAGGATAATCGTTTTGCATTTAAGTACCTTGTTGACATTCAAGATTGTCTTGTCCACATGTATGTAGGAGTGACCACCATCTTTTGCTGCACTTGGCTATTTAATTGATTTTGTGGGCACTGTCAACTATGCTTAGTCTTCAATAAAGACCTTCCCATAAAGAGCGAGCTTTGAACAGCATGTTGTCAAATTTTCCCAGTTTTTTTCTGAGATTATATAATTTTAAGCTGAGATTTGTATAGGGAGTCAGTAAAGCATCAAGCTCTGAAGCCCAACTGCCTGGATTTGAATCATGGCTCTCCTACTTATAATTTTTAAATCTTGGGCAAGTGAGTTATCCTCTGTGCCTTCATTTCCTCATGTAAAATGAGAGTAATAACAGTACCTTTTACATAAGGTCAGTGTAAGGATTCAATGAGTTTTCATGTAAAACATTTAAAATGATACTTGGCATGTAGGAGGTATTCAAAGAATAATAAAGATAACAATTTGCTGCTATTGCCATTACTATTACCTTATTATTATTTGCAAGTTACAAAGCAGTTTTATATTTATCATTTCATTTGATCCTTGTAGGATTGAGAGGATGGCCGGGCTTGGTGGCCCACACCTGTAATCCCAGCACTTTGGGAGGCCAAGGCGGGTGGATCACCTGAGGTCAGGAGTCTGAGACCAGCCTGGCCAACATGGCGAAACCCCGTCTCTACCAAAAATACAAAAATTAGCCAGGCATGGTGGCGCACGCCTGTAATCCCAGCTACTCGGGAGGCTGAGGCAGGAGAATTGCTTGAACCTGGGAGGCGGAGGTTTGAGTGAGCCAAGATCGCACCACTGCACTCCTGGGCGATAGAGCGAGACTCCGTCTCAAAAAAAAAAAAAAAAAAAAAAAGATTGGGAGAGTAGATAATAATACCATACTTTATTGATGAAGAACTTTACCTTCATAGAATTTAATTGATTTGCGCAGGGTTATGCAGCAGGCAGTTAATGTCAACCTGGGGCTTGCTCCTCCTGTGTAGATGTTTTTCCAACATACTATGCCACCTTCAGTTACTTATGCATCTAATGATGCTTAAATTTCTTTATAAAATTTGGAAATAATCTCAATATCATAGACTAAGGAAGAAACACACTAAAAATAAAAGACTATAAAATCATGCAGGGACCACTTCTCCACTTCATAGGTTGTCCACTGCTGTTTACTTTTCTTTTTTCTCTTTTCTGACATATACCTTGGTGAGAAATTGTACCTTCTTCTTGGAATTAAAGGAGCATTAAAGGAGCATAATGGGCGGGAGATGAGGAGAGAGAATTCCCAAATTAATTATCTTTGTTAGTGTGGCTTTCCTTTATACTGTACATTGGAAAAGGGTAGAATGCTCTCATAATGAGGACAACAATCTCAGGAAAATAAAGGTAAATCTGAGGCTATATGCAACTCGAAAGTAGTTTAACTTTGTGTGGTTCGGGAGTGAGAATGGTCCACTTTGTGTGTTAAAATTAAGAATAGAAAAAAAAATCAAACATACTCAAGGAAAAAAACAAATAATGAAACCGTTTAAGGGAGAGATGCATAAATACATGATGGGAGAGAAACTCAGATACTGAAAATGACACTGTCCTTCCTTTGGTCTCTGGGCTTTGAAGACAGTCACTCCCTCTCATCTTTGAGGCACCACCTGAGAGGGATGTAAGCACCTGCAGCCAGAAAGGCGGAGGGTGTTTGATGGAATTTTGCCATAGTAGCCAGAGATGATTCACCTCCTTGTATAAATCACAAATGAAAGTCAAGCCAATCTTGATTGTGTTGGTGAGTGCCCGCCCACCTCACTATAGGCAAAACCACAGCTTGTCAAGGGCAGGTGGCCATCAGCACACTGCTTCACCACAGTCGATGCCTGCTTTGAACCCACAGCTAGACTTCTAGATTAGCTGCCTCACCACCACTGTATTTTTAAAACTCTGGAGTCCCCCTGATTCAGCAGTCAGAAATTATTGTACACATACCCACACTACAAACTAGTTTCTAATTAGAATCATGATTTTGATCTTTTGTAGTTCCTAAGTGTGATGATTGGGTGTTCACAGGCATGTGTGAGATGGCCTCCCTCAAACCTTATTATGACATTGGCATATCCAAAAAAAATAAAATCATAGTTTTATAATTATTAGTAATTATAGTAGAATTTTGGCAGGATGGAAAGGAATTCATATAATTGAAATAGAAGAACAAGGAAAGAAGAAGGACACTTTTCTCTTGCAAGAAAAAAAATTTTGAGCTGCCATAGTAATTGGTTAACACTAATAAAATCTGTTGACAGCTATATTCTTCTGTATAGATTGATAATGGGTACAGAACCTTATAAAACCTATCCCAGGAAGAACAGAATTGCTGCCCAGTAGGAGCTTAATGCAATTGAGTTGGATTCTCAGGGTCGTGAAAGTCTGTGGGCTGTAAGCACCATCAGCTGCAGGGTCGCACTATGATTGTAGTGGGCAACTGGGAATACACTCACCAACCCTGGGAGACTTCCTCAGAAAAAGGAGGGAAGGATCCTTGGACTGAGTAATGTTATCTTTTTGAAGCATTTCATGCAATTCTTATTAGGCTAAGATTCTGATAAGATCATTCATCAGCTATAACCTATGGCTGTTAGATTTTAAAGAGGCAAGACTTTCACTATTTGGTCTTGGTTTTAGTTTTTTCCTCTCTATAAAGAGTTTACCTTGTTGTGTTTCTGTGGATACATAATGACTCAGATACATGCGTGACATGAGACAACTAGAGAAAATGGATGAGGCTAATAATAATAAACAAACCCAACAAAGAAATATGACTTGGTTCCATCCCTTTTCAAATATGTGCTCAGTGGCATTGTCTTTTTGTTTGTTTGTTTGTTTGTTTGTTTGTTTGTTTGAGACAGTGTCTCACTCTGTTGCCCAGGCTGGAGTACTGTGGCAGAATCACAGCTCATTGCAGCCTTGACCTCCTGGGCTCAAGTGATCCTCTCAGCTCAGCCTTCTGAGTAGCTGGGACTACAGGTGTGTGCCACCATGTCCAGCTTAAAAAAAAAAATTGTAGAGGTGGGGTCTTGCTATGTTGCCCAGGCTGTTGTTGAACTCCTGGGCTCAAGCAGTTCTCCCACCTCAGCTTCCCAAAGTGCTGGGATTATAGGCACAAGCCACCACACCCAGCCAACATTCTGATTTTAAACAGACAGCATAGCAGATAACAAAAGCAGGAAACATTTAGTTGTCAGAGCTTGTTCACCCCTTAAAATGTATACCAAAGGGTAAAATAAAATCCTGTTCTGTATTCTAGAGTAAGTAGCCACTGATGTCAGTGGAGCATCTACTTTGGAGCTCTGTAGATAAGTTTCCAGTGTAGTCACGGAATGGAAAACTCTGTGAGATGTGTGTATCTCAGATGGGGAGATGTGTGTATCTCAGCTGGGGCTAGGTGATAGTATGTTGAGAAAATGATAAGGAAAGGAGATGGCACTCTTCTATGGAAATGAATTTGCATTCAAGTAGAAAGTGTGAACAACAGAAACAACACTGAGCTGGAATCCAAGGTAGTAGTCCTTACTTTTCCATTAGGCAAGTCTCTGAATTCCTGGGACCTTGGTTTCCTACCAGAAAATAAGTGGATTGGGCTAACACTGCATGGCTCTGACTTCCCATTCACCTCTGCGTACACTGTCCAGTATGGTTGCCTCTAGTCAGATAAGGCTAGTCTATATTGGGATATGTGTAGGAGAATAATGAATGCTGGACTCAAAGACTTAGTATGAACAAAAAGAACATAAAATATCTTCATAATTTTATAATATTGATTACATATCAAAATAATATTTTGGGTTTGGAGGGTAAATAAAATGTATTATTGTTAAAATTATTTTACCTCTTTTTTTTCCATGGTGCTACTAGAAAATTTTAGTCTACAATGTGGTTCATTTATATTTCTTTTTGGATAGTGTTGATCTGTAGGATTCCATGAAAAACAAATCTTCCTTTAATTTCTACCCCATTATTCAGTTGGTCTATGAGTGAGCACATATTCATTTATTGTTTATTTTCTTGTTTATATTCTCCTCGTTATTCCAAAATAATTTGTTTACATACAAAAGTACATATGCTACAACAATATAATTTATTAAAAAGTAAATTGAATAGGGAAAAGTTAGATTAAAAAGTAAGTAAAATTGTTACTTAAAATACAACATCTTCAATAACATCTTCATAGTAAGTATAAGAGTGACCTTCCAGTGAAAGCCAAAAACACAATGTCAGTATGGTTAAAAGCCTGGGTTGAAATCCCACCTCTGCCACTTACTTCTTGGACAGGTTTCTTAACCTTTCTGTACCTCAGTTTTCTCATCTGTGAAATGGAGACATAGACACACACACACACACCCGCCCCTCACATACCTCTTCATGTTATTAGGAGGATTAAGATGGTCACATTTAAGTACATTTCAAATCCTTAAATAAAAATGTCTATTGTTATCATTGTTTATTAAAGCAGGTTTGATGGGAAGGATACAAAATGACATTCTTCTTGCGTATTTTGCTGGCAGTCTTGTTCATCCAAGGATGACTTTTGTTATATCTTGAAGAATGAATGGGCTATATGGATTATACTTCAGGCTGTCCTTCATAGGCTATTTCTCTCAAAGAGGCTTTAGATAAATCATGGCATGACAGTGAGTTTGAAATTATATCCTATGACAAGTACCTGGAGGGTCCGCTCTGCCCCTGTTGCTGAGTAAGAGCAAAACCCCTGCTTAAGAATCATCTGAGCTGGCTGGAAACACACCTTTTAGAAGAATTGACGGAGATGAGCACATGTGTGTGAGTAGAAAAACACCCCATCTCTGCCTAAGCCTGGCCCAGTGAATGTAGTCATTTTCATGGAGACCTTTGAATAATGTCAGCTTAGCCCTAGTAGATCGGACTTATTCCCCATAACTGTCTAGCCCATTTTTAGCTGCATTTATCAATTTAATATTCAGTTTTCTTTTTAAGTACAGTATTTCAAATGCCTGAAGCCTGACAAACTTACATTCTTAACAGGCAAACACTTTTCCATACTTAAAAAAGCTCTTGAAAATCTAATAAGTTACTGTTTAACTGTAGTGACTCTAAACGTCCCAATGTAGTTATCAAAGTGCTTAATATATTGTGTGTTTGTTAAAAACTCAAATTTAAAATGAGTTTAGATCATTAAAATGAGTTTAACATTTTAAGGTGGAATCAGTGGACACATTTCTCTTTCAGATTTCTATTCATACAAATTTCCTTAAACACCTAAGCAATATATCTGTTATTCTTAAACTTAGCATTTATATTTTGATAGTATGGATTTTATTTACATGATCCTCTTCTATTTCATTTTAAACCCTTCCAGTATGGGGAAGACTCATTAAGGGAATAGTTTCACCATCTCGAATGATTCAGAGTTGAACACTACAGTGACCATCTCAGATGAACTATTATTGATTAGATCAGAACTCAGGATCTGGGAGCAGGATATGTCTGAGTAGGGGGCGGGGGTTGGCCCTGAGCTTTAGATGGACATGTTTCTCACAGCTGTTATCCATTAGGGTCTCTAGATCCCATTTAGATGAGGCTAGCTTTACAACCTCAAACTCCTTGGTGGATGTTAGAACCTTATAGAATTACTTCATTCGATTTAGGTAAATACAAGTCTGCAATCTTCCTCTGGTTGCAGCTAATTTTCTTCAATTAATTTCTTTTACTCCTGGCTTAAATTCTGTATTTCTTTTATACTTCATCTGTTCTGGCAGTTTCTGAACTCTTAATGATATTTTGATGACATCCAGTTAGATGCTGAATACTTCACACACCTGTATTCAAAGTTAGAATGACAACAACAAAGATCACCTTGGAATGTTTAGCTGGCAATTTAATTTTGGGGTGCCAGCCCCAGGATACACTGGATTCAAGATATATGTAAATGAGTTCATTACTTATAAGAGATATTACATAAACCATTTAAATGCCAGGAAACAGCTACCTCTGAAATGGTATCTTTGGATTATGAAAACTGAATTTGAAGCCATTCTTTCTCCCAGTTCCTAGGAGTGACGTATGATTCTCTTTTTTCCAAAAATGATAGCAAGCCAGTAAATTATAGCTAAAAAAGAAGGTGAAGGGAATATAGACTATCCACCTATTTTGATCCACTGGAAAAATTGTTTTCAGATTCATCAAGCGTTCATTTCTACCAATCTCAATTTTGGGGAGAAAGGAAGATGAAAAGGAAGGAAGGAGGAGGAGAAGAAGAAAGGGAGGGAGGAAGCAAATAAGAAAGGAAAGAAGGATTTTGTGTTATTCCTAATGGATTTCTCCACAAAGTGAAATAGACTATAAGAGTGGTCAACATGGAATAACTGCTGCCAAACCCTTTCTGCTTCTATTGTGGGCCCAAGAGTTCAATTTATTCAGAAGGAAATTGACATTTATTTTAGAAAGCATGTCTGCTAAGCTGGTAGGTCTGTAATTTTAAAGTAAAAATTTCGTTTTTTAAATGAATGTTCTCTAGGTCCGAGAAATGAAAGCATACCACTCACTGTTCAGTTCTTTAAGGATACTAGCAAGTACCCAGGGGTTACATCAGTTCATGGGGTTTTAAAATCACAGATACTCACAGAGGAATGAGAGATACAGGATACAACTTCAGCAGGGGCACAGCCAAGCCTCATGGGAAACTGAAAAATATTCTTCAAAATATCCCTGAATCTGGTGATTTGCCACTGTAGAGACGTAGATGTCTTCTCAGAAGTGGCCTCTCGTTGCCTTCTGCCTGGCTCTTCCTCCTTCCTGTCTATTACTTGGTGTGCAAAGCTAGGGAAAGAAAGCCTCTGGGTATCACCAGAGGCCCAGCTTCCGTGATCTCCTTCACCGCACATGTAAGAACCACATGGCCTCAAGACCCTCCTCAGTGCTGGATGCACAGGTCCTTGTGGAATTATTAGTCTTGAATATTTTTCTGACAGTGAAAATGTTGTGAAAGAGTTTAATTAGATGTGACCTTCAGATTTTTTTCTTTTCAAATGTTGCTTGGACAGGATTTGGACTACCAAAAGTCCTTTTCAACTAAAGCAATGGAATGACCACAAGTGGAAAACGATTCTTATTTTCTCCCTATTTGTTTTTAAAGGTAATAGTGATTGTTCTAAAAGCATTGTTACAAAGGCTGTTCACTGGGAGTAGGACAAGATTGTCATGCTGTCATTAATCATGGCCTATTTATAAACTTTAAAACAATATCCATATATTTAAGCACTACTATATTTTATTGCAAATTGTGGATGAACTCTTTTAAAAATTCCCTTGATTCAGAAATCTGTAACCAGAGGGGATAATGATCATCAGGTCTAGTTTTTGCTCAGAGATACCCAATTATAAGAGTATGGGACTGCAGAGAAAATATTTATATGTTTCTACACAGCTAGAGCTTGCTAGGCATTTTTACTAGAATGTGGAACCTAAGCTAAAAAACAAGCCTCAGAAAATAAATTATGAGGCTGAGTGTTGTGATTCACACCTGTAATCGCAGCACTTTGGGAGGCCAAGGCAGGAGTTCAATAGCATAATAAACCGCTATCTCTACAAAAAATAAAAAAGTTAGCCAGGCACGGTGGCACACGCCTATAAGTCCTAGCTACTCTGGAAGCTGAGGTGTGAAGATTGCTTGAGCCCAGGAGGTCCAGGCTGCAGGGAGCCATGACTGTGCCACTGCACTCTAGCCTGGGTTACAGAGCGAGACCCTGTCTCAAAAAAAAGAAAACAGAAGTTGAATTGTGGGTGCATAGATAGTGAGAACTCCAGAGAGATTGACCTCTGCAGAGGTAATGTGGTTACATTTTAAGGAGACTAAGTGGAAGAGGGGGATGAGACCATCTCCATGGAGACATTCCTAGAGTTGTAAAGCTGGAGCCACTAGTCATATCTTTCCCTAGAGACACATGTTTACATCCCAAAGGGTCAGAGCCCAAGATCCTTCCCAAGTTGAATTCACATTAAGGAGATAAGATTCCTCCCTCCACCCTCCCCAGAGGCTGCAGAGGGGACAGCTTTCCCTCTCCTATATAATCAACCAGATTCAGGTTTTTGGAGTTCATCACCTAGAGTGTAGACCATGTGTAGGATGACATCTGGTTCCCCCAGCATGCTGATCTCAATATTTTATCAGAACCTCACTGACTTCTTCATTCTCTTTAGTTATCAGTCTTATAATCCCTTTACATTTGTATCTTGCTTTACAGTTTACAAGATGCTTTTACATTTATGTCCCATTCGATCCTCACAATAATATTTGGAAATAAATGGGAATTGTTAGGTGTTATACTATTTATATAAACTGGAAATATATTTCAAAATATATTTGAAATGAGATGTAAGAAGACTGAAATTCAGTATACATGTGGTGGGACAGAAGTTGTCTGGCTGTGGTGTCCAGGCACTTTTAATTGAAAGGGAATCTCTGTGTTATCGTGGTATCAGCAGCTGTCAAATAATAGGCATTCCATCAAACGGCAAGGGTGACCTCTTCCAAGATGCACATAAACTGCTGCCTGTTCCTACTTTGGTTTCTGGTAGTTATTTTTTCTCTTAACCAAAAGATAATTACAGATATGAAAGAACCTACATTAAGAAAAAAAAAATCTGTTTTCAAACTGCATTCTTCAAATGCCTTCGAATCCTTTAAATGTTAAACAATAAACATAGACCATTGACAATTTGTAAGCACTTTCACATATTATTTAATTCTTAACAAACACATATGAGATACGTAAAAACATCCACCTTTTACAGATGGAGAACTAAAAGCCGAGAGAAGGCCTGAGACCATGTACTTAGGAGGTGGTAAACCCTGGCCCTCCAAGTGGGAGATGAGGACTTCAGATCTCCTACGCCTCCTGTGAAAAGGCACTAAGATTCTGGTGAAAAACCAATAAACTATGTGTTCCACCTAAAGTATTTTGAACCCTGAAATTTCAAAATTATTTAAATATATCATTTTCTTAAGTCTCAGACCCTTCGGAACACAAGTCCAGAGGAAGACAGGAAAGAATGCTGCTTATGAGCTAATGTCCCTAGCTGTGAGGCATGTCACCCAGATAAAGGGAATGCAGTGATGATTAACCTAATAGCAGTTCCTAAAAGACTGTGCCCCTCCCTGATTATAATTCATCTACGTACACTTATTAGGCACATTTTATAAAAATTCACCATGGCAATAGCAATACGAAAATGTTGATCATTGTCACAGAATCCATTTAGAGGCAAAAAGATAACTATTAAGATTAGTGTTGTAGTCAAAAGTGCAAACTTTTTACTCTGTTGAATAGAACAGTTTCTCAAATTGTTGCTTCAAACTGTATTCAGAGTCCTTTGGTTCAGTAGGTCTTTTGTCCGCCCTTTCTTTATCTAACACACCCATTCTTTTCACAAAACAGGATCTTCAGAGGCAGACTGGAAAACTGGACACCCAAGCCACGTTCAACAGCTCAGACCTCCACTCGTTCCCCTTGCATGCCTTTCTCATGGTTTAATGACAGCCGGAAAGGATCCTATTCCTTCAGGAACCTGCCTGCACCTACAAGTTCCCTTCAGCCTTCTCCTGAGACTCTAATTTCAGATAAAAAGGGGTCCAAGGTAGAAAACACATGGATTACAAAAGCAAACAAGAGAAACCCAAATCCCTCCTCTTCTTCAATCTTTGGAAGGCATTCTCAACTTATGTCTGTAGTCTGGATCCAAGAAACCAATGTAATAACACTGCAATAAACAATGCATGGTATTTCTTATGTGGGGAAAAGAAAGCCTCATTTAACTATCACCTTCTTTAATACTGTTTCATTGTAGATTGTACATTACTCTTTGATTTGCCTGTCTTTTCACATATTGCTATTTAATCTCAGTTTGACAGTTAAGCCATGCTGGGAAAGATGCATTTGAATCATAGAACAGAATGATAGATCTGTTTACCCAGTATTCTACTTTAAATTACATTACTAAACTATTTCACTGTGCTTCTCAAGATTTACTGAAAAGCAAATAAATTTGGGACTGAATATGAGTTCAGTACATCTAAGTGAAACTCTTTAAAACAAACCAATGATGACATAGCATCCTTAGTTATTTCTTCTTTTAATATCAAACTTCTGTGTTGAACAACTGCTGTATAATTCTATCACCAAAGTTCTTTAACAGAATTAGGAAATATATGCATGGGTGTTACTTGTTTTTAAATGCATGATGGTTATTTCCAGCATGACACTGCAAACCTTATCTAACATTTTATTGAAACACATATGGTGGCTAACTTTCACACGTTGTTTGGTCTCCTTTTATCTGTGTTCGCTTTTCTTTCTCAAACAGAAACGTGATTAATGTTACTTGAATTTAATTCTTTTCAGTTTCAATTTAAATCTTTTCAACAGCTCAAAGGGTTTTGACTGGGGTACCAAATGGTAATGTTCATGTTAAATGTCCTGCTGCTTAAATGTTCTGCTGGCCTAGCTCCATGTGCTCTAACCTAGACTTCTTTTCTGAAGTTTTAGCAAACTTTGGAGTTTGTTCGGTACTGAATTCTCCAGCCTCTGGCATGGTATTTATTTTTGATAACCAACTAAACCCAGTGTAAGGGAACCTAGTGGAAATCTAACAGTCCCATTCCTAAGGAAATGGAATAGAAACAAGATGGTGTTGGTGAAGTGCTTAGAGTTCCCGGAAATCCAGCCGTTTTAGAATTACTAGCAAAAGAAGTTTTGACAGCAGCACATCACTTTGGTCTGGAAACATTTTCGGTATTGGATCTGAGGCATCTAAATGCTATTCGAAGAATTCTGCCATTATCTTGCACTGTAGAGACTCCAGATTTGGTTAAAAATGTTTTTACAAGTGCAGCTACGTAGTCGTTGTTTGATTTTCATATCCACTGAATATTTTAATGAAGTTCTGGGGAAGTTTTATTTACACGCTCCCACCTCCCCCACCCCCAGGTGATTATTTGGAAACCTGTGTCTGTGCTGTGTGGCAGCCTCTCTGATGCTCTGCGGGTGCTGTGAGAGAGTTGTATTTCAGCATGTAACTACTAGTGTATTGTCAGGCTGTGACCTCCCCCAGAACTCATCATCTTGAAGGGTACATCCAGGAGAGGATCTGCCATTTCTCACAGTATTTATCACGGCCAACAATAAGCGATCCTTCCCAGGGGGTGCTCTAGCTACCTTTCTAATATGAATTGCCATCTGTTCCTAATAACTCAGCCTCTCCACACCATCTTGTATTTTTACTTACACTGTTACTCATCATGATTAGGGTCAAAGAAGATAGGCTTATTAATATTATTCCTCTGAGCAGTTGCAGAGGATAATGAATTCTGTACCCTTGAAGAGTGATTGAAGAATTGTCTCTCTAAAACATCTATCCTTTCATCACATGGAGAAAGCACCCAGAATTCCCTCAACCAGACAAGGTGCAGCATTCTCAACCGCTGCCCCATTGAAGGTCATCACCAAATCATACATGAATTTCTGCTAAGATTGTTTAAAAGAGCCCTTTTAGAGCTTGTAGACACACCTACCTCTTGCTCACTCACTGCACTCATTTAACACTGAGCTTCATTTATTTTTACAGAATTTTACCTTCAATGATGACTTCAGTCCCAGCAGTACCAGTTCAGCAGACCTCAGCGGCTTAGGAGCAGAACCTAAAACACCAGGGCTCTCTCAGTCCTTAGCACTGTCATCAGATGAGGTAATTCCAGGGCACTATGACAGAGCTGCTTTGTCAAATCTGACGTTTTACCCATGAACCATCACCAGGAAAATGTTTTTAGGGTAGATATTGCATAGAAATCATCAGGACCATGGTTTATATTTAATTTGAAGTCTTCATGATTTCTCTCCCTCCCTTTCTCAACAGAAAAGCAAAGTCTTGTTCTTAAGCTTTCCAGGGGCCCCTTTTACACGTATATGTAAACACACATGATGGGGAGGCTGGGCAGTGCAGAGTTAAACATGGGGGAACAGCTCAGAAATCACATAGAAGTTTACTAATTACTCCTTTCTTTTTTTCCTTGCCTCCCCTGACAACCACCCTCACTCCAAGATTCTGATACTGCCTCTGATTAGGGTGAGGTCTCTGATTGAGAATCAATAGTTTTGATAAAGAGGGAAAATAGCATGAGAACCATTTATTTAAAAACAAGGGTCAAAATTAGTATTGCTACAAATTATCAGGAGATAAATGTGTACAAGAGAGTCAGGAAATGAGGTTAGTGATTTAGTTCCTTGAAAAATGGAGGGAGGACAGAAGGCACCATAAATAAAGATATTTTTGCTCTAAATATTTGTTCATACTATTTCTTTCTAACACAATTTTTTATTCACAAAACTTTTTTTTTTCTTGTAAGCTTTTCTGCCCGTATTCTTCAAGCTTGGTGCAATTTTAATTTTATTAAAATTATGTACTATATATGTTGTGTCTCCTGTTTCTGTAACACTTTTCTTCTTGATTCTTTTATTGCTCCCTCACTCAGAGCCTGGATATGATAGATGACGAGGTGAGCTATCAGTGAGCTGTGTGTGGTGGCTTGTGTGCTATTGTTTGAATGTGTTTTTTCGCTCTTTGGAGATGACTGAAAAATCAGACAATACAAGAATACCTTCCTCTGTAGTGAAGGGTTTCCTTGTGTTAAATAGCTTTACTCTCTGCCTTTGTCATATCTTAGTTTAAAAGATGTTCCTAACTTAAGAGGATCTCCGCATTGCACCTCCAAAGTTCCTTGATTTCTCTTCCATCACCATTACATTGACATGGTCCATTCTTCTTCCTCTCCTTTGCCTTCATCTCAGCTTACCCTATCCCTTCTTCTGTGTTCCCTGTGTGGGTCACCAAGGTGACTCCTGTCTTTCCTTCAAGACCTATCATCACCTTCATCTCCTCTCAGCTTAGTGGGTCTAGGAACCAACCTGTCCCTTTGCACTATTAAAAGGAATATTCTGCAGTGGACAGAGCCAGAAATTTAGAATAAACTCCTAACTATTGAGCTCTGCCACTTACTAACTGTGTGATCTTGGGCAGATCACATAGACTTTCTCAGCCTCAGTTTTCTTGTTTCTTTTTTTTTTTTTAAGACAGTCTCACTCTGTTGCCCAGGCTGGAGTGCAGTGGCACAATCTTGGTTCACTGCAACCTCCACCTCCTGGATTCAAGCGATTCTCCTGCCTCAGCCTCTCAAATAACTGGGATTACAGGCATGCGCCACCACCACACTGGCTAATTTTTGTATTTTTAGTAGAGAGGGGATTTCAACATGTTGGCCAGGCTGGTCTTGAACTCCTGGCCTCAAGTGATCCACCCACTTCAGCCTCCCGAAGTGCTGGGATTACAGATGTGAGCCACCATGCCCAGCCATTTCCTCATTTCTTGAAAGTAATGATGGATATTATATGCCCTACCTTCCTCACAGTTTGCTTGCTGCTCGAGTGAAATAATGGTTGTGAAACTTCCCCTAAGAAGGCTTGAGAGCTTAATGCTCTCCTCTCCCAAGTGAAAGATACCTCAGTATTTGTTAATATGTTTTTACAAAATTCCAATGTCTTATTAGAGGATAAGTGATGCATTGCATATAGAAATTTATGAAATATTTATTTTCTACATCTTATAATCTGTCCAGACTGTTTTGATGTAAAAGCTTGCAACATTAGTATATTTTCTTCAATATTAAACTTCCTACATTAATAATGGTGCTTTTTTATTATGGGGAATTTCTAAACTTCTAAAAACATAAAAACATATAGGTAATAAGTATTTTTTCCAACACCACTAGAACCATTAGCTTATCATATTTTGGTTTAAACATAAATGTGGCTCTCATAGGTTAAGAAATTCCTTTTGATAGCATAATATGAGCCATAGTATCTTGGTCCTTTAACAACACTACGTAACATTCCTATCTCAGATCCTTGATGATGGACAGTCTCCCAAACACAGTCAGTGTCAGAATCGGGCCGTTCAGGAATGGAGTGTGCAGCAGGTTTCTCACTGGTTAATGAGCCTAAATCTGGAGCAGTATGTATCTGAATTCAGTGCCCAAAACATCACTGGAGAACAGCTCCTGCAGTTGGATGGAAATAAACTTAAGGTAAAGAATTATATGTCTGTCTTAGGTTACCAGGTATAATTTGTATTACTCATATCACCTAAAATGTTTTCATTAGGTAAGAGCATTCTGCATATCTGAGAGGTAATTCTCATCAATATTCAGCAGAAAGGATGTTGAATTCTTTCTGAGTAGTAAATGAAGTCTCAGAAAGTCTATCAGGGGTTCCAAATCAAATGGTAGGCTGCTGATTAGGAGAGCGAGGGACTCACTCCATTGCTTCCACCTGGCAACACATGGTCCATATATTAACTCTCCTTACATCTGATGTAGTATGAGTTTTAATAATGGCCACTGTGGACTTTTTCATCACATTAGAATTAAGACCCAGATCCACGAATCTTCTTTTCCTTGTTCATTTCTCCTTCACCTCCACTCTTCCTTACACACCACTCCCAAACTGGGATGATGTTCTCCCCAGAAGTTTTTTCCCCAAATATGTACACACATCTTCCCTCCCCTCCATGGCACTTTCATTTCCACTTGTCCAGTCCATCTCTCTTAGAGACCAAGGTGGCATCCATCCCTTTGGGAAAGGGAAAAAGGAGCTTACAGCCAACTCCATGTACCCCCAAGCCCCACCCCCGCCTCAGCCCCCTGCTGGGCTGACGGGCAGACGAGTATCTCTTGACAATCTTGAAAAGGTTAGAGATCAATCAATAGCTTGTGAATATGAAGGCCCCATTGACAAGGCTGTCCCTGTTGGGGAGATAGATAGATGCATCCCGCTGTTGATTCTGAAGGTCACAAAACATTTAAAGTACATAAGCAACTCCCCTTATTCTGAATTCTAAGTTCATCGAGCAACCTCCTCATTATAATCAACTTCCTTTATAGGTCTGCCTACAGGGAAAGAATGGCTAGTTATGCTGACACGAGCATTCTGGCCCCAAAGACATTTTTGGTTCTCATTGTAATGAAAACATTGGCAGAAAGGAAGCCATTTCAATTCTTCTTGCCCTTCTTGGAGCCCTCTGTAACAGCAGGTGCTCACTCCTATGCTTTGAAAATATTGATGAGTTTAGCAATACCTTTACCTGTAAATGTCCACAGCCCAAAGGTTGGAGAAGTAGAATTGTGCCCTTTTTCCATTCATTCACCCATTAATTACTAATTTGGAAAGCATTTAATTAATGAGCTTTAGGGTATACTTTGCAAGGGACTTCAAAGAACAAAAGAAAAAATAAAGGGTAGCCCCCAGTGTGTTGGTTTTTAGCAAATGTAACTAGTTCTTCCTCTGTTCTTACCTCTTCAATGTTTGAATTAGTTTACGAACTTGGATATATGGTATGTTAACATCATCAGAGGGCTCATTGGTTTTCAAATTCAGTTTGTGTGTGTGTTTCTTTCTTAGGCTCTTGGAATGACAGCATCCCAGGACCGAGCAGTGGTCAAAAAGAAACTCAAGGAAATGAAGATGTCTCTAGAGAAGGCTCGGAAGGCCCAAGAGAAAATGGAAAAACAAAGAGAAAAGCTAAGGAGAAAGGAGCAAGAGCAAATGCAGAGGAAGTCCAAAAAGACAGAAAAGATGACGTCAACTACAGCCGAGGGTGCTGGTGAGCAGTAACACATACCCTCTTACAGATGATGGAGATGCTCCAAGAGAAGTCCCCACCTCTTCCTGCCCTGCTCTCCTCCAGAGGATGAAAAAGAAACTAAATGATAAGGGTAATGCGGCTCTAGGCCGGCTGAGGAACTGTGTTGAATAACTGCATTTTCTGCAATAGAATGCACTCTTAATTTTAACTACTAAAATAATCCCAAGCCACCTTTGGTTCATTAACAAACCAGAGATTTCATTTAAGTAGCTGTGTTTTGCTCTTCTCTTACTTACCAACATCTTGTGTTGTGTTGGGTGTGTTTTGTCACTTGGAGAACTAGTGTGACCCCACCCAAGAGCATGACACACCCTGGTGTTGTTAATGGAGCGCCGTGAATTTTCAGTGTGGGATCCTGAAATGGCAATTGCACATGTCTGCATGGCAGAGAGCACCCTGCCATGAGATCTGAGACCAGTACTTAACTTCTAGGGCTGCAACACCTACTCCAATGTGTGGGAAAGATTTGCTCTTAATTCGCAGTCTGGACAGTGAGACCACCCCGCTGTGGAAACATGGGTGCTCTGCTCTGTAGTTACCTACTAAGGGAAAAGGCAAGCAAGTCATTCTGCTTGCTAGGCATCAAAAAGAAAGAAAAGAAATTATAGCTATTTGTTAACCACTGAAAAAAGCAAAAGGCTTAAGAATGTGGATGTGGGTATTACCTTGGGGTTCTGAGGGTAATATTTATCCTCTAGATACAGCTGAACAAGAAAGAAAAAAATCAGACATTAATGCAGCCATGGGATATTGGGATCTGTTGACCTTGCTACTGCTGTGTGTTCAGCATTTCAGCAACACTGGCAAACACAACACAGTTCCTCTTCCCCCCACCTAACCCAAGAAATTGAACAGGGAATTGATTTTTAAGGAAACCACCATTTTCAGGTTTCCTCTCCTGGGGAACATTCTGGCTGGTCTTCAGCCTGCCTATGTCACAATCAGGAACTCATCACATATTTTCTACTCAAGATTTCCCAGGTGGGCTCAGTTAGTATTTTAACAAATGTACTTTTAAGAAAAATAGAAATACCAGTTAGAGGAAACTGTCAGTTAACATTTTAGAGAGATTTTGAATGGTTTTTCCGAACCATTCCTTTCCATACTTCAAAGATTCTCAATTTTACAGAAAAAGTTTGTTTAAGGCAGTGCATAGGATACACTTTAGTAGTGGGGGAAGTTACACTAATTTTAAGCCAGTATTAAGGATTTCCATGTTTCACCAAACTAAGTCAAGTGCAGGAGACTGGGGCAGAAGAAGGAGAAAATAAACTCGTTTTGAGAAATTTCATGTGATGAGGGTTTTTTGTTTTTTATGCTCATGTATCTGGTTCTCTTTGCTGCGTTGACTCTAAAAATGAGGTTATCCACTTTCCAAAGGACAAGTTTCAGAATAAGACTTTAGGCCACATGAATTCTTGGACAGTATTTTACTTCTTTTACTTTATGGGAATCTCTGCTCTGTTCCCAGCATCTCGTATCTTCCACTAGAAGTATTCCATATTTAGAGCCTCAGCAAGGCTTTTGAGTGTAACAGATTAAGGGAACTCCCTTGTAGCCCCATCTTGTATTTTAATAACAGTGTGATTTTTTTTATCTGAAAATCTGAATTCAGAAATTATCTAAACTGGACATTTTTAATTCTGTTTTACCGCCAAGGCCTGTTTTCTTTTCATTGCCAGAGTATTGTCGGTTATGCATCAGCTCTTTTGTCATTAGGTACAGACCATTCATTCAATCCTCAGAAACGCTGACATGAAGTAACATTGTGTTTTACAGTTATCAAAGTCACCATTATGTTTTTCTGTCTGTCTTCATTAGGGGTATGATAATGAAACTCCCATATTGGATACTCTATTAATGTCTTGAGATGTCTGGTGCTTTGTTATTTTTTAACATGAGAAATAAGAAGCCACTATTAATGAGCGATACAATTTGGCAAAACTTTTCAAATACTAAAACACTAAATTAGTAAAAATCTGGTAATATTAGTGCTTGCTATTGTAAATTTTTGCCATTTTTGCTTATCTTTGGGAAAAAAGTGACCTGGATCACACTGGAAGTTTCACTGTATTCAAGAGTAGAAATAGAAGGATGATTATCTTAAGTTATGTTTACACTTTGGTAATATTTGAAAATGGATGTATATACTGGAAATGTCTGTAAGTGTCTTGTTTTTGCACCTAATTTATGATCTATTATATTGCATTTTCTTAAATATCTTAGAAGTATTTTTCTTTATAACTTTGTATATTGAATGTTTAGGTAAATGTCCAACTGACAATGTTATAAATCAAATTCTTATTCCTTAAATCATTTAGTATTATAAGTATTTTGATTTTTTAAGTTAAATTATAGTAATTTTAGGCCTAAATGAGTTATTGTAACATTACCACTTAAAACGGATGAAATTGTAAAAGTCATTTGGTTTGATTGCCCCACAAAGCATAAGATATAAACTGATTAAGGGTATGAAAGCAAAGTGAAAGACCTCGGATCTTGTGCACATTTTGTTTTCCTATTATTTCTTTTATTGACTGTAGTGCATGATACCTAATCAAGGCTCCAATGTCTTGCACAATTCCTACTTTAATGCTAGTGGTTTTCAGTGTCCTTACAATTTAACACAGAATTGTTATTTCATCAACCTTAAAAACTGCAGTTTTTTATTATCAGAAAATGAACAAAAAGGGAATATCTGGTTGCTATGAACTGTATTCCCTAAAGGAGAGCTCAGTATGATTCTAACAATAGCCAAAAGTGTTTTGGGGTATAGGTTATGCTTTGTTGGGAGGGAATGTGTGGCGAGGAGGCCAAGCTGCAGACAGAAAGCATTGTATGAGCTGTATCTGGGTCAGGGTTTCCCATTAAAGGATGTTAGTTTTATAACAGATTACTTTGTTTAAGACCATCTCCCTTCAAGTAACTCACAGTTTATGTAATACTAATCTCATTCTTTTTTTACCTGAATCAGGAATTTTCTGCAGAATGTTAAGTTAGGGAAGAAACCTCATTTCATCCATTCTAACACTCCTGATGAAGTCCCCCTTTAGTTTCATGACAATAAAGCTGTTCTGTGGCTATCATCCTTTAGCTGGGATTGACATTGATTTCACACCCTCAACATCACAAGCTTTTTTAACCCACAGCAGTTCATGATTGCAGTATGATAGGTACTAAAGCCAAACTCAGCTTTCAACTGGCACAAAATGGGACTGTCACCTTTTGCTCCATTGTTGTTGGAAACAAAGTGGCAAGAGGGAAAATGAGGAACCAGATTTACCTTTGCCACTATCTGTGACCCTGTAATCATCACTAGCCTGAAATCTTAAAATATCCCAGTCCCAAGCTACAAAAATGGTCACAGGTGGTTTGATCTAGCACCTCGGCCATTAGAGTTTGTGCTGAAGACAAATTTGTCTGGGTTCATTGTGCACCAGAATTAACATGTGCTTGAAAATTGCATTTTATAAAAGGGAAATGAAAATTTGCATTTATATAGATTCTCTGATTCATGTTTAAGTGTTAAAGGTTATGCAGACTAAACTTCAAGAGGAGATCCAGTGTTTAACAATAGTGTTCTAGAGGATTCTAAAGGAAGCTGCCCCAGCAACCCTGAGAGAACCATCTATACTTTGGATATGTTGTAGCCCCATCATTACACTGAGATATTTCCATTTGAGTAACTAAAGGTACTCCTGACAGAGCTGCAGATGAGGGGCATTTTGGTGGGCAGTGGTCACTAGGGTTCACGTCACCTACTTAATGCAAAGACCTTAGTGGTCTCAGAATGAAAAGGTAAAATGGAAGAGAAAAGCACAGTCCTTTCCTGTCTTTTCAAATTTACTTTTTATTAAGGATGTACCTGTGCACTATTCTAAAGCTAAGCATTTAAGGATAAAGTCCAGAAATAAAATGTCCCTATTTTCTTTTCTTTTTTTTTTTTTTTTTTTCTGTCATCTGTCACCCAGACTGGACTGCAGTGGTACCATCATGTCTTACTGCAGACTCAAACTCCTGGGCTCAAGTGGTCCTCCTGCTTCAGCTTCCCAAGTAGCTGGGACTACAGGCATGTGCCACCACCCCCAGCCAAAACATCCATATTTTCTATTAGAATGGTTTACATTATGATGGGGGATGGGGAGCTGGGGGAGGGCTGTACATTCCCAAAAGAAAGTAGTGTTATAGGAAATCCAAATGCGCTTCAGTGATTCACTCCTGAAAAGCAGCCTGGGTATGTTGGCAGATTTTGTTTGCATTTGTCTTGCGTATTTAAAGTCTCAGGAAATCTAGTCTTGGTCCAAAACACTGGAGAAAAAAATAACACCAGACAAAACACATTTGAGTAACTTGAAGTAGCAGCATAGAATAGGCCCAACTAAGAAGTTGGAGGGGCAAAGAGAAAGCCGACAGAATCAGCTTCTCCTGGAGAGTGAAAGCATCAAGTTCTATTTATGGTAGACAGAGGGTCCTTATTTGCTTGTCCGTGGTGTCTATGTGGGCCTATTGAGGGAATGGTAGTTACTTGAAGGTTCACATATGTAAGCGTGTGGACCCAGCACAGTCTGTGACCTGATTCCAGATCCTCAAGAGTGGAGAAGGAAAGAAATATGATGATTTCCTATGCTTGACCCTAACCCAACCCCAAAACTGCTAGGGATTCAACAGTGAGTAAGATGTATGGAATACGAGAACAGATAACTTCTCAACAATGTGCATGCCGTTTGTGTAGATGTTCAGCTACATATGTGTGAATATCACTCCCACCTTACATGTGCACACACACTGCAATCACATGGCATTAAAAAATATATTGTGTATGGAACTTGGCGAGGTCAGTCAGGACCTGGAGCTGTAATCATAGCCTTATTGCCACTTCTTGCGTTGTGTATACATTGAATGGCTCATAGATTTTAAGAGATTTTTTTATTGTAAGTATTTCTACTAAATGCACTTATCCTTCTATATGTTTATATATTTTGGTAAAATTGATTTATCAGATACTTAGTATTTTAGTAAGAAAATTTCCTCAAATATTTGGCTAATGCTTTGATGTCAAGACTGCATATTGCTGAGTTGGAGCTCAGAAGAAATGTATGCAGCTAAAAATTGCACTGTGTGTTCTTGTGAATTTGCTCACAATTCTAAAATGACATAATTGGTGGCTGTGATGCTTAAAGTCACTGCCTACTGGCTCTCTTATGATGAATGTTGACATCATATGATCATTTATTTACTTTTTGTGCAAGCGATGGCATTTTGGTTGTTGCCAAAAACAACACAAGTGGTTGGGAGTGTATGTTGTTGGAAGGTGTACACCTCTGTTTCTTTCAGCTGTATTATTTATACACCCAGGTTTTCTGTTAAGGATGTAATCATTCATTCAAGAAAGAACAATTGGCAAGAAATAATTAAATTACCTTAAAAAGAATTAAGAGGCACTCCAGCCAGATAACACCTCCCAACAACATGAAATTTAGTTAGTGCTTAGTGAAATTCCTTAAATATATATATATGTATATGTTTTCTTCAACATTAATATCATAACTACTGCTTTTATATTTTTTAATGGTGTTGCAACCACTTGTACACCTGCTACACCCTACTGACAAAACTGGGCAGCTGAAAATAAAAGAGAATAAATTCTATTCCACTGTAAGAAGTTGATTTCTTTTCAGCTTTCTTTGTATATCAGTAAAGAACACGAATTGTTTGAAAATAATTTTAAGTCTGATAAGTATGGATAGCATGTTACCTAAGCTTTTAATTTGTACATTTTGATGTCTGATCATTTGCATGGAAGAGACAATAGTGCCACGTCTGAATTGTTCTCTTGTGCTTGGTTAATATGTACTTCTCTAGATTGTTCAAAAAGTTTCAAATGACATTCCTTACTCTTTGGTTTTCAGAGGCATTCAAGCAAAATATCACAGTGGTCCTTTGTTTTCTGACCAATCTAACAATACCTGTGATTAAATTTAATTTGTTAGTGTAAATAAATTTCTTGCCAATGAGTATTATTGTTGTTAGACAACGAATGCAATAAAAAGAAATACTGAGGTCTGTTGAAGCAATTTTTTTTCCCTCTTCCATTTTCACCTTCAACTAAAACAAGCCTTGACTGGGTAAACCTGTATCAATTGTCAAAGCATATCTGTCAATCAAGAGCAAAGTGCACATTTTTCATGGAAATGAAACTAAGTTTTAACTGTGGTAAAGTGTAAATTGGCAGCTAGAAATTACATTTGAAAGCACAATTATGGAACTGGGCATAAAGTTAAAAGAGCAAAGCCTGCACTCGAAGCTTCCTCGCCCGTCATTTTGTTCCCCTGTCGCTGCTTCACCATCAAAGTCTCTGATATCTCTCAGCCAGGAAAACCTCTGTGACAAATCCATTAAGTAGTCAGTCTCACATAGCGAGGGGCAAGCTAAGGAAGAATCAGGACCATCATAGAGTATGGGGTTATTTTAAACAATATTATTTCTAAAGCCTTAAAAATTCAGAAGACTTGGATATAACAAGTGAGGGCTATTAATTTCATTCATTCTTACACACGCAAACTATAATTTATATGTGACTAAACCTATGTCAGTGCGAAAATTTAGATCTGGGAATCACAGAATACATGAATTAAGCTGTTTTCCTCTTTTTCACAATGTATGTTATGAAATTTCTAACCAAGCCATGTCCCTTTTTGAGTGATCTTGAGTATGTGCTGTGTCAAATTGGATAGGCTTTTGTTTCTTCAGTGGAATTTGCTTATCTATCAAGAACAAGAAAGAACAGAATGTGGTCATTTTATTGAAGATGTTAGGGAGCCTAACTACTCAGGAAATTCTTTCTTTCTAAATAATGAAATATGTTGGGGGTGTTCCCTAAGCATCACACTCATTGATAATTTCAGGACAGTCTTTCAGAGAACCCAGCATCCTGGGCTGTGAGCAGCATCTCAGAATAATTGAGCCCATGTAGGGCACGGGATAATATGTCACCGGAATCATGAGTAACTCCAATCTTGCTGTGAAGAAAGTGGTTTTTTGAAAACAAAATGTTCCTGTTTATTACTTCAAGTCAGTGATTCTTCTTAAACTGTTGGTGGTTCTCAATTTATTGGCAAAACATTTTCCCGGAAATGCCAGACTATCATCATAACAAGTGCCTTAGAAAAACTTCGTTTCTGGCTGGGTGTGGTGGGTCGCACCTGTAATCCCAGCACTTTGGAAGGCCAAGGCGGGTGGATCACCTGAGGTCAGGTGTTCGAGACCAGGCTGGCCAACATGGTGAAACCCCGTCTCTACTAAAAATACAAAAATTAGCCGGGCATGGTGGTGTGTGCCTGTAGTCCCAGCTATCCGGGAGGCTGAGGCACAAGAATCTCTTGAACCTCGGAGGTAGAAGTTGCAGTGAGCCGAGATCGCACCACTGCACTCCAGCCTGGGCAACAGAGTGAGATTCGGTCTCAAAAACAAAACAAAAACAAGAAAAAAATTTGTTTCTAAAGTCACTGCCTTAACACCCCGAAGAAGTAATTCATCATGAAGGTTATACCTTCAAATCAGAAAAACAAATAATGAAATGTGTAACCTTTTTATATATCAGCTTCTATAACAAAATGATAAAGTCATGTTTTCTTCCTAGTCGTGTCTCAGTAGATAGCCAAAGGGGTTGTTGATCTTTTCTATTTGTTTGTTTACCTTTCTATTATTTTTTTTTCTTTTCAGCCTCCACAACAAGTTTAAATATTAAACAAAAACCCACCAGCACTACCACCACCTCAACAACAGTGTAGTCTTTGGGGACACTTTTAGCTTTGCCCACGTCAATTATGGGATTCATTCTGTATCCAATCATCGAAGTGAACAAACTTCCTTTAACCGAGTCAAAGACACTCAAATGTACAATTTGTGCCAAGATCATACTCATAATTTTCAGGTGTGACAACACTCCCAAGAATTTTAAGATTTTCCTATGTGTCATTGCAACAGGAGAATTGAAAAAGCAAGAGTACAAGGGGAGTTGGAATAATTCAGGTTAATATTTACTGAGAAAGTCATATATCGAAGGGAAAATGGGAGTAAGTCTGACTGCCATAGTCAGACTTACTATGTGCGTGGAGTAGAGGGGAACTTCATAATGCATATGTTTTCTGGCCTGTGAACTGGAGTCCCTGGGTGAGTACTGGAGTTCTAAAGACACGTGAGCTAACCCTGCTCCCCTGTGTCTTCTGAACAAGACATGGCAAGGCAGCGATACACACATGTGCTTTCAGGCAACACATGTTTTAGGGTAAGTACTTTTGGGGTCACACACTGTTATTTAATATCTGACAATTGACATAACTGATTTATCCATTTTAGTGAGAAGGATTTTTATGGTAAATGAGGTTTTCAAGTATTCCAAGACTGATTTGATAGTGTATTCTCAAAAAAAAAGCCCTACACATCATATCACTCCCAGTTAAACAGTGCTTTGATGCTTCATGATGTCCACATTTAGGGTCAACATTCATTGTTCAGCTAAGAACACTGGGTCCTTGGAATATGGCAAGCGGTTGAAATAATGGCCTCAGTTTCTATGGCATGGGTGCAAATCGGTATGTTAGAGCTCACAGTAAAGAGCTTTGTGAAACACTGTGCCAATCAGCAGTTTCCCTTTGTACACAGAGGCAACTGTACTGCCTTGCAACACTGTGCCATTTTCTGCATAAACCTGTGTCACTTTAGGTTCTTCTGTTAGAATGTTCTGGATTTGAAGCACCTGTGGAAGAAATAACATTGGGTTAATATTTTTGTTAAGTCACTTAAAACAACCTTATGCATAATAGGGTCATCCTCCATAAGAAGCCATATAATCTTATACAATGAGATAAATCCTATTTTGTTCCAAAATTACACTTAACACACCTGTTCCTTCATTTGGGAACAGGTGGGTACTGATCTCAAGTGATCTTTAGCAGAGGTGGAGAGTATCTAGACCTACAGGGATGAGGCAGGAAATGCAAATGAGCAGCGCATCCTGGATGTGGGACATTAGGGAGAAGTGGGGATTTCAGTAAATGTGGAGGGAGGAAGCTGTTACTCAGTATGATGGTTAATACTGAGAGTCAACTTGATTGGATTGAAGGATGCAAAGTATTGATCCTGGGTGTGTCTGTGAGCGTGTTGCCAAAGGAGATTAACATTTGAGTCAGTGGGCTGCGAAAGGCAGACCCACCCTTAATCTGGGTGGGCACAATCTAATCAGCTGCCAGCGAATATAAAGCAGGCAGAAAAACATGAAGAGGAGAGACTGGCCTACCCTCCCAGCCTACATCTTTCTCCCGTGCTGATGCTTCTTGCCCTCAAACATCAGACTCCAAATTCTTCAGTTTTGAGACTCAGACTGGCTCTCCTTGCTCCTCAGGCTTGCAGACAGCCTACTGTGGGATCTTGTGATCAGGTAAGTTAATACTTAATAAACCACCTTTACATATATATATATATATATCTATCCTATTAGTTCTGTCCCTCTAGGGAACCTTGACTAATACACTCAGCAATAGCCAAACTGTTGCCATGCAGTAATTAAGGTCCGTTTTCATGTATTTTCAGGTAAGCCAGGGAACTGGATGTTTACACTTAATTCCTGGTTTTTAAAATGCAGGCAAGAAAAAAAATGTGGCCCTCAAAAAACCATATCTCTGTACCATACTCATATGTTCTGAACTTAACCTCCTGTCTCTAAATGTATAAGATTTTGTAAGTTCAGTTTCCTTCACTTAATTGAGGAGAAATGTGATTGTATCAATAATAACAGTGTAGTATCATGTTAAGCCAACCATATGAAATAGCCAATATTTGATCATTCTGGCTGTAAAAAAGAGCAATAGCGTGTGATACAACTTAGTATGACAAGCACTACACTGAGGTGGGAGACCTGGGTCATGTCTTGGATCTTCCACTCACATTTGTTTCTCATCTGTAGAATGAAATGGGTGGGACTAGATTATCTCTAAATTTCCCTTCAGCTCTAACTTTCTATTATTAAGCCTTTATGATAATATATAATGACTTGAAGAAAGGATATCTACATCACAAATGTGGCAGACTGTGAAGGCCACTGCGTGGATATAAAAGGGTCTGTGGGAACATTCAAAATGACCTCTTAAAAACAGCTGGCACCAAAGACAGATGTCTTAGGAAATTGCCATAGCATTAACATGTAGTAGTTTCAGGGAAATAGTTGATGGTACACCTTGGCTTAGCTAAGCTTCTTGTTAATAAAACTAAATCACTCTTCTAGGGGCAGTGCATTGGATAAGGAATTGTTACTACTTTTTGCTATTCCTTTGCAGATCAATCATTAGAAATGAAGTATTTTTTCCAGAACAACAAACCAAGTCCATGCTATAGCAAATGACCCAAGATTACTAAATGAGCTAACAAGCAAGAACAAATTAGAATCTAACATTCTGCTCAGTTCTGAGCATTGAACACTCCACAGCATACATTTCTTCAATTCTATTAAGCATACCATTCAGCAACCCTAATAGCTAAAAACTAGCAAAAGGCACAAAGGGTTGCCATTAAACATGATCACAATTGTCCTGCAAACCTAGAGATAAAAGGTAAGAGAGCCATAATGTAAATGGAAATACACATTTGTTTCTTTTTTTTTTAACCCAAGAGATGTGGGCTTTAACACTTTTTTTTTTCCTGTTGGGCAGGTGAAATGGACTCATAAAACTGACCTTTAACAATACACAGCAGTAGACAAATATGTCAAAATGATATCATATATATGATGTAAATAAGAAGTATCCTCAGTAGATACTGAAAACTCAGTAAATGTGCAAATACCTATATTGAAGTAGGTTGCAAATTCTTACTTGTACCCAAAATAGTTCACTGAATAAAGACCGTGGACAAAAAATGGGACCTTTGAGTACTGTGACTAAGGTGGAAGATGAGATCTTCTAAGCCAGAATAATTCCAGCTATTTATCTTGCCACCTGCAGGAAGATCTAGAGAGGCTGGCCAATGTGCTCCAGGACTGGTCCATTGCATGGACCTGTGCGTATACCGCCACACAGGAAGGGGGAGTTGAATAGGAAGGCAGGTAATGAATGATTAAACCATAGCAGTATGGCATCATTATGTTCTTTGAGGATCCCTTAACCAGAGGCCAAGTTCCTGTCAGGCAACCCTCTCCACCCACCACCGTCTACCTGTTCTGGCTTCTGGTATTCATTTCCTCCCTCCCTTGCTAGCCCTGGGGTACTGCATTATAACTCTGTTGATTACCCTACACTGTGTCCACACATTTTGTGTATAGTCCTTTGATTAAACTCCCCTCAAATTATCCAATTTAAGTGTGCCATGTGTTTCTTGCCTAGACTCTGACTAAAGCACCTCCAAAAGCCTTCATTTCTGATCATTTGGATCATCTATCCATGTCCCCCCTTTTATTTGCACATAGAATTGAGAATTGGCCGGGCACGGTGGCTCACGCCTGTAATCCCAGCACTTTGGGAGGCCAAGGCGGGTGGATCACAAGGTCAGCAGATCGAGACCATCCTGGCCAACAGGATGAAACCCTGTCTCTACTAAAAAAAAAAAAAAAAAAAAAAATACAAAAAATTAGCCGGGCATGGTGGCATGCGCCTGTGGTCCCAACTACTTGGGAGGCTGAGGCAAGAGAATGGTGTGAACCCAGGAGGCGGAGCTTGCAGTGAGCCAAGATTGCGCCATTGCACTCCAGCCTGGGCAACAGAGCGATACTCTGTCACAAAAAAAAAAAAAAAACCAAGAATTGAGAATTATGTTGTCAACTGAAAAAACAGTAGCTGGGAATAAAGTCACTTATCTGGTTCATTTTTAAAACTTACCTCTGATGCAGGAGGATTCTCTGAGTCATAGAAGAAGATTTTCATGCCATTGGGATGGCATCCGACCCAAAGGTCTCCTGTCTCAGGATCCACAGATATGTTATCCACGAGGGTATTAAAGTCAAGGGACTTAAAAGATTAAAAACAAGAAAAGAACAAGACATAAAGTAAAACACAATTGTGATGGAGCAAAATATATCAGAGAAAAGTTGCCTCTTGTCCTTGGTCACCACGCTGCTGCTTCCAAGGATACAATTCTGCCCCATTTCAATAAGACTCACAAAATTCCTCTGACCTTTCATCTATGCTAGTATTTTGTCAGTTTCCAGGGCAGAATTGGGTAGGGTGAGGGTACAGAAAGCCAAGAAAGACTGTTAAAAGTTAGACAAAATCATTTGTACCAACATCTGTGCATGAACCTAAAACTGAAAAAAAAAGAAGTTTTCGGTGCATCATAAAATAGCTCCTTCTAAAATGGCATGTGCTAATGATATTTTTATAAGCATTCAGAAAACAACCAGGAAATGTAGATTCTTTCTCAGAAGAATATCAATGAAATGTGGACTCTTTAATGGCTAATCATAGGCTGTGCAGCCAGAGAAGAAATGATCACCCGGGGTCTCATTTTTGCCTTGTAGGTGAGGAAAAGTTTGCTCTTTAGTTTCCTGATGTTATTCAACTCCCTGTTCTTCTGCTGTTTATTCTCTAAATATAAGTTGCAAGCATTTGATGACTGCACAGATTGCTGTCGAGGCTTTGTACAAGGATCATAAATAATATCAATGATTCTTAATTCCACCATTCATCATCTTGGCTGCCTTCTACTGGGGAGAAATGCCATCTATTTGTTTACCTCTAATTCTCAGTTGGAGAAATAATATCTACCATGTACCTCAGAGGCCAGCATACCTCAGTGCCCAGAGAACCTGTAAATAACTGGTCATGACTCATTGCAAAAGCCAGGGCATGAGCAGACAGCTGCAGAAAACCAACGTTTCCCTGTGCCTCCTACTCAAAATGAGAGCTGTTCCTCACATGCCCAAGGAGGGATTAGAGGGCTCAAGCATCATGGCAGAGCCTCAATCTCGCCACCATGCAGAGCCATCAGTCTTTCTTACCCCAGAGACAGGCAAGACAGGCGGCTCCATGCTTTCTCCATCCCTAAACCCCTGTCCATCCCAGTGTCAGCACACCACTCTGATACCATAATGTCTTTAAATGAGGAAAATGTTTGTTTCAGGGCTTTGCTCTTATCTTTGGAAGCAGTACAGCCAATTGGTGAATTCCATGGCAGATGAAACCTGAGATGAGAGTGGGAGTTGGAGAAGGACACAGAAACCTGGGGTCCCATTCATTCAAGACACAATTACTGAGCTCCTACATGAGCTCTGCAAGGAACGCAGCACCTGGAGAGCACCAGGTACCCAGCAGACACAGCTCATGCCATGGAAGTGCTGACAGTCTAGCAGGGAGCCTGTTCTGAGTCCAGCAATGAACTCTTTGCCTTGCAAATAAATAATTCCTCTCCATGCTAACTCATGCAAGACCCCTGCGTATGACATCTCACACTCCCACAAAGGCAACTCGAAAAATTCTCATTCCTTGGTCAAGAAAACATAATAAATTATTCTCTTTGGGAAAAACAGAGTATTCTCTGTTAACAAATATTCCAGGTTTTTGCGCATTGAGGTTCATTGAAGTGTGACTAATTCATTGACTAAGTCCTGGAATCTTTTTTTGGAGAGAGGACAGAATTATTTCTATCGTGGTAAAATATATATAAAATTTGACATTTTAACCATTTTTAAGTCTAAAACTCAGTGGCATTAAGTATATTCACAATGTTGTGCAATCATCATCACCATCCCTCTCCAGAACTTTTAATCAGCCCCAAATAGAAATCCTGTACCCATTAAACAATAGCTCCCTATTCTTCTCTCCCCCAAGTTCCTAGTAATCACCATTCTATTCTATTTTCTGTCTCCATGAATTTGCCTGTTCTAGGTACTTCCTATTAGTAAATTGTACAATATTTATCCTTTTGTAGCAGCTGGCTTATGTCATTTAGCATCATGTTTTTCAAGGCTTATCCATGTTGTAGCAGGTATCAGAACTTCATTCCTTTTTTTTTTTTTTTTTTTTTTTAGATGGTGTTTTGCTCTTGTTGCCCAGGCTGGAGTACAATGGTGTGATCTCAGCTCACTGCAACCTCCGCCTCCCAGGTTCAAGTGATTCTCCTGCCTCAGTCTCCCAGGTAGCTGGGATTATAGGCATGTGCCACCATGTCTGGCTAATTTTTTGTACCTTTAGTAGAGACGGGGTTTCACCATGTTGGCCAGGCTGGTCTTGAACTCTTGACCTCGTGATCCACCCACCTCAGCCTCCCAAAGTGCTGGGATTACAGGTGTGAGCCACCGCACCCGGCCAAGAACTTCATTCCTTTTTAAGGCTGAATAATATCCAATTGGACATAAACCCATCCACACCTCATCACAAATTTAAGAATAGCCTCAGCTAGTTTATCAAATTACTTGGCACTCTCGGGCATTAATTAACTGATATTAATTAATACGGTCTTTCAAAAGAAAGAATAATGTGACAATTGATGGATAACCTTTTTGGGGTTTTCATGATGGGAGACAGGCCTGGTCTGTTGCTGAAACTGGCCTTGCCCTCAGTCTCGCCCTGGTGAGAGCAGAGCCTTGACATTCTGTGGTGAATGTCTGTTACATTGGGTTCTATTCTCATAAAATTCTTTAACTTTTGTTTTACAGAAATACCTGTTGTTAAAACCGCAGCTTGTTTTTTATTCCCTTAGCCAGTATGAGCGTGTGAAATTCCATTTTACTTGAGCTAATACCAAACTAGCCCTGCCAGTGATTTTTAATGTCAAACACGATGTTACATTTGATGTTGCTTTAAGGTAATTTTCTCTGAGTGAGGCCCCTCATGACAGTCTCTCAGATGTGCTGACAGGAACAGTCATACAATTGGCGCTGACAGTGCTTCCTGCAGTGGGCGTTTATGGCAGGAAAGCAACGTCTTGCTGTTTTTCGGAGGTAGAGGGCTGCTTTCTTAGGGCTCTAGTTTGCTCTTGGTCTCTTTTTCCTCTCCTTTGTGTTTTCACCCCTTTTGACTCCAACCTTCAGATGACCAGAATTGGTGGGGGCAGGAGGTGAATCCCTGAAGCATGCCCAGCCCCACCGCAGTAATTTAACAAGTATTTGTTAAGTGCCAACTAGGCAATGCGAATTGTACCAGAAGCATATAGAAAAACAGCCTGTCCTTGTGGAGCTTACACCCTAGTTGGGGAATCAGGTAATAAAGGGGATGAATAAAATATATAGTATGTTAGCAATACGTGCTGAATGGAAAAATAAAGCAGGAAAGGCGAGGGAAAATACGTAGCAGGAGGGAGCAGTTCCAGGTTTTGAAGGCCGAGGTGACGTTTTAGTAAAAATGAAAGGAGATGAAGCAGGGGGTCATGGAGATCCGGAGGAAGGTTTCTCCTCCTAGCAGAGGGAATAGTGCCCCGTTCTGAGACAGTGGCAGGAGACGTGGGGCAAGGACACAATGGTTGGAGCTAAAGGCAGAGAGGTGAGGGGCAGCCAGGTCACCTAGCAGCCATCGTGAGCGCGTGGACTTCATAAACATTGTGGAGAGCAGCCCTGCATAAAGTACAATTTGAGACTATTTCTTGGCTGTTCCATCAACGTAGAGGAAAAAAGAGAAAGAAAAGGGAGGAGAGGGAAGGAAGGTAGAGGAGAGGGAGATCAGAAGAAAGGCAGGAAGGGAGGGATGGAAGGAGGATCTGGGAACACAATGCCAAGCTTAAAATTTGCTAGAGCAGAAAGAATGCAAGGTTCATGGGTGAGAGGTGGGGTTTGCTGTTTGCCACTCTGCAGTTGAGTAAAAATGAACAACAAACACATAACCAAGCTAATGACTCTTAATAAAGGAGTGAAAAATTGGTTCTCACCCACTCCAATTAAGCAGTCCTTTTTTCTTCACATTTAATTTCACAAATCAATTAGAATCTAATTATCACTCTGCAGACTTACAGTGTTAATACATCTTACCTTCAATGGAGTTAAAGTCCAATTAGCATGCTTTTCATACACATGAATCTTATGAGCCAGCAACTCAGCTATGTAGATATACCTTCAAAGAAGAAAGAGCTATATCAAAGTACTGGAAGTAACACAACTTGAGAGATTAAGATGAAGTTGTAATAACTATTCATAGGGAAGAACTTTGCTTAACGAATGGAAAATGGAACCCATCTCAAACACACTAAATTCTGAAAGAACTCAGTGAGTTTACAGTGACAGAGGGGTTTAATCTCTGAAAAGTTGTTTCTGAAGGAGGGGACATAGTTGTCCTTATCACTATGGAAGGAACTTAGCCCTAACACTAACTTTTAGTATCTGGGAGTAAAATGCATTACAGTGTTTCTCTTTTGGTTTGACAATTTAGTGTCAAGCCCCAGGTTCTGCATTTCAGGGGCTAGTGAGTTCTTTCTCGGGAAAGTTGCAGGAAAGCCCTTGGACAACAGCCCCTTGTTTTAATCCAGAGAAAATATGAGAGAAGAAAAGCTGCTTGGCTTGGATTGAGAGAAGTCTTCCTCCTCTTCTGCCCTGAGTGTGGTCCTGACCCTGTGGCTTTAGTCATACCCCACAAAGATCTGGGGTTAGTCTAAGCACTGTGCATCCCCCCAACAAAAAAAAAAAAGAGAAATTACTGCTCAATTATCTTCTATTTTTTGAAAACTGGTCTATGATATGAATAATTAAACGCTGTCCCTGTCCCTGTTGCTCTCGCTTGCTTGCTTGCTTTTTCTTTTCTTTCTTTCTTTATTTTTTTTTTTTTTTAAAACAGAGTCTTGCTCTGTCACCCACGCTGGAGTGCAGTGGTGCAATCTCAGCTCACTGCAACCTCCACCTCCCAGGTTCAAGCAATTCTCCTGCCTGGCCTCCCTGGTAGCTGGGATTACAGGAGTGCGCCACCACGCCTGGCTAATTTTTGTATTTTTAGTAGAGATGGGGTTTCGCCATGATGGCCAGGCTGGTCTATGACCTCAGGTGATCCACCCACCTTGGCCTCCCGCAGTGCTAGGATTACAGGCATGAACCACCACACCTGGCCCCTGTTGCTTTCTCTAAGCATATGTTACTGACTCTAAAATCCTTGATGATGACACAAGATGAGAAAGGGCATATATATGGATGGATATAGATATTTCATGTATATACCAATGCTACCCAAAATGCAGTCTCCAGACCAATGTTGGTTTGCAAATTGTTTGTTGTAGCTCACCATGAGATAACATTATAAATCAAATACATCACTAAGCACACTGCTTAGTTAAACTGACTTGTTTTTCACAGTAATACTTTCTTGATGAAGGAAGTATTGCCTTGATTTACATTTTGGTACAAATTCCTCATCTTGTCATAAACCTGCACTACTGACGTATCTATACCTGCATACTATTCAACTCATTATACACTCACATCTTTACTCAAAACAAAGCTATTCAGACATATCAAATCTTCATCACAGTTCCCCCTCTTAAAATGTACTTTCTTTCCAAAAAGGAAATAAAACCAGTATGCCTTCACAATGAAATTTTTGATTTGATAAATTTCACCCCCTGAAAAATTAAGACATTTTACATTTTTCCTAATTTTATCTCACTAGGGTAACATGTTAAAATGTATCATATTACTTAAAAAAAGAATATATTCCAAGATATCTCCTGAGAATCTGAGTAAATCCACTACATTTCACAGAGTTCACATACTTGCCATCAGGTGAAATGTTGATTCCATTAGCAAAATCAAATCCTTCTGCCACCACTCGAACTTCACTTGGACTATAGTAGACAACATACGACCACGCTAAATCCAAATACATCTCCCAGGATCGTAAGTAGGGGTCAAGAAAATAGTGATCATTTGTGCCATAAAAGTGCTCAGGTCCCACAGCAACAATATCATTCAAACTGCAATTAAAACATACACACACAATATATAAGGTGAAGGTATTGAACATTACAGGATTATTAACTGGCATTCCTCACTGTCTATTCCTAAAATCAAGATATGGGATGGAGCCTTCGTGCTAGCTACAATGGAACACAATTAATATGAAATTAGTCCTGCCGATACAATCCTTAAAGACAATCATTGGTCTAAGAAATCTGAGGAGGTGATTATAGCACTGTAACATAAAAATCCTATTATATGTATCTTAAAATAGTGTTACGTCATGTGTGTGTGTGTGTGTATCTGTGTGTGTCTGTGTGTAAATACACTAAATTCAGTAGAAATTAAATTAGGCCAGAAATCATTGTCAGGGCAAAAATGTGCTCACATATCTGGGCTCACATAGAACTAACTCCCATAAGAAATTGAAAAAATGCTGAACCAGCAGCCTGGATACTTGCATTTTAGTTTAAGCTCTGCTACTATTAGCCGTGTGATCTAAGAAAAATCAATCTTCTCACATGTCAGGACCTCAGTTTTCTTATCTGTGAAAGCAGGATGATAGACTGGTTGATCTTCCAGCCTTAAGATTTCGTGATTCTAAACTGAATGAAATGTCCATGAACAAGAATGCTCAGAAATAGAATGCTATGGCTTTTTTTTTTCCTTTCTGATTAGGATTCTCTGTTACTGAAAATATAAGATATATGAGTCTATTTTTCTGCTTTAATAGGTACAATAGGGAACACATAAGTGAGTCATTCTTTGCTGATTGAGGTGATGGAAGTTCCCCAGGGCATGATCTGGGAGAAAATTATCTCTGCTCTATTGCAGAGGCGTCATGGCCAGCGCATCAGCTCTGACGCAGCTCTGAGCTCTCAGGCAAGTTAGACGGGCATGCAGAGCCTCAGTTTTCTCATCTGTAAAGAGAGGTTAAATGATATTCTCAAAATCATACAGCTCATTAGTAGAAGACTAAGGGTCAGGATCTTAATTTGTGGAGTTGCAGTGGGAATTACAATGAGACAATGCCTGTTGTGTGCTTTGCAGGGAGCATGACATTCAATAAACCCTCAATCAATGCTAGCCACTATTACAACATGAAAAAAAAAAAAGGTCTCAGAATTTAGGATTAGTCTGGGTGGGCTCCAGACATAAATCTACAATCTGATTTTACTCTCTCTTTTTTAAAAGTAAATTTCTTAAATTAGTATGCTGGACTATCATTTGTCTGTTTTTCACAGAAAGGGGCAGAGTGGAATGGTTTAGAGCAATAGCTTTTTATTGCTGAAAATTTACTACCCCCAGGTGTAGTAAAATAAGTAAATAAATAACAAATTTTTAAAGGGTAATAGAGTAATAGCTTTGAAATCTGATGGACTTCATTTGCATCCTGACACTGCTTGCTATCCTCATAATGTGGGGCCACAGCATTGTCACTAAATTTTGAGCCACTATTCTGAACCTCTGTTTCTCTGTATACCTTGAAAGGCTAGAGTAAGAATAAAATGAAATAATGAATGCAAAGGCCTTCACACCATGCCTGGCATACAGTAAATGACCAATAATAACAGTTGTGATATATGAATATTAACAGGTTTAAATTATAATAGATTTAGTTATTGGAATATTAATGTTATAAACAACCATAAAATACAAAGAAGAAAATACACACAGCTAATCCTTGGGTTGAGAGAGCAGAACTCTAGTTAATTACGGCACTGTGGTTATTTTCAGTCTCCAATGCTGCCTAAGACCAATATTTTTGCAACTGGCTCAAGAAAAAAATACTCCAATCCGGTAACGTAGACCAATCTGAGATTTCCAAGATTAAATGTTAAAACACATAATTTTTTTCACTATTTTGTAGAGGTTTAAAGCACCAGCTCTGAACTCATGTTACCAGGATTAGAATCACAGCTGCACCATTTACTGATGATGTCATCTGGGGAAACTTAACAATTAGGCCAGGCCTCAACTTTTTAAAAATCCAAAATGGATATAATAATAACACCTAATTCAGAAGGTATTTGTAAAACATCAATAAAATAATCTGAATTAGTTAGTGTAGCACCTGACTTACAGAGAAAGCTCATTTATTAGTGTTATCATTTGCCCAGCTTCTCCATTCTACATACTGTTCTCTACTTTAAATCTTGGTGTTCTTCACATTCTCCACTCCGTGACCTTATTCTCTCTCCAAAATATATTTGTTAAATAAATGCATGAATAAACTCTTCCACCAAAAGCTGTTCTCTGAACTTTTACTCATCTTGGTGGGGCAGAAGATGACCTGAGCTGGGGTTCCTACTTGGCCACTAGTGAGTTGATTGGCCTTCATCCAGTAACTCAATTTCTCTCCAATCTCATTTTCCTCATCCTCAAACCACCAGATAAGAAAGAAGAGGAAGGGGTCCTGGTAACACAGAGTGCACACTACATACCAGGCCCTTAGCTAGGTACCTGCAAAGAGTACAAATCTAGATTTACAAATATGGAGGTAGTCAAATGCTGTACATAAATTATATAAAAATAGGTTGGGATTCTAGAAAATCGTAATCAGTTGGAGGTAAATGTTTCAGAAGATAGTGTCGGATTGTTCTCCTAAATCCATCACTGGCCTTACAAGCCAAACCTTCACAGGGCATGTGAGGAAGTTGACTGAGATTGGAGATTCTTGAGTGTTTTATTTCACCATATGTTACGTGAACAAGGTGCCTAGGGGGGAATTGAGTGTTACCACAGATCTGCTATTGCATAAATTTTGTGCAATCAAACAGCAGCGGAGGCAGTATAAGGAGGTCTTAGATGCACTTGATTCAGGGTCTCCTCTTGGGTCTGTGTTTCTAATTCATGGAAACATCTAAGAGTCTACTTTTTAATATAAATAAATAAGCTCATGATGTCAAATTTATCTATGAATCCTGTTTGGGTTTGAAATACTAAGTCTGGTTCTGAAGAAGAGGATTTTTTTCCTGGTAATAACTTGAATGGAGATCCTGAGGCCAGGAGCCAGCATCCAATCAGCTCGAGAAACAAGAGAGGAAAAGAATGGGTCATCTCTGAGGGGCTTGAGTCCTCAGAAGGTTCTTCAGGAGAGCATGTGGAGGAGTTTGTGATCATTAGAAATGAGAGTTGAACAGCCATACGTACTCTGGCCAAAAGGAAAAACTAAAAGTGGATTAACTATCCGCTACAGCTAAAGGAAAATAGAAATGTGATATATCTCAGTACTTAGGCAGAAGTTTATGTCTGATGGTTTTTAGATGCAAAAGCGATTTTTCTTCTTCTTGAAATTTAAACAACTCCACTGTGGACTTGGCATCTGGATGGTTCACCACCAGGAGGTACATGGCATTATCTGAGAGGAGATTAAAAACAAAAATGAAACATTAACTAAGCTCTCACTGTCAGCCCTCTCTCCAAAAACCAATTTCAACCCATCTCCAGCTAGTAGTTAGGATGTCAGGCAGATGGAATATTTTCATCTGTTTGTAGAGAGAAGCATTTGTGATTGCTCCTGTTCCAAACAAAAGTGGCTCAAGGAAGAACAAGTGACAGTCTCTGAAAACTCAAAACTCCACAGGACAAAAAAAAATTCTCAAGAATGAGTATCACTGACACTAAAACTCCAAAGAACCCTTTAAGTTTTCCAGTTCAAATGGTCTCCACGAGATGCACAGTTGTGATGAAAGGGATAAAAACCATGGGAACTCCCAATATGAGAAGGTGTGATCAGGTATAATTTACACAGTGTGAGATGATACATTCCATAGAAGAACATCTGAGAAATAGTAGCAAACAAACAGAAGCAGCTTCCTTGGATAAGTGGGACTTTAAGAACACAAAGGTGACCAGTCTAAGTGGTCAAGAATGTGTGATCAGAGTTGGCAAGTAAAAGAAGTTAGATTGTGGTCTTTGCCTTAAGAAAGAGTAGGTCTTTTGAAACCTCTGACATGATCAAATTGGCGTTTTTGTTTTGTTTTGTTTTGTTTTGTTTTTGAGACGGAGTTTCAGTCCTGTTGCCCAGGCTGGAGTGCAATGGCGCCATCTCGGCTCACTGCAACCTCCGCCTCCCAGGTTCAAGCGATTCTCCTACCTCAGCCTCCCAAGTAGCTGGGATTACAGGTGCCCACCACCATGCCTGGCTAATTTTTGTGTTTTTAGTAGAGATGGGGTTTCACCATGTTAAGATGCAAAATTTGGCAGGTTGAATTGAGAAGATTTGAACAGAGAAAGCTGCTAAGATGCTTTTCATTACCCCATTCAGCAAACAAGTGTTTAATTTATTTTAGTTGGCGTTAAATGCTACAAAGGAAAAATACAACAGGATAAACGAGAGAGTAACGAACTATTATCTTCATGGGAGTCAGGCATGTTCTCTCTGATGAGGGGATGTTAGAGCAAAAACCTAAGTGAAATAAGAGAATGAATAATGTGGATATCTAGGGAAAGAGCATTCCAGGTTGAGGGGAGAAAGTGTGCAAAGGCCCCGGGGCAGAACTTCCTGGACATATTCACTTAATAGTGAGGTTGTGCTGGGAGTGTGCAAAGGCCCCGGGGCAGAACTTCCTGGACATATTCACTTAATTGTGAGGTTGTGCTGGGAGCAGAGTGAAGGCAAGAGAGAGTGGGAGAGTGAGAGGGCTGAAACCACAGGGAGCCAGAATCAGTCTTGTTAGGGCTTAAGATGAAGATCCAAGCTTTGCTCACTGGGGGATTTGAACCAAGGAGTAACATGAGCTGAGGCTACAGCAGTAATCCAGCAATGTGGAGAGAAAGGACTGGACCAAGAGGATGCCACTGGCAATAAAAGGCAGGAAAGGTCATGAGAGGCATTTGACAGGAAGAATCCAAAGGCCCTGAATACAGCTGAGGAAGGAGGGTGTTGGAAATCAAATTCAAGTGAGGATTAAAACCTGAATTCACATTTTGTGCAGTGGATTCTACTTCTAGAAATGTATGCTAAGGATATAGTCTCAGAAAATACATGTGCGAGAAAGTTTATTTTGGCATTGTTTGCAATGAGTATAAAGGTGGGAACAACCTAAATATTTGTTAGCAGATGAGCTATATTACGGTGCTCCCACACAACTGAATCCCGAACTGCCTTGGCAAAGCAACTGCAAATGTGCTATATATAAAGGAGTCCATGATGTAGTGTTTAATGCAGAAGCAATTTATAGAAGGGGTTGTGTAATATTACCTCATTTTTATTTTAAAAAGTATCCACACATCAAACACTATATTTCTTTGTACTTAAAAATATTTTTAAAATAAAACATAATGGTGATGAATGGGTGGATGAGTGGAAAGTCCATTGAAAGGGATATATATGTATATGTATATGTATGTGTGTGTGTGTGTGTGTGTGTGTGTGTGTGTGTGTGTGTGTGTGTCTTACATGGGGAAGAGAAGGAAAGATAAAAGGATGGAAAATCACTTTCAACATTTTGAGTTTAAAGTGTCTATAGGAAAGGAATCCAAATAGAAGTGTCCAGCAAGCACCTGCGGCATTAAAAGTGAATGGCTAATGAAAAGAAGAAGAATAATAATACCCCTATTTGGGGATGTCCTCCTAGAAAGCAGGCAGTGTGACACTGGTTTGAAAGTTCTAAAATAGAGAAAATATAGAGGAAATAAAAGATCAAACCTCTGGGGTAGTGCTCAGGGAAGTAGCAATGAGTGACAAAACAATGAATTGGGGAGAAAACCTGTAGTAGGATGAGAACTGGAACAGCTAGGTGCACTGCAGTATCAGGGAAGAGCAAGTTTTGTGAATGAGAAAATGGTAAACAGCATAAAAGCAGGTGAAGGAGGCTGGGCGCGGTGGCTCACAACTGTAATCCCAGCACTTTGGGAGGCCGAGATGGGAGGATTGCCTGAGCTCAGGAGTTCGAGACCAGCTTGGGCAACATGGTGAAACCCCCGTCTCTAGTAAAATACGAAAAATCAGCCAGGCATGGCGGCATGCACCTGTGGTCCCCGCTACTTGGGAGGCTGAGGCAGGAGAATTGCTTGAACCTGGGAGGTGAAGTTTTCAGTGAGCCAAGATTGCACCACTGCACTCCAGCCTGGGAGAGAGCGAGACTCCATCTCAAAAACAAAACAAAACAAAAAACAAAAGGAGGTGAAGGAAGGAAGGAAGGGAAGAGGGAAGGAAGGAGAGGGAGGAAGGGAAGAGAGGAGATTTGTTAGTAGGAACATCACTGATGATTCTCAAGGTAGCAATTTTAGCCACCCACAGTGGGGAAAGTCCAGAAGAGGAACTGAATGAGGGATCGTCTGATGATGAAATGGAGGTAATGGGTATAAACGTGGTTCTTAACCCTAGCCTGACATTTTTATCAACTGAAAAACTTTTAACAAGTACTGTGATCCAGGCCTCCCTCAGACTAACGGAATTGGAATCTGTCAAGCTGGGGGCTGGGCATCGAGTCTTTTTAAACTCTTCAGGTGCTACCATTGTGCAACTGGGGCTGAAAATTAATACAGAGACAAGGAAGTGACAGCAAATGGAAAGGGAGAAAGGGAGTAAAGACATAAAGGATGACACCAAGTTATGTTGAAAGGGACCAACATGCAGAGGAGAATTTTGAACACAGAACAGAGGAACCAGCGGACAGGAGGCATTGAAGGTGATGGGACCGGCAGAAAGCTGACCATGGTGACTTTCTGTCACTGGACCTATAGCTTACAGATGCCTTGAGTTAGAAAAATCTGTTCCTGTAAATGCCCGAGTCTTGAAAATCGTTTAAAATGGAAAAGCTATAATGATCACGGCTGGATATGATTATTATGGTAATTATAGGGATAATGTGAATGTTAGTATTTTACAAAATTAGATGCTTTACAAATGTTAAATATTTTAGCATTCTCAAGTATTTAAGTGGTTTTACTATAAAGTTCAATTAACATAGAGGGTAAGTTTAAAACCCAGAGTAAGAACATTATTCATGACTATGCTTTGTTTGAATGAGAAAAAATAATTCATTTATTGGCATGTTTTTCTGTTTTTGTTTTAAGTTTGGTTTTGGTTTTAATAAATAGTAAATATTGTTACCTTCATCTGTGAATGTGCTAATCCCATGAGGGTTAAATGAAGATACATCAAATTTACTTCCAGTGATCCCCAATTCCAACACTGTTGGATCTTCTTCATTCAGGTCCATCAGAAGTATTTTTCCAGGACTGTTGGGGTTGAAGCTCTTTATTCCAGGATACTTTAATCCCTTATAAACCATGGAGGAGAAAAATCAAGCACAATACCAGTACTTCAAATGCTAATAGAGGCGCTGCATGGCCCATGGGTTCATGTTGACTGCTCCAAACCACAGGGCTAGCCAGATGGCCACATAGGAAGCCTCTTAGTTAGCTTCTGTAATGGGTCCCCAGGAGAAGTCTTCTGGAAGCCACATGCTCCACTAGGCCACCCCACACAAACCATTTCATCCCCTGCAGCAAAGTCATATGTGCACCACACTATAGCTTCCAGCCCATGAGAAAGATCAAAAATGGAAGAGCAGACCAAAAAGGCAATTAATAATAGCCTTCAATGATATAAGCAAGGAATACAGAGAGAATATTGCTTATGGCTTTTAAACTGTTCCCTGGTAGGTCCTTGGAAGCATCTCAAAGACAGAGGTTTGGTGGGCCAGAGGAACTACTCCTTTCTTAGCCTTCAATCAAAACAATAAAGCTGTTGTTTTATATATTGTGTTCCCATATAAGATTTTGCTTGAAATACACCTTATGTTGCTCAAGAAAGTTTGCAAGACATTGCTTTGCAGGATGACTAGTCTACCATCTTTGTAAGAGAAAACTGGACTAAGTAAATTACAAGGGGTAGCAAAGGTTTTTAAATGGCTGGATGATTGTCTATCATTTCCTATCAACTCATGTTATGATCCCTAGGCCAGATGGTGGACTTCTTTTGTTTTGCACTATATCAGCTACCATAGCAATCTATATGCAGGACAGTTTCAGCAAATATGGTGGATTCTGTCTTCAAAGCCTGGGAATTGGGAATTGGGACCTATCAACAATTTTAAATTAAAGGGCTTATTCTGAAATTTGTTTAAAAATGTGAAAGTTGAAATGACCTGTGAAGTAGTATACATTAAATGTATATTTAATTTAGCAAATATTTGAATATGGCAATTTTAAGTGCTTAGGGAATAGACAATTGAGAGGAAAACAATTCTTGAATACACTGAACTCACAAAAAAATTGCTGCAATAGAAGCTAACGTAATATGGTTCAATGTAGACCGAAGAACACAAATATGCATAGAACACACATGATCATAATTATAGCACAAGTGTAAATGCATACACAATTTGTCTTTTAAACCATGACTGTTCATTTTATTTGAAAGTGGGCATGGGTATACAGAAAGCCTAAGTGAAAGACTTAAACTGCCAGTCCTAGAAAATGTTCTAGAACACAGAAAAGTGAAAGAAAACACTCACAGAGCTAATGAAAGCCAGTCCATTAGGCAGTATCTCCAAGTCTTCAGAGCCAGTTTCTGCCAGAAAAGAGAACAGAAAGTACAGGTTTTTTCATATTATTGCAGGATGTGGATCCATTTCTTTATCACACCTCACTTGAAACTGGGGCTATACATCACTCCTCTTTAATAGGTTCAAAATAATTCATTTCTTTCATTTATTCAAATTGATGAATGCGATTATATGGAAATTAAAAATATATTAATATCATTAACAAGTTTAATTAAAATTTACACTTAGTATATTTGTTTTAAATTGATGGACTAGAGCTTTTTCCTCAAAGACTGAATCCTCTTAAAGTTCATGGAAATTCATAAAACGTACAAAAGCCATGATTATTTGAAAAGAACTTGTTTTCTAAAGATACAAGGTAAATTACAAATATATGTTGATACTTAATAGTTCCAAATCAATTAAACCCTTGGAAAGCCATATTGAAGATATAAGCAAATTCCAAATAGTTGAGTTAAAATGGGGATACATTTTAGGTGATCAAGAATATGAATTTTTACTACTAATTATAAACATCAGTTAAATATTACTGTCTTCAAGTTAGTTATACTTTAAGTACATGTAAATTTTTAACATTTCAATTTATCTAGAGAAAAATGAACTATTTGATAGGTATTTATACACTTAGTGGAAAGTTTGCTTTTCAAAAACCCAGTGATATTTGATATCAATATCATATTTTTCTAGAAAACAATTGCACCATAAGATATCTAGTGAAATTTAGTGGTACTAAGTCATCTGATCTAGCCTCCTGAGCCTTAATCAACTGAGATGAATAATTCTAAAAGAACAAAAAAAAAAAAAGAAAAAAGAAAAAGAAACACCCAAAGCACACAAAAAAGCATGATCTCAAACCAATTGTCCTCAAATAACAAAGCTGGTTGGTTGGAACCAGCTGGAGAGTTGAGCCCGGGAACTCTCCTTGTTGGTTGCCTCCCAGCTGCTATTCTCCTACCGTTTTATCTTTGCTGACAGGGCCTGCCTCCCACATTGGAGGCTTGATAATTACTTTCCCAGCATCCTTTGCAACTAGGGCACCAGCCTGTCCTCCAGCTCTGACAAATAAGATATAAGAGGAAATCTGCTGAGAGCTTCTGGAAAAAATTTTCCTGTCCAATATCAAAAGAGAGATGCATAAGGAGAAGCCTTGTGGTAATTGCAAAGTCCTGTCAGAGCCTTTCTTAAAAAAAGTTACCTTTATTCACTGCTTTATCTGGCTCTCCCTCCCCTCTTCTGCCATCTCCTCAGGTTAGATTACCATGGAATCAAACATTATTCTATTTTTCTTTTTTCTTTTTTTTTTTTTTTTTGCTCTATTGATCAAACAAAAACAAACAACCGAAACTCCCAACACCTTGGCAGTATGTTGGTGAAGTCAAAAGTCAAACAACATGGTATTTATCATTAACTACCACTGACTCTCCTGATTCAAAATTTTATTTTTGGACAGAATTGAACAGGCACATTAATCACACAAACAGCAAAAAAATATCGGAAGTTCAAATGAGACCCTTCTTCCTCTCACATACATACCGATTCCTTTAACTAAATTACAGTTAGGAAGTTCTATGGGTTGTACCTCTCGGAGAGCATTAAGTCGTGTTCTGTGGGGGAGAAAGAAATAAAACACACACAAAACTATTCAGAAATTATAATAAGTTGCAAAAGTAGGCAGCCCACAAATTTCTCCTTCACTGTACTTTGCCTGAGTTTCAACTCCAGAGTTTCTCCTGCAATTTTTCCAGGCAAGGCCAGGGCAAGACAAGTGGGGAACTCTGGGTACAACATTTAGTTTTTATTTAGCAGAGGTGGATAGGTACACATAAGAGATACATAATATCCTCTCTAGGGCTCTGTGTACTTTGGCAGGAACAGGAGCAATTTCATCAGTGTGTAAGGTCTCCTAGGTGGAAAGTCCGGGTAAATGGCAACATGGTTCCAGTTTATTCCATTGATGTTTTAGAGTTGCTGACAGATGGGCAGCCTCCTACTCATCTGCCCAATCTGACTCCGCAGCCTGGACTGGGCATCTGCTTTGTGATGTAGTGCTTGAAAAATACAGCTACGTTGAAAGGATTTGTAACTTCAGAAAATCATACACAAGGCCTGCATGTAAAAAGGCACTTCACACACACAGGTGCACTCACACACATACACAGGAGCGACTTATTAGATATGAGTGCATAAACACCATAGAAAATATCTGAGTAAAGGACAAAGGAAAAATGAACAGATGTGAGAGGGCTGCCTGAGCAGAGCGAAGCTACTGATGCTGCATTTGAAACAGACGACGTTAGCACAACCAAGAGATTTAAACAATAAACTTTTTTTTTTTTTTTTAGAGAACTAGTGATACAGTATTGTCATAGCAAGTAGTGACAATTATCCAAATATCCCTAGAAATCTTATTTGGCTTCAGATAGGCTAAGAAATTTACTTGTCCTCCTGATGACTTGAACTCACAGGAGGAGGATGGGCTACAGGCAGAACAGACACGCTAGATAAAATTCTTACCGACGTGGTACAAAATGATAGGAATTTGGGGGTGATTGATCTTTCATTTATTCATTCAGAAAAAAATGAGTACATTCCTACCATCAGGCCACTGGCTATCATTTTCACTGTCTGAGAAAATCTGACCTAAGAGGCAAGGAGTGCCTCTTAGTAATCTGCTTTGTGAAAGTGCCACAGTTTGTCCTAACGTATAACCAGAGTAAAGAGCCACCAGTCTAGGTACTAGAAATACGGAGATGAATGAATAGATGATGAAGGCTTGGACTGTGAGGAGACTGTGGTTTCCTAATTGATAGATGTGAACTTAGAAAGCAGGCTTCAAAGGAAAGTTGGAATCTGTCCCATAACCTAAGAAAGGGAAAGGTATTTTCAAAATGAAAATCTGACATTATAATTGCAAATATTCACAATAAGGAAATAAAAGGGGAAGTGATAAAGCAGTGGCTTACAAACTTTTCAGACAGAGACTCACAGTAGGAAAAGTATTTTATATGGTGCAAACACCCAGCACATGCACACACATACACATACACATCTGAATCAAGCTTCACAAAACAATACTCGTCCTAATCTGTGTCATACATTCATAACTTCTCTGTTCAATTCTGTTTTATTTATTTTAAAATGTTGGTAATTATTTACTAAATTGACTTTGTTACCCACCATTTGAAAAAACTCTGGTCTAGGGAAAGTGTAGTGAATATTTGTAGCATGCCCTCAAGGAACCAAAGGGCAGGTACAAGATGTTAAGGGTGATGGTCATAACCGAGGACAACACAAAGACTGGCATGGAAGGAGAGATTCAAGGACATAAAATCACTGAATGGGCCAAGACTTGTGAAAAACACCAAGGATAGTCAAATTCACTTTTCTTAGACTCAAAACCAATGGGAAGAATACTCACGCTGCCTGACTCACAAGGGTCACTAAACATATGGGTTCACAAAAGATGGAGAAAGGCAGAACTGGTCAGCTCCTATTCTAATTCAGGCTTCTATCTCATAGAAGATGATCTCTAGCCTGGAAAACGTAGAATAATCACAGTTAAAGGGAGCCCAGGGTGGGCAAGGAGGCATTAAGTCAGCACTTGTTGATTTGGGTTCCAATTTGTGGCCCAAACATGTCATATCTCAACAGGATAATCATTACTACTATAGTTCAGGTACCGTATATGCCCGCGTTTAATCCTCAAACACCTCCGTGAGGTGTTATTTTCCCTAAGTTATAGTTGACCAAGATTAAGTGGCTTTCTAAGGCCACAGAGTTACAAAGTGGCTGAGCAGGGATTGGAATTCAAGTATGAACACAAAGCTCATATTTAGCTCTCTGACCAGGCAAAATCTACAGAGAACACTGCTTAAAAGCTGGAAGACGCACCTGAAAATTGACCCACCTGTGTTATTATCATCCAACTCATATTTTTTCTACCTCATTTTCAATTTATTAGGAAATATCTTGTCAAAGGCTTAAGTCCAAATGTTCTGGGCCTAAGAGATAAGGGTCAATGTCTGAGATATATCTCTGATTCACTAGACTCTGAACTCTGTGCAGAAACCATACAGCCTTTGCTGTGAACTTGTCTGAGTCTGCTTTGTGTCACTCTAAAGGAACATCTGAGGCTAAGCAACTGATAAAGAAAAAAGGTTTATGTGGCTTACGATTCTGGATGGTTAGAAAGTTCAAGATTGGGTATCTGCATCTGGTGAGGGGCTCTGGCTGCTTCCACTCATTGCAGAAGATGAAGAGGAGCCAGTACTCACAGAGATCATGGGATGAGAGAGAATGTAAGAGAGGGGAGAGGTACCAGGCTCTTTTCAATCAACCAGCTCTCTCGAAATGAATAGAGTGAGAATTCACTCACTCCCAAGGAGGGCATTAATCTATTCATGAGGGATCCATCTTCATGACCCAAACACCTCCCATTGGGCCCCACCTCCAACATTAGAGATCAAATATGAGGTTTGGAGAGGACGAACATCCAAACCAAGGCAGAAGTATTCGGTGAAAATACATGCTGGCTGCTTGCAGAAGAAAGCAGAGATCTTTGCCTAGGCATTAAGAAATCCGTATCCATTCTCAAACTCTTCTTGGGGCCAATTCACTCTAATCAGTCTATTTTCTGCTACTACACACGCCTCATTCATTCAAATTGCTTTTCATGGCCTACTATGTGCCAAGCTCCAATAAGGGCTCTCACACATACTTCCTCATTTAATCTTTTTAGCCACCTTTGAGAAAAAGATGAATATTTACCCTGTTTTGTAGGTAAGGAAATGGAGGCACTGAAAGGCTGAGTAAATTGCATGTGGTTGCTTATTTAAGAGGGTAGAGTTGGGATTTGAAATCAGGTGTCATGATACTAAGGACTCTTCCCTGTATTTCTTTCATACCTCTTTTTATTTGCTCACACTTTTCCCTTCACCTAGAATGCTCTTTAGCCCGTTACCCACTGGGAAGACCCCTACTCATGATGCTTTGTAGCTTCTCCAGTCTTCTGCATTGGGATTAATAACTCCTTAGTTTACCCTCAGGAACCTTCAAATATACATCTGTCAACTTTCTTACCATAGTTGTCATAGTTGTCAGTTTCACAGCTGTCAGTTTTTGTTCTTTTGCTCCCAGTAGACTTTAAAATTGGTGAGTGAATACTGCAACCTATTCATTCCTATAACCTCCAGCAGAAACACAACGTTTGCAAAGAGAAGGTACTCTGCAGATGTCCACTGAAGTGTTTTGTGGAGATACTAGGCAAGTACATCGGACTGAGAAGATGGTGTTGGTTGCATTCATAGGGGAGACTGGAGGGTTGGAGGATTATTTGTCCTTATCTCAGACTTTCAATGAAGTATGATTATAATACATATTCAAGTATCACTCTAGATTTTTGAGATCACATATGACAGCTATAAAAGCTAACATTTACAGGACATCTGCTATATGCCTGATTTATATATATATATGTATATATATATATACTTAGTTTTATTTATGTTTTATATAAATATAAATATAATATGTATGTGTGTGTGTGTGTGTGTGTGTATATATATATATATATGCTGTAATATGTATTATTATCCCCTAATTTTCGGGTGGAGAAACTGGCTGGAACTTTTCTGGAATAAAGTGGTAAAATAACTTGAAAGTTGCAGAAATGAGATCTAACCTAGGTCATCAGGAATCCACAACTACTGTCTTCCCACAACTGTGTGTTGCCTACAGTAAGCATGGAATGGCAGAAATGCATTGAGAGGCCCAACGTTAGCTTTGTGGTTTCCTTCTGAGAAGGGAAACTCAGTGGACTCACGTATTGCAATTAGCAATGTAGGGACAAGGAAGTTGCCATACAGATGCTGCAACATTCCATAGCCCAAGTTGGGGTAGGGGAGGGGAGCTGTTTCTACCATCATCCAAGGCATTCCCTGGACTTTTGCGGCACATACAGCCGACTACAAAGGTGGGAGACTCGTGGGTGGGAGACTCGTGGTCTAGGGGAACTCTCTCAGTTCTTTTATCTGTACTGCTCCCACCTGGGAAACTCAGAAATCTCTTGAGGCATCCCTTGTGTGCTTCCTTAAGTTCCCTCCAGCCCAGACATATATAGCTTCCTGTGAGCCGCACACACATACACTCCAAGTCTGAAGAAAAAAGGATGCATCTACCCTGGGGATTTGGCTTGCTCCTGATGCAGGCCTCATGATATCATCTCTTGCCTTCTCTCCCTGGGGCAGATTCATGATCTCTAATTCTCTGTTCCATGACGCTGGTTCTGATTCAATAGTGTGGGGTAGGGCTTGAGATTCTGCCTGTGCAGGGAGCCCCTAGGTGATGCTCAGGCATCTGGTCCCCAGACCCAGTTGAGTAGCTAGGTTTTAGGGGTTTCCAACAGTGGGTAAAATTTCCCTTCCTTCCTCTGTCTGGGCCACTCCAGGAGGCTCAGCAACCCATCCTTTATCTATATATTTTTATCTATACCTATAATCTCCTTTGGCAGCCACCAGCACTGTGATTAATAAAAACTCACAAACTGTAATTTTTACATGATTTAAAAGCCAAGAATACCAACTGCTTCTTACTTTTTTTCTGCACTCTGTAACTTAAAAAAATTAGAAAAACCTCCACAATAAATAGTAAAAACCCATTCTGAATGTAAGCTTCTAATTAGTCCATAAGCTCATATAATTTTTTATATTTAATTTTTATTAGGTTTTACTTTAAAGTAAATAAGGCATTGTTGACTAAGCCTTAGAGACTAGGATGATCTCTAGACTTTGAACTCCTGTTAAAAGTTATGAAACTTTTGATACATTCTTAAAATATCCCCACCCCCCCTTGTATAGCACTTAACCCTTTATTAAATACTTTAAAGGGAAGCAGGGAACTAACATTTATTGAATAGCTACTCTGTCGCAGGCAGTGTGTATTACTATTTCCAGTTTACTGAAGCAGCTAAGGTTAGAGATGTAAAGTGATTTGCCCAAAATCCCATACTCATGGGGCAGAGCTAAACCCCAGGACATCAGATGCTGGCTCCAGGGTTCCCTCTTCCCCGCCTGCCCCCACTGAAGCGAACCATCACAGCACACGTTAGCTCCACCTGCTCGGGTCCACACGCAGTTTTGCTGTGGCCCTCAGTAGCCTCAATTTGAGAATCTTCAAGCCTGGAAGGTTTGCCATGGCCAGGCAGTCAAGGCGCAGAAGCGACAGGGGCTCCTTTCTCTAATACACAAAATATCAGGAGAACCCCCAGCCAGGTTAGTTTGTTTCTTTCCAGGTTGAGAAGTGAATCTGTAGCCAGGGCACACAAATCTTCATGAAAAATTAATTCGTTTATGCTGACAACCTGGGCACTCACACCCCTGGCAATTGCCTCCTTATCCCATGCCTCAGGCCATGAGCAAGAGTTTGTTTTCAAGTGACACATGACGGCTGGACAAACATTTATGAAACCCCGGCAGAGTGTGCATCTAGCACCTGCTTGTAAATGTTCTGTTAACAGCCTGGACCCAACTTTCTGGGGGCTCGTGGAGCTGGCAGGGAGTGAGGAGGACGAAGGCTGCAGCCCTCACCACAACCCAACTTACTGGTAAGAAGACTGGTGGTTCCTGAAGAGTGCCAGTCCCATCCCCAAGAGGGTGAGTGCAATCAGCTTCGCCATGGTCGGGGATAGACAAAGGGATCGATGGGCGCAGACACCGACGGGCTAGGAGGCTCTGCCTGCCTGCAGACGCAGCCCTGCTGGGGCAGCGCCGATTGGTCCGCCCCGCCCCTCCCCGCGGGTTCCGCAGCTAGCTGGGCCGGCCAGGTGCACAGAAGGCGCCAGGTGGGGGCTTGCGGTCAGCCCCCACCGCAGGAGCTCAGCACTTTCAGCCAAACGCCCCATTTTGCTCCTTCCAACTGTAAAGAGAGAAGACAGAGAATAGGTGCCTAGTCCAGTCGGGGAGGGGAAATCAAACAAGCTGAAGTAAATTGCCATGGGAAAGGACAGTCAAGCTTTGGTGAGCACACACTTTGTGCCATCCCGGTCCTTGCGTCTCAGAGAGATTCAGTAGCTTGATCATGGTGACAGCCAAAAAGGTGCGGAAGGGAGGGCTGTAGTAGGAATCCCTAAGATCTAACTGTTCTCACCAGGCTACTACTCTGTGTCACCTTCCAACATCTGGATTTCAAGCATTTTTCTCTCAACACCACTCTGACTTTAGAGTTCACTCAAGTACATTCCCCACACAGCTCATTCATTTCCTCATGCAGTTGACATTTATTGAGTACCTACTATGTGCCAGGCGCTGTTCTAGATGCTACAGAACAGGACAAAACGTCTTCCTCAAGCTTATGTTCATTCCAATGGGGGGAGTCAATTGAGAAATCAGCAAAACATGTCACTGTGGCATATATAATGCTCTAGGTGATGCATGTGTGTGTTATGGATATGCACATATGTTATGGAGAAAACACATAAAGCAAGAAAGGGGATAAGGAATACCCTCTGCTTAAGAACAGGCAGTCAGAGAAGTTCTCACTGATAATGGGGCATTTGAGTAAAGACCCAAAGGAGGTGCCTCTGTACAACCATGTCTCTTTTCTCTGCTGTCTGCTGTTACTATGAATGATTTGCTCCATGTCTCTTTCCTTCTCAAGGCTTTTGGTCCCAGTTATACCTTCTCTCTTCTGCAATATCTGTCCTTTCATCTCTTCTGGAATATTGCCAGCCAATACCAACATGCTTTACTTATCACCTTTAGTTTTCTGGGGGGAAGCTTCTTTGGCCTCACATTGTAACTACTGCCCTCTCTCTCTGCTCCTTCTGAACACTTGCTCTTAAGCCTTGAGCTACTATGTAAAAAACCTGACCACTCCACTGGAGCATCCACATGAAAGGCCGTGAACATATGGAGAGGGAAAGTGGTCAGCTGAAGCCAACCTCTTAACCATCGGCACCAAGGAAGCAGAAATGAATGAAGTGGACTATTAGACAAGCCCAGCCACCACAGCCTGGCCACCAATTGAATACCACTGGCTAAGCCACCCTGGTTAACACCAGGTGGAGCAGAAGAATCTACCTAAGAAGTAGAACCAATGAATCCAAAAGAGAAGAGTATTCGAAAAGAGGGGGAGTGATGATCTGTGTCCAATGTGGCTATGAGTTGAGTATGCTTATGGCAGAGAAGTAACTACTGAATTAGATAACATGGATACAATAGGTGGTTTAATAAGAACAAATTCTACACGAGTCAAAAGAACATAGACCATATTAGAATGTGTTAAGGTGAGAATGGAAGATTGGAGATATTTCACAAGGTTAGCTGCTAAACCAAACAATCATTTTCTTATGCTCATAAACAGTGCATAAGGAATTTGGGCAGGGCCCAGCAGGCTACCTGGTTGACATGCCCACTGGGGTGTTTAATAGTCTTTTCAAAATGTGTCCAAAGGAAAACTCTTAATCCCCCCTGCCCAAACTCACACCTCAATAAATGGCATCACTACCATCCAGTTGCTCAAGTCCAAAATCTACATATCTTCTTTCATCCATCTCTTTTCCTCACACCCTCTTGCACCAAACAGATCAGTCAGTCCTATAGGCTCTATTTTGTATTAGTTATCATATGCTGCATAACAAATTACACTAAAGTCTCACCATTAAAAGCAACAAACATTTATTATCTCATCATTTCTGTGGGTCAGGAATTCAGGCATGGCACAGCTAGATACCTCTGGCTCAAGGTCTGTCATGAGTTAGCAGCTGAGCTGTCAGTGTGAATTGCCATCTTATCTGAAGGCTCAACTGGAGTGGGTGAAGGAGGTGAGATCAGCCTCCAAGATTACTCACACAGCTCTTCAGAGACTTCAGTCCCTTGATACGTGGGCCTCTCTACAGAACTACAACAGAACAAGGTAGCTGACTTTCACTAGAATGAGCAATCTGAAAGAGCGAGATAGCAAGCCTCCAAAATGGATGCCACAATCTTTTATTAACCTAACTTCTGAAATGACATCCCCTAACTTCTGTCATATTCTGTTTGTTAGATGCAAACTGCTAACTCCAGTTTACATTCAAGGCGAGAAGAATTAAACTTCACCTTTTGAGGCTCCCCTTCTTATGCCTTGAGGCATATTGATATGGTTTGGATGTTTGTCCCCTCCAAATCTCATGCTGAAATGTGATCCCCAATGGTGGAGGTGGGGCAGGGTGGGAGGTGTTGGGTCATGGTGGCAGATCCCTCTGAATTGTCTTGGTGCCATCCTCATGGTAATGAGTGAGTTCTCTTGCTCTGAGTTCACGTGAGATCTGGTTGTTTAAAAGACTATAGCACCTCCCCCCACCCCCACTCCCTCTCTTGCCATGTGACATGCTAGTGATGCCCATCACCTTCCCCCATGATTTTAAGCTTCCTGAGGTCCTCACCAGAACCTGAGCAGATGTTGACACCATGCTTCCCGTACAGCCTACAGAACCATGAACCAATTAAAACTTTTTTTATATAAATTACCCAGCCTCAGGTGTCTATAGCAGTGCAAAGATGCCTAGCCCACGTATCAAAGAATGTATAGATAGCTCTTTGAAACCACCACAACTTTCAAATAATCTTGAATCAACCCAATTTTCCCCATTTCCACTGCCATTACTCTGGTTCAGGCTGCTATCATCTCCAGGCTAGAACAGATTCTCCATTGTTCTCTCCCTAATCACCCTCCCCACAAATCCATTCTTCTTACCAAGGCCCACATAATCCTTTAAAAATGTAAATCAGATTATATCATTTCCATGCTTAAAATCCTCCCTCTTGTGGCTTCTCATTTTATTTTCTTATTGTGGCCTGAAAGGCCCCACAAGATCTGGGCTGTGCTTATCATCTGACCTAATTTCTTATAATTCACTCAGCATAACGTTGCAGCAACATTAGCTTTTGTACCATTCGATACACACACCAAGTTTATTGCACTTCACCATCGTTGTCTTTGCTATTCTTTGGCTAGAATCCTCTTCCCATCCCCCTGACTTAACTTCCCAACTGCCCCTTGCATTTCTCTTTCTCTTTATTCAGGTCATAGCTTAAATGTCACTTCTTCTGAGAGGCCTTTCCCAATATTACCATCTAGAGTAGACTTCCTCCACACCCTCTTCTCCTGAACCCTCTCTCTGCACCAGTTACTAAGACCTCAGTGCTGATATCAAATGGTTAGCACCAGTACAGAATTACTGGTTATTAGAATAATGACATATTTCTACAGTGGTTGTTAAATAACCACTTCCTCAGACCCTCCAAGAGGTCCTCCACAATACTGACCATTCTCTCTTCCCTGGAATCCTCCCTCACTTTACCATGATCTAGCAACCAAGGTATTATTTCCTGGCACAGTAGGGTCTCTAGGATTCTTCTCCCAAATAGTGTTTTTTTCAGCTGGGACTGAACTGACTGATTAAGGCTGTGCCATACCCGGTGTTAAGGACTCTATCACCACTGTCTTCACAGCACTCCATAGGAAATCATCTTCCTACTTAATGCCACCTGCCTTCCCCTACTAGCATGTAAACTTTTAGAGGTCACAGACCTTAACTTGCTAACTACCTTCTCTCTAACTCCTAGAACAGTTTCTGGCACATAGTAAATGCTCAAATATTTGTAAAGGGAAGGAAAGTATAAATGAATGGCAAGGGGTTGGGGATAAAGGAGGCAGGAGGAGCAGGGAGTGAAAGATGGTTTGGGAGTAGACTAGAGATGCCACTCTCTCCTTTTCTGACCCAGTTGTCCTATGGGCCTTGAAGAACCCAAGTGGTCTTTCTTGCACAAAAATCCATGGTATTTGTTTGAAGTCACTGACTATTTGTTCTCTTTGTTCTCTTTTACCTCTTTTCACAACCAATCTTGTCCTCCTTCCTTCCCTTAACCTACTTATCTCTTTCAAATCCAAGAGCAAAGGTTTCCCACGTCAGTGCACACTGTGAAATGGTCTGCTCTTTCTGGAGCTCTTGCTCTGGGCTTTTGTTTTCATTTGCTCTTTTGCCTGAAACACTGTCTTTCCATAAGCTTTTTATTCCCCATTTTAAAATACAAACATCTTAATATATTGAGATATAATTTATATACAATAAACTGCACACATTTATAATATATAAATATAATTATATATGTTTATAATTCAATATATGTCATTATATATAAATCAATAAGTTTTGACATATATATTCACCCATGAAGCCATCACAGGCATCAAGGTAATAAATATATCCTTTGCCTCCAAATTTCTTCATGCCTATTTGCAATCCCTCTCATACCTATGTCCACCCCACTTCCCTACAGATATATTAGTTATCTACCATCATGTAACAAACAAGCCTGAAATGTATCAGCTTATAACAACAAACACTTATCACCTCTCACTTTCTGCAGGCCAGGAGTATGACTACAACTTACCTGGTGCCTCTGCCTCAGGGTCTTTCCCAAGGTTGTAGCCCAGGCATTGCCCAGGACTGTGATCTCATTTTAACAAGCAAGATGGAAGTCACCAACTCTTTGTAACCTAATTTTCAAAGTGACATATCATTTTTACCATGTTGTATTCATTCTGTTCTCTCAAGGTGAAGGAATTACATGAGGGTATGAATACTAGTCCCCATTCTTAACATGATCAAATCCTACCTGCTCCTTCAGGCAACTGTTTGCAATTTATTTCTACTAGTTTTTCCTGATGTCTAAATCTTGGATACCCTTCTCGTATGTCTCATTGCACCATGCTGCTTCTTTATTATTCCTGCCACTCTGTATTGTTAATACTTTATCACGGTACTGTTTTTCTCACTAGACCAGAAGCCTGTATAAAAATGCCTTGCTTGTTGTTATAGCTCTAACGCCTGGTACAGCACCTAACAAAATCTAGGTGCTCAATAAATATTGTTGAATACATGAATGAATGAATGAATGTTTAAAAGTTATTACAGAATCCTCTGGAATACTTTAATGTTCCATATTTTATTTACCGTAATGCCATCAGTGTTAAATACATAACCAGCTTACTATTATTCTTTTATTTTATGTACTACTAAAAAAGAAAAACTACAATTAATCTACAACACAATTCTAAGAAACTATTAATTATACAATAATTTCCTATTTCACACATGTTAAAATGTGCAAACAAGAGTATGAGTCCATGCAATGTGAAGATTTTAAATGTTATGAGAAATTATGAAGGTGTTTTAAACTTAGAATTTTTTTATCACCAGAAATGTATAACCAAACATTTAAAAAGCAAACTTCTTAAAAAACTCAGATCTCACCTTGACTATTAGAATCCCTTTCCTTTCCTCCCTTGATCCTCATGTGCTAAGTATTTATTTGCACATGTTCAAATACTTCTTCCTAAATATATTTGGTAAAAATCACATCAACCCATTCTTTTATTTTCCCACAAAAAGCCTAATTCACGGAGTAGTCAGTAAAAACTGTCAATGAATTGGTAGAAAGCCAGAGCCAAATTTGCCAAGCTTAATTTTGTAGAAGTGCAAAAGGATTGATTGGGTGACTATACCACTTGGTGTTGTTCATCTGCAGAGGATGCTGAGCCCTGTTGGCAGTTGTTGCAATGTTCTCAAGTTTCTGAAAGTGTGAAATTCCAATGTTTTAAGAATGCCAATAATACCATTCTGCATGAGGCAGCTATAGTAAAGCTGGAAGAAAAAAAAACCCAAAAACCCTGGGCTTTAAATACTAAATTCATGGTCACTTCCTGAAAATTCTATAGTAGCAGAAATAACATCTGTAAAATGGAGATAATTCCTGTGGGTCTGCTGTATTAAATTTTTAAAAACCTGTGAAACCACTATGCAGATATAAAGCAATGGCAGTGCAAAGTACAAGGTACTATCCAAGTCTGGAAGTTAGTTTACAAAATGCTTTTACCTTACATTCTCTCACAAGACCCTGGACAAGGAGATAGGATCAATACGATTATCCCCATTCATACAAAGTCATCCAATTAGGAAGTGTAGGAGCCCTAAGTTTGTATGTCTAGATATGGGCAATCCAAAACTGATGTGCACCTAAAAACAGAAACTGAAAGTATGAAAAGGGAAAGCTAACAGAACTATGTCACTTCACTTCAATTGTCTAAGCACGCATCTCAAAAAGCTTAAAAATCCAAAGAAAGGAGAAGGATGGAAATGAAGATAAAACCAGCAATCAATGAAATAAAAAACAAACTTGAAGAGAGACTATCCATTGTATGAAGTGTCATTCAGTTATAAAAAAAGAATAAAGTCCTAATACATGCCACAACATAGGTGCACCTCGAAATCATTATGCTAAGTGAAAGAAGCCAAACACAAAAGGCAGCATATTATAGGATTCCATTTACATGAAATAGTCAGAAAAGGCAAATCCATAAAGACAGAAAGCAGATTAGTAGTTGTCAGGAACTGCAGGGGAGAGGAGGATGGGGAATAACTACTTAATGCATATAGGTTTCCTTCTGAGATGGTGAAAAATATTCTGGCGCAAGATCATGGTGATGGTTGAACAATATTGTGAACATACTTAATGCCGTTGAATTGTATGTCATTGAATGGTTAAATGATGAAGTTTATACTATGTGAAATTTACTGCAATAAAAACTTAGGACAAAACATTCAAAAGTTGATTATTGAAAAGACTAATGAAAGATATAAAACTGTGGTAAGACTGACAGAAAGAAAATGAGAAAGAAAACAAATTCTAAATGTGAGAAATAAAGACGATATTACCGCAGATCCTAAATATGTAACAAAAGGATATTATGAACTACTTTATTCCACTAAATCTGCAAATTTAAATGAAAAGAATGAATTGCTAAATTTTTTTTTTTTTTTTTTTTTTTTTTGAGACGGAGTCTCGCTCTGTCGCCCAGGCTGGAGTGCAGTGGTGCAATCTCGGCTCACTGCAAGCTCCGCCTCCCGGGTTCACGCCATTCTCCTGCCTCAGCCTCCCGAGTAGCTGGGACTACAGGCGCCCGCCACTGCGCCCGGCTAATTTTTTGTATTTTTAGTAGAGATGGGGTTTCACCGTGGTCTCGATCTCCTGACCTCGTGATCCGCCCACCTCGGCCTCCCAAAGTGCTGGGATTACAGGCGTGAGCCACCGCGCCCGGCCTGAATTGCTAAATTTATCAAAGCATACACAAGAAGAAACATTTAATTGCAATATTTCTATATTCTTTAAATAAATGTAATCTATACTTTAAAATCCCCCTTAAAGAAATCTTTAGTCCCAGGTAGCTTCATAAGTGAATTATTCCAAACACTTAAGGAAGAAAAAATGCTAAATTTTACACTAACTTTTAGAGAATAAAAAAAGAAGAAATAACTCTCAACTCTTTCACCAGGTGAATATAACCTTGATACTAAAACCTGACAATTAATTACAAAAAAGGGAAATTAAAATTACAGGCCAATCTTTATTATGAACATGGACATTAATATCTTAAAATATTAGTCAAGTAAGTCCACAATTATAAAAACATAATAATATCATAATCAAGTAAGGTTTATACACCATATGGGAGTTTGGCTTGAAGTTTCAAATCAACATATAATTAACAGAATAAAGGGGGAAAATGATGATCTCAATAGATGCAGAAAAAGTATTTTAAAAATCCAACACGCATTTACAATTAAAAACATTTTTAGTAAACTAGAAAGAGAATGCAAATTTCTTAATCAGGTGAAGAATATTTGCCAAAGAGAAAAAGTTACAGCAATTTTCACACTCGATGAGAATTTGAAAGCTTTCCCTGGTGATTGAGAAAGGAACAAAGACATTTGTGATTATCCCTTATGCCCAGTATTAAACTAAAGGTAAGAAAAAGAAAGAGGAGATGTCAAGGCTGGAAAAGAAGATCTAGAACACTCATTATTTACAGACAGTGTGTGCTTGGTATGTAGATAATACGAAAGACTCTACAGACAAACTTTAAAATAAAAACATAAATTTACTAAGGTAGCTAGCTATAGAGTCAGTATACAGAATCATTTGTTCTTGTGTAGTAACAAACAATTAGAAAATGAAATTTTAAGAAGATACTATCTACAAGAGCATCAGAACTGCTAAACTCTTAGGATGTAACAGAAGATGTTCAAAATCTCTACACGAAAATCTACAACTTCACTAACAGAAACTAAACATTTAAAGAGACACATATACCAACTTCAGATCTTGGAAAGGTGACAATTTAATGATGTACATTCTCCCCGCATTGATCTATAAGGAGCTCAATAAAATTCCAACACAAATCCTAGAAAGGTTTTGTACAAATTGGCAATCTGACTCTAAATTTAAGTGAAAATACGAAGAGTTAAGAATATCCATAAAAAATCTTGAGGAAGAACAAATTTGGGGGATTTTAATACCAAAAATCAAGGTTTATTATAAATCTATTATAATTAAAACACTGTGATTTTGTGCAATGATTGACAAATAATCCAACAGAACAGAACAAAAAGTCCAGATATAGGCCAGGCGTGGTGGCTCACGCCTGTAATCCCAGCACTTTGGGAGGCTAAGGTGGGTGGATCACGAGGTCAGGAGTTAGAGACCAGCCTGGCCAACATGGTGAAACCCCATCTCTACTAAAAATACAAAAATTAGCTGGGCGTGGTGGTGGGCGCCTGTAATCTCAGCTACTCGGGAGGCTGAGGCCAGAGAATCGCCTGAAACCAGAAGGCAGAGGTTGCACTGAGCTGAGATCGTGCCACTGTACTCCAGCCTGTGCAAGAAGAGCGAAACTCCATCTCAAAAAAAAAAAAAAAAGGTCCAGATGTAGACCAACACATAAATGGTTACCTTATTTATGATAAAGTGCCACTGCAATGAGTGGGGAAAAGATTTTCTTTTCAATAAAATGATGCTGTATAGATTGGATATACATATGGCCAAAATGAATCTTGATTCCTACTCACAGGACAACCAAAATTATATTCCAGGTGGATGAAAAATCTAAATGTGAAAAATAACTATAAATATTTTATAAGATCACAAGGAAGCATATTTCATAATTTTGGGGTACATAAAGATTTTTAAAAGAGGATATTCAAAGCAACATTCATAAACAAAAATATTGATGCTAGATTTCATTAAAATTGCAGACTTTCTGTTCATCAACAGAAGTGATTAAGAAAAAGATTCTAAAAAATAGAATATATTTTCAATACATGTATGCACAAAGGATTCATACCTACAAATCAAGAAGAAAAATAATGTCAACCTAATTTCTTAAATGAACAAAATGTTAAATATTCACTGCACAAACAAGGATTCCAACTGGCCAACAACCATAAGACAAAGTGTTCAACTCCATTAGTTATCTAAGAAATGCAAATAAAACCACAATGAGATATTCTTACATAACTATCCAAATAGTTAAAAGTTAAAGAAGAAAAACTCATATTATTAAGTGTTGGCAAATAAATGAAGCAACTAGAACTCTCCAACATTATTCGTGAAGGAGTATGCTGCTACAACCACTTTGGAAAACTGCTTGACAGTACTTGCAAAAGCTGCACATATATGTGCTTTATTAATCAGTAATTCCAATTCTATATAGTCAAAAGAAATGTTTACATACATGCATTAAAATACATTTTACAAGAAAATTCATTGCAGTTTATTCATAATGTACAAAAACTTGGATAAATATAAGTGTCTATCAACAGTGGAATGGATAAATTGTGAAATATTCATACAATGAAATACCACACACAGCAAATGAAAAAGAATGAACTACTGCAGCATGCTGCAACAGAGGCTGGTAACAACAATGGTTTACTGTTTATGTTTAACATTTATTGCTCATGCTACTTGTCCATTGCAAGTTAGCTCTGGCTCTGCTTCTGATTATCACTAATCCAGGGTCCAGTCTGGCAGAGCAAACTATATCTACAACATTACCAGTCTGGGGGCAAAGAGAAAAGAGACACGGTGAACTACAGTGGCTCTTAAAATTTCTATCTGAAAGTGATCTTTGTTGCATCTACCAGTATTTCATTGGCCAAACTAAGTCACATGGCCATTCCTGAGTTTAATAACACAGAGATGTATACTCAGCCCACTGAGAGTGGCACAGCAAGAAGAGAAATGGAATATTTGGAAAACAGTTGTCCAGTGTACCGCAAAGGCTGATAAAGTGAGTATCTGGCTCCTGTCTTGGGCAACTTAGATACATGTTTGATGTCTGTCTGGTTCCCTAGAATGGGAGACAGAGGAATTCAGAAGCACATGATTTATTGACAGTGCCTGGTAGGAAAAGTCCTGGAAAGTAGTGAGTAAAGCAAGATAAAGATAGGGAAATGATCAAAATGTTTAAACCTATTAATAGTAGGGCACATCTGACTTTATTATTCCCAAAATTTCTATATAGATATTTACTTTCTCTCTCTCTCTCTGAATACCAGTGGGCTTTTCTAGAATTCATTCATGAACAATTTACTTTCCATTTGCATTTTACCCACAGACAATCTTCAGATTCATGGCAGAAGCCAATTCTTTTTTTCCTTAGAGAAAATTGATAGCAGTCCACAGAATGCTCCATCTATACTTCATTTGATTTTACTCCTTGATAGAATCAATTACATTCTATGGTTTATGTGATTCACCAGTTAGCTGTCAGAAACCACAGAACTCCTCTGGTATGCAAAGCCTGGAGCTTGATGAACACAAGTATGTGATACCTATTCATTCACCATTTCCCAAAGTCATCCCTAAAGGACTGAGCTTTTTCTGATACATCTGTTAGACAGAATATGAAACTGAATATGTTAGAAATTTTCATTACATTCTCTGCTTCTGCTTAAGAACATTCCTCTTGGTTTCCCTCAGTTGGATGACTTGCCCTTGGCTGTGCTAATATGGTCATTTACATTTCTAGTGAATCACTTTTCTAGAAAATCTCATTGCACAATAAAAATGAACTTTGGCAAAAAGTAAATGATTTGTTTTCTTGCTGTAGACAAATTTCTGCTGTATTGTGACAATGAAACATGAACACATCAATAATACTTAGTGTGCACCTAGGTCTTACTTCTGTGATGTGTAGTGAGGACACTAAATCAGGACCTTCAAGCTCTTTTCCAGCATCCTTTTGGTGCAGTGTTGTTAAATATCGGCTCATACATTAGAATAATGTATGGAGTTTTTATAAAATACCAGTTCCTGAACCCCAACTGGGGGGTTGGACCTCACTCTTCTAGTGTGCATACCTGCCCTGCAGAGATAGAAACTAAAGGCTATATTCCTTCAACTGCCTTGAAGCCAGAGTATAGGATGTAATTTTGTATCTAAGTTAGCCAGGACTTGAGCAAAATTAAATTTAGAAATAATTGAGGAAAGAGGCAATATTGCAAGCATCTGTTTTGCAGGGAAGCCTGTGGCTGCAGGAGTGGCTCTGGAGCCTACAGTTCTTGTGGTTCCTTGAGCTCTGGATCTTAACTGTCACGGGTACAACTATCTACTCTGCCACCAATGATGCATAAGGTCTCCTACATCCCCGCCTCCTCATCAACACTTGGCAATATTAAGCCTTTTAATTCTTTGCTAGTCTAATAGGTATAAAGTAATTTAAAAGTGCTGCTTCAATTGGCACGTCTCTGATTACTAGGATTCTGAGCATCTTTCATGTGTGTCATTTTTCCCCCTCTTCTGTAAATTGCTTCTTCACACCATTTGTCTGTTATTCCTTGGTGTTATTATCCCCACTTCGTCATTTTTAAGAGTTCCTAATATAGTCTACTTACTAATACCTTGTCAGTTTATCTTTGCCATGGTGTTTTTCAACGAGTGGAAATCCTTAATTGTGATGATTCAAATTCAATCAGGTTTTTTAGTCTTAGGGTTAATGCTTTTTAAATTTTGTTTCAGAAGTTCTTCCCTACCTTTAGGTCATAAAGATACTCTCCTTTATTGTCTTCTATTAACTAAGAGTTATCCTTCACCTTAAGATCTTTAACCCATCCAGAGTCCACCTTTCTTAGGTAGTTATCTAGAGATGTTGGATGAGATATAGTTTTGTTTCCTTAGAGTGAGACCATTCTCCCAATGCCATCTCCTAAACAAAACATCCTTTCCCTATTGACTGGTGCTGCTAACTTTATCTTATATTAATTCTGCATACATAAATATGTTGTTTTCTGAGATCTCTCTTCTGTTCAATTGGTCTATTTGTTTTTTCTTGCACAAATACTAAACTAATTTATTATTAGGCCTACCTTTGCCCTTTATTTTTTGAAGCTGACTTTGCTCTCTCATATCCATTAGAAAATTGTGACATACATCATATATACCTGAGAGTGTATAAAATACATATATCCTTCTATAGGACAGTTATAAAACAAACACCAATGTAAATCACCATCCAGGTTAAAATATAATATTACTAACAACCCAGAAGCCTCCCCTGTATCTTCCCTTGACAGCTTTCCCTGAAGCAACAAATGTCCTAACGCTTATGATAATCATCACCTTTCTATTCTCTCTAGTTTAACCTCCTAGGCATGCATCTTCAAACAACATTGTTTGATTTTGATTCTTTTGGAATTCCCCCACAACAAAATCATACTACATGAATTGCTTTTGTTTTCTTTAGCTCGACATTATTTGTAAAATGCATACATGTTGTTAGCATGTATCTCTAGTTGTGGGATAAACTGCTGTCCATATTTCATTGTATGAATCTACTATAATTTATTTATCCATTTCAATGTTTATAGACCTTTCATCATTTTTATTTTTTAGTTTCTTTTAATATAAAGATATTTTATACTAATTCACTAACTTAATTTCCTCAATCATTATAGAATTATAATACATTCCAAGCTCTTTTCGAGTCAGTTTAAGGAACTGTAGTAGAATGTACTAACTGCCTACCAAAATCCTTCCTTTCTGGGCAAGAGGCTACCCAGCTGTATTAGTCCATTCTCACACTGCTATAAAGACATACCTGAGGCTGGGTGCAGTGGCTCACGTTTGTAATCCCAACACTTTGGGAAGCCAAGGTGGGCAGATCACCTGAAGTCAGGAGTTCAAGACTAGCCTGGCCAAAAGTGGTAAAACCCCGTCTCTACTAAATATACAAAAATTAGCCCAGTGTGTTGGTGTGCGCCTGTAATCCCAGCTACTCGGGAGGCTGAGGCAGGAGAATTGCTTGAACCCGGGAGGCGGAGGTTGCAGTGAGCTGAGATCACACCAGTGCACTCTAGTCTGGGGGACAGAGTGAGACTCTGTCTCAAAATGAATGAATGAATGAATGAATGAATGAATGAATGAATGAAAGGAAGGAAAAGAAAGGGAAAGAAAGGAAAGAAGGGAAAGAAAGGAAAGAAAAGAAAGAAAGACCCAAGACTGGGTAATTTATAAAGGGAAGAGGTTTAATTGACTCACAGTTCTGCATGGCTGGGGAAGCCTCAGGAAACTTACAATTATGGCAGAGGGGGAAGCAGGCACCTTCTTCACAAGGCAGCAGGAGAGAGTGTGAACAAGAGCAGGGAAAACTGCCTTATAAAACCATAAGATCTCATGAGAACTCACACACTATCACAAGAACAGCATGGGGGAACCTGCCCCCATGAGCCAATCACCTCCCACTGATCCTTTCCTTGACACTTGGGAATTATAGGGATTACAATTCAAGATGAGATTTGGGTGGGGACACAGCTAAACCATACCACCAGCTAAACTAAATTTTCCAGCTTCCTTCCAATTAGCTGTAATCGTATAACTATTCTCTTATCAATAGAATGTCAGTGGAGGTAGTTTGTGCCATTTCCAAATTGGGCCCAAAGATATTTGACGTGTTTTCTTATCCTCTCTTTCTTCTTTCCATGGCTGGAATCTGATGTGATGGTGAGCGAGTTTTGATCAGGAAGCTAATGACAATGCCCCATAGAGTGTAAGCAACTCAATGGAAAGCTCTTAGTCCCCTGAAGTATCAGAATTTTCACACTGATTTGGAATAATTATCTGAGATCTCCTATGTGAAAGAGAATATAAATGTTCTAAAAAAATTAGCAGATACTTCTATAGCATTGTCATATACATTAACTCTAAATGTTATATATATTAACTCTTTTAATATTCTTACCAATGCTAGGTAATATTATTACCTCAATTTTAAAGATTTATTACCAGCTGAAGGTAGTAGTAACTATTATTACCTAGTTTTTTTTTTTAAACTGAGGCTCAGAGAAGGCCAGATTTGCACAGTTAGTAAGTGACCGAACTGGAATTCAAATCCAGAAAATTGGACTCCCAAATCTGTGCTTTCACCCACTGTGATGCACTACCTTCCAGCAATGTCTACGTCCTTTAAACCACTATATTTGGAGTCTTCATTACAACAGCTTAGCATGACCTTAAAAATATAGAAACTTGAACCTAGATAAATACGTGGTTAGAGCAGAACTGAGGAAACAGATTTCACATACAGGCTGCAAAAATGGGGACTCTTGTACTGTCATCACAAAATATTTTGTAAAACTCTCTCTGGCAGTAACTTGAAAGATTGATCATTTACCCAGAGAGCAACCAGAATGTTGATGTGTGTTGGCCATTCCTTGATGCTTTTAGCAGAGGTCAGTAAAAGAAAAATTGTGTTTTCAAATGAGAACTAGTAGGATAGGCATGGTGGCTCATGCCTGTAATCCCAGTACTTTGGGAGGCCAATGTGGGCTGGTCATCTGACGCCAGGAGTTTGAGACCAGTCTGGCCAACATGGTGAAACCTTGTCTCTACTAAAAATACAAAAGTTATCCAGGTGTGATGGTGTGTGCTTGTAATCCCAGCTACTCAGGAGGCTGAGGCAGGAGAATTGCTTGAACCCAAGAGGCGGAGGCTGCAGTGAGCTGAGATCACGCCACTGCACTCCACCTAGGGTGACAGAGTGAGACTCTGTCTCGAAAAAAAAAAAAAAAGGAAAAAAAAAGAGAGAGAGAGAGAACTAGCAGGTATAAAGGAAAAAGCTACAGAGAATGTCTAGAAATATGGTGCTATGTCCTTAACACCAGGAGGTAAGATTGTTATGGCTCACAGCCCTTCCCAATGCCTCCAAATTAGGAAAACTAGCCATGGGAGATTATATTAAAGGTGTTGCTTCTTCTTGCCCATATATTCTGATGGCCTCAAAAGAGACAGCATTTAAATGAGAGAGGGAAATGGGTCATGGTAACCAGGAAGTAAAGTTGGCTTTAACACCATGCCCTGAAATGAAATCTGGGTGACATTGCTGGCACATGGAACCAAACAGACCCAGAAGCCTATCACATTTCTAAGGTATTGATATTTCAAAAGCAACCAGAAGCATGGCCTGAAAATGTCCTCAGACTCTCAGACTATACCTGTAGGAAATGGATACTAAAATTACATGGGCTTTTCAAGACCCACTTCAGAGGTGGCCTTAAAGCATAACAGACTAGGAAGAACTTCCAAAGGGCAAAATTTGAAATCATAAAGAACATGGGGACGTACACCATGGTCAGGACAGGGGACCATCTCACTTCCTCTCTGGTGGAATAATAATCTCATTGCTATGCAATGTGAAAAGAAAAGAAACAACTTTTCAGTGACTATTAAGTGTATTCCCTTCTTCCTTTCTTTTCCTAAGACTGCTTATTATAGTTACTCTGATCACACTCTAGATTGTAATCTAGATGTGTTGGTGGATAATAATTTTGTTTTCTAGGCTTCCTCATGCAGCCCTAGTGGACCTAACGTGGAGGTCGGAACATCACCGGGAGATACTGTACTTTGAAGTGGGGGCAGAAATTGGATGGGGGTTGGGGTTTTATCCGTTGGTGAGGGATGAGGGAGTCAATGTGTGAGAGAAGGGTGCAGATGGCTATTTGGTGGCCAAATGGCAGGCACAGATTGCTAATTGCTCACTAAAATTTATTTTCTTTTTCCTTGAACATGTCTCTCCAGTCATTTGACATTACCCATTTCTTTTTTGCAATTAGTTGGGTATGGCCAGGTGGCTAGATTTTACCATTAGAAGGGAATTTGAAGTGCTGAGTACCATTGCTGGTCCTGGGCCTTAAGACATTGGGTACTTCTTTACATTCCCTCTAGTCTTTCTTCTTCCACTTTGACAGAACACAGACACAGTAGTGACCTAGATTCAACCATGCAGATAACTGCAGTCACCTAGGAATGGTTAGCAACATGAAAGAGCCACTCACTGCTCAAGATTCACTCTCTATACAGCCCCCTCAATGCTCCGTCCCTGGAGGCATTATGAACTCCACCAATAGCTCTCTTGCCTTCTGGCTTCTAGTTCAGAGGGTGGAATAAGTTAAGTCAGGATATCTATTCCCTCCATGCCCTCTGTGCTGAGCTGTCACAGGTTGGCTTCATCCTTCTACCAATGGCCACAGCATCTACTGGGAGAGTCTCCACTTTGTCTACCCTCTTCTTGTGCCAGTATCTGCTTCCACTCCTTATTCCTTCAAACCTAGAGATGGCAAGAGCTCCTGGCCTTCCCCTCACCCCACCTCTTCTATCCCATTGCTAGCACTGGAGTATTGTATTGTGTCTTGTTAATTTCCCTTAGTTTTCCCATCCTTACATCAATAGTCCCCTTAAAGAACTTCCCTCAATAGCCCTTCTGAGTGTGCCTTCTCTTTCCTGAAGGATTTGATGAGTGGGGTCTCTGAATGACCCCCTCAAGAGAAACTCCCCTACTAATAACTCTCACAAGAACTGTTAGATGAGAGAGAAATAAACATCCATGTTTTTTAAGCTACTATATTTCTGTTCTATGTGTTATAGTAATTTTGTCTTACCCTAATTAATAGAGTATGATATATTTTTTCTAGAAGTTTGTCCATTTCATTAAATTTTCAAATTTGTTGGCATAAAATGATTCATTGACTCCTCTTTCCCTCTCTGTCTATAGCATCTGCATGTTTTATTTTTCATTTCTAAAATTGGATATTTGAGCCATTATTTTTCTTCATTGTCTCATCACAGGGGTATTAGTTTTTATCAATCTTTTTAAAGAATGAACTTTTAAGGTTTGTTGAATCACTCCATTATATGTTCATTTTCTATTTCATTAATTGTACTGGTTATCGTAGCAAATTACTTTGGAACTTAGCAGCTAAAAATAATCAGAAATGTTTATCATAACACATTCTTTCTGGGAGCAAGGTGGAAATGGTAGCGTTATTGTATGATCTGATCTTGACAATCACACATCATCATTTCTAGAGTATCCTATTGGTTAAACAGGTCAGCCCTATTTGATGTTGTAGGGGGATATGCAAGGGCATGAATACCAGGAAGTGAGGATGTTGGGGTTCATGTTGGGGTTCCGGTATTGGGGTTAGAGTAGGTAGTTAGGCAGACATGTGCAGGGAAGGAGAGCCTCCCCCTCCCACTGCCCACCACCAGGAATGTCAGGTGACCATGAGGTGATGGTCAGGTGGTTATTAAACTCTCTCACTAAAATAATAATTGGATGCAGCTGGCACCAGAGAAAGCCAGTCTCCCAATAGATAGAAACTACTTGAAGCTGGTGATCAGCAGCTTCCTGATAAGATCTCAGTATCTTGGCTTGGGTGAGTGGGTCCAAGCACGCGCACTAAGAGGTAAAATGGCAGAGTTTAACTGGTATATAACCTGCCACTCGATTGGTAAGGGAAAAACACCTCAAGTGAGCATGTGAACAACTTCAGTAAACCCACTGCACATGTGGCCCCTCCCAAGTGCTGGCAGGCCACTGTGCATGTGGACAGCCTACCCCAAGGGAAGAATCAGGGGAGAAGAAATGCAAACCCCAGAATCATACCAATGTATTAAAACCCCAAGTCAAAGGTCACATGAGGCATTTGGATCTCTTAAGTCACCCAGTTGACCCTCTTCCAAGTGTACTTTACTTCCTTTCATTCCTGCTCTAAAACTTTATAAACTCTCACTCCTGCTCAAAAACTTGCCTCAGTCTCTCACTCTGTCTTATACAAGTAAGATGAATTCTTTCCTTTGAGGAGGCAAGAATTGAGCTGTTGTAGAGTTGTACAGATTTGCCAGTGCAAAAATACTTTGCTACCATGACTTGGATACATTCTCTACTGGTAAGACATCTCTATGCCTTGCCTTCTTAGGCTGGAGGCATCCAACCCCCATACCCATACATGGTTTCCTTCTCCCCTTTCATTCTCCTGCTTATTAATTAACCCCCAGAATGGTTCCTCTCAGTCACAGTAGCTCTGGTCCCCATAGCTGATCTCTCAGCTGGCCCTGATGGTGGCTCACAGGGGTGAATAAAACCTTGGAGACTGCACCAAGTAGACCTGAGATAATAACAGCTCTCCTGGATAGGAGGCTCATGAGAGGGGTAGGGCTAAAGCCTAAGACTGTGCAATGTCTGGGGTTTCCTCTCTTTTTCCTACTAAAATTGGCTTTTTCCCTAAAACCAACACCACCTATTCTGTTTTCTCTCTGTGAATTCTGAAATGGTCTTGCATACCCACCAGGGGGCAAGTCTGCCTTTTCCCCGCTTTCACTTTGCATGCCACACGACTTCCTACTCTGCCTTAAACACACACTCCCGGTTTGTTATTTATATGCCTGAAGCTCTTGCTGTTTGCATAGCAGCAAAGAGATGGGCTTCCTCGTGGATGTCTGTTGGCTCATTCCTAGGACAGACACTTACCAGAACCCTGACTCTGCCAGCTCCTTATGACTTACCATATGCATTTCGTTTATGCTGTGCTCCAGGGCCAAGTTTTTTGGTGTCTTTTGATGCTGTTTATCCACTGCATAGGATCTCACTCTGTGGCTTTTTAAGGACCCCACCTACTACCACCGCTCCCCCCCCTTTTTTTTTTTTTTTTGAGTAAGCAATCCTTTGGGAGGAAGGAAAATTCTTCCTTTGCCATTTGCAAACCCTTATTCTTCCAAGCCCCAAGTCCTCTGGAGATTCCTCCTTTATGTTAAGAAGGCAAAAAACGCTGCCCTTTCGAATCCAAGGGCTGCTGGTTTTGCAAGCACATGAAGGCTTTCCGTGGGAATTCTTCTTGCTTCTTCCCATTTCCTCCTGTAGCAGAGGGATTATCTTGTCTTTTGAAGCATTTGTTCTCCATGTTACCCCGGGAGGATAAGGAACCCCAAATACAAAATTTTCCCCATTCTTCCGATCACTTCCAGATTCTTCTCAATAGGTATAAGGACCTTCAAGGCCATATTTGAAGGGAGGAAAGTCCAACCCCTTGCAGCCGTTGGCTGAAAACCAGTCTTCCCATCTACTTAAAGCACATCATTCTCAGCAAGCCAACACAGGAACAGAAAATCAAACACTGCATATTCTCACTCATAAGTGGGAGTTGAACAATGAGAACACATGGACACAGGGAGGGGAACATCACACACCGGGGCCTGTCAGGGGGTGGAGACTAGAGGAGGGATAGCATTAGGAAAAATGCCTAATGTAGATGATGGGTTGATGGGTGCACCAAACCACCATTGCCCATGTATACCCATGTAACAAACCTGAACGTTCTGTACATGTACCCAAGAACTTAAAGTATAATTATAAAAAACCCAACAACTTCTTTGAAAGCCTGAAGAATAATTTCAATGTTTTTACATTTAATTTGCCTTTTTCATTAAAGTTTATTCAAATTTTATGCCCCCCAAAATAGGAACATCAGAAAAGAAATAATCATTTTGTTGCTAGAATGCTCCAAGTGAGGTCACCATAAGGTCATAGAGACAGATATGAGCCAGCCCAAGGCTTCAGGCACAACAGACAAAAGTACTCATAGGACAGAGATGAAGGCTGGTCCCAGGCTATAGGCACAGATTGCCATTAGAATAGGGATGAAGGAAAGCAAGGTTAGGGGTTCCCAATAAGACCAGTTCATTCTGGACCCCAAGGATGAAGAAGGGGCCCCCTGTTTACTCCAGTATCTCCTCTGTTCTCAAGTGGGTAATCATGATGAGATGGGACCAAGGTTAGGGGTACTTGGTGAGACTGGTTTATTTTGGAACTGTAAGGACGAATTGGGGGATGCCCTGTTTAGGAAAGGATGATAGGGGAATAAGAGGGAATGCATTCTTTTTTTCTTTTTTTCTCCTCTGTTCTCTCTTCACAGATGGGTAATTGCCTCTCCATATGACAGGACACACCCCTAGATGCATCCTCAAGAACTGGGAAAAGTTTGACCCCCAAACCCTAAAAAAGAAAAGGCTAACATTTTTCTGTAATATAGCCTGGGTTGAATCCAAGCTCAGGGACCAGGAATCTTGGCCAGAAAATGAGATCATAAATTTTAATATGATCTATTGACTGGATTTGTTTTGCTGGCAGCAGGGAAATTGGGCAAAAATCCCCTATGTACAGGCCTTCATAGTCCTAAGAAACAACCCTGACCTTTGTCAGGCTTGTAAAATGGATCCAGCAATGATAGCAGCCACAGTAGGCAGCCCCCTCTGGTTGGTTTGGGAGACCATTATTGTGTTTATCCAGGGCTCAAGCCCCAGAGAAACTAAGGGCAGAGCTTAGCTCAAACTCCCCTTCTACCCTATTATATCCAAGTCTCCCAGCCCTGGATCATTTCCTTCCCTAACCAGGGCCATCCTCTGGACACCACCCCCTTAAGTTATGCCGCTTCAAGAGGTTAGCAGCCCCAGTAGAGCCACTAGGGTCCAAACTCCATTCACTATGCAATACCTGAGCCAAATTAAAATGGAACTAGGTAAGTTTATGGAAGACCCTGACAAATACATGAAAGGGTTCCACAAGGTAGGCTTAACATTTAAACTCACCTGGAGGGACCTCTCAGTCATACTAGGGCAAACTCTAAGGGAGAATGTGACTCCATCAAGGAAGTGGCCCAATAATTTGCAAATGCAATGCATATGGCTGACCCTGGTGCCTACTCTGGGGGTGGGGGCGGGTAGGGGGCACAACAGTTTCTCACGTGGACCTCTTTTGGGATTACAATACCTAGTGGGGCATGTGGACAAGGAACCACATATTCCTCTATCTGGTAGAAGGAATGAAAGCTAGCAGAACAAAGCCTGTGAACTACAATAAATTGGCCTTAATAGATCAAGGCCTTCTTGAAACCTCCTCTGCTTTCCTTGGGAGGCTACAAGAGGCCCTAATGAGATATACTAACCTAGACCCAGAGACACCAGAAGGGCAACTGGTCCTAAAGGACCATTTCCTAACTCAGGCAGCCCCAGATGATTTGGAAGAAACTCCAGAAACTAGCACTGGGTCCCAACACTCCTATGCCTGACACCCTCAAAATAGCTTCCTCAGTCTTTTACAACCAGGACCAGGAGGAAGAGGAAAGTGTTCAGGAAAAGGAGAAGTGAAAGGAAAAGAGGGAGCTCCAACTATTGGCTGCTCTACGGGTCCATTAGCCCCATCCAGGTTGCCCTCAGACAACCCTCCCAGGTAATTGACACTGGTGTGAGAAGTCAGGCCACTGGAAGGCAAACAGCCCCAGTGGAGCAGATGGGAAAAAGCCCCGCATGGCTTGCCCCTCTGCCACAAGCTCAGCCACTGGATCTGAGACTTCTCTGAGGGCCAAAGGGCCCCTGGGACAGAATCCCAACCCCTGATGACCTTGAGCTGAAGGGGCCCTATGGTCTGGCCAGCTCCTGGATTGAACATCACTATTGAGGGGATGAAGCTAAGGGCTGCTTTGGACACGGCAGGTATGACTGTAAGGTTTCTTTTGGACAAAGGGGCTGCCTGTTCAGTGCTTACCTCTTTTTCTGGGCAATTATCCTCAAATCCTGCCAGGCAATGGGGGTAAATGGGGTGCCCATAATATAGAGGTTTGCTCCTTCTTGGTGCTGCCTGTGGGGATAAATGGTATTTTCTCATTCATTTTTAGTGATGCCAGAATGTCCTATGCCTCTTTTGGGTAGAGACATTTTGTTTAGACTAGGAGTTCAGTTAACCTTTCCTCCAGGGCCAACACCCCCTTTTCCAAATGCAATCTTATTCCTCAAGGAAACCACACACAAGGATGAACTGCCCACAGACCTTCCAATTAATCCAGAGGTCTGGGCCCCAGGAATACCAGGAAAGGCTGTAATGGCCATGCCTATAGCAATTCAGCTCAAGGATCCTTCTAGTTATCCTTGCGGAGGGCAGTTTCCTCTTCAGTTGGAGGCCAAAGAGGGACTTCAGCCCCTGATTTAAAAATTTCTAAAACATGGATTAATATCCTGTAACTCACCCTATAACACCCCTATCTTAACTGTTAAAAAGACTAATGGAGAATACAGGTTAGTCCAGAATCTGTGAGTCATAAATGAGGCAGTAGTCCGAATACACCCAATGGTCCCCAACCTTTATGTAATTCTAGAAGATTTCCAGATGCTCAGTGGTTTTCAGTCTTAGACTTCAAAAATTTCTTCTGTATCCCCCTAGACCCATCCTCCCAATTTATATTTGCATTGGAGTTGGAGAATAAAAGAGGAAGAAGTTAACAGCTCACCTGGACAGTGCTTCCACAAGGTTTCAGAGATAGTCCCCGTTTGTTTGGGCAAGCCTTGGATAGATATTTGCAGGACCTAAGTCTTTATATGGGAGGGTATCTCCTACAGTACGTGGATGACCTGTTAATCTGCTCCCCAACAAGAGAGTTAGGAATCCAACATCTAAATTTCCTTGCAGACAGAAGGTACAAAGTGTCCAAGGCCAAGACACAGCTACTAAGACAAGCAGTCCAATACCTGGGGATAATCATGAGCCTCAAAGAACACAAGCTTTCTGCAGAATAGATACAGGCAATCCTTAGCATACTACACCAACCACCCAAAAGCAATTTTGAGCTTTTCTGGGGATCACAAGATACTGCAGACTTTGGATACTGGAATGTGGTGGAATTATTAAATCCTTATATCAGGCTTTAAAAGAAGGGACTAATAGGGACACAGTCTCTGGGAAAAGAATCAGGAGCAAGCCTTCAGGTAGTTAAAAACTGCCCTCTCACAAGTCCCAGCCCTTGAGCCACCCATACTAACCAAACCATTCCAGTTTTTCATCACTGAAAAGGCAAGGTATAGCACTAGGAGTTCTAACTGAAACCTTTGGGCCAGTCAAACATGCTGTAGGTTACTTTTCAAAGAACCTAGACCCAGCAGCACAATGGTGGCCACATTGCCTCAAGGTAGTGGGTACAGCAGCCCTTCTTCTCGAGGAGGACTTCAATATCACAATGGGACAATCAATCTGGCTCCTAATGTCCCACTAAATAGACCCTTTATTGAATTTAAAAGGACCATAATGGCTCACTGACAACACATTGATAAAGTACCAAGTCTTGTTGTTGGAAAACCCACAGGTAACAGTTGATCAGTGTTCCACCATTAACCCAGCCCTCTTACTGCCACTACCAGGAGATGATAACTCAACATATTCATGCTGTGAGAATCTTAACAAAATTTATGCCAGCTGGGAAGACTTAAAGGATCAGCCCATAGATAATCCAGACAAAATATGGTTTTCAGATGGCAGTAGCTTTGTCAGGGATGGAACTAGATATGCAGGGTATGCTATAGAGTCCCATCACCAAGTTGTAGAGACTAAAGCTCTGTCCCCAGGGACCTCAGTGCAACTAGCCGAATTCATCACACTAACCAGAGCCCTAAAACTAGGGGAGAGAAAAAGAATAACCATCTTTACAGATTCCAAATATGCCTTCTTGATGCTTCATGCCCACATGGCTATCTGGAAGGAAAGAAGGTACCTAACAGCTCAGGATGCTCCTATTAAGTATGGGCCTCAAATCTCAGAGCTACTGGAGGCTGCTCATTTGCCCCAGGAAGTGGCAGTAGCGCATTGTGAAGGACACCACAGGGGCTCCTATTAAACTACATGGGGAAATAGGTTAGCTGACAAAAACACTGAAGAGGCAGCCATGTCAAATGATACCTTCATGGGAGACTTGTTCCTCTCTCTCCCCAGTGAACTGCCCTTTCTCCAATACACTAAGGAAGAAATAGATTGGGCCACCCAACATGGGTATAAAGAAGAAACCAGTGGATGGTACAGATTGGAAGAATTTTTCCATCTACCTCCCAGTGGAAAGCCTCCCAGGGAAAAGCTTTCCACTGGGAGGTAGATGGAGAAATTGGAGGAGAGATGAAGAAATTGGCAGGTATATGGAGAAAAGTGTGGGGAATCTTGGTTGATGGCAGAATTGGTTGTGGGTGTATGTTTGGTAAGTTTGTTGGTTAGGGTCTACAGTGAGAGTCACACTGCAAACCGTACTGGGAAGAGCCCCTATATCTATTCCATTTTTCTTCTCAGCCATAATGCAAATAGGGGCTATTCCCATTAAAGTGATATTAGAAAAGATAGGTCCAAAAATGGAACCTCCCAATGGAAAGTCATTAAGAGTTTTTACAACTTCTGCCACCTTGCAAAGGACAGTCTAGGACAAATTTGTAAATAAGTGTTCAGTAGGAAGGGACTAAACAAAACTATTCAACAGGTTTGTCAAGCCTATACCCTGTGTACCATAAATAATTCCCAGAGAGGGAAGCCCCCTCCATTAATAAGTCCAATCCAGAGGAGAGGTACATACCCTGGGGAGGACTGGCAAATGGACTTCACTTATCTCCCTGCAGGCTTCAGGTAAAAGTACCTCTTGGTCTGTGTAGATACCTTCACAAAATGGGTAGAAGCCTGCTCCACAAAGACTGAGAAGGCACAGGAGGTAGCTAAATTCCTCCTAAAGGAACGCATTTCCTGGTTTGAGCTACCCAGGTCATTGCAAAGTGACAATGGTCCATCCTTTATTTCCTAAGTAAATCAACAGGTGAGTAGGGCCCTTAGTAGGCATAAATGTACCGTCACTTTGCCTGGTGATCACAACCTTCAGGAAAAGTGGAAAGAACTAAAGAAACCCTCGAACACATACTCAATAAACTCTGTCAGAAAACAGCACAGCCATGGGTGGACCTCTTACTGTTAGCCCCCCTTTGGATCCATATTGCCCCTCAGACTCCCTTGCAATTAATCCCCTTTGAGGCCTTACATGGTAGGCCATTCCTATATTCAGACTTAATGCTAGATGAAAAAATGCCAAAATCACCTACTGTGTCTCTTCTTTAGCAGGTTTCCAACAGGCTCTCCAGGAATTTTGGTTACAAAGAAAGCCAAAATCAGAAGGGGAAAAATACCAGCCTCTGTATCCTCCAGGCTCACTAGTTCTCATTAAAGCTTGGAGAGATGGAACTCTGAATTCCCAACTAACTCCAGTCTGAAGGGGCCTCTTCACCCTTAGAGCCATTAAAGTATCAGAGATTGTCAGTTGGATACATCACACCTGAGTGCAGCCATGGAAAGAATCCAAAACACCAGATCTGGAAGCAATGCCCTCAGCTCCGGAACACACTTGAGAGGCACTGGAAAATCTGTGATTCCTCTTTAAGTGAAAAGATAAGTAATGCCCCTCAACATCCTTTCTCTTCAGAGTAAGATGATCTTAATATTAGAAATCTTACTCGCAATTGCTCTGATTATTATCACTATTTTAACCCTAACTTGTACACCACTAGGCATTCCAGTAGCAACTTTCTTTGTGACCAGTTTCTCTCTTCACAGTCACCTTAGGTTGCTATGGGCCTGCTCCTGTTGGTTCTCAATCTCACCCCTTTACTAGCAGGACACTACCATCCTGATTTCCCATTATTGGAAAAAGCTCAGTAACTGCTCCAAAGCACAGGATCCCCTTACTCCACCAATTGCTGGTTATGTACCAGCTCTTCTGCTAAAACAGCAGGGAGAGCTTATTCAGCCTCACCAAGAGATTGGACAAGTATAAAGGCAGAACTGCATATTTTCTATCAATGGGAGGCTAATGGGAGATGTTTGGGCCTGCAAATAGCCTTCTTGCAAAAGTAAAGCAAGATTTCCCTGATATCTGCAAAGAACCTCCCAATTTTGGATCCATCTTTTCTAATACCACTTTAATGGGACTAGCCCCTATTTGCATTATGGCCAATAAGAAAAATGGAATGGATGTTGGGGCTCTTTCCAGTACAGTTAGCAATGTTACTCTCACTGTAGATCCTAACCAACGAACTTGCCAAACATACACCCACAACTAATTCTACCGTCACACAAGATTTCCCAAACCTTCAAATATTACCTTTCCTCTGGGAACTTTGCTGATAAATCCACCCAGTTTTGCCAGGGACACCCAAGCTCCTGCAGTATTCAAAATTTCTGGTTCCGGCCTGCTGATACAACCAATGCCTGCAAATTACCAATCTCATTTCTACAGAAGAATGGGTTCTATTGGACCAGACTCAAAATTCTCTTTTTTAGGAAAATAAAACCAGGGGAACTAAACAGAACCAAAGCCCATGCACACAAGTCTTAGCAGGCATGACTATAGCCACCAGCTACCTGGCTGTGTTGGCAGCCTTGGCATTTCTTGGAGCTGTCCTCACCCCCTTGTTTCATTTTTACATCTCTACTTATCTTAAAACCCAAGAAGCCTTCTATATTTGTGGCCAGCCACTTCACCAGTGCCTCCCCACTAACTGGACTGGAACTTGTACCATAGGCTATGTATCCCTATACATCTTCATAGTCCCTGGCAATCTCTCTCTTCCAGCACCAATCTACAGGCATTCCATCTTTTCCAGGATGAGGAGGGCTATCCAATTAATTCTCCTTCTCACAGGACTTGGTATTATAGCCAGTATGGGAACCAGAATTGCTAGAATCACAAAAGCCTCCTTGACCCATAGCCAGCCCTCAAGGGAAATAGCCAAGAACATTGATGCCACGGCTAAAACCTTAACAACTGTGCAAGAACAAATTGACTCTTTGGCAGCTATAGTCCTCCAAAATTATCAGGAGTTAGATAAGTTAACAGCAGCACAGAGAGAAATTTGTTTAGCCTTAGGTGAAAAATTTTGCTTATGGGTCAATCAATCGGGAAAAGTACAATATCAGACAACTCCTAAATTGAGCCTCCAGTTTACTGAAACAAGCCTCTCAGGGTTGGTTAGATTGGGAAGGAAGCTGAAAATGCTTCTCCTGAGTTATTCCCCTTTTAGGCCCACTTGTTAGTCTCCTACTTTTGTTCCGTTTTGGGCCATGTCTTCTAAATCTAGCAATCCGATTTGTCTCCTCACACCTTCAGGCCATCAAGCTTCAGATGATCCTCAGTGAGAGATACCATCGTCTCAATATTCAAGAGTCACACTTCTACAGAGGACCACTAGACTGCCCATCAGTGAGACACGAAAGAAGCAAAATCCTGCCCCTGTCTCCCTTGGACCTTGCTGGATACCACTTTCACCAACCCACAAATCCACCCTGCCCTGACAGCAAGACGCCAAGACCCTCAGAACAATCATCACCGTCCTTCTGTCAGCAGGAAGCAGTTACAGAAGACTGACCTTTGTCCATTTTCCCAAAGAATTGGGTCAGGAATGTTAAGAGTAGGTAGTTTGGCGGACATGAACAGGGCAAAAGAGGCACCCACCCCGCCGCTGCTTCCATGAATCTCAGGCGACCATCAGATGATCAGGTGATGGCCAGGTGATTGTTAAGCTGTCTCACTAAAATAGTAATTGGTTGCAGCTGATGCCAGGGACAGGCAGGCTCCCAACAGATAGAAAACACCTGAAACATGATCAGCAGCTTCCCAATAAGGTCTCAGGAGTTGGGTGAGTGGGCCCGAGCATGCATACTAAGAGGCAAAATGGTGGAGTTTAACTGGTATATGACCTTCCTCTAGGAATGCTCAACTGGTAAGGGAAAAATGCCTCAAGTAAGCACACACAAAACTTCAATAAACACATTGCATATGCAGCCCCTCCCAAGTGCTGGCAGGCCACTGCACATGTGGAAATCCCACCTTAAGGAAAAATCAAGGAAGGAGAGATGCAAACCTCAGAACCAGGCCAATGTATAAAAACCCCAAGTGAAGGGTTGGATGAGGCACTTGGATCTCTTAAGTTGCCCGCTTGGCCCTCTTCCAAGTATACTTTCTTTCCTTTCACTCCTGCTCTCTCATTCACAGGAATGAACTCTCATTCCTGTTCAAAAACTTGCCTTGGTCTCTCACTCTACCTTATACCCCTTAGGTAAATTATTTCCTTTGAGGAGGCAAGAATCAAGTTGCTGCAGACACATATGGATCCACCACTGCTAACAATCCTAGAGCTATCTACTATGTTAGTTTTTGCTCTGATGTTTACTGTTTCCCTTCTTGAACTTTCTTTGGTCTTACTTTGCTGTTTTCTTCTATCAACAAAAGGATGATATTACCTCTTTAATATCAGTCTTTCCTCTTTTCTAATGTACTCATTTAAGAGTATAAATTTTACTTAAATTCAATTTTAGCTGTTTCCTATAAGATTTTATCTGTTGGAAAATTTTTATTATTCAATTAAAATCACTTTCTTATTTCCATTTTACTTCTTTTTCTTTTTTGACTCACAGATTATTTAGAAATGTTACATAATTTTTCAACATGCAAATTTTCTAGGTTTTTAAAAAATTGAGTCTAAGCTTGATTGCATTGTAGTCAGACAATATATACTATTATCAAGACTCGCTTGATAGCCAGGTATATAGTCAATTTTTGTAGATGCTCCTTGTGAGCTTGAAATAATGTGTATCTGCAATTACTTGGCACAAGGTTCTATATAATCCTATTAGGTTAAGTTTGCAAATTGTGTGTTTTAGGTACTCTCTATTCTCACTAATCTTTTTTAAAAAATTTTGCTAGTTCTACCAATAAACAATGAATGCAAGCTAAAATCAATCATGATGACAGTACGACTGTTTGTATTTTTCTTGTAGTAGTTCAGCAAATTTTTGCTTTGTATGTTTTAAGGTTGTATTAGAAGGAACATGTACACTTAAAATCACTCTATCTTCTGGGTGGTCCCTTCTATCCATGGTAATACTTTTACTTTTAAAGTCTATTTTGATTGAACAATATAGTTCTTCCCACCCTTGGCTCCTTTTAAAGTCTTTGTGTTTGATGCTCTGCAGTTTCACCAAGATATGGCTAGGTATGAATTTCTAAGTCTCAGCATGATTAAAATATTTTCTCTACCCAACTCTTTTCTTTTTTTCCTTTCCTTCTGGGGATCCAATTTGTCCTATGCTAGATCTTCTCACTTTTAGCCTCCATGTCTTTTTTAGAGTTTCCGTCTCTCAGTTTTTCTGTGTTATACTGAATATAATCTCCCATGAATTATTTTTCATTTCATTAATTATCTCTTCAGATCTGCTTCATTTCCTGTTAAATTCACCCATTAAAGGTTTTTGTTTCTGTCTCTCATTTTCTTTTCTTTTTTTTTTTTTTTTTTTTGCTCCCTAATGTCCTTGACACAACCCCACACTGTTTCCTAAAAACCGACCTCAAAAACTTAAGAATGAATTCAGGTCCCTTTCCCCCTTTCCAATAATTAGCCACATGTATCACATAACCCATAACTTTATCTGAGCCTGAGCATGTTTTGGCCTGTCTTTATTTGCAACCTACATGACCTCACTAGTCATCTATCTTAAGAGGGTGTATTTAGAGGCTTTGTGTGGGGCCAGGTGCAGTGGCTGATGCCTGTAATCCCAGCACTTTGGGAGGCTGAGGCAAGTAGATTGCTTGAGCCCAGGGGTTTGAGACTAGCCTGGGCAATGTGGGGAAACCCTATCTACTAGAAAAAAAAAAATTAGCTGGGTGTGGTGGTGCACGCCTGCAGTCCCAGCTACTCAGGTAGGGGGATTGCTTAAGCCCAGGAGGTCAAAGATGCAGTGAGCCATGATCATGCCATTGCACTCCAGCCTGGGTGACAGAGAGAAATCCTGCCTCAAAAAAAAAAAAAAAAAAAAAAAAAAGGCTTTGAGTGACTATCCCAAGGCATTTGAGTCCCGAAGATTAGAAGTCATCCTCATAGCCTTTCCAATGGAGTAACACTTTTTGTGTGCTTTGAAATTAAAAAGTGGAAAATGTTTCCCTCAGATTGTGAGACCCTTTATAAATGTATATGTGAACAATTTTTAAGCTGCTATACCTCAATAATAAAATGTTTCCTGGCTATGCATTAAGTTTTAAATTTCTATTACTAGATTTTCATTTCTGAAAGTTCAATTTTATATTTTTCAAATCTGTTGCAATTTTTTAATACAATTTACTGTACCCTGGGTTTAAAATTGTCTTTTATTTCTTTAAACTCTGTAAGTATAGTTATTGAGCCTCTATTTGATCATTTCTGTATTTGGGGTCTCTGCAAGTCTGTTTCTGCCATCACTTGTTTCTGCTGGCTTTTGTTTCTCCTGCTCTGTTTCTTTGGTTATTTATTTATTTATTTATTTACTATGATTTGTTGCTCATTGCTTAGATAATTATTTGTTAGGTTTCTTAAGATCTAGGATAAAATCCAGAGAGGATATGTGTTTGTTTCTGCCAGGTGAGTAAATATACTACAAATATGGTATGACTTTATACTAAATTTACAGCTTGAGTTTTTTTTTTTCTGTTCAATCAGTGGGAATTTGGCTCAAAATCTGAGTGATGATAAGCAGATGGATATCAACAACCATCTTGAATTTATTTCATCAATATTAAATTAATCAGCAATATTAAATGTATTTATTTTACTTTTCTCAGTCCCAAGACAATTTTCTTTTTAGGTTTCTGGGAGTCGAAATATTGAACGGATTTATATTTATTTCAACCTTAGATGAATATTTAGCCCTTTGGGGTCAGAGGGTTTTGGTTTTATAGGTGTTGGTCCCTTATTAGACTCCTCATTTTAGGATGAACTGTGATTTGGCTTCTGTTCCCCTTGCCCTCTGAGACATTAATACCGAAAGCACAAGATCAATCAGTTAAGATGCCCTCAGGACAAGACCGAATTCAATCCTGCTTACCTTTCTGGATTTCTGCTTTCCTTTAAATTATGATTTGCTGATTCCATAATATCTTGTGAGATATTCGATGCTTTCAAAAATATTTTCTCTATTATCTTTTGTTGTTTATATTAGGCTGTTTTGTTCTGAATTATTTAGCCTGTTGTATTGCTAGAAATCAAAGTTGTCCCTTTAAGATATAAATAAGTTTATTCATTTATTTAAAAGAATTCTACTAGACTTTGAATTTACTGATTAATTTGGAGAGAATTTATATCCTTATAAGTTCACCTTATCCAGGAGCCTAGAATATGTATCTACATATTCAAAATATTTTCTAGATCTTTTATTAGAGTTTGAACATTTTCTCCACAGAGGTCTTTTGTACTCTTGGTTAACTTTTTTTTTTTTTTTTTTTTTTTTTGAGACGGAGTCTCGCTCTGTCACCCCGGCTGGAGCGCAATGGCGCGATCTCGGCTCAATGCAAGCTCTGCCCCCTGGGTTCCCGCCATTCTCCTGCCTCAGCCTCCCGAATAGCTGGGAATACAGTCGCCTGCCACTACACCCAGCTAATTTTTTGTATATTTAGTAGAGACGGGGTTTCACCGTGTTAGCCAGGATGGTCTCGATCTCCTGACCTCGTGATCCACCCGCCTCGGCCTCCCAAAGTGTTGGGATTACAGGCGTGAGCCACCGTGCCCGGCCAGTTAACATATTTATTTCTTAGATGCTGTATAGATTTTCTTGCTATTGTGAGTGCTATCTTCTCTTTGATTCAAATTCATAATTGTCATTGCTATTAAATATTATTATTTAGCTTGTATCAGGCAACACTGTTGAGTATCCTAATGATATATCTCTTGGTTCTATTGTTTTATTTTCAAGTAGATGATTATGTAATCTACAAACAATAATAGTTCTATTTCTACCCTTACAATTCTTACAGTTCTAATTTATTTTTCTTTTGTTTTTTGAGTGAGGGTCTCTCTCTGTTGCCCAGACTGGAGTGCAGTGGTGTGATCACAGCTCACTGCAGCCTTGACCTTCTGGGATCAAGTGATCCTCCCACCTCAGCCTCCCAAGTAGCTGGGACTACAAGAATGTGCCACCATGCTGGTTAATTTTTTGTATTTTTAGTAGAGATGGGATTTTGCCATGTTGCCCAGACTGGTGTGGAACTCCTAGACTTAAGCAATCTGCCCTCTTTAGCCTCCCAAAGTGCTGGGATTACAAGTGTCAGCCACTGTGCCCAGCCTATTTCTTTTTCTTATATTATAGCATTGGTCAGGACTTCCAATCCTATGTTAAGCAACAGTCATGGTAAAATAGAGAATCTTTGTCTTATTTCCAAATGCAAAGGAAATACCCCAGCATTTTGTGAAGCATTAGTTCCTGCATTTGATCACTTTCCCCAAAAACTAGATAGAGTGGTTTCTGCTACCTGAAACTAAAACCTGTTTGACGCCAAAGGAATATAGAATGAGAATTTTTCTGTGATTATAGAATCAGCATCAAAGGGCTCAAAGATAAAAACAACAAAGCACCAAGTACCCCACATTCTGAAAATAGCTGAAAATACTTGAAGTCAAATATCACAACCAAAGCTTGCTTGTGGCTCCTGGAAGAGTTCATCTACCCCTAACCCTCACCCTTGTATTCCCAATTCACGTCTCTGATAATTAAGCAGAAAGACTAGCGAAGAAAAGAGAATGAATTATCAAAATGCAGCATTTATTGTGAGGAGCGATTCTTCTCCTTCCCAAGCCAAGTGAGTGAAGAGGCTCAAGATAATCACATAAAGATTGGGGGTGCTTATGCAAAGGGAAAATTGGTTGAGATAACTGTCTAGGCTGCAGGCCTGTTGGTAAACCTGTGCCTCCCTATGAAGGGGAGAAAAAACTTATTGAAGGGAGATGACAAGGCAAAGAGAGGATGATAATGGGACAATCAACAACCCTATCCTTTGGAAAGAATGGGTAAATCGCCTACTCCAGGGGGAATCCAAGCTTCAACCACCTTGCCAGGGCCTCTCCCAAAGAGAGGACACACTGAGTGAGGGGATCCCAGTAGCTGAAGGTTGAGAGTGACCTACTTGGAGCAAGAGCAGGGGTGAAGTGTAAAAGAGATTATGCTGGATCTTCCACTGGCATTTCCAGGAGAGAGCCAACTTAATAGTCCATTGGTCTTAGCCACAGAACAAGCAATAAAAGATACTAATCACATGTCCATTAGCAAAAGACTAAGTTCTTTCCACTCTATCCTGTTCCGATTCTGAAAAAGCTAAAACCATGAAGTGTAACATAACTTATTTTTTCCACAGCCTCATGTAATTTTATTTTTGAGTCCCCACACATTGTTTGGAAGCACAAATCAATACATAAGGCAATTCCAAAGCCCCCTCCCAATCCCGGGAGTTTTGTCTAAAATCCAGCAGGGAGAGCTAAAGCATCATGGGAGACAGCTGGTCTTTGATGTCACCGTCTAAACTTCGGTCTTCATTTGAATCAGATGACTACTTATTTTCTTTTTCCTGACAGCAAGACCTTTTTAAGTCTATCAGTTCTTTCTCTGCTAACCCCCATACCCCTCTGGGCACGTGGGAATTTGCTTCTGTGCCAAGTTCAAGTGTAGGTGTGATGCCATCCCCAGTAAATCACACTAGCATTTCTTCTCTGTTTTTTCATCAGGCTGAGCACAGAGAATCCCTGGGGCTTTGTGACTTTCCCAGGCCCTCCCAGGGAAAGGACACATTAGTCCCTCAGCAATCAGATCACCCAAATTTCCTGAGGAAAGTTTTATCCCCCAGCCTTTCTAACTTGGCCTGAGGAGAAGGCAGAGCAGGATCAATTCTCAGGAACTTACCAGCATCTAAATTATCTTTGTCTTTTCCTATCTCTCTTTATTCTCCCCTAGTCTGGTAAACATTATAATATAGTAAGTATGAGGGCTAGGGACTAAAACAAAGACTATTATATTCTTCAAAACTGACTCTACTTATTTTCTTAAATTATGTCTTTAATGTCTTTTTTATTCTGTGTTCTCTTGATAGCTAGGCTTTTGAAATTTAAAATCTAATAACTGACTATAGCATTCTGCTGAATGTTTATTCCTCTTTGAAGCAATGAAAACTACAAAGTCTTATAGTCAAAATCACAATAGGTTACACGGGAAAAAAGGACAATTTTACCCTGCAAAACTTTTCAGCAAACCTACATAAAACTGAGCAATGTTCTTTTGGATATAAAATGGTCTCCCCAAAAGAGAAAAAGCATCAACCAACCACTCCCGAATAAAAGTCACAAAAAGGGAAGGGAGGTGCTTGGGTGCTCTGACTTTCATTAATGGTTTGTTTGCTAAAGGTTGTACTGGTTTGGGACCAGAAAAAGACACTTCTATTCATTCTCATCAAATTAAGTTTAAGGTTGGTCTTCAAGATAGGACATTAGGCCAGAACCATTCTACTCATTTCAGATTCCTTAGGGCCAAATTTACTGGAGGTTGCTTAATAAGTGTTTATTGAATAAACCAGAAGGGCAAGATAAAGGCAGTCAAAGATAACTGCCTTAAGGCTTCATCTAAGATTCAGAGCCCAGTAGGTTAGCAAAACAGTTGCCCCTCCATAACCATGGAGGATTGATTCCAGGACTCTGATGGATACCAACATCCACGGATGCTCAAGTCCCTGATATAAAATGGCATAGTATTTGAATATAACCTATGTTCATTCCCCTATGTAGGTACTCTCTAGATCACTTATAATACCTAATATCATGTAAATATTATGTAAATATGTGTTATACTGTGTTGTTTAGGGATTAATGACCAAAAAAAGTCTGTACATGTTCAGTATGGATGCAACCATCAATTTTTTTCCAAATATTTTCAATCTCTGGTTGGTTGAATCCATGGATGTAGAACTCACAGTTACAGAGGGCCAACTGTATTTGAGATACAAGCATCAATACAAATAAGGGCCTATTAGAGATAAGCACCCCCTGCCCTAAGGTAGCCTCTGAGGCCCAACTGTCAGATTTCTCAGAACCCAATTTCCTATGTGTCGGTACCCTGGGAGAATGCAAGTTCTAAGGGCTTTGGGCAATCACATGATGCTAATTCTTTATCTGCAGACTGGAACACTTAATTAACTGTCTGTGCCCAGCACAACTGGGGGGAGAGAACAGGGGTTGTAAATACTTGAACATTAGCTTTTCTCTTGGTCTGGACTGTAGGAGACCCAGAACGTCAAAACTGTAGGAGGAAACTTGGACCCAGTTACCAAGGACCTCTAGGTGAGTTGGAGACCTCACTGGACATAGTCCACATGTTTTATTGTAGAAAGAACATTGGGGCTGCTAACAAAGATCCGTAAAGTTTGGCTTCTTGTTGGACTGTCATTAACCTGACTTGCAATTTGATGGCTAGCTATCAAGGAATCTCTGTCTGCTCCTTTACTTCTATCCATAAGAAAAGCCACACTCACTGGTTGGTGTTTGCTATTTAGTTACAGTGCCACTTATCATACAATTATCAGTTTACTTTTACAAAATATGTAGACTTTTTTTTTTTTTTTTTAACTATCTAGAGTCTAGAGCTCACAGTACAGAGTTTTGTGAAATACGGTGCCTATGAGAATTTTCCCATGGTACACAGAAGCCACAGATGTGCCCTGAAGCACAGAGCCATTGTTGGCATACACGGTGCTCACCCTGGGCTTCTCAGACAAAACATTCTGGATGCGAAGTACCTGTCGAGAAAAGATCATTTATTAGTATATTATGTGAGTAAACACCTGTTTCATGATGTCCTTCCCAAACATTCTAGGACAAATCTATTTTTCAGAAATCAGAAGCTAAAATCTGTATATCTTCAATAAATTGTTCTTCTTCTGATGAAAGTACTAATGTCATAAAGATATCTATGCACCAAAGTGAACTGGCTTTCTGACATTAGCCAAATTCCTCGGGGATGACTTACACAATTTTTTTAGTGCAGGCATCCCTTACAGAAGGAGTTAAGATGCTCTTATTTAGTTCTCAAGTGGATGGTGGTCCTCCCTCTGTGGGAAGAATCTTGCCTTTGAGATTACAGTATGGGGAGAGAAACAAGATAAAATAATGAAGAAACACCCAGTTATCCAGCCAACCCAACCTGGTAACTGATGGGATGGCAGTCATCACAGCTGGAGCCCCTTCACATCTGCAAAGTTGCTAGAAAGCATAAATAATGGATACTACTTTGGAATTTCATCTGACACATCACTGCCTAGTACTGTTATTGATCCCAGGATTAATACACTTCACTTTGCTAATCAGTATATATTTAAGCACTCAGGCTTCCAAATAGGCTGGATGAAGTTCACTCAAACAAAATAAAATTAAATTTTTATTTTGGAATTAAAGGAAAACAATTAGAAATTTATGAGTTACGAGTCTATATTGATATCTCTTATTAGAATAGAGTTTGTTCTTTTTTTTATCTTAAGGGAGATCCTTCATCTCAGGTTAGACAAAAATACTTAAGTTTTGATTTCATGTACAAAACATGAGATTCAACCAAAATTAAAGGGTGTCAGTAATTGTGACAAAAAGTCTTATCTAAAATTTTAAAAATAATTCAACTTGAAAATAGAGATACGAAAAAGATCCTAAACAATTTTCCAATACTCCTATGTATCATATTTCATTTCCTTAAGGCAGACATTGTGGTTGGGCTTTTAAAGGAAAGTTTTGTCTATCACTCTTAGGGGTACATATCTGAGGCAAGGATTGCTTCCTAGTTTAGGGTAACAATTCTGGTTCTAGGTTTAGGTTGGACTTTTGTTTCTTTTTACATTTCTTGTGTTCTTTTTAAGAAGCTGTGACTAATACATTAATAAAAAAAGAAATAATCATATTTTTAACTGAAAAACAGCAATATTGGAAGTAGAAATAACTGTATGTCCTAATTTACCCACTAGGCCAATTACTGGGTTTGAATTTGAACTTCAGTTTCCCAAATCCCCAAATGTGGATTCACACATTTTAATTTTTTTCAAATTGTACCTTCTCAATGAGGCCTACTCTGATCTCTGACTTTAGTAGTAGGACCTGCTCATCCTGCTGCATATAGTAATCCTGATCCCCTTTACTCTGCTGAGCTTTTTTTCCCATAGAATTTGCCATCTTCAAAGTTACTATGTAATTTACTTATTTCTTATGCTTATTGTTCATTGTTTGTCCCCCTTTCTTAAGATCAGGGATCTCTGTATATTTTTTCTGATATATCCTAAACATAAGAACAATGTCTGACACATTACAGGTACTCAATAAATTTTTGTGAATAAATCTCTGAGTATGTGTGCCTAGAATTTACAGCTATATATAAATTCACTAAAGATTTTTAAATTGTTAACCTTAATGCCATAGAAAATGCAGTTGTCTTATAATGTTGTTTTTAATGTAGAAAATTCAATGGATTATGCTATTGTTTTAGAAGAGATATTTTAAAATAACACAAATGATATCTTGAAAATAAGACAATTTTCAACACCATCATATATGTTAGAACTTACAGGCAAAAACTCATTTTATTTTGAGGCCACAGTTATTTAAATCCTTTAATCTGAGCTTCATGTTGAACAGTGTGAAAGAAGATGGTACCACATGCAACTCTCTCTTTGTCTAACTGCAAGACCTGCTCAGAGACTGTCTCCTGACTGGAAATATGATATGGCAATCTGGGTCAATATGAATAATCGAGCTTAGTTTTTCCATTATTCCCAACAGCAAGAGTTACTGAAAAGTTAATGGTGGCCTAAAAGAGTTAACGAACCTTATCTCCCTACCTGTCAAAAACTTTACTTTTCTCATACGTAAAATTTCTTTAGTTCTATAACACCAAATGTGACTGGCTTAAATTCTTCCAAGTCACCCCAACAAATTTGTTCTTGCAGCTTTGCCTGTGAGCTCAGAGAGGTATAGGAACTTACTTCTGATCCTGGAGGGTCCTCAGGGTTATAGTTCAGTAGCTTCATAGGATTAGGATGGCATCCTGCCAAAATGTCTCCTGTGGCAGGATCGACAGTCAGGTTATCCACTAAGGTGCCCAACTGTATCACCTTACAACAAAGAGGGAGTAGTGAAGACATTGTCTCAATGATTCCTCACTTTCTTCCCTATTCATCCCCACAACCCCTACAGCTTCTTCTGGCACCTAAAGTTGGTGTTTTTAGGGGGCTTTGCTTCTGTATTTTAGAAACACATGCATAATCTCACTGGCATTGCTCTCAAATAGCCATGTTTTCCTCATTCAAGGGGCACATTCCTGGGTCAAGTATGGGACTAAGGTAAGAAGTCAGATTGTGTGGGCCAGACAGGGTACTCTTACCTTCAGTTGAGTTAAATCCCAGTTATCATGTTTTTCCATTATGTGAATGTTCTTAGCTGCTACATCAGCTACATAGACATACCTTTGAAGTAAATGACATTTACACTTAAGCAAGTGGTAATGAGAGACAACACTCACTTTTATTTTGGAGAAGAGGTATAAAAATGCACACTCCTTGAAAGTACCACTGCAATCCTTTTCTAAACCACAGTAAAAGAAGATAATGGAGTAGTATTTTTAATATTCTTGAAGTGCTTTAAACAGGCTTTGAATATGAGTTATGACCATAATGAAACTGGTGTTTCTAGATGACATATATAGGCTCAATCTTATTACTTCGAAGTCACAACTTTTTCCTTAAATTGAATGAAGGTAAGTGGATCTCTTACAAGGCCAAAAGTGTATATACTTCTAAAAACTAGTGCTTGAAAAAAAAAGTATCAAATGACCATAAAGCTCAATCACAATATTTTAAAAGAGGAAGGACACTGAGAGGTGTTTTCTACAGGGATCATCTCTGCTCATTATCTCAAATATACATGTTAATATTCAAGGTACTTCTGTTTATAAAAAAACCTCCAATTTTTAAACACTTTTTAAAAGTGTTTTCTCATAAAATTTCATGCTGTTTAAAATAGGGTTTTCTCATTGAATGGTCTGCTGTTGTAAGTCAGTAGGTCTGAAACTTATATAATCCCTATGCCCAATCTAAGGTAGCCTTCCCTCTCTCCTAAGAGCTTTTGTGTAACTGAACTTAGCATAAGTGGTCAAATACTTTGTACTTTCATAAGGGGCAGGGGTATTGCTCATTTATCTTCCTTTGTAGTGTGTTAGGAAAGTGTGTTTCAAGAGTTATGTAAAAATTTGGAATGAGGTCCTTATATCCTTAAGTCCACATCCCTCCTTTAACTGGGAAGAACCTAAAGTCCAAGGAAACAAATGGATTGCTTAGGATGACAGATTTAGTGTGAACGCTGGCCACAACTGATCTCTCCACACATATATTCACTATGTAAGCCTAAGTAAGGAAGTAACTTCCTTGTAAGGAAAGGAGTCCACGAAAATGTCAAGGGCAAAGGATAGAAAAATACATAAAAGAGCTTACTTCTGGTCTGCTGAGACTGTGATCCCATTGGCACTACAAAATCCTTTGGCCACCACTTTAACCTCCCTTGGGCTGTAGAAAAGAACATAAGTCCAGCGAAGATCCAAGATCATCTCAAAAAATGACAGGAAGGAGTTGGTAAAATAGTGGTCTCTGGTGGCATAGAACTGTTCTGGTCCAAGAACCACAATGTCATTCACACTAAAGTGAAAGGGAGGTGGAAAAAGAGACCCATGAGGTATTTAAATATCCTTTATCCTTGTCAAAATCACTCATCTCTACATAGACTAATATGTTCATCAATTTGAAAAAGGATACATGAACTAGTATGGATTAAGGAATTCCACAGAAAATCATGATTCTGCATTGCCCTGATGGGTTTTCTTTAGCCATTTGTTATTTTCTTACTCTTCTCTTTCACAGAAATCAGTGAAAAGAAATAAATTCACAAATAAATCTCAAACCCCAAAATCTGTTGACTTGTAAATGTTGATCATGGTTATCTGTGACAGTTGTAGTGCAGTTCACTGATAGCTATGGTTATCCTCCTTCAGGAATTACACTTCCCCATCCCCTTGCAGTTAGGCACAGCCATGTGACTTGCTTTGGCCAATGAAATGAAATGAAATGAGGTGAGTGGCTTGTGGATGGAAGATTTTAAGAACCACTGCTTGCTTCACCATGTTTCCCTCATGTTTCCACAGTAATGAGCAACTTTTATGATGATAGAGACTGTGGTCCTCCTAGGGCCCTTAATGAGGATAATATGAAACTGAGTCCCTAAATCACCTACACTGGATACATAGCATGCATGAGAAAACATAACAAACCTTGGCAGTTTTGAGCCACCAAGATGTTAGGGTTTTGCTGTCCTGTTATCATAGCATAACCCAGTTCATCTGGACCTTTATATTTTCTCTGAGTAGATGGAATTATGGGTGATATTCTTTCTTACGTTCTTCAATATCATTGACATTTTAAAATAGAGCAAGTCTTATTCTTACAATCCGTAAGAACAATAAAGTCATTTTTATTTTTGAAAAGAAAAAAAAGTGACTTGAAAAAATAATGCTTAAACATTTTTAGATTAAATTTTAGGGAGGAAAATTTGGGTGAATCAGGAAATACTTTGAAGTTTTGACATATAATGACTTTCCCAAGGTCACTCGGCTACTCACCTTTTGTATCTCAGCTTAAGCATTCCTTACTCCAAAAAGTATTGCCTGACACCATAAATTAGGTTAAACTGCCTCACAATTTGTTTCTGTAGCTCTCTGTTATGCCCCCTTGTAAGTGCTTATCAATGCCTGTGCCAGTGTACCCTCAGGCTCCTCTTTAGATCCTCATAGCCTCACCTACCTTGTTCCAGCTGCTATTTCAACCAGTTCTGCACAGGTCTGATGTACTTCCCAGAGGGGCAGCCTAGCAGTGTCTCAGCTCATGCCTACTGTGGGCCTCTTGCCTCCCACTTCCAGACTTCATGTTGACATTGAGTCATAGGATACCACAAAAGTAGACTTGCACATGCACAACAACCAAGAATGTGGGAAAATGAAGGCCTCTTGAGGCAAACCTTTGACTAATAGGAGATGGGGCTGGTGGATAAACCCTTCTCCCTTTTTCTCCTTGACCAGATTGTCCTGAGATGCAGCTTACGCTGATTACTGGAGGATAAGCCCATGATTTCAAGCAGTCAGTTGCACTTAGCAGCGGTTGGCTTAATGACGCCTTTGCTGTACCTCCCTCACTGCATGTGTTTCCTAGGGCTGGCACAGCAAAGAACCACCAACTCAGTGGCTTAAACACCAGAAATGTATTGCCTCACAGTTTTGGAGGCTAGGAATCCAAAACCGTGTTGTTGGTAGGGCCATGTTCTCTCTGAAGGTTCTAGGGAAGGATCCTTCCTTGCCTCTTCCAGCAAGGCATTCCAGTAGTCCCAGGCATTCCTTGGCTTGTAGATATATCACTCCAATGTCAGTATCCATCTTCACATAGCATTCTCCCTGTATATCTGCCTGTCTTCTTGCAAGGACACCAGTTCTACTGCATTAAGGGTACTCTATTTCAGCATGATTTTATCTTTACTAATTACATCTGCAATGACTCAATTTCCAAAGTGTCGCCTTCTGAGGGAGTGGTGGTTGGGATTTTAACATATTTTTTGGCGGGGGGGTGGGGTGGGGAGGGCAGGGGGACACAAAATTCAACCCATAACCTTCTCCCTTCCTTGCCTCACACTGGTGTCTCAAGTCTGCTTCCTGGGATTGTACTCCCTAATGAAGTGGCCAAATATCAGGTGTGCCCTCAGGCTGCACTTTCTGGGAGACTCTTCCTGTGAGATCCTATGCTAAAGCAGTTGATCCTCACAATCCACTAGTTAGGTAAGTCAGGCAAATGAGAATCCCCATTTTGCTCAAGAAATTGAGGCACCAATTAAGTGACCTGTCCACAGTTTCCCAGCAACCCTGTGGAAGTCCTGTTCTCCGCTATGGCCTCAGAACCCCATACAGTGCATTAGGAGCAGAGTTCAATAACTTCAACTTCTCTTACTTCTACGCTCTGCACTCGTTTCCCCCATATTCTGTGGGGAGAAATTAATACATGATGTTGAGAAAGAGAGCAAAGGAAAGAAGATGAACTTTCTTTTCTTTTCCTATTCTTCTATCCCATGAAACAATTTACTGTTTTGGAGCCAGTTTTTTAATGTTAAGCCCATTTGATAAAAGATGAATTCTTTATTGTTTGCTACAGCCTTTAAACAGGCAGCCTCTCCACTGAAAAGCCTGTTATTTTAATGAATGCAGTAAGAAAGATGTTCATTGCAATTGAGAGCTCAGCTTTGAATTCAGATGGATCTGGGTTTATACCCTGTTTCTGCCACTTACAAATTGTGTAACTTGGGCAAGTTATCTAACCCAAACCTTCTCTAAGTCTTAGTTTACCCGTGCCTATTATTAAAGGCTTTGTGAGAATTAAGTTAAATTAAGTATTCTGGCATAGTGCCTGGAACATAGTCAATGCTTAACAAATGTAATTTTTATAAGTGCCCAAGGGCTTTTAAAAAATTCTACTTTAAAGCTGTAATTAAACAAAGAAGTGGCTCATCTGGAGGTTGGTTATAACACCCAGTGGGTGAGGCTCACAGAACATAACCTACCAGGACAACCAAAAAAGGGTGTAGGTGTTTAAACAGAGACCGATAGTAAGTATTGAGTTGCCGTGGTAAAGAGAATGGAATTAGAGCTGGGAATTTAATTGAGCACCTTTATAGGATTAAAATGCTTTCAAAATGCTCGAAAGTATAGGCATATTCAATACCTAACATGGCAATTTCTAGTGAGGCGCTGGGAAGAGTCACCATGGGAATCATTAGAAAGCTTTAGAAAAAAATCAAAACAATTTCAAAACAAAAGTTTAAGAAAGCCTGCTGAACCAAAGAAAACAAAGCACACAGCAGAGGTGCAAAGTAAATAGAACCGCGCAATACTTTCATTCCATACCTTTTGAGAAGTTCATGTTTTATAGTTTTCAGGTATACCAGAGAACGCTGTTGTTCCTCAAATTTAAATATCTCCACAGTGGACTTCATGTGGGGATGATTCACAACATAAAGATACACAGTATTGTCTACATGGAAAAAAGGGATAATTTCCAAGAAAGTTACCCCTATCACAACTAATATTAGACTTGTTTTAAAACTTGGTCACTTCCAAAAGTTTTCTTCTTACATCTTGCATTTGACCCTCACAGTCTACATGATAGGTAAGTCAGACAAATGCCAGAATCCAGATTTAGTTGAGGAAATTGAAGCTCAGGAGGTGAATGATCCATCAGCAATTTCATCACCACAAAGTGGCAGAGCCAAGATGTTTTGCCATAGTCACTTCACCCTTATATGCATATCCTGTCTAACAGGAACCTACAGAACTATAATGATGCATAAACAGGGATGTGGTTTCCCCAGATGGCCCTTCAGCAAGAGAAGTGAGTCCAAGTAAACAAAACTTTGCTGAGATGTTGTGTGTGTGCAATAATTATCTACATTGCAACAGAAGCTCAGTGAATCTCAGGGCAGTGTAAACACCTTAAAATAAGCAACATTTCCCAGCTAGACAATGAATTTCTGACACAAGCCAACATAACAATATTTAGTGAGCTCAATGGACATGGCATGTAAATATGAATGCGAGATAAAACAAACTAACTAATTCTAGGTAGTACCCACCTCAGAAATGTCACCTACCCATTTCAATGGGAATGTGAACTGCTGTGAACAAGATTGAGGGTAGCAATTTGGCCTCTGAGAGTGCTGTCTTCTGACTTATCAGGAGTTCTAGGTTTGATGAGCTCTGGAGTTTTAAAGGGTCTGGTCCCATCCTCCCACTGTAGGACTTGATCTGTATTCATCTTCCCTATTCCTTTCCCAAATGTAGTTTTTAAGCACGTGATGGAACAAGCCTAAACCCTGAGATGCAAAATTCATAACCAGGACCTCTGAAACACACTGGGCACTTTGATGCAAATTAAGGAAAGGTGCTTGCTCACAGAGGAAATCTTCCTTCTGGTCTGATCCAGCTCTGTTCCAAGGCTCAGGGCGTGGCAAACAGAACATGGGTTGGATTTCAGCCCCAACACGGACCTTCAGTCTTTTGCTAGACACAATAGTGAACAATCACATGTGCTAGCCTGATTTCATTTCTTCTAGTGCATCTACTGAATCCCTCTTTCCAAATAAGATATACTTAGTGAGAGTACTTTTCTTCTCCATCTCCTCATTCCATCTCTATTTCTATGTGTAATATTTTGGCCTTATGAATTAAATACATAATTAAGGGAGATGACAAATAAGATAAGCTGTGAATCATAATATCCTCAACTTATGGAAGCCTGATTATATGACTGTTATTGTGTAAACGTGTCCCATCTCAAAAACAAAAACAAAAACAAACAAAAAAAAGAAAGAAAAAAGCCCCAAACCCACCTCCACCTCTACCTCTGATATGATCCCATGCAATGAAATAGTTTCAGGTAAATCTAATCACTTATTATACCATCTCCAATGCAGAATCTTATGTCTTGTACAGTGTGAGGCAAAACAGTTGTGGTTTTAAAATTATTTAAATAGAGTCCTAATCTCATTTTAGTAAAAGACACAGGATTAGAAGTGAGACCTCCTCTGTCTGAGTTCTGGATCAGCCATTTACTAATTGCAGAAGTGAAGTCACACTTCACTGCATTCCTCTAAACTTCATTGTATCCATCTATAAAGTTGAATATTACTATGTGCTCTGCCTGTCCTATAGGGTTCGTTTATTTATTCATTTGATATGTGTTCATAGAGTACCTACTGTGCATCAGATACTGTTCTAGACTCTCAGAATCCAGCAATGGACAAATCAATATGCTTTTATGGTGATTATATTTGAGAGAGGAAAACAAGGAGGAAAAATTATTAAATAAATTAAAACAAAGAATACTAGAGTGGGGAGACACGTTCTTCATAGAGTGTCATTCATTTGAAGAGTAACAGTTAAGTTTAGGAACTTGCTATAGAGCAAGAGCAGGAGAGGGAAAGAAAATTCCTATCCTTTAACATTTAAAAAAAAGTTACTACTGTAGGCTGGGAGTGGTGGCTCACACCTGTAATCCTAACACTTTGGGAGGCCAAGGCAGGTGGATCACCTGAGGTCAGGAGTTCGAGACCAGCCTGGCCAACATGGTGAAACCCTGTCTCTACTAAAAATACAAAAAATTAGCCGGGCATGGTGGCGCATGCCTGTAATCCCAGCTACTTGGGAGGCTGAGGCAGGAGAATCGCTTGAACCCGGGAGGCAAGGGTTGCAGTGAGCTGAGATTGTGCCACTGCACTCCAGCTTGGGAGACGAGCAAAACTTCATCTCATAAAAAAAAAAAATTAGTTACCACTGTAATGAATGATTTTAAAAAAGAGGTACATTGAGAAGAAATATAGAAAGGTACACAAATTGGAACAAGATGGTGGGCAGGCTTCCCTGAGAAGATGATATTTAAGCTGAGGCTTCAATGATGACAAAGAGTGAGCCAGAAGTGGCAGAAGGACATTCCAGGCAGAGGGAACAGCAGATGTAAAGATCCTGAGGCATGAGACAGTTCACTGAATGAAAAGAAATCCAGTATGGCTGGTCCAGAGAGTCTGGAGGAGAATGGTTTCCAGTGAAACTGGAGAGCATACAGGTGCCAGAAGGTACAAGGGAAGCACCCAGGAACCCAGGCCATTCTGGAGATTTGGGGTTTATCCTCAGAGTGACAGAACAATATGGAAAATTTGATGAAAAGAGGGACATAATCAGATTTGCATAAAAAGCAATCCTTACTATGACAATGAATTGAGGTGGTATGAGAAGGAAGGTACAGTTGGGGGCCCATGCAGAATCAGGGAAGGCATGCTGGGGCCTTGAACTGCTGGTGGCAGTGAGGATGGGGAGAGGTGGACAGATATTTCAGACTGGAGAGATATTGGAGAGACACATTAAACAAAACATTATAATGAGTTGATCAAAAGGGCCAGGGAGACGAAGTGTCAAGGTTTGGCCCAGGATTTTATTTCGAGAAGTAAAGACACCATTATATATGAAAATAGTTTGTATACTATAAACCAATGAAAAATTGTTAGATTCAATTATCTTTTAAAGCAGAGCTTGCTAAGCAAATAAAAGTGTATATAAGATTTCATGGAATTCTAGCACTTCAATTTGGCCCTCCTTTCATGTGGTTACTGTTAGTGAAGTTTCCCTGTTCTTAATTTTCTTCATGCTGTATAGACCCAAAAATATTTTAAAATTAAATGTTTGAAATTATGAACTGTGAACAAGTCAAAAATAATATTGGAAACTATTGTTTTTAAAGCATATATGGTATATTAATAACATGTTTTTATAATATATTTTTGAGATATAACTCACACACCATTGAATTCAGACTTTTAAAATGTAAACTTCAGTGGGTTTTAGTATATTCATAGAATTGTGCAACCATAACCACTATTTAGTTCCAGAACATTTTCATCACCCAAAAAGAAATCACCTACTCATTAGCTGTCATTCCTCCTTCCCCACTCCCCTGGCTCCTGCCAACAATTTTTCTGTCTGTGAATTCACCTATTCTGGACACTTCATATAAATGGAATCACATAATGTGTGGCTTTTAGTGACTAAATTCCTTCAGTTGGCATAATATTTACAAGCTTCATCCATATTATAGCATGCATGAGTAGTTCATTTCTTTTTATTGCCAAATAGTGTTCTATTGTATAAATACCTATCACATTTTGCTTATGAATGCATCAGTTGATAGACATTTGGGTTATTTCCACCTTTTGTATTAGGAGTAATGCTGCTATGAACATTTGTGTATGGGTTTTTGCATGGATATGTTTTCAATTCTCTTGAGCACACACCAAGGTGCAGAGTTGCTGGATTGTGTGGTAACTCTATGTTTAACATGTTGAGGAAATGCAAAACTCCTTCCCAAAGTGGTTACATTATTTCACAATCCCACTGGCAAAGTATGAGAGTTCCAATTTTTCTACATCCTTGCCAACATTTGTTATTGTCTGTCTTTTTAATTATCAGCATCCTAGTGGGTGTGAAACGGTATCTCATTCTGGTTTTGATTTGTAGTTTCCTAATGTCTAAGGATGACAAACATCTTTCATGTGCTTACAGGCCTTTGTGTATCTTAGGAGAAATGTCTATCTAGGTAGATACTTTGTCCATTTTTAAATTACATTATTTGTGTTTTGTTAAGTTGTAAGAATTACTTATATTGTCTGAATACAAGTCTCTCGTCTAATATATGATTTACAAATACTATCTCTCATTCTTTGGGTTGTTTTTCACTTTCTTGATGGTGTCTTTTGAAGCACAAAAGCTTTTAACTTTGGTGAGTCTAATTTGTTTTTTTCCCCTTTATGTTATGTTTTTTAACGTCTCACAGTTGTCTTTAGTGACAACTAAACTAAAGGGCCTTTAGTTTACGTGTTAGATTTCTGAGAACAGTATTCAAACAGGTTGTGACAGTCAAACAAGAAGACAAGTGGATAGAAGGAAGAGGAGGAGGCCACATAGGGCCAAAAATACTAGTGTTCCTTCTTTAATGCAATGTTTACAATGTTTTATACCTATTTATCATTTTACAAAAACACATCTGTATGGTAAAATAGCATCTTCTCTCTTCCTGTTACATAAATATTGAGGGGCTGGAGATAAATGGTTTCTATTTCCCTCATTTCCCCCTTATCCCTAAACACACAGGCTTTACCTTTGTCGATGAAAATACTGATCCCATGTGGATTAAATAATTCTTTGTCAAATCCACCACTGATTTCTAGTGCTTGTGCCCTTGGGTTTTGTTCATTCAGATCCATCAAGAAGATTTTTCCTGGTTCATCTGGCGCAAAGTTTGGCATGCCTGGATATTTTAATCCCTTTTAAAAATAAAGAACAAGTGTGCACACATATACATATCAAAACAATATTTTCATATGGAATTTAAAATCTCAAAGCCAAATAAAAATGTTCAAAGTTCTAAATTTAATTTAGATTACTGGGCTTTTTCACTCTGTCAGCTGTTTCCATGATCTGATCTGGGGTGTTACTGATGTCATCTAAACATTGGCGATGAACACAGAAAGAACCATATTCAAGATAAGGAAGAGTTTTTAATTTAGAGAAAAGGAGTTAAGCCAAAAAATATAACAGAAGAGACTAGGCTGTTACTTTGTATGAATCCCTTCACATGCCCATACCTCACATTCCTCATCTATAAAATGAAGAAGTTCAAATACATGATTATAAGATTATTTCCGGTCCTGGTATTCTATAACTAACCTTCCTCAAAGCAGAGAGAAGGGGTGTATAGTTTAATTGTATTGTTCCCATTCCTACATTGATTATATCATGTAGTGGCAAACAGTATAGCTGGCTAAGAATTAACATAAGGATACCAGTCTTATATAGTTGACTATTTTTGACCTATTTTGTTCCTATAGGTATGTCTGAAAATTCTGACATGAATGCTTTACTCAAACATCACAAAAAGTTTATTCCAGTAACTTGGACAGTGGTCCTTTCTACTATTAGGATCAGGTAGCTATCAATCAACAATAGGCATCCCGAATCCATGAAGCCTTTGCTGCATCTGAGTCCACTGTGACAAACCTTGGGGTTGGTTTATTCTACACCAGTTACAAAACAGTCCACTTCCTCTCCATGTCCCCTATCTATCACTGGATATATATCAATATCAGTAACTTTATATCTTCTCTGCTACCTTTATCTTCTTTTACAGTCTATTGCAATTCTCTCTTTCCTATTTCACCTTGTCTTTCTGCCTCCTTCCCTCTCCCTGTCCTTTCTACACACACGTACACATACACTCATGATACTATTACTGGCTCTTCCACTGCTCCCTCTTGAGGTAGTCAATCTTTTCTGAACAACCCCAGCTATATCTTCAAACTTTTTTTAGAACAGTCCTTCTATGCCCAATTCGTATGTCCCAATGTTGTCTGGGGGAAACCTGGCTTTTCCCAGACAACACCGGCACTACTGAAGCTCATCAGAGGAGGCACTGTTCCCTCTTTATTCTCCTTAAGTCAGCACATCTGGAGAAGGGATTGGCATGTCCCTAGCCACAAACTTCTGCTTCCACACCATAATTCTGTCGTCATCAATAGCTACACCCTTTGCTTCCTTATCACATTCTGTTCCAACTCCCTTTGCCTTGGTCTAGCTCTTATATAGGACAAGTCTAAAATCAGATTGAAAAACTCCACTACAAAGTCACTATCCCAACTTCAGCCAGACATTTAGTACTGTTTATTGATTTTTTTGGCTCATTATGATAGGCAATCTATTGGATTTCCTCATGTCTCACTTCTAAATTTATTTCATTATCTTCTAGAGTAGGGGTTCCCAACCCCTGTGCCACAGACTGGTACTGGTCCATAGCCTGTAAGGAACTGGGCCTTACAAGGAACAACAGGAGGTGAGCTGCAGGTGAGTGAGCATTACCGCCTGAGCTCCACCTTCTGTAAGATCAGCAGTGGCATTAAATTCTCATAGGAGCGCAAACCCTATTGTGAACTGAGCCTGCAAGGGATCTAGGTTGGATGCTCCTTATGAGAATCTAATGCCTGATGATCTGAGGTAGAACAGTTTTATCTTGACCATTCCCCACTCCCCCTCCACGATCTGTGGAAAAAATTGTCTTCCATGAAACTGGTCCCTGGTGCCCAAAAGGCTGGGACCACTGTTCTAGAGCCCATACTTTCTTCCTCTTTATTATGAGTGGATGACTTTACTTACTACTTCTCTGAAAATGTCATGTCATTTAACATGAATTTCCTATAATTCTTTCGTTTCTGTCCCAGTAATTCTTTTTCAGTTTTATTCATTCTCTTTCTTTCTCCCTCTTTTCTCAAGTAAGAAATGTCCCTCCTCTGTTCTTAGATTAAATCCTTTACCTGCTTTCTTGGTTCCCTGTTCTCTAGGGTCTGTCTCTAGAGATTACACCCTCTCTCTCTTGCTTTACCACTCATTTTTCACTAACAGCTTCTTCTTTGGCCTAAAAAATTACAAGGTTTCCTTCCTTGAAATAAATATTTTCTTAACTTTACTGCCTCTTCATATATGCATTTATCTCTCTTCCCCTCACCATCAAATTTCTTAGAAACATCACCTGATCTTATTGCCTAATGTGAACTGCTCCAACTCTCAATTCCCTGAAGTTAGTATTCCACTCCCACCAGTTTGTAGAAATACCCTTATAAAGATCATATAAATGGTCTCCAAATTACTTTATTTTGATAACTTTTCTACTTCTGATCTGCTTCTCTGTGGCATTCGACACTACAGTATACCTTCTTCTTTCTTATCAAAACGTCAAAAGTTGAGTTCCCGGATAGAAATCCTGCTCCTCTTCCTGACTCTTGGATTTATGTCTCCTTCTGTTTTTATCGATCCCTCCTCCCTTCTCACTCTATACTCTTTCCTTGCAGATCTTATACGTAAAGATTCAGGTATTTCCTTTATATCAAGGACTTTCAAGTCTGTACATTTATTTGTAACTCTGTAACTCTAGCTTGCCTTCCCAACTTCCTCCCAAAGGGCAGCTCAAAATCAACTAGTCAAAACCAAAATCAACACTCTCCCCTTGAATCCATCCTCTCATTTATATCTATTCTTCTCAGTTAAGGACATCACTATGCTCCCCAACATCAGACCATAAAATTCAATTTTCAGTCCACTCTTTTCCCCATAACCAATTTGTCACCAAGCTCAATGGCTCAGATAATAGTAGTACTGAAGAAAAAATTTTATGTATATGTGTATATGTATACATATATATATGTGTGTATATATGTATGTATATATATACACACTCACATATATGTTAAAAATAAAAAATATATAATAATTATATACATATAAATATATTAGGGGCATCTTATCTCACATCTTCCCTTTCACATGAGGGAAATGAGGCCTAGAAGAGTGATTTGCCTAAATCACTCAGATCATTTATTGTTCAGACTCTCTCTGGCACACATACAGAAAGGTTTGGAAGTAAACAGTATTGCTCAGGAAGGCAGCTCAAAACAGAACACAATGGCAAGTACCTTGGTAGCTTGGGGGAAGGTGGAGCATAGCCAGCTAGTGAAAAGACTGGATGTTACAGAAATAAAATAATCTGATAGATAGATAAGGGCAGGGCACTGCAAACAAGCTTGGTCTAGATTAAGTGTGATGATCAAAGAAACACTTCTGATAAATGGCTTCACATTCACCTAGTTTTCTGTGTAAAGCAGTTAGGTAGGAATTTGTGGCAGCAAACCAACTGTGTGTTAATGACTGTAAGCAATTCTTTTCATACCATTCACTGGTGAAAGTGATGAAAATCATCATCTAGACATGCAGGAATCTTATTTTTCCCAACAAACTACAGGTATATGTGGACAATCAATGAACTCTTCCACTATCCTCATCCATCACCACATGCACTCAGTAAATATTCGAGGACTTGCAAATGCCTGGTAGTATGTTCGGTGTTGGGCATGTCAGTACATGCTCCAAAGTCTTGAGTTCAAGGATCTTGAAACCTAGAGCAAGCACATAAGTATGGTGTGGTCTATAACAGCCTAAACTCAGGGGATATGAGGGAATATTCAAGAGGGAACATTGAAGAGGCACCTCACCCCACAAGAGAGTGCCAGGGAAGACTCTCCTGAGGAAGTAAAGTGCCACCACAATGAACCCTCACAAAGAAGTGGGAGTTAGCTGGCAAAGTGTGAAGAAGGGAGTAATCTTGGAGTCAAAGAGAAGCATGTCAAGTCCCAAGGCAGGGAAGAAAATATCCTGTTTGTTATCCCTAAATAGACTAGAAATATCTATTGCACAGAATTATTCTCCAAATCAGCAACTTCCAAACATCTTCTAGGATGGCAAGAAAGGGTAAAAGGAGAAACCAAAAGAGCAAGGTCCTGAATTTATTACAGTGCAGAAGGATTAGAAACAAGCAAAACAACAGAATCCTTATCCTATAAGTTGTTTGTTCATTTAAAAAAGGAGATCCATTATTTAAAACTTCATGTTAACATTTCTCATAAAATTATTTGTGATGAAAATATATACTTCCTGTATAGCAATGATTCAGAACTTTTAGTTCCAGTGAAAATTAAAAAAAAAAAAAAAAAGAAAACATACAGTAGGAAGGACAAACATTATTTCACAACAGTAAAGAAATCTCCTAGTTATAGAATCATCACTTTTAGTGGTATATTTGGCATAACATTGAAAATTTAAACTGAAAGGAAGCTTCCAAGATGGCGGAATAGGAACAGCTCCAGTCTGCGGCTCCCAGTGAGATCAACACAGAAGACAGGTGATTTCTGTGTTTCCGACTGAGATACCTGGTCCATCTCATTGGGACTGGTTGGACAGTGGGTGCAGCCCATGGAGAGCAAGCCAAAACGGGGCAGGGCATCACCTCACCCAGGAAGTGCAAGGGGTCAGGGGATTTCCCTTTCCTAGCCAAGGGAAGCCGTGACAGTCTGTATCTGGAGGAATGGTACGCTCCTGCCCAAATACTGTGCTTTTCCCACAGTCTTCGCAACCAGCAGACCAGGAAATTCCCTCCCGTGTCTGGCTCGGTGGGTCCTACACCCACAGAGCCTTGCTCACGGCTAGCACAGCAGTCTGAGATCAACCTGCGATGCTGCAGCTTGGCAGGGGGAGGGGCGTCCACCATTGCTGAGGCTTGAGTAGGCGGTTTTGTGCTCACAGTGTAAACAAAGAGGCCGGGAAGCTTGAACAGGGCAGAGCCCACCACAGCTCAGCAAGGCCTACTGCCTTGCTGTAGATTCCATCTCTGTGGGCAGGGCAAATCAGAACAAAAGGCGGCAGACAGCTTCAGCAGACCTAAACGTCCCTGTCTGACAGCTCTGAAGACAGCAGTAGTTCTCCTAGCATGGCATTCGAGCTCTGAGAACAGACAGACTGCCTCCTCAAGTGGATCTCTGACACCCATGTAGCCTGACTGGGAGACACCTCCCAGTAGGGGCTGACAGATACCTCATACAGGCAGATGCCCCTCTGGGATGAAGCTTCCAGAAGAAAAATCAGGCAGCAATATTTGCCGTTCTGCAGCCTCCACTGGTGATACCCAGGCAAACAGGGTCTGGAGTGGACTTCCAGCAAACTCCAACAGACCTGCAGCTGAGGGGCCCGACTGTTAGAAGGAAAACTAACAAACAGAAAGGAATAGCATCAACATCAACAAAGAGCACATCTACACCAAAACCCCATCTGTAGGTCACCAAACAAAAACCACAAGATGGGGAGAAAGCAGAGCAGAGAAGCTGAAAATTCCAAAAACCAGAGTGCCTCTTATCCAAAGAATCACAGTTCCTTGCCAGCAAAGAAACACAACTGGATGAAGAATGAGTTTGACAAGTTGACAGAAGTAGGCTTCAGAGGGTCAGTAATAACAAACTTCTCCGAGCTAAAGGAGCATGTTCTAACCCATCACAAGGAAGCTAAAAACCTTGAAAAAAGTGAGACAAATGGATAACTAGAATAAGCAGTGTAGAGAAGACCTTAAATGACCTGATGGAGCTGAAAACCATGGCATGAGAACTTCCTCATGCATGCACAAGCTTCAATAGCCGATTTGATCAAGTGGAAGAAAGGATATCAGTGACTGAAGATCAAATTAATGAAACAAAGTGAGATGACAAGATAAGAGTGAAAAGAAACGAACAAAGCCTCCAAGAAATATGGGACTCTGTGAAAAGACCAAATCTACGTTTAATTGGTGTACCGGAAAGTGACAGGAAGAATGGATCCAACTTAGAAAACACTCTTCAGGATATTATCCAGGAGAACTTCCCCAACCTAGCAAGTCAGGCCAACTTTCAAATTCAGGAAATAAAGAGAACACCACAAAGATACTCCTTGAGAAGACCAACTCCAAGACACACACTTGTCAGATTTACCAAGGTTGAAATGAAGGACAAAATGTTAAAGGCAGCCAGAGAGAAAGGCTGGGTTACCCACAAAAGGAAGCCCATCAGACTAACAGCTGATATCTCGGCACAAACCCTACAAGCCAGAAGAGAGTGGGGGCCAATATTCAATATTCTTAAAGAAAAGAATTTTCAACCCAGAATTTCATATCCAGCCAAACTAAGCTTCATAAGTGAAGGAGAAATAAAATCCTTTACAGACAACAAATGCTGAGAGATTCTGTCACTGCCATGCCTGCCTTACAAGAGCTCCTGAAGGAAGCACTAAACATGGAAAGGAACAACCGGTACCAGCCACTGCAAAAACATGCCAAATTGTAAAGACCATTGATGATATGAAGAAACTGCATCAATTAACGGGCAAAATAACCAGCTAACATCATAATGACAGGGCCAAATTCAAACATAACAATATTAACCTTAAATGTAAATGGGCTAAATGCCCCGATTAAAAGACACAGACTGGCAAATTGGATAGAATCAAGACCCATCTGTGTGCTGTATTCAGGAGACCCATCTCATGTGCAAAGACACACATAGGCTCAAAATAAAGGGATGGAGGAAGATCTACCAAGCAAATAAAAAGCAAAAAAAAAAAAAAAAAGCAGGAGTTGCAATCCTAGTCTCTGATAAAACAGACTTTAAACTAACAAATATCAAAAGAGACAAAGAAGGCCATTACATAATGGTAAAGGGAACAATTCAACAAGAGTTAACTATCCTAAATATACATGCATCTGTCCAAGATGGCCGAATAGGAACAGCCCCAATCTACAGCACCCAGCATGAGTGACACAGAAGACTGGTGATTTCTGCATTTCCAACTGAGGTACCGGGTTCATCTCACTGGGGCTTGTCAGACAGTGGGTGCAGGACAGTGGGTGCAGCGCACCGAGTGTGAGCCGAAGTAGGGTGAGGCATCACCTCAGCCGGGAAGTGCAAAGGGTCAGGGAATTCCCTTTCATAGCCAAGCAAAGCTGTGACAGACGGCACCTGGAAAATCGGGTCACTCCCACCCTAATACTGCACTTTTCCAATGGTCTTAGCAAACAGCACACCAGGAGATTATATTCCATGCCTGGCTCGGAGGGTTCCACGCCCATGGAGCCTTGCTCATTGCTAGCACAGCAGTTTGAGATCGAACTGCAAGGGAGCAGCGAGGCTGGGGGAGGGGCGCCCGCCATTGCTGAGGCTTGAGTAGGTAAACAAAGTGGCCAGGAAGCTCGAACTAGGTGGAGCCCACCGCAGCTCAAGGATGCCTGCCTGCCTCTGTAGACTCCACCTCTGGGGGCAGGGCATAGCCGAACAAAAGGCAGCAGAAACCTCTGCAGACTTAAATGTCCCTGTCTGACAGCTTTGAAGAGAGTAGTGGTTCTCCCAGCATGCAGCTTGAGATCTGAGAACAGACAGACTGCCTCCTCAAGTGGGTCCCTGACCCCCGAGTAGCCTAACTGAGAGGCACACCACAGTAGGGGCAGACTGACACCTCACATGGCCAGGTACCCCTCTGAGACGAAACCTCCAGAGGAACAATCAAACAGTAACATTTGCTGTTCAGCAATATTCGCTGTTCTGCAGCCTCCGCTGCTGATACCCAGGCAAACAGGGTCTGGAGTGGACCTCCAGCAAACTCCAACAGACCTGCAGCTGAGGGTCCTCACTCTTAGAAGGAAAACTAACAAACAGAAAGGACATCCACACCAAAACCCCATCTGTACATCAGCATCATCAAAGACCAAAGGTAGATAAAACCACAAAGATGTGGAAAAAACAGAACAGAAAAATTGAAAATTCTAAAACTCAGAGCACCTCTCCTCCTCCAAACGAATGCAGCTCCTCACCAGCAATGGAACAAAGCTGGATGGAAAAGGACTTCGACAAGTTGAGAGAAGAAGGTTTCAGATGACCAAACTTCTCTGAGCTAAAGGAGGAAGTTCAAACCCATGACAAAGAAGTTAAAAACCTTGAAAAAAGATTAGATGAATGGCTAACTAGAGTAACCAATGCAGAGAAGTCCTTAAAGGACCTGATGGAGCTGAAAACCATGGCACAAGAACTACGTGACGAATGCACAAGCTTCAGTAGCCAATTCGATCAAGTGGAAGAAAGGGTAACAATGATTGAAGATCAAATGAATAAAATGAAGCAACAAGAGAAGTTTAGAGCAAAAAGAATAAAAAGAAATGAACAAAGCCTCCAAGAAATATGGGACTCTGTGAAAAGACCAAATCTACGTCTGATTGGTGTACCTGAAAGTGACGGGGAGAATGGAACCAAGTTGGAAAACACTCTGCAGGATATTATCCAGGAGAACTTCCCCAACCTAGCAAGGCAGGCCAACATTCAAATTCAGGAAATACAGAGAATGCCACAAAGATATTCCTCGAGAAGAGCAACTCCAAGACACATAATTGTCAGATTCACCAAGGTTGAAATGAAGGAAAAAATGTTAAGGGCAGCCAGAGAGAAAGGTCTGGTTACCCACAAAGGGAAGTCCATCAGACTAACAACTGATCTCTTGGCAGAAACTCTACAAGCCAGAAGAGAGTGGGGGCCAATATTCAACGTTCTTAAAGAAAAGAATTTTCAACCCAGAATTTCATATCCAGCCAAACTAAGCTTCATAAGTGAAGGAGGAATAAAATCCTTTACAGACAAGCAAATGCAGAGAAATTTGGTCACCACCAGGCCTGCCCTAAAAGAGCTCCTGAAGGAAGCGCTGAACATGGAAAGGAACAACCGGTACCAGCCACTGCAAAAACATGCCAAATTGTAAAGACCATCAAGGCTAGGAAGAAACTGCATCAACTAATGAGCAAAATAACCAGCTAACATCATAATGACAGGATCAATTTCACACATAACGATATTAACCTTAAATGTAAATGGGCTAAATGCTCCAATTAAAAGACACAGACTGGCAAACTGGATAAAGAGTCAAGACCCATCAGTATGCTGTATTCAAGAAACCCATCTCATGTGCAAAGACACACATAGGCTCAAAATAAAGGGATAGAGGAAGATCTACTAAAGAAATGGAAAATGAAAAAAGGCAGGGGTTACAATCCTAGTCTCTGATAAAATAGACTTTAAACCAACAAAGATCAAAAGAGACAAAGAAGGCCATTAAACAATGGTAGAGGGATCAATTCAACGAGAAGAGCTAACTATCCTAAATATATATGCACCCAATACAGGAGCACCCAGATTCATAAAGCAAGTCCTTAGAGACCTACAAAGAGACTTAGACTCCCACACAATAATAATGGGAGACTTTAATACCCCACTGTCAATATTAGACAGATCAACGAGACAGAAAGTTAACAAGGATATCCAGGAATTGAATTCAGCTCTGCACCAAGCAGACCTAATAGACATCTACAGAACTCTCCACCCAAATTAACACACTATACATTTTTCTCAGCACCACATTGCACTTATTTCAAAATTGACCACATAGTTGGAAGTAAAGGACTACTCAGCAAATGTAAAAGAACAGAAATTATAACAAACTGTCTCTCAGACCACAGTGCAATCAAACTAGCACTCAGGATCAAAACCGCTCAACTACATGGAAACTGAACAACCTGCTCCTGAATGACTACTGGGTACATAATGAAATGAAGGCAGAAATAAAGATGTTCTTTGAAACTGACGAGAACAAAGATACAACATATCAGAATCCCTGGGACACATTTAAAGCAGTGTGTAGAGGGAAATTTATAGCACTAAATGCCCACAAGAGAAAGCAGGAAGGATCTAAAATTGACAACCTAACATCGCAATTAAAAGAACTACAGAATCCAGAGCAAACACATTCAAAAGCTAGCAGAAGACAATAAATAACTAAGATCAGAGCAGAACTGAAGGAGATAGAGACACAAAAAACCCTTCAAAAAATCAATGAATCCAGGAGCTGGTTTTTTGAAATGATCAACAAAATTGATAGACCACTAGCAAGACTAATAAAGAAGAAAAGAGAGAAGAATCAAATAGATGCAATAAAAAATGATAAAGGGGATATCACCACTGATCCCACAGAAATACAAACTACCATCACAGAATACTATAAACACATCTACGCAAATAAACTAGAAAATCTAGAAGAAATGGATAAATTCCTCGACACATACACCCTCCCAAGACTAAACCAGGAAGAAGTTGAATCTCTGAATAGACCAATAACAGGCTCTGAAATTGAGACAATAATTAATAGCTTACCAACCAAAAAAAGTCCAGGATCAGATGGATTCACACCCGAATTCTACCAGAGGTACAAGGAGGAGCTGGTACCATTCTTCCTAAACTATTCCAATCAATAGAAAAAGAGGGAATCCTCCCTAACTCATTTTATGAGGCCAGCATCATCCTGATACCAAGGCCTGGCAGAGATACAACAAAAAAAGAGAATTTCAGGCCAATATTCCTGATGAACATTGATGTGAAAATCCTCAATAAAATACTGGCAAACCAAATCCAGCAGCACATCAAAAAGCTTATGCACCAAGATCAAGTGGGCTTCATCCCTGGGATGCAAGGCTGGTCCAACATACACAAATCAATAAATGTAATTCAGCATATAAACAGAACTGAAGATAAAAACCACATGATTATCTCAACAGATTCAGAAAAGGCCTTCGACAAAATTCAACAGCCCTTCATGCTAAAAACTCTCAATAAATTAGGTATTGATGGGACATATCTCAAAATAATAAGAGTTATCTATGACAAACCCACAGCCAATATCATACTAAATGGGCAAAAACTGGAAGCATTCCCTTTGAAAACTGGCACAAGACAGGGATGCCCTCTCTCACCACTCCTATTCAACATAGTGTTGGAAGTTCTAGCCAAGGCAATCAGGCAGGAGAAAGAAATAAAGGATATTCAATTAGGAAAAGAGGAAGTCAAATTGTCCCTGTTTGCAGATGACACGATTGTATATCTAGAAAACCCCATTGTCTCAGCCCAAAATCTCCTTAAACTGATAAGCAAATTCAGCAAAGTCTCAGAGAATAAAATACCCAGGAATCCAACTTACAAGGGATGTGAAGGACCTCTTTAAGGAGAACTACAAACCACTGCTCAACAAAATAAAAGAGGACACAAACAAATGGAAGAACATTCCATGCTCATGAATAGGAAGAATCAATATCGTGAAAATGGCCATACTGCCCAAGGTAATTTATAGATTCAATGCCATCCCCATCAAGCTACCAATGACTTTCTTCACAGAATTGGAAAAAACTACTTTAAAGTTCATATGGAACCAAAAATGAGCCCGCATTGCCAAGTCAACCCTAAGCTAAGAGAACAAAGCTGGAGGCATCACGCTACCTGATTTCAAAGTATACTACAAGGCTACAGTAACCAAAACAGCATGGTACCAGTACCAAAAGAGAGATATAGATCTATGGAACAGAACAGAGGCCTCAGAGATAATACCACACATCTACAACTATCTGATCTTTGACAAACCTGATAAAAACAAGAAATGGGGAAAGGATTCCCTATTTAATAAATGGTGCTGGGAAAACTGGCTAGCCATATGTGGAAAGCCAAAACAGGATCCTTTCCTCACACATTATACAAAAATTAATTCAAGATGGATTAAAGACTTAAATGTAAGACCTAAAACCATAAAAACCCTAGAAGAAAACCTAGGCAATACCACTCAGGACATAGGCATGGGCAAAGACTTCATGACTAAAACACCAAAAGCAATGGCAACAAAAGCCAAAATTCACAAATGGGATCTAATTAAACTAAAGAGCTTCCACATAGCAAAAGAAACTACCATCAGCGTGAACAGGCAACCCACAGAATGCGAGAAGATTTTTTCAATCTACTCATCTGACAAAGGGCTAATATCCAGAATCTACAAATAACTCAAACAAATTTACAAGAAAAAAACCACCCCACCAAAAAGTGGGCAACGGATATGAACAGACACTTTTCAAAAGAAGACATTTATGCAGCCAACAGATCCATGAAAAAATGCTCATCATCACTGGCCATCAGAGAAATGCAAATCAAAACCACAATGGGATACCATCTCACACCAGTTAGAATGGCGATCATTAAAAAGTCAGGAAACAACAGGGCTAGAGAGGATATGGAGAAATAGGAACACTTTTACACTGCTGGTGGGACTGTAAACTAGTTCAACCCTTGTGGAAGACAGTGTGGTGATTCCTCAGGGATCTAGAACTAGAACTAGAAATACCATTTGGCCCAGTCATCTCATTACTGGGTATATACCCAAAGGAATATAAATCATGCTGCTATAAAGACACATGCACACGTATGTTTATTGCGGCACTACTCACAATAGCAAAGACTTGGAACCAACCCAAATGTCCATCAGTGATAGACTGGATTAAGAAAATGTGGCACATATACACCATGGAATACTATGCAGACATAAAAAATGATGAGTTCATGTCCTTTGTAGGGACATGGATGAAACTGGGAACCACCATTCTGAGCAAACTATCGCAAGGACAAAAAACCAAACACTGCATGTTCTCACTCATAGGTGGGAACTGAACGATGAGAACACTTGGACACGGGAAGGGGAACATCACACACTGGGGCCTGTTGTGGGGTAGGGGGAAGGGGGAGGGATAGCATTAGAAGATATACCTAATGTAAATGATGAGTTAATTGGTGCAGCACACCAACATGGCACATGTATACATATGTAACAAACCTGCACATTGTGCACATGTATCCTAGAACTTAAAGTATAATAAAAAATATATATTTTAAAAAGTATATATACATGCATCCAATACAGGAGCACCCAGATTCATAAAGCAAGTCCTTAGAGACCTGCCAAGAGACTTAGACTCCCACACAATACTAATGGGAGACTTTAACACCCCACTGTCAATATTAGACAGATGAACGAGACAGAAGGTTAATAAGGATATCCAGGACTTGAACTCAGCTCCGGACCAAGCAGACCTCATAGACATATACAGAACTCTTCACCCCAAAACAACACAATATATGTTCTTCTCAGCACCACATCGCACTTATTCTAAAATTGACCACAGAATTGGAAGTAAAACATTCCTTAGCAAATGCAAAAGAACAGAAATCACAAACTGTCTCTCAGACCACAGTGCAATCAAATTAGAACACCAGATTAAGAAACTCACTCAAAACTACACAACTACATGGAAACTGAACAACCTGTTCCTGAATGACTACTGGGTAAATAACGAAATGAAGGCAGAAATAAAGATTTTCTTTGACATCAATGACATCAAAGACACAATGTACCAGAATCTCTGGAACACATTTAAAGCAGTGTGTAGAGGGGAATTTATAGCACTAAATGCCCACAAGAGGAAGCAGGAAAGATCTAAAATCGACACCTAGCCCATTTACATTTAAGGTTAGCATTCTTATGTGTGAATTTGATCCATCACCATGATGCTATCTGGTTATTCATGATTAAAAGAACTACAGAAGCAAGAGCAAACAAATTCAAAAGCTACCAGAAAGCAATAAAAAACTAAGATCAGAGCAGAACTGAAGGAGATAGATACATGAAAAACCCTTCAAAAAATCAATGAATCCAGGAGCTGCTCTTTTGAAAAAATCAACAAAATAGATAGACCACTAGCAAGATTAATAAAGAAGAAATGAGAGACGAATCAAATAGGTGCAATAAAAAATGATAAAGGGGATATCACCACTGATCCCACAGGAATACAAACTACCATCAGAGAATACTAAAAACACCTCTACACAAATAAACTAGAAAATCTAGAAGAAATGGATAAATTCCTCGACACATACATCCTCCCAAGATTAAACCAGGAAAAAGTTGAATCTCTGAATAGACCAATAACAGGCTCTGAAATTGAGGCAATAATTAATAGCCTACCAACCAATGAAAGTCCAGGACCAGATGGATTCACAGACAAATTCTACCAGAGGTACAAAGAGGAGCTGGGACGATTCCTTCTGAAACTATTGCAATCAATAGAAAAGAAGGAATCCTCCATAACTCATTTTATGAGGCTAGCATCTTCCTGATACCAAAGCCTGGCAGAGACACAACAAAAATAGATAATTTTAGGCCAATAACCCTGATGAACATTGATGCGAAAATCCTCCCTCAAAAAAATACTGGCAAACCGAATCCAGCAACACATCAAAAAGCTTCTCCACCATGATCAAGTCGGCTTCATCCCAGAGATGCAAGGCTGGTTCAACATACACAAATCAATAAATGTAATCCATCACATAAACAGAACCAATGACAAAAACCACATGATTATCTCAATAGATGCAGAAAAGGCCTTCGACAAAATTCAACAGCCCTTCATGCTAAAAACTCTCAATAAACTAGGTACTGATAGAACGTATCTCAAAATAATAAGAGCTATTTATGACAAATCCACAGCCAATATCATACTGAATAGGCAAAAACTGGAAGCATTCCATTTGAAAACCAGCACAAGACAAGGATGCCCTCTCTCACCACTCCTATTCAACATAGTATTGGAAATTCTGGCCAGGGCAATTGGGCAAGAGAAAGAAATAAAGGGTATTCAATTAGGAAAAAAGGATGGCAAATTGTCTCTGTCTGCAGATGACATGATTGTATATTTAGAAAATCCCATCATCTGAGCCTCAAATCTCCTTCAGCTGATAAGCAACTTCAGCAAAGTTTCAGGATACAAAATCAATGTGCAAAAATCACAAGCATTCCTATACACCAATAACAGACAGAGAGCCAATCATGAGTGAACTCCCATTCACAAGTACTATAAAGAGAATAAAATACCTGGGAATCCAACTTACAAGGGATGTGAAGGACCTCTTCAAGAAGAACTACAAACCACTGCTCAACAAAATAAAAGATGACACAAACAAATGGAAGAACATTCCATGCTCATGGATAGGAAGAATCAATAACATGAAAATGGCCATACTGCCCAGGGTAATTTATAGATTCAATGTCATCCCCATCAAGCTACCAATGACTTTCTTCACAGAATTGGAAAAAACTACTTTAAAGTTCATATGGAATCAAATAAGGGCCCGCATAGCCAAGACAATCCTAAAGAAAAAGAACAAAGCTGGAGGCATCATTGCTACCTGACTTCAAACTATACTACAAGACTACAGTAACCAAAACAGCATGGTACTGGTACCAAAACAGATATATAGACCTATGGAACAGAACAGAAGCCTCAGAAATAACACCACACATCTACAACCATCTGATCTTTGACAAACCTGACAAAAACAAGCAATGGGAAAATGATTCCCTATGTAATAAATGGTGCTGGGAAAACTGGCTAGCCATATGTAGAAAGCCAAAACTGGATCCCTTCCTCACACCTTATACAAAAATTAATTCAAGATGGATTAAAGACTTAAATGTAAGACCTAAAACCATAAAAACCCTAGAAGAAAACCTAGGCAATACCACTCAGGACATAGGCATGGGCAAAGACTTCATGACTAAAACACCAAAAGCAATGGCAACAAAAGCCAAAATTCACAAATGGGATCTAATTAAACTAAAGAGCTTCTGCACAGCAAAAGAAACTATCATCAGAGTGAAGAGGCAGCCTACGGAATGTGAGAAAATTTTTGCAATCTACCCATCTGACAAAGGGCTAATATCCAGAATCTACAAGGAACTTAAACAAATTTACAAGAAAAAAACAAAGAACCCCGTCAAAAAGTGGGCAAAGAATATGAACAGACACTTCTCAAAAGAAGACATTTATGCAGTCAACAGACATGAATAAATGCTCATCATCACTGGTCATCAGAGAAATGTAAATGAAAACCACAATGAGATACCATCTCATGCCAGTCAGAATGGCAATCATTAAAAAGTCAGGAAACAACAGATGGTGGAGAAGATGTGGAGAAATAGGAACGCTTTTACACTGTTGGTGGGAGTGTAAATTAGTTCAACCATTGTGGAAGACCATGTGGCAGTTCCTCAAGGGTCTAGCACTAGAAATACCACTTGATCCAGCAATCCCATTACTGGGTATATACCCAAAGGATTATAAATCATGCTACTATAAAGACACATGCACATGTATTTTTATTGCAGCACTGTTCTCAATAGTAATGACTTGGAACCAACCCAAATGTCCATCAGTGATAGACTGGATTAAGAAAATGTGGCACATATACACCATGGAATACTATGCAGCCATAAAAGAGGATGAGTTCATGTCCTTTGCAGGGACATGGATGAAACTGAAAACTATAATTCTCAGCAAACTATCACAAGGACAGAAAACCAGACACTGCATGTTTTCACTCATAAGTGGGAGTTGAACAATGAGAACACATAAACACAGGGCAGGGAACATCACACACTGGGGCCTGTCAGGGTGTGGGGGGCTGGGGGAGGGATAGCATTAGGAGAAATACCTAATGTAAATGACAAGTTAATAGGTATAGGAAACCAGCATGGCACATGTATACCTATGTAACAAACCTGCACGTTGTGCACATGTACCCTAGAACTTAAAAGTATAATAAAAAAAAATCTAAACTGACAATAGAAAATTTAGGTCAACAAGGAAAAAACTTTTCTAGACCATTTTGTTTTATCCTTGATTTTGAAGGAAAAATAAAGAAATAAAATATTGCCCACACAGACTAGCACCAGTTGCAGCAGTGACACCAGCAGCAGTTTAAGGTCCAAATGAGAGCCTCACTCTATTCTACTGTGTGTACTTATGAATTTATAAATTCAGGCCACGGTTATTATAAGTACCCCTTTTTTGGCCAAAAATATTTAAATTCAAAATCCATGTTCTTTGGTGGTATTTTATTGCCCCAAATGGAATATTAGACATCCAGTTCCAGCAATCAGAATTCACATTGAAAATGTGGTAAATATACTTTTTCAAAATCATATCCCCATTCCAAAATGCAATTGGAATATATCCCCATTCCAAAATGCAAATATATGAAAATTTTCAACATCTCATAAATACACATTTTTTTGTTTGTTTACCGAAATGCTGTCCCTGATGTAACTTCTTGATTATTCCTGTGAAGACAGTACTGGGAATTAAAATGCAGTCTGTTCTCTATTTCTCTTTGAAAGACTTGTCAAGAATGGCAGGGAACCCAAGATGGAAAGTGCTTAGAGTTTTAAATTGAGTAACGTGGTTAATATTCGATCCACAAACATTTGCAGAGCTCCAAATAAAGGCAGACATGGTGAGAGGAATACCAGTTAGTGGGAAGATGACTACCAGAAGCGGAAGCCCAGTCAAATAGGGCAATGATGAGAATGGATAGCAATAGGACAGAACTGGAGACTAGCCTAGGAATCGAGTGGAAATCAATACACATTTATCAAGACCCTACTGAGTATGCCACTACCCACAGGGAGTTGCCCACCATGAGGCAGTCAAAGCTGGGCATTCCTGTGGTGTTCTAATTAGCCCTCCAAAATTCTGTTTTGGCTTTTTTAGTTGACTGGTTTACCCAGAGATGGGATGAGAGCGTAGGGATCCATCTGGAAGCTCCAGAGGACAACATTAATGCACTGTCTATACAGCTATTGATGTGAGCATGAGAGCAGCATGGAAAATACTCACACTGGAGATAAAAGCCAGCCCACTAGGAAGTATATCAATATCTTCAGAGCCACTTTCTGCAAAAGAAGGGTAGAATCAGAAAAATGCATATATGAAGGCTTAAAAAATACGTCTCACAGTCCAAACTACAAATATCTTTTGGAAACTTCTTTTGGTAATTGTTGACTTGTTCATCCATTTACTTGGGAAACCATATTAACTTTGGAGAATCTCACAGGCATGCTACTCTATAGTAAAGCTTGAGTCAGACTCCTCAAATACTAAATCCTTTTTTAGAACCCCATTTTCAGGAGAAAAAGGCAAATACCTAGAAAATAAACTCATATCCTAGATTTACTCTTTAAGTAACAATTTCCAGGGCATATCCTGAGAGATTCAGCTTTATCCCCCATAGAAGGCTGCTCTATAGACTCAGTGATAAAATCTGGAAAGTCATAATCGTGAAGGTCTTTTATTACAGGCCTCTCTGCCAAGCATTCCTTCTCTTCCAACGTAAAGCCTAAAACACTACATTATACAATCATATTGGGAAATTATTGAGTAATAAACTAATGAGTATAAATGAATATGAAAGATTAATGAGTATTAATATGAAAGTTTAGTTAGATCTTTTTTCTCAGTAAGAGCTAGTTTTCAGCATTTTTTTCTATGGAAAGAGACATATAATAAGTAAGTTTTGACTGAGAACAAGTTGAAAAAGGAGCTGTCATGGATTCTAGTAGGAACCGAGATCTGCATATGATGTGGTTCCAAGTAGACAGAAGTGAGGTTGAAGGCAATGGTTATCTAGTGTGGCAAACTATATTCTACAAATACGTCAGAACCAATATGTACCACAGCCACTTGTTCTTAAAATGTGATGTTCAGACTCCTCCAGCAAGAGGTAAAGTCTATATTCTCCCGTTGAAGCTGGGTAGAACTTTGTAACTGCCTTGACAAATAGAATAAGATGACTGCAGTGCCACGTAACATCCAAGGCTAAGTCATAGTCATAGCTGGCCACTAGCTGTCTCTCTCTCTATTTCTTAAGACATGCACCTTGGGAACTCTGGATCAAAATGTAAAAAGTCTGGCTATTGTAAAACTACAGAGGAAAGAGTACAGAGGGATCATCCAAAGTGGAAAGAGAGTCAGCATCATCTTTAGCTCAGGCCATAGGAGCTAGAGATGACTCTAGTTCCCAGCCTGTGAGTCATTTTAGCTGACGTAAATGAAACCGATTGGACTGCCTACACTGTGCCCTGTCAAAATTGCACATTCTTGAGCAAAATAATGGTGGTTGTTTTAAGTCACTAAGTTTTGAGGTGGTTTGCTACACAGTCATAGTTACTGGAACATGTGGGGAAATGGCTGCCTAGGGTAGTGGGTTACTTGAGTGTCAAAAGGCAATGGGAGAAGTATAGGGGAAAATATGAAAAAGAAAATTGCAGCAAAGTCAAAGAAGATGCAAACTGAAATCAATAAAATGGTGAACAATAGGCACTTAGAAGTTGAGAAAGATTTTATTTTATTCAGTATACTGAAGGTTGAAAGTAATCCCCACCTAGAAATATGAAAATCAAATTAACCAGAACTTCCCATTTCCTAAGCATTCCAGTTAATCAAGATTTACCTATATATGGTACCTTGATAGCTGTTTCCACATGACATGACATAGACATCAGAAGAATCCAGCAAACTGAATAAAGCCATTTTAAAAATTGCATTGAATACTGGTTGGTTACATTTCTGGTATTTCTCCTTCCTCTCTGCACTCCCTTCTTGGTTTCCCTGTACCTTAATCTCATTCCCATCTCTGTCCTAAAGGTGGATATTTTCCAGGCTCTGTCTGATCATGGCTCTTTCTCATGGCAGAACACCCATTTTCCCCACATGATGCACTCTAGTCCCACATGGGTCGTGGCAGATGGCTTCAGTTTCCACCTGGATGCTCTTGAATCCCCAATCTCTAAATCAAGCCCAAAGCATTCTTCCAAGTTCCAGACCTTTGTATTAACCTGCAGGTTGGACATTTCTACCTGGGTCTTTTATTTCTCATGTTCCACAGGTCCCAAACTGATCGGAATGTTTCTCCTTCGAATCTGCTCCATTTCCTATATTTCTGCTTCAATGAATGGTGCCTCCATTCCACAAACACCCAGAGCAGGAAGCTTGGAGTTACCTTTGATGCATTCCTTTTCCTTAATTTCCAAATCCAACTGATCACAAGTCATTCAAGCTCTAGGACTTCCTCTTGGATTTCTACAATAGTTTCCCAATAACTCAGCTTTGCTTCCCTGAACCCATTCTCTGCACTGCTGAGAGTCATATTTTAAAATTTAAAGTTGACCTTGTTACCCTCCTGCCTAAAACCTCTCAGAGGCCCACTAGGGCTGGCAGTATAAATCCCAAGCTCTTTGGTCTAGGTCCCAAACATCTTGGCTCCAGTCTCAGTTATTGTGGCCCCACTCTCCACTCTACATTGCAGCTGTGCTGTGGTACTTACTACTGTGCTGTGAGTAGTTTGTGAAATGGGCCAGACTCATTCACCAGCATGTCTGTGCATATGTTGCTTTCTCCTTGCAACACTCACACCTTCCCCATCCTAATCTTACCTCTACTTGGCCAAGGCCACAGGCTCCTGGAGTTTCAGGGCCACCTTCTCAACCTGTGCAAACTTTCCTGGTTTCAGCATCCATTTTATGTATCAATATGGTCATCTATGACTATGTCTGCCATCATCTTTCTCACACTGGGCTGCACCCCTCTGTTTACTTGTTAATTTCCTACTAGATGGTCTGCTTTCTGAAGGCAAGGACTGGGTTTTGTTCAGTGTTGTATCCTTATACCCAATGTAATACTTGCCTTTTCACTGCAGAAGCTCTTAATAAAGCTGGCTGGTTCAAAAAAGAAATAAACACTTTTTGTTTTTTGAACTTTGTCTTGTATTGAGCTTAAACTATTGAAAAGTGGGTGATGATTTCCGAGTTCAAGATATCCTGAATTGTGTTTGGCTCCTCTTCTCTTCCAAACACAATTTTACATGTCTCCTCTGACAGCATAAACCTACTTCAATAACTCACCTAAAACAGAGTGGGCATTTTTCAGATGTGTTGTGCCTGTCTTTATTTACTTGCTCCATCCAGAGCATGGAAAAGCTGGTGCTTTGCACTCAGCAGTGGAAAAGAATTACCACACAAGATTGCACAGTATCACCACTGCTCCTTCCCACCTACACTACGCCTGCACGACAGGCCCCATGCATCTCAGCAACAATGGCACCTGTGGGAGCAAAAGCCCCCAGGATACCTTCCTCTGAGACTTTCCCACACACTTATTAGCCTATGCACAACTATCATTAAAACCCCACTGCTAAGTCTAAAATCAGTCTTATGAATAGGTGCCTACTGCTTCTTAGCCTGTCAACCCTACTGCTACTTGGCATAACTTCATTTCTTTACTCTTTTCTTCATTTCTCCAGTCATCCCCTACAGGCACTCTGATAAAGGATCACATCAAAGCATTACTATCAGTTAATTTTATTATCGTCACTTCACATCTTGGAGAGAAGTTTCTGATAGCCAGCTAAGAAAACACATGTAACCTTTTATGGAGTAGAAGCATCTATTGGAGACATGGGAAGCTATAGAATGGAAAGGAGTGGAAGGGAAGGTACGTAGGTATTAAATACAGAGGCCACCTACTCAATAATCCTGCCTAGTGAAAGTCCTACTGAAGTATTCATATTTCAAGTGCAGCTTTGATTAGATGCCAAGGGCAGCCAGATAACGTCCTGGTTAAAACAATCCTTGACCCTCAAAAGCCTTGGAAAAAAAGATGAACGTAATACAAAAAGATCTATGAGATATGATTTCCGGAGAAAGATATATTTCACCTTTCAACTTTTCTTCCCAGAAAAAAATACTGGAGAAGAAAAACAAAATAAGAGTTTCTTCCACCAATAAAATAAACCTCAAAAGTCTGGGTCTTGAAAACACAAATAAGAATTTTTCTCCAGCTCTGTTACAGCCTACTATACCCTACCTAAAACCGTTCAGCAGCTTTTCAGGGCTTTGTAAAGCCTCTACTCCTCAACCAGTTGTGACTTGTGAGTATTATCTTATCCATTATCTTAATTTAAATATCTAGCCTGACTTGTTTTGATTAACCTGTATCTAGTAATATTTCAGCTGTTTGCATCTCAGATTTTCTGTTTTCCACTGTTGCAATACTTTCCTGAAGCTTCCAAAATAAAAAATCTGTTGTCAGTAGATCAGAAAGTTGGTGTTACACAACAGAGAGTACAAAGGCATAGAAGGAAACAATCTTGGCTCATAAGCTAAGCCCATCACCCCCTAGTTCCGGACCATTGGGCAAGCAACTTAATTCTTCTGTATGTCAATTTCCTAATCTGCAAAGCATAGATAGATAGCAGCATCCACTTTACAAATTGGTTATGAGGATGATGTAGATGTTTGTAAAGGACTCAACAGGCTGCTCATAGTCACCAGGCCTTTGATAAAGCAGCTTTTTCAAAACATATATATCAGTATTGTCCTACTGACACATGACCCATCATCATTCTAACTTGTTTAGTTCACCAAACATATGCCAATAGACATGAGAAGTAACATGGCATTTCTTTCTTCTGCTCCCAGCCTGCTTCCAACTATTTAAGCCATTTTCTTCAAAATATTTGGATAATCAGAACATTGACCTAAGACTTACAATATTAACTCTAATTTTACCTTCTCAAATCTAGTCAAGTGATACAATTTGAGTCAGCTAGACCCTACCAATCATCTAATCTAATTATACCTCTTGATTATTTGCAGGCTTATATATTTTGACAGTTATTTGTATAGTGAATATGAATACTACTACACCACAAAACAGTAAACAAATGAGTAAATGTCACATTTCCTTATTTTTAAAATCAAATTAAATCACTCTGATATCCTATTCCACTAAGTTGATGGAAAATCCAATCTGAGTCATTACTGGGTTTCTCTGTTAGGGTTATGAAATCATTTTAGGTGGTGGGTTTTAAACCTAAGCAGAATGTTTTGGAAAGGCCATCTGGCATTCATTCTACACTACGTATCATCGAATTATTCATTGCCAAAGTTACTGGTCCCTTTAATTTAGACAATTCTGCTACTTCCATGTCATGCATTGACACAAGGTCTTTACCTTAGCTGGAACACAGGGTCCAGCGGCCCTAAAGATACCTTGCAACCATTCCTTCTGAGGTCCTGCTCCTCTCCCAGAATGCTGTCAGCCAGTAGGGTAAGGGTCCCCATTATTCAAAGATATCCACATATTCATATCCCTTCTCCATCAGAATCCCTTGAAGGGGCTCAGGTTTTTAAAAACAATTCAGGAAAGGCAGTTTCTTTGGTTTCTTCTGCTTTCCAGCTGCTAGCACAAACCACCTCTAAGACTAGGGAGTGCAAGGTTCAGATTACTTTATTTTTTAGAAATTGAGAGGCAAAAAAGGCAGAAAACTCAAATCAAAAGGGTACTTTTTCTGTATTTTTAAATATAGCAATAAAATAGAAAATCACATCCCAAAATAAGTTATCTCATCACATTCTAATAAATAAGTCACAGTTCTTGGCCCTAGGGAGTTTACAATCTGATAGTGAAAGAGAGAACACTGCTAGCTATAATATAAGGCATGTGGCAGGTGTCATAAGTGAATCGGAGCTTCAGAGTGCTGTGAGAGTTCAGAGGAAGGAGATGAATTTTGCAGCTGATTTTAGTAAGCAGAGACAGAGGAATCAGTAAGTTTGGAGGGAATTTCATAAGCAAAGGTGAGAAAGTGAAAGAACATATTCCCAGAACAGGGAACACAATCTAGCCTGATTTTATTTTATTTTTCTGTTAGCAATGTCAGGAAGAATTGGAGCTGTGGAGCCCAAATAAGCAGGTGTGGCATTAACTGGTAGGTGAGATTAGCCCATGTCTCACGTAGAAGCATGAGGGACAAGTGGGGAACAATGGTTCCTGGATTTTGAACTGAATCTTTTGAGAATGGGGGTACCATACATAGGAAAAGTCTAGAAGCAGAGCTGGTTGTGGGTGGGAGGATGAGGGAGAAAACGACAGAAATGTAAAATAGATTTCAGCTTAGGGAGAGTTTGAGCTGGAGCTACCCTTTAACTAACTAAAAAAGAAGGGCTGCAGTTTGAAAGGTTAGGGACTGGGCCGTGGATTTTTGATGAATTTTTTTAAAAGAAGGTAGGTAGGCTGTGAGGTTCCTTTGTTTATTATTTTTTTTAAGACAAAGTCTCGCTCTGTCGCCAGGCACAGTGGCGCGATCTCGGCTCACTGCAACCTCCGATGACTCCCTGGTTCAAGTGATTCTCCTGCCTCTCAGCCTTCCGAGTAGCTGGGATTACAGGCACACGCCGCCACCATGCCCGGCTAATTGTTATATTTTTAGTAGAGATGGGGTTTCACCACGTTGGCCAGGATGGTCTCGATCTCCTGACCTCATGATCCGCCCCTCCGGCCTCCCAAGTGCTGGGATTACAGGTGTGAGCCACTGCGCCCAGCCTGCTGTGAGGTTCTTGAGGGGAGAGGCTGAGTCATATTATTTGAAAAAAAATTACACTTGAAGCCAGGATTGACAATAAGGAAAGGGAGGGAGGAAGGAAAGAAGAAAGGAAGCAAAAAAAGGAAAGGTAACAGAGGACAAGGAGGAGAGTGAAATACCACAGATGGGAAAGGAGAAGCATTCAGTGAGGGGAAAACCAGGGTGTGGTCAATGACATTCTTTAGGTAATGTGGAGAGATGTCAGTAAGGAAATGTGCTGAGAAAAACCCACAAAGAATGTCATTTAGTACACCCCTGAAGACCTTGCATGGGGCAGAGTGGACGGGGCAGATGTCCCACTGGGAGGGCTTAAGTAGTGACAGTTAATTAAATGAGCTGGTAGGGCTCAGTCAGGTGGATGATGACCAAGAAGCTGTGCTGGCTCCTCTTGGTACTGTCACATACATACCAAGTTCCTCAATAAGGTGGCAGTTTTCAGGTTCTACTGGCTCCACTTCTCGAGAGGCATTCACCCTTTCTCTGTAGAAGATAAAACCCAACCCTGGAAGTCAAGGCACAGCATTCAAAATGTATGTTTAAATGTGGACTTCAATCATCTTCGTGTTGGTTAACTATCTTTATCATAATTTATGAATGACATAACAAGTAAGTAGGTACCTCCTTTCATGTTTATTTACATAATGTAGACATTATGTGGGTATTTTACCTATATCAGCTAACCTTACCCAGTTATTGCTGAAAAACTATATAATATGATTCAACATGGAAAACATTCTGCTGCCCAAATAAAAGACACTATTTAATAGTATGAGTAATTGAACATTATTAATTTAAATGCACGAAATAGCCCTAATTTTCTAAAGTATCGTCTGTTATAAATCTGCACTTAATCCCCTACAGTCTTGCCCTTTGAACTTTTCCTTCCAAACTGCTTTCCCAAAATTCAACAGGGTCTCCTAATAGTCAAACTCTATCACTTTTGCTTTAATTTTTAAATTTTATCCTGACTTACTCCGCAAGTATGTAAATCCATTAAACCAACCACAATTTAAACAATTGGACGATTTATTTTTCAACACAATTTTCTTGTTTCCAGAGTGAAAAGGAATGTTTCCACATTCTTCTAATATCAGGGATAATTTAAAATTTTTATTAAAGTATATTCAGGAAGACTCAATACTTATCTTACAGTCATTTATTTAAAAAAATACCCTTAGATCTACTTTATTATTATTACTATTATTTTATGATTCTCCATGTGGTTGCACTGGGAGCAAATGTAACAATAAAACTCTCAAACTGGAAGTATTACTAATAGGCACCAGGCACCTCAACAGATTCTAGACGTGATCCTCTAAGAAGACCAGCTTCTACTAAGAGAAATACATAAACACTCAAAGACAACTGAAAGCAAGCAGAGGCTTTCGATCCACTCATGAATGTGTATTATCACTTAAAGGTTCTTCTTTCTAGCCCAGTATTGACTTTTCCTGAGACATTTCTAGGCTGGCTATCACCATTGTATCTTCCACTTCAAAAGGTCAAATGCCTACAAAATGCCAGTTACCGCCTGCAGGTTTCAGCTGGTTTGCCCTGCTGTCTGGCCAGCTCTTTAAATCTTGGATAGGTTCCATAACCCAGTACTTCTGTGTGGTTAGCCAGACCTGGGCAATGTCTCAGTCAGCCATAAACATCCAACTGGTAGCCTGATCCTCTCTCCCAAGTCCGGCGTTTCCAATGGACGTCCTTTTTTCCCAAGCAGAATGTTGAGGGCGAGCTGGGAAAGGGGTCATCACGTTCAGAAAGTAAAAGGGGGTCATGACCTTCAGAAAGCAAAGTGGGGGATCATAACCTTCAAAAAATAAATGGGACTAATTCGGCTCGGCAGTCTTTGGAAACGCAAGTAGCTCACTTTCCTCATAAGCGAGTCTCAAGCTGCAGTTTGCTGGGTGAGATGGAGGAGTGAGGTTCCAAAGCTGCTCTTTCCTACCCGCTAGGAAGGGGGCGCCAGGCAGCCCCTGACCTCACTTGGAAGAGGAGAGAAAGAGAGTCGAAGACGCCCTGTCAAGATGCCACTCACCTAAACGCCAGGAACATCTCCCCGACTAAGGACAGGCCGACCCCCAGCAGGACCAGCGCCACGAGCTTCCCCATGGTCTCGGGGTGCCCAGAGGCGATTGCGCGCCGCCGAGAGCTCTCGGGGGCGCGGCGGGCGGTTCCTGCCTCGCCTACGGATTGGGGCCCGCTCGGCCCCGCCCGCACACGCCTCTCGCTCACCTGAGCGGCCCGGGTGCCGCAGCAGGGCGCTGACGAATCCCGCCGAGCCCCGCCGCCCGGGTTCAAGGCCACCTTCACGCCCACGATTCCTTGTTTTTTGGGCAGAGGTCAAGGCTCAACGGAGAGGGAGCCCGGGACCGAGTTGTGGTGGGAGTTTGCTCCTAACACCCGCGAAATCCTACCTCAATTCCTCAGATGGCCTGAGGGAGAAACCGGAGGGCCCGGGAATGGCGGGGAGCTCCAGTTCAGGGCCGGAACTCCGGACTTCTGCAAGGCAAGACGTGAGGCGACACTGAATTGCTCCCGAGACACGGGAAGGGCGAAGGCAATCGAAGCGAAGAGCTTTAACTCATCTTCTCCAGGATTTGGGGCACGGGAACCTGTCTCCTGACCTTCGTGCCTTACCTCGGAGTGTGCTGCCCAGACGGACTTGTGAATAGCTGTGTCTGTCCCCATAGTTAACGGGAGAAGGAAACACCAGGAGAAAAGAAGGAAAAGACATAGGAAACGGGAAGAGGAGCAGAGGTGAGGAAGGGGAAGGTCGTTTCCTTGGCAGGGTAGGCCCTCTTTCTTCTAGGTCTTGAGTTCCTGCCAGGCAAGAAATGCTCTTTCCCCTCTCCTGATGAACACCAGGTTGGAGGCGGAGGAACTGAAGATGCGGGAAGACTTGAGGAGTTCGGGCAAAGTAGCACATTCAAGCATGATCTATTTTTATTTACGGACAGAAAGAAATATTAGTTCTGTTAGGTTCCACCGAGTAAACTATTTGTTGAGAGAGCAAGATTTGCCAATCCTGGGGGTATTAAGGAAAGAAAAGGTGGTCCCTGACCTATGGGATACATGAGTCTAGTATGAATACGTAATTACAGGATGAATAATGAAGCCCACCGCTTATGCAGTACTGACTGTGTGCTTTGCCTGTGCTGACACCTATGTTAACGCATTTAATTATCAACACAATCTCTGGAGTGTGGGTAGCCTTACCCCAATTTTACAGGTGAGACCTGCAGCACAGATTGCTTATGTGGCTTGCTGTAGGTCAGGCAGCTGTCAAGCAGCAGACTCCAAAATCTGGGCCCTTAACTGAGCTGCCTCTACCATGCTGCCTCTAGAAAATCTATGGAAGAAGAGTTGTATTAAAAGGACAGTGTAACGTCTTGAATTGTATAGATTAGATTTCTTGTTAAGATGACTAATGTTAAAAGAGTGCAAGCAGAGGAGGAATCGAAGTCAGGAGGGCTCACAGAGCTGAGGGGCCTGGGGTGTGATGCAGACATGCATGCAGGGTTTGGGAGTCAGGCTGCTTGGGTTTGGATCCAGCCTAGATAAGGTACTCAGCTTTATTGAGCTACAGATTCCTCTTCTGTAAAAGAACGTCCACCTCATAGGTAGCTTAAAATTAAATGTGATAATGAGTGTCAAGTGCTCTGCACTGTGCTTGATACGTTTTATGAAGTTAGTAAAGATTAACCACTAATTAATTCTGAACTTTGCTTGAGATCGTAGGCTCCTGTGGGAAGGACTCCATCGCATTGATCACTGGGTTTTCCCGTGCCATCCATAGAACTTTGTGCTTAGTAATGACTCAATAAATATGATTAGATGGATGGATGTAAAATATGGACTTGGGAGAAAGAAAAATTAGAAGAATAAAAAATAAATGGAATGAATAATGAAATAATAATAGTCATATTATTATTTCACTCAGCGTTTGCATGCCTTGTCACATTACTTCTTATTAACCTTACCTACAAAGAAGTAAAATGAATTGCTTGCTGCAAGTTTGATGGGACTAAAAAGAAGGAAAGTGAGGCTTTGAGGTTTAGAGAGGTAAAGTAATAATTCACTTAAGGTTACATAACTAAGTGTCAGTGCCTCTGTCTGGACTCAGATCAGGTGACTCTAGAGCTCATGTTCCTTATCACTGTGTTTGCAGCATAGCATGAAGAAGGGGCTAAAGAAAGAAGCGTATTCTTGGGCAATTGATTGAAGTTCTGTGTTAGCTATAATTTGTTTAAAAATTCTTCACTTTAGGCAGAGGAGTCTGTGTGTGTGTGTGTGTGTGTGTGTGTGTGTGTGTGTGTGTACATTAACTTTAAACCCTAGAAGTGGTTAGTTTTTATTCGAATACCATAATCAGTAATTCAAATCCCCAGCATGGTAAATTAGCATTAAAGAATTCCAAACTTTGGAGGCCACTGTATCGAGTGTCACCATCTAAATCTGCTCTTGGCAATAGGCCAAATTGACTTGGTCAAGAGGCCACAGGTACATCAGTATTGTAAAAGGGGTTTGTTGACTTTGAAAGAGCAGGACAGATAAACTCAAAAGGCCTAAATTCAAGATCCAATTCCATTTGTAGTTGGCCCTTTAATCTTTTGAAATTACTTATCACCACCTCTGGACCCTTCTTTCCTTACATGTATAGTCGGGCTTTCAAAGAGCTAATGTAGACCAAATTCAATGCTATACGTTTAAACAGTAAGTAACACAATACTGTATATAGATCTAGGGAGTCCCACACCATTGATAATCAAAATGCCATTAAGGGGGATGCAGAATATACATGTGGTATAATTCTAAGGTATAAAATTAGGGGAATTACATATTATCCACATATATGTGTGTGTGTGTGTGTGTGTGTGTGTGTGTGTGTGTATAAACAATCTAGACATAAACTGAAGAGTAGTTACTTTGAGAGCAGAAGATTGGGGTCATGGAGAGTGGGGAGGTCAGTGAGTATGGAAGGAGACTTTGCTTTTGCTGTACGACCCTCTGTAATGTTTAAAATTTTCCAACTTTATATCTTGATCGTGTTTACAATCGCTACATTTTTAATTTAAAAAGATTGTTTCTATCAGTGAATCTTGCCAAGAAAAAGAGGTGGTGATAGAGAAAAACAGCAACAAATCAAAAGAGATTATGATTATATTGCAATAAAGCTGTTTTTTAAAAAGAGGATATGGATTTTAGAACATTAGGAAACATTGTCCTAAGCCATAGAAACCACTGTTTAAAACCTGGGTATGACTACATGGCATTAATGTGTCTAGTGCTGCTCAGAAGAGAGAAAAGCTAGAGGACCAGATATTTGTATTATTTTAAGAAATGACTTCTATTATTTAGAAAATTTATTATTTTAAATGTATACTTATTTAAGTATTAAATATTTAGGTATGTCTGAATTTAAATAAAATTCTCAATTTCATTCTGAAGATGCACTTAATAATGAAGTCAGGTAGTGAAAGTCTGATACCTTGTTTGGTGACTTCCTGCAACTCACCATGGGGAAGGTGCCCCCACTCAGGACTTCAGGTGCAACCTGTGGTGTGCTAGGAATCATCTGCGTTGAGTGTATTTAGCAGGATGAGCACCAGGGTTCCAGCAGGCTCACATTTCACTATGTAAGCACCAAGTGAATGGGGGGATCCTTGAGGGGCCACACTTTGCCAGGAAGGTTCTTTCCAGATTTATCTTCCACTTTAACTGTCTTCAGGGGATTTTTCATCAATATCTGGTAGCCCCTCAGTGACTCTAGTTTGGAACACATCTCAAGGTAGATTCAACATATTACATGAACTTGTCAGATTGTATGACAAGGAGAAGGAGTTAATTAAGTGGAGAAAGGGTGGTGAGGTTCACAGAAAGAGGTCGGGGTATCTGCAAGTAGGGGAATCGGAACAGAAATAGTCCAGTATGGATACAGCAGTGGTTCTCAAACTTCAGCAGGCCTAAGAATCACCTGGAGGGCTCCTTAAAAGAGAGATTGCTGAGTCCTAGGCCCAGAGTTTGAGATTTGTTAGATTTGGGGTGGGGCTTGAGAATTTGCATCTCTAACAAGTTTGCAGGTGATGCTGATGCTGCTGGCCCAGGGACCATGCTTTGAGAATCACTGAGCTTTAAGAATTGGGAGGAAGATGGTGAGAATTGAATCTGGAGAGGAAGGCAGATTGTAGGCCAAGTTAAGAAACTTGAATTATATTCTAAGGGGCATTGGGAAGCCACTGGAAGTAACATGTTTTGGCAGGTGTTTTAGAAACATTGCTACACAATGATGGGAGTGGATTATGGAGCAGGTGGAGCACTTACCCTTCCTGGAGGCTAGGAGATAGTTAGATGCCTTTCTGGGTGAGATATGTGAGGGTGATTGGAGAAGGTGAGGAGATTGTTTCTCAAAGTTCTTAGAATTGTATGGATTTGAGAAATGTTTAGGTGGAGGGACTGGCAATTGTTTGGATATAAGCAAAAGGGAGGTGAGGGAGAGGGAGAAATGAAAGAAGGTGTCTAGGCTTGGAGAATCTGCTAAAGAGGGCTGTATTTATGGATATGGGGACCAAGAAACAGAAGCAATATGAATAGAAAAACAGGGAATTCATTTTTAAACAATTTTTAGAGAAATGGTCTCACTCTGCTGCCCAGGCTTGAGTGCAGTGGTGTGATCATGGCTCACTGCAGCCTCTACTTCCCAGGCTCATGTGATCCTCCCACCTCAGCCTCTCATGTACCTGGGACTACAGCAGGTGCCACCATATATCTTATATATAAAGCTGTAGTAATTTTTTTTAAAGTTTTTTTTTTTTAACATAGAGACGGGGGTCTCGCTATGTAGCCCAGGCTGGTCATGAACTCCTGGGCTCAAGTGATCCTCCTGCCTCAGCCTCCCAAAATGCTGGGATTACAAGTGTCAGCCACTGTTCCCAGCCTCAGAGAGTCCATTTAAAGCTGTGGTTTCCATTTTATATTGTAGGAGAAATCTGGAGAGTTTTCTTCAAAGTGGAGTGACAAAAGTCATGTTTATCCTAATCATCATTTTCAGGCCTTGAATCAATTCATGTAATATATGTATTTTTTACATTAGCCCTTTCTTAAGAAAGGTCTGAGTAATGTCTTCTGCACTCAATACTGCCTATGATGGGACAACCAGGTTCCATGATTTTAAAAGTTTGAAAATATCTGTACTGCTTTCTCTTCTAATGGAAAACATCATTTCCTGATGTTTCCAATCCCTGTCAAGAATTGCATAATGGATGATTTAGTTATGAACTGGAAAAATAATTCCCTCCTTTACACATGAAGAACTAGAAATTCATAGAAAAAGGCCAACATCCTTGAAGGAAAAAAAAAAGTTCACAGAAAAATAAATACAGATCTCCTTAAATATCTCAAAGTGTACTTAAACTCATAAAAAGAGAATGAAAATTAAAACACAGTAGAAGAAAAGTGCTGAAAAGCAGGGGCAGAAAGCTAAGAGAGAATGCTACTGGGATTCTCCCACCCAGCTCCTTCTCTCACACCCAGAAATCCTTCCCTGGAAAACAGTGTGAGTAATGAAAACTACAAGTAGCCACAGAAAGGTAGAAGTGGCTGGTGTGGCGGTGGGTTACTTTTAAGCTGTTACTTTTTCATTGCTTTGCTGAGTAGAGTAGACATTCACTAGCCTAGGTTGGCTGTGACTCCAAGATAGGACTCAAACTGAGCAAATCAAAGTCCAGAGAAAAGAATCAGCTTTATATGAGTTGCAATTAAGGATTAATCCATATGCAACATGAAAAAAATACTGTATTATAGCTTAAATCTTTCTTACTCCTTGTATTAAGTATTCATGTTCACATTTGTTACAAAAGAGCTGAGGTTTTGTAAAAAGTAAAAAACAATTATTGTCACTAAATGGAATCTTGGAGTAAAAAGAATTAACACATACACACCTGTAAGACCTATATTCACCTCATGGTGTCATATCCCAATTACAGTTTCAGTTGTTTTCAATTGTTCGGCTCAGTATAAGATCAGAGAGAGGACACCATAAATAAGTGCACAATATACTGAGTTTGATAGAATTCCTCATGGTCCAGAGAAGCCAAAAATCAGAGATTATTTTTTTATTTCTAAGATAAATATGTTTTTTTTTTTTTTTTTTTTGCTATTGTTGTTGTTGTTGTTTGAGACAGAGTTTTGCTCTTGTTGCCCATGCTGGAGTGCAGTGGTATTATTTTGGCTTACCGCAACCTACCTCTGCCTTCCGGGTTCAAAGGATTCTCCTACCTCAGCCTCCCGAGTAGCTGGGATTACAGGCATGCACCACCACGCCCGGCTAATTTTTGTATTTTTAGTAGAGACGGGGTTTCTCCATGTTGGTCAAGCTGGTCTCAAACTCCCGACCTCAGGTGATCCGCCCACCTCAACCTCCCAAAGTGCTGGGATTACAGGAGTGAGCCACCGTGGCTGGCCATACATGTGCTTATTAATTTACATATACTTTTGTCCAAATAAATTTTTTTAAATACTTGCATGCTTTATTCAAAATACACTGAGTACATGTCTATGCTAATATTCTGTAGTATCATTTGAAGTGGCTATATTATCTTATAGAGGTGCCCTGATTTTGTTTTTAAAAATAAATATCCTCTGCAGAACACACTGTCAAGAGAATGAGAAGACAAGCAACAGACTGGGAGAAAATATTTGCAAGAGACATACCTAACAAAAGATTGTTATTCCAAATATTCAAAGCACTCTTAAAATTTAGTAAGAAAACAAAACAACAACAAAAGGAAGATTTTTAAAATGGGCCAATGGTATAAACAGGCACCTTATCAGAGAAGACATACAGATAGCAAACAAGCATAATAATGTTCAACATTTTATGTCATCAGGTAATTGGAAATCAAAATGAGATACCACTTCATAATAGCATAATCCAAAATACTGACAACACCAAATGCTGGCCAGGGTGTGGAGTAATAGGAACTCTCATTCACTGCTTGGTGCAAATGCAAAGCAGTGTAGCCACTTGGAATAGTTTGGCAGTTTCCTTCAAAATTAAACATACTTCTACCATATGATCCAGCAAATTGTACTCCCCAGTGTTTTTTGAGGGGGTAGTGAAAGAGTACAGGTGTAGAGTTGTTACCTGGGTATACTGCATGATGCTGAGGTTTGGGATATGGATGGTCCTGTCACCCAAGTGATGAGCATAGTACCCAACAGTTAGTTTTTCAGACCATAACCTCATTCTCCCTTCTGTCTAGTGGTCCCCAGTGTCTGTTGTTCCCATCTTTGTCTATGTGTATTCAATGTTTAGCTCCCACTTATAAGTGAGGACATGCAATATTTGGTTTTCTGTTCCTGCATTAATTTGCTTAGGATGACCTCTAGCTGCATCCATGTTGCTGCAAAGGACATGGTTTTGTTCTAAAATTTGTAATAAATGCAATAGAAACCAAGTTTGTTTTATGCCTACTGTATTCCAGTACTTTTTATAAATGTAGCTTTTTAGATAGTCTGATATAATCTCATAAAATCTAAAACATCTAGTTCTTCATTTGGATCCCTAGGTCTGCAATATTTAATCTTGCTGTATTCATCTGTGACTTAGCATTTTCCCATGGACAATGTAAACAAAAAAGAAAATAATTATTTTAGCATGAAATAAATCCAATACAATATGTAGCAAACTATTTAAATAAATAAATAACAACACAGGCCAAATGGATAACAGGCCAAATTTAAGAATACTACTGAAATTTAAATTTAAAATCCATTAAATGATTCATCTAAAAGCAGAACTCAAACATATCTACAAAACATGAAGAAACTGTATACATTAGGAAAAAGAGTAACAAAATACTAGTTCGTTCTATGGCAGTAGCATCATGTAGTGGTTAGCGGCACAGGCTCTGGCATCAGAAATAGACTGAATATCTGTGAAATGTTAACAGTGATATAATATCAATACTTACTCCAGGCTGCAATTAGGATTAAATAAGATAACGAATGTAATACTTGCAGTGCATTGTTTGGCATATTGTAATTAACTGACAAATATTTTCATGATGATGATAGGGAAAAAGTATGAGAAGTGAAGTAAAGTGCTTTGATAAATTACAATGGAAAGAAACACATGAAAGTCTCTCTCTAGGGCTTATGATGATTTTATAGGAGGTACAGTGAGCAGAAAAACTCTCCCTCTGTGAGCTGGGCATGTGGCCCTGATCCTAGCATTGCTGCTGCTTAACCATGTGGTCACGGACAACTGACTTCATTCTCCTGGCTTTAGTTCACAGTTCTGTTCAATGAGGAGGTGGCAAGACCTTCCTGTCCAAACCCTTATTTCCTCTTTGTATCTAAAGTGGACTCCCATTAAGGAAGAGAGCTGATGGAAACCTCCTTAGGAACTGGGAATTTGAGTTGCAATATTTCATTGATTTTTGTTGTTGTTGTTTCAAATTAAGAGTCCACTCACTTTCAGCTTTCCACAAGAGAAATTAATATGGCCATGCCTGCCTATCCAAACTCCATAAGGAAGCAGTTGCTTTCCCATTTCTCCTAGTCATATGCCTTGATAGTTAAACACAGACAAAACTGGGAGTTTAGTTAGTCTTTAATATAACTCCAACTTTTTAATGGTAAACAAAGATGTAAGTACAAAACATCAAAATACGTTATTATCAGTAGTTCTAAACAGCCGTAGTGGTCACAGTGCCAGAACTGAGGTCACTCACATTTTAAGGAAATATAATTCACTCTATTTCAGTGGAATCCATGTTCTGGCAGTTGAAAGGCAAAGGTGAGGCTTACTTTGTGCAAAATGTATTCACTTTATTCAAAAGCAGCTTTCTTTTCTCTCCCTTGCTTGGCATTTTAAAGAACCTGTTCATTTTCCTTTTTTGTTAAAAGTGCTCTAAGAACTAAAAGGGCCGTTCCTTACAGGAATAAAATTAACTACACATGCCATACATTTCTGGGTCAATGTTGCTGGTTAAATTCCCTCAGAATTAGCAATTCATAGAAAATTAATTGTTAAGTTATCGCACTTTCATGCCAAAAGTACAATTTAGAGTTCACAATACAAGGCTCTGTGGTATAAAGTGCCTATGAGCAGCTTCCCATCATACACTGAGGCTACAGAACTTCCTTGGAGAACAGACCCATTGTTGGCATAAACTGTAGTCACTGTAGGCTTCTCAGATAGAATGTTCTGGATGCGGAGAACCTATTCAGGGGATACAAAGTATTAATATAAGACCACCGTACATGCATGTCGCTCAATCATCAATAAGCCCTGTTTTCCACAATGACACACTGATTAAGGGGACATGCTGTTGAAAATAGCAGTTACCAATCTTTTTAATGTTTAAATTAAAGTACTTTCTCCAATCTTCAAAGAAAGTACTTTCTTAAAACCATCTAGTTATTCCATGCCAACACAGGATTTAGTGTTATTATAGCAATTCAGCTTTAACAGAAATACTTTCATACTAATGTGCCTACTTTCACACTACTTCAACATGAACAAATATCACATCATGTGGTGAGCTGACAATAAATCAGATATTTTAAAAATTGCCAGTATACCACCCAAGAAGGGCACATGTCTTTATAAAAATGCCTTTTGACTAGTTTCCACCATAATTTAATACATCAAAAGATTACCTTTCTTAAAGTATTTGAACAATGTAACATTCTGCCAATTATTGGCTTAACGCAATTACAAAACCACGACATAAGCTTATTATGTTATTGCTTTAAAATAACTAAACAAATCATCCCTGTGACAATTTATTGTATTATTAGTTCAAAAGGACTTGAATAATTAAGTTTAAAAAACTGAAAATATAAAAACCTCTGACAAGGGAGGATTGTTCGGGTCATACACGAAGAGCTTCTGGCCATTAGGATGACAGCCTACCCAGATGTCCCCCGAGGAAGGATCAATAGATAAATTATCCACCAGTGTATCCAGCTCAAGTACCTTCCAAATGAGAAATTGTCAATATCTAAATGACATGAGAAACTTGATTAAATAATTTAGAGGTAACCTTCCTGCCTCTATGCATGTGAGGAAATTACACATCGCCCTGCTTCCACCTTCTAACACCAATATTGCTTAAAAGGAATGTATTAAAAACTGGTTTGGAGCCACTTTTCTTCTTCCCTGAAATTAAGAAAGTTAGGGTGATAATCGGTCTCTCTAAAACTCTCTCTTAAAAACTGAACTCCTTTTCCTTTAAAAGATGCACAATGATCAGTTAGCTCAAGGAACTCAATCAAAGCAAGATAGGAAATTCTTAACCTAAAATATGTGTTGTTGAGTAGGAAGAAAATAATAATGGTGTGGAACCCAATTTCTACCTTCATTTATTATTGAAAGAACTGACACTGTGCATAAACCTTCATTTGAGAATTCATCTATTAGTATTTTCAATTGTGAAAATTCTTATTGGAATTCTTCCACTGCCATCAATACTTCATGGAATGGGCCCTAAATCTGATGAGTATCACTCTCAACCTGCTGCTGCATGTAATCATGGTCAGTTCTTGTGATCGCTGGAAACAGGAGCTTTCTCTAGTTGTAGGGAGTATTTAAAAACCCAGAATAGCTACACTGGCATCCATATTTTGTTCTACGTGTGGTACTCTTATAGAAAAACTATGTCATTGCAAAGCATAATAGATTACTGTCTATATGTAAAAATAAATATTTTACCTTCAACTGAGTTAAATTCATATTAGTGTGTTTTTCCAAAACATGAATTTCATGAGCCAGTATGTCAGCAACATAGATATACCTTTGCAGAAAGGACACAGTGGTTAGAGCTCCATGCCAATATAAAGCTTCATTAATACACTATGAAAGAATAAGTCTTAATAACCTGCCAAGAAGTTAATCAATCATGGGCCCTCAAGGAATGCTTGATAAAGGTCAATTTTTATTTAAAAAGTAAGCTTTCAGAATCAATTCAGTGGTGCTACAACAATCATGGAATTATTAAATTGTTTTTCAAAAAGCTTGTAAGGAAAAATAATATAGAACATCATTTTGAGTATGAAGTCCATATTTGCCACTGAAATGACAATAAAACAAATGCTTGGCTTCACAGGAAAAGCTTTTACATTCCACAATATAATTTGATACTTCTAATTATCGTGTATGTATAGAAATATATGGTAAAGAACATCTTATTAAAATAGTGATCATTCCTTAATATTCAATAAAATATTTATTAATACATAGCGAATTTTAAGAGTAAGAGATAAGTATCAATTCAGAATAATCTGTCTACGTCAAAGGTGAGTGAATTAACGGACTATTTTGAGGTAATTTTACTCATTGAATTGACTGTTCCATGGCACCTGCTCTGTTGAGCAATTATGTGTGAAAAGCCATGAACTCAGTGTTGTAGCAGATATAAACATGAAGAAGACACAGCCTCTCTCCTTGAAAGTTTATAGTGTGTTGGAACAATCTCACTGGTTTGTACACATTAAACACCTAATAAGCATGAGAAATAGTTCAGGTCTAGAAACAGCTAACTTCCGAGGACACAGAAAGGCTCACCAAGGAAGGGGCATCTGCAGTGGCTATGTAAAGAGAGATAAGATTTGAGGAGATGAGGACGGAGGAGGCACTTCCCAGGCAGAAGCAAGCACAAGAGCAGAATCACAGGAGCAAGAAGAGGAAGGAATGTTTAAAACAATGAGTTCTTTGTCTAAAGCATAGAAAGCATGGAAATAGTAGAAAAGGGAGGTTGGAGGTGGCCTGCTAAACAAAGTCCAACCCTTTACCCTGCCTTGATTTGATAAGCAATTGGATTCCACTGAAATCTTAGAATAATAAAGTGGCAACAAATGGTCAGTTCTGTTCCACAATTCCTGAGCATTTGCTTTGTGCCTGGCACTGTACTGGCATAAGGAGTCAAAGGTGAGGAAGACAGAGTTCCCTCTTTGGGGAGCCCTTCAAGGCTAATAGACATAGAAAGACAAAATTGGCAAGAGTGAAAAAAATCCAAGTAGACAGAAAACAAATTGGAAGAAAGTCTCATATGCTAGTCAGAGAGGATGACAACCTAAACTAGGCAGGTCTCACTCAAAGGGAAAGGAGTTTGGGGGTAGAGGAAGGAGGCACAGGTAGAACCAACAGGACCTGCCTACAGGCTGGATAGGAATGGTGAAAGAGGAGTAAAAGCTGATTCTCCCTTTTCATTATTGTTATTTTTTTGTTAGCTTGGGTGATTGGAAAGTTTGACTCTCATAATGGAAATATAAGAGTGAAAAACAGATTTGGCTGCAGAGGTTGGATCAGGTCAGTTAGAGACAATTTAAATTAAATGATTCTAAATTCTTTTTCTATAGTCAACAAGAAAGGAGGAGAAATTGGATTACAAAAATAAGGGCATTTAGTTGTCAAGGAGTGCCAAATTTATTTTATGTTGTATTTGTAGTAGTTTAAATTTTTCAGTGGGCTGAGGCAGTAGATAAGAAAGCTATCAAGAATTTAATATCTTCTCTTATAGGTTGTGGTTGTGCATATAAAATTAATGAGATAATTCTGGAGGACAATTTGGCAATATCTATTAAAGTTAACATTTAAAAGAATCACACTGTTTGAGGAAATAGTTCTATTTCTAGGGGTCTGTTCTACAGAAAAGTAGCTCATAGAACCATTTAGCCAGTGCCCTGGGTGGGATTTGAACCCAGGCCTATATGAGTCCAAAATCTGCAAGTTTAACCATTATGTTATAATACTCTCTTAGAGCCAGGTGTGGTGGCTTATGCCTGTAATCCCAGCACTTTGGGAGGCTGAGGTGGGCGGATCACCTGAGGTCGGAGGTTCAAGACTAGCCTGACCAACATGGAGAAACCTCATCTCTACTAAAAATACAAAATTAGCCAAGTATGGTGGCTCATGCGTATAATCCCAGCTACCTGGGAGGCTGAGGCAGGAGAATCACTTGAACCCAGGAGGCAGAGGTTGAAGTGAGCTGAGATCATGCCATTGCACTCCAGCCTGGGCGACGGAGTGAGACTCCATCTCCAAAAAACAAAACAAAACAAAACAAAACAAAAAAAAACACTCTCCTAGGGACTTTTTCTTTAAAAAAAATAGTTGTTTAAAATTCCATGGTAAATAAGAAGTATAAAATATTTTTTATGTAGAACTCCCCACCCCTATACACATATCCATCAATAGAGAATTGGTTAAATTAGTTTAAGATCATCCTTATAATGGAATAATGTATAGCCAATAAAAATAATACATTTATTTAAAAGGAGATACCTGATACTTCAATATGTATGCATCAGTATGATCACACTTTAAAATTTATATTTATAAAATTAAATTTGATAATGATGTATTCCAAACTTTATATATTATATGTAAATATATATATATATTACTGTATTATATAGTTTACTTAAATATGGTATTGTATTTGCATATAAATACATGTGACTAAGTATATGTAAATATATATACAAAATATATATAATTATATATATAGTGTATCTATATATTATATGTATAATATACCATAAATGTCAAGAAAACTATTTTCACATCGACAAAGAAAGCAAAGTAAAGAATTTGGCCAGCACCACAACTGAAGAAAAATGAAGATATTCTATAAGGGGCCGTACTTATCATCAGGTGAAATATTGATCCCATTTGCTGAATCAAATCCTTCTGCTACCACTTTAACTTCATTTGGACTGTAGTAAACAACATTTGCCCAGTGTAAGTTCAAGTATGTTTCTAAATACTTTAAGAAAGGATCAGAGAAGTAGTGGTCATTTGTGGCATAGAAATGTGCCGGTCCAACAGCTGTGATGTCATTCACACTGAAAAAGAAAAATAGCATGTGAGAGGAAATAAAAGGCCTGTTGGTCTCCATATTAAATATTAAGTACTCATAAGATTTATGCAACATGTGCTTTAAATTTTTGGTAAGAGGAAAAGACGAGCTAAAAATCACATGACTATAGTCATATACAATATACTATAATATTGTTGCCAGAGAACAATTTTGTATGGTACCAGGTAATCTGAACACAGGTCATTTAGCAATTATGGCAGGATTACCATAATAGAACAAAGAACTTAGTGCCATCAGGGCATGTTTTTTGACAGCAAGAAATGTAGGGTTTAACAATTATACGTAAGGACAGAGCTGTCCACAGTACAGAGCTGGAGAGAGCCTGATTGGCTGGTGAGCTGGTTAGGCAGTCAGTAACATTTACCTAGCTTCCATTTACTCAGTTCCTGGATTTTTCTAATTTCCCTGGCTTAGTTATTAGTCAAACTAAGGTTGACTGTTCAATTTCTACCTGCCTCACAAAGCTGACATGCCGAGAATGAACAGGCACTCAATAAACACTTGCAGAGAGATGGATGATAAAATTGCCATAGTACAATGCTTCAGGTGAGATATTTATATGCTAAAAACCATTTCATTTTTAAGACCAGTTAGGTGAGGGTGTTATTAAATTTAAATTCCAATTACTCTATGCAAAAATTTCTGAAAGAGCTGCTTTATTCTTTGCTAAATGAAAAATATAGAGCTACAGGGAAGGTAGATCTCCTTTTTCTGAAAGAGCACCATAATGCTTGGATGGTATTTATGCTCCTATTTTTTTTTATCAAGTGTATTTTTGGAAGAAATGATTGGAAGTTACATGCTTATGCCCTAGATAGGCAATATTTTTAATTTCATTAGAAATGAAATTTCATTAGAAATTAAAAATATTCATCAAGTTTAAACTAAAAGAAGCAGTAGGCTAATACACACTGAACTGGGGGCGGGGGTACACATGATTCTCTTTTAGCCACATTTTCAACCAGCTTTATGTTCTTGAAGTGTAATGACTCACTCTCAACTTGAGTGGCTCTAATTCTGTGGGATTACTAGCATGCAACCATCACTAACCCTATGAAAGCGATTGGTATAAAGTCCCATGCAAAGCATACAAACCCAATAAAAAACAGGCCATTCTTCCTTGGCAAGACACTCATCTGGGTGATGAGTCATCTAAGATGGAGGGTGACAGCAGGAAAAAATGTTAGGGTTTGCCTTCTACCCTCAAGATGGGCCTGAAGAGTATCACCCTGTAGTCGGGCACTTCATCATTTCTCAAAGGAGTCCGCATAGAACAGTGAATAGTATGAGTGACATCAACTTCCATATGCCATGCTTGCCCTGGTTTATAAGGAAACTATACACACACATTTATAAATAAGGAAATATAAGCTCTTTAGCTCTTACATATTAGCTAATATATACATTAGCGCTTATAAAAGATGACAGGACAACCCACCATAGGGATTGTTTGCAAATGCTGGGGATAAATTAGAGAAGGAACAAAATGAGGAAGTACCTTGGAAGAAGCTCATGTTTGACTGTTTTCAGATGCAACAGAGAATTTTCTGCTTCTTCAAATTTAAAAATTTCCACTGTATTCTTGAATTCTGGGTGGTTTACAACAAAGAGATAAACTGTGTCATCTAAAGAATTGAAAGAACAGAGTTAATTTACAAGACGTAACTACGGGACCTCTGGGCAGGCACTGACATTTAAATACCACGGGCAAGGAAAGGTTGAATGTATAAGCTGTTAGATGACCTAACAGATCATTCTCTGTCTTTCCTATTGCTGTCCGTCTGGTGTTATTTCTGATCATCGGTTCCCTGACCTTTAAGAAAGTGTTTCCTACTCCATATACAGAATTCATGCATAATCTGTTTCTACTTTAATTCAAAAATACAGTTCTTTTTTAAATGTGATGATCGTAGGTATATGAAAAGATTATGAAATCTAAACATTCTTTCAGGTGTTACCTGTTAGGAATTTCAAAATGCAGCATAACTTACTGCCAGCTGAAGAGGCAAATGAACAAGTTCTTTGTAATGAAGAATACAGAAATCACTCATGAGTTAATTGTTCTTCTCTTCCTATAAATATGATCCGAATCTATTTTTCACAGTCATTTGTGAACCATGACACGTTACTAAATGTTGGTAGCCCATTGGCTCTTACCGTTGTCTATGAAAGTGCTGATGCCATGTGGATTGAATGAGGCCAAATCAAACCCACGGCTGATTCTTAATTCCCGTGCCCTTGGTTTTTCTTCTTTTAGATCCATCATTAGTATTCCCCCAGGCTTATCTGGTGCAAAGCTGTGGAGTCCTGGGAATTTTAGACCCTTTCCAAAACGGTGAAAAATGTTAAATACAAAAGCTTAAGTATTTTTATGGACTAACATGGGAACTGTACATGAAGGATAAATAGAGATTGTGGTTAAAGTAGTGGCATAAAGCCACAAAAACTCAAAAAACAGAGAAAAGATAACAGAAAAAATAATAACGGGAAGATGGAATACTGAAAGCCTGAAAATAACTGAAAAGAAGATCAGGGATTTATTCTCTTCAGAGAGTAATCAGAAGGTTGGTGGACTAGGTGATTCCAGGGAGAGCTGAGGGTGGAGAAAAGTGACATCTACATACTGACTGTGGAAATTTGTTCACTGCTAGATCCCAGTGCCTGGAACAGTGCCTGGCATACAGTCCATCCTTCTCCCACTGATTCAAAATGTCACCTTTATCATGTGCTAGATCTCTGACATTTACATATTGGTCTATTTAGGGACTCTCTGTTTTGTTCTTTTAATGTCTCACGTCTATTCCTGTGCCAATATAACACTTTTTAAATTACTACAGCCTTAGGTCAGGCCTGGTGGCTCATGCCTATAATTCCAGCACTTTGGGAGGCTGACGTGGGAGGACTGCTTGAGGCCAGCAGTTTGAGACCAGCCTGGGCAACATAGCAAGACTCTGTCTCTACAAAAAAAAAAAAAATTAGCTGAGTGTTATGGTGAGCACTTGTAGTCCTAGCTGCTTGGAAGGCTGAGGTGGAAGGACCTCTTGAGCACAGGAGTTTAGGAGTTCAGGCTGCAGTGAGCTATGATAGCACTACTGCACACCAGCCTGGGCAATTGAGCCAGTCCCTGCTTCTCTAATGACAGTTTTGTCTTTTTCTTTCCTATCTCACATTTCTTTTTCTCGTTTTACTGAATTACTAAGAACTCTAGTAGATTACTGATGGTTGTGGTGTTGGGTATTTTCTTCCTGTTCTGAGCATTAATGCAAATGCAGCCAATGCTTCACCATCAAGAATGATGTTTGCTGTAGTTTTGTGGGAATTTTCCTTATCTTTCTAGTTTGCTTGGAACTTTAGGAATGAGTATTGAATTTTATTAAATGCTTTTTTGGTACTCACTGAGATGATATAGGTCTTTTCTCTTTTAAATCAGTTAATAAATTACCTATCAGTCTATCTAAAATGGTGATTCATCATTACATTCTTAAGGTAAAGCCTTCTTGGTGATGTTAAATTTTATGTGAATGCACTACCTAATTCAGTTTACTAATACGATGCAGTCATATTTACACAAATTTAGGCACACAATAAAAAAGTCTTACTTTATGTATAAAATTGGACATAAGAGGAAATCTCTCCAATTAAAAAAGATTATCTACAATTGTATATTTTCATGGAGGGCAGGCCTGGTAAGTAGAACAAACTGGAATTATGCTATTGTTACATGGCGGTGCCACTTCAGTTAATCCCTATTCTTTATGAATGTCCCCAAAACAAAAGCATGATTTACATGCAAAGGAAGCACTATCAGATGGTGATAACTAGTCATGGTTATGTTCGCACTCCTTATTTATTTAAGTATTTTTTCTCTTTTTAAAAATTTATTTTTAATTGTGATAAAATACATATAACATTCATCACTTTCACCATTTTTAAGTGTACAGTTCAGTGGTGTTAAGCACACTCACATTGTTTACATTTTTTATATTTTATTCTATGTCATCCAATTCTTCATGAAGTGTGACATTAGTTTTGAGGTGACCCTCAACCCATAACTGTAAAATAGGTTGGGTTAGATGAGCTAAAATGCTAGGAAGAAGAATGAACAACCTCCACAATGTAGGACCTCTTTATTAAGAAGAGAGTACACTCTGGGTTTTATTAGAGACAATGCCAAGTAAATGAAAAACAGCAGCAAACTGAGAATGTTTCTAAATTTTAAAAAAAGTCAAATGAGCAAAGGAGGGTAACAGAAAAAAAGCAGAAAAAGTTATATTGATATGGCTATAAGATCTTTGTAACTATAATATGCCCCCAAGCTAAAATGGCTGTAGATTTATGTGTTTGGAGACCTCATCCCTCCTACTTCAGATTTATTACTATGGGGGCTGGAGAGAAATCTTGAAATAGGTGAATTCTAGATTATAAAAATCTCCAAGAACACATCCTTGCAAAACAACAACAAAAAACACAAATAAACAAACAAATAAACAAATCAATGCAACTGCCTTCTACTTTATTCAGAATGTTTGCATCTTTACTTATGAATATTTTAGACTAGTGGTCCCAGTGGTTTTTCCTAAGCCACACATGTGCAAGCATGTGCTCCTAAACAAACCCAGAGTCCTACTATAAATATCACTTTATTCATTCTGTGTAGGCAATTAAATAAAACATTCCTTTTAAAACCTTATTTTAAAAATTAAATATATATACTGGTGTTTCTGCTAAAGCCCATAGTATCTCTTTATTGCCTCAGTGGTAATAACCAGCTGCTCACTGTCTTTCACATAAAAACCATCAGGAACCTGAAGAGTGTTCTAATTCTCATTCTACTCCAAGCTGAGTTCTCTCACCTTTCTCATAAGTCTAACAACTATTTTATTAGTGTGGTGACTCCCTTCTAAGTATCTCCCAGTATTTCACATCCCTCTTGAGTCTCAGAGCCTGAAAATAATGGATGTTGAGAGGAAATGGAATAATTACAGTCAGGTGTCAGAGTTGGTTACTTCTTCCTCCAGAAAAACTGGACCTATGAAGATGCCAAGAACTCCTATGTCTGCCCAAGCCAGGGAGGTAGGTGGTCAGAACCTCCTCAACTGTCCCCTTATCTGGATTTCCAATTAGAATGGACATTGTTACAAGCTAGTTTCAACAATATTCACAACAATCTTCACAAGCCAATTGTTTTTAAAGTCTTTCTATTGTATACCCAGAAAGGATATTGTTTTTCAGCTTACAAGAATCAAGGCAAAATGAAGGGTGTAAATAAACTCAATGACTTTCCACTTACGATTGGCTATTCAGGGGAAAAAAGAAAGAAAGCAAAAGGGCAAGGTTGGTATAATATTTGAAAATAAATAATAATGGCAAGAATATTTGCTTCAAGTTGAATAGTAATAGAAAGATGAGTAGATGCTGTATTTAAAATAGTATAATGTTAGTATTGAGTATCCACAGTAAGACCTCAAATATCCCTTTTAATAATGCACATTTAAAACAGATTGTGCTGGGCGTGGTGGCTCACTCCCGTAATGCCAGCACTTTGGGAGGCTGAGGCAGGCGATCACCTGAGGTCAGGTGTTTGAGACCAGCCTGGCCAACACGGCGAAACCCCATCTCTACTAAAAATACAAAAATTAGCCGGGCATGGTGGCGGGCGCCTGTAATCCCAGCTACTCGGAAGGCTGAGGCAAAAGAATTGCTTGAACCCGGGAGGCGGAGGTTGCAGTAAGCTGAGATCATGCCACTGCACTCCAGCAGGGGCAACCAGAACAAGACTCCGTCTCAAAAAATAAAAAAAATTTAAAAAGAAAAAACAAAACAAAACACATATTGCATTGGAATATTTTAGTGCAATGCAGTGGGGAAATAAAGAACACTATCTCAATGGGCAAAGAGTCTTCATCTCTACATTTAGAAAAGCTAGAGGAAGTTTTCCAAGATCTTATTTGACCTCTCTTTTCTTCAGAATGCATTTTGGAAAGTGAATTTTAAAAGCAACTTACTGTTCTGCAGCCCTCATCAAATACCCTTGTATCTCCTCTGCTGAATTTGGGGAAGGAAGAAGACACTCACCACACTAAAAAAAGCCAGACCATTGGGAAGTATGTCAATATCTTCAGAGCCAGCTTCTGTAAGTTTAAGGAACAGATAAATGTCATGTTCAAGTTCTGTTATTTGTTACACAGAGCATAACTGGGACTCTGTTTACTTTATCAGAGTGACTGTATCTTTAGGGATGCTTCTGATGTTTTTTCCAAGGAACCATTCTTTTTAATAAATGTCAGTTTAAACCCCTTCCTGAAGTGAACTTCTGACTTTAAATGTTAGATATTTTATGTTTACTCAAATCAAAGTCAAGTTATCACCACATTTCCAGCTATAATACAGAAAAAGTTGACATCTGTACACTCTCATGATAAACATCCAGATGTCCGTATAAAAGTAATTGACATCAGGGGAATATTACTTTCTGAAGGAAGGGCTCATAGGCATTTAACCATGCAAATATCCTTGTCCTCTTCTTTGCTCATTCAATCTGAAGCAAACAGACATCTTTCTCATTAACAGAGGTAAAACACCTGGGATTATATATTCCTTCTTTTAAAAACAGTGCCTACTTGTGCTCATAAGCAAAGAAAGCTTTTCTATTTAATCTTTAAATTTAGGCTTTAAATTAGAGAAAAAAACTAGCAGAAGAAAATTAATGAAAAATACCATGCACCTAAGCCAGTTGAAGTTTCTAACTCCTGTCTCTGAGGCAGGCTACAATTACTATTGATTGTTTATTGACTGTCTGCAGTACACTCCACACAGCACAGCAAATAATTAGACATAAGACTTTCCCCAGCAGTCTCACTGTATAAATTCTACAGACAGATAATAGACCCAAACACAAGAAAAGAAGAATAAAAATGGCTTAGATTAAGCCAAACCATGACACATTCTTTGAGTCTACAAAATCCAATCTTCCTCTTTAAGACTTCTCCATAGGATTTCTTCAAGATTATTTCTAGGTTGTCAAAACCAAACAGCATCTATCTATCCAGCCATTTTGGTCTTGCTTCATGAGTTTGCATTTAGCCAGTTGCCTCCAGTGTTGCTTGCTCCATCGTAGTGCAGAAAAACAAAACAAAATAAAGATGCCAAGAACTTCACATTGTAAAGATGACCCATCTGCCTGCTCCTCAGAAAGAAGATACACAGAAATAAGCTTAAGCATGGCATAGTGGAGGAGTTCTCAATCTGGGGTCTGTGGATCACTTTTGGGCTTCAAAGTATCTGTGAACCCTCGGAAATTCTATGCAATGCAAAATGTCTCATGTATGCACAGATGAGAACGTTTCTGTAAAAACGGTCCTTGATTTTCATCAGATTCAAAAACGAGACTGTGATTCCCCCAAAAAGGTTAAGAATGACTAGACTCTAGTTCCACAGTGGTTGTCCACTGGTAATAAGTTGAGAATCAGGGGAACGCTACACCACATACACATGTATACACAGCACATACACATGTACACACACACACACACACACACACACCGAGAGAGAGAATTCTAGTCCAGGTTTTGCTTTTCAGTCCTATTTAGTAGAAGCTCAATTAATTAAAATTTGTTTTTCCTGAAAATTATTTTAGAAAATTTAATTTCCAAGTATACAATGCTTACACACATGGAAAAAGAAGACATACAGAAAAAATTAACAATCCTTCTTTGATAGGATTATGAATGATTTTTATTTTTTTCTTTATACTTTGTTTAAAATTTTCTACAAAATTGTATATTTTTTAATAATTAAGGAAAGAGAAATCTTTTTTAAAAAAATACATTTATTTCAACCATATTATAACTTCTGTTTAACTCCATTGCCTAATTCCAATGGAAAAAATGTATCTATCTGTAGCCTTCTTTGGAATATTTTCCAGATCTTCTCCCCGTCATCATTTCTATACCACTACTGCAGGAAGGTTTTATCATCGCATATCCCCTCTTCGGTGTGATTATGTCAAGAGCAGTCAATGCTAGAGAAATTTTTGCTCCTCTAATTTAATAATAATAACTAACATACATTAGGTACACCAAGTACCAGGCTCCTTGTAAATACCCTGCATACAATATCTCATATGATTTCATAATACTAAGAGGCAGTATGATTATCTTTTATTTTAGAGTGAAGACTATTGGAGGCTTTGGAAAAGTTAAGCAATTGCTCAAGGTCACAAACTGGGAAGCTGGGACTCAAAGCCTTTGCTCTGACTTAAAGGCAAACAGAAAATATTCAAGTTAGAATTTAATGAATTTCCTCTCTCAGAAACATCCCCTGATTCCTCTGTAAAGCCACTTCACTTGTAAATTCAATTGTGGTCAATTCCATATGTTGTCTTTTTCCCCTGAAATTTTGCTTCCAAGCCTCTCACCAACATCTTTACCAATGAATATCCTGCACTTTTCTTTAAAACCTCTTTCAAAACCTTTTCTGTCTTTTTCGTATTTCAACTTATTTTATTTCAAAACAAATTTATTAAATCTTTACTTTTTTTATTCTAGTGATATACATTAATTTCAATATTGCATTCCAGGTGATATTTATATAAATATGTGAAAACTGAATACTGTTGGCTGATTTGGCACTGTTTGTCACTCTTATTGTGTGCTTGACTCTCTCCCTCCCCTTCATCGGTTCTCTCTCTTTAAACTTTTTATTATGGGAAATAGACACAAATCAAGAGAATGGTGTGATGAGCCCTTATATACCCAGTACCCACCTTCAACAGTTATCAGCTCATGGCCAGTCTTGTTTCCCTTGCAGTCCTACCACTTATCCTCATCCTGTGTTATTTTAAAGCAAATCTCAGGTATCATATTATCCCTAAATATATTTATACAAACCACAATATCATTATTACACTAAAAATTCACAATAATTCCTCAATATCATCAAATATCTAGTTAGTGTTCAAATAGCCAATCATGTTTAAAAGGTGTAGCTTTAAAAAATTACAGTTTGTTTAATTCAGAGTCCAGGTAAGGTCCCACACATTTCAACTGATTGATGTGTCTCTTATTTCTTTTAATCCACCCCGTGTCAGTCCATTATTGCCTGTGGGCAGGAGGACTTAGCTCCCTGGGTGCACTCAGAGCTTTTGGTAGCCAACATTCAGAGAAGTTGGGGGGGATCTGGGGAGGGTATCCACTGCATCCACTGCTCAGGGGAATTAGGGGGAGAATTTCCAGGCACAAGGAACAGCATGAGCAAAAACACATGAATGGCACAGCGTAGCATGACAAACCCTTTCTTTAGAAAGTCTCCTAGCTTAGCACATTTAATTTCCATCTCTTCTTATTACTTTAGCAATTATCTGTGTCAGAGGTGGCCAAGTGTTCACCAGCATCCATGTTCCCCTTCTTCCTTTTTAGCCTTTTTAGCAATAGGCACGTAGCAACACAGCTATAGATAACATTGCCCACCCTTTCTGGCTGACAGATGTGGCCATATGTCTAAGTTTGGGTCAATAGGATGTGAGAATACAATATATATGCAACTACTGGGTAGAAAAAAAATCTACATAAATTTTCTTTCAACCCCTTCCTGCTGGGAAATGGCAACAAGCAGAGTTCTAGTCTTAGATGAAGACAGCTGTGTTGCTTCATCAGCATTTGCCCCTGAATGACCATATGGAACACAGTCACCTAACTACCCTAGGCAATTCGCTTACCTTAAGACTGATGAGAGAAAAATAAAAATAAACATCTCTTTTCTAAGTGACTATAATTTTATAACAGCAACGCATCCTTTACTATACCCAATAGAGCATCCCATATGTAACATATTATTTCCTACTTTTCTGGTTCACTCATCAAGTATATACATTAGTCACCCTGGGAAAAGACACTATATTGGAAAGTGAATTTGCAAAAGTTGCTTAACCTCCTTGAGCCTCAGGTACTTATCTGCTAGAGAAAGAAAAGACATATCTATATCTCACAGTGGTTTTTTGTTTTGTTTTGTTTTGTTTTCCTTTTCTCCCATCAGTAGACTGTAAAGTACTTGATTATAAGGGCCACAAACTTTAATGCTTTTTTCCCCTCAATCTCCCAAGCAGCAGTTATTGTAAAGGTCTTGACTGCCGAGTGCATAAAATTGTTAGTTATCTTGAGAAAGACAGTCCATTCAAATTTTGAAGGCCAGACATTTAGAAAATCAGATTTTTTAACTTTTAAGCCTCAAATAAAGTTAACTAGCTCTTGACATTTTAATATGCAGATGTTAATCTGCCAAATCTTGGGTGTATAAAAGCTTAGTTTCTGTCTATAAGATAGATCGGGAAGGAATTTTTGAAAAGGACTAAATAGTGAACTTACTTTCTGACCCACAGAAGGCACATATCCTGTATGATATGTAGTCAATAACTATGATTTATTAAAACAGACACAATATGATATGATATATATAAAGCACCCAAAAGTTGCACATAGTTCACTTCCAGTGATGGTGACTGAAGCACTGTAGTGTGTGCATATGTATGTGTGTGTTGATGGGAATCAAGGGCAAGGGGGAAGGAAGGTTCACCTCTTAGAGGGATTAGTTGGCCTCAAGTGCATAGCTACTACTGTTTTCAAAGCAGAAAATAAGAAACAGCCCTCTCTATCATAAAAAGTCACTTTTGCCTGTATAGAAATGTGTGTCCAGCACATTGTTATTTCTTCTTATCAAAGACCTGTGAATAAGCAACTGTTGTTAAAGATATATAACCAAAAGTTATTATTAACCATTATGCATCACTAACATAGCATTCAACAAACGTTCATATGGTGTGTGCTAACCACAGGGCAAAAGAAAAAAAGAAAAAAAAAAGCACAATTCTAATTAGATCTAAAAATGTATCCCAAATGTGCTTCTAATCACCCATCCTCTCCGCTCTGTTGCCTTTTGAAGTGCCTCAGAGGCATTTAACACTTCACAAGAGGGGCCATAGGTGACATATTTCCTCATTCTTTCCAATTCCAGACAGCAGCTCACACACATCACAACATAAAGGTCACAAACATAGACAGATGCCTGTTCAGAATACAAATGTTGCTGGGCTTGTTTTTCTCTGAGGAGCGCTCCATCCCAGTGAGTTGTAAGAGGAATGCACTTGGCAGTCTGTCATGTAACATGGCTGGTTGTGCCCTATTGTCTACTCTGAGACTTGTATTCACAGAAGGTGGGCTTCCCAGGGCCAAGGGCTGTTTAATAATGTGACAATTATTAACTCAGCAGCAAAAGTAACCTAAGAGATCACTGGCCCAAACTCCCACCCTTGCCCAACATCTTTTACTAATGCCATCTGGCTTTTGCTGAGTGACCAGTTCTGAGAGGGCTCTTCTTGATTGCAGCTGGAAGGCAAGATGAAGCTGCTAAGTTACTTGGGACTCTTGAACTGTCTGCATGATCCAGCACAGATGTAGTCAATCTGCTATTTGATATGAGTTTGCCTCCTCCCACTAAGTGTTTGGGCAATTGAAAGAAAGAATGGAAATTCCAGGACAGCCAACCAGTCTAGGGGAGGGGAGGTAGAACTGGGGAAATACAAAAGTATCAATGAAAAAAAGGAGAAAGAACACATAGGAAACAGATGCCTAAGGAATGAGAGGCAGATCAACCTAAGGAAGCTGATTTAAAAGAAGAAAAAAAGAAAGGGAGGCAAGCAAGGTATTTGTAGAGAAACTCTGAAGGTGGCACTGTCAACTGATGGTTTATTTTTACTAAAAGAGTGCTGAGAACTCTGTCTGGAGTGAATGTGGTTACAACTATGAGGTACTGAGTTTATTACTGTTGCCAAATTGAGAGCAATTTAGCAATGACTGTCAAAACTCTAAACACATATTCTAAGGGAACAACAATCCCACTGTTAAGGACGTATTCTACAGACACACAAACTCAACAGCAATGATGTTCACTGATTTGTTCATAGTTGCAAAAAACTGTAACAACCCAAATGTACATTAAAAGGGGAATGGTTAAATAAATCATGGAATGTGAAAATATTAAAAAGAACAAAGTAACTATATGTGCTGATGTGGAAAGCTGCTCACACTGTTTTAGGAATGAAGAAGGTTGTGAAATATTTACACTAAAATTCTATTTGTGAAAAAAAGAGTTAATATATTTGTTTGCAAATGCACTGAAACTATCAGGAAAGATAAAAAAGGAAGCTTTATCTTTGGGGTTATTTCTGTTGGGGGTGATGAAGAGTTTGATGAGAGATTTTTATTTTTATTTACTTTCCATTTTATATCTTTCTATATTGTTTGCACATACACTGTTTATATGAACTTTGCACAAAAAATACTGTGCAGTTGTGAAGAAAAGGTAACTCTATGTACAAACATAAGTTTCCAAAACCTAGTATTAAGTACAAAAAGCTAGTTTTGAAATATTATGCATAATTTGACCTCATTTATGTTTTTAAAAATTATGTACAGGAGTATTCATAAAAAGAAAAAGATGGAAGGACACTCAAAACTTGTTTAACAATGTTACCTATTCAGAGAAGAGAACATTTCCATGTAACCTGAGTTTTAATTTCTAAAGAGTAAAACAAAATATTAAATTGTCTCTCCTACCTCTAGAGAAGGATGTTGTTGTAAAGGACTAGAAGTGACTCAATGACAGTCTAGTTATTTCCACACTGTGGCTCTCAGAGTAAGATTATAAATAAATGGTCCCAGGCTTTTTAAAGTCTAAAAACCATTAGTCTAATCACAAACTCATCATTATAGGTGACAAATACAAAAACCAACTTTGCCTAAGGTTACACTGTGGCAGAATAGAACTAGAAACTAGGTGTTTTGACTGCTAATTCTTTTTGTTTCTAATCATACCATGAACCATATCTAAGGAAAGCCAATATTGGCTGGGCTCAGTGTCTCATGCCTGCAATCCCAGCACTTTGGGAGACCAAGTTGGGAGGATTGCTTGAGGCCAGGAGTTCAAGACCAGCCTGGACAACACAACAAGACCCTGTCTCTACAAAAATAAAAAACTAGCCATGAGTGGGGGCATGTGCCTGTAGTCTCAGCTACCTGGGAGGATGAGGCGGGAGGATCGTTTGAGCCCAGGTTATCAGGGCTGCAGTGAGCCAAGATTGCACTACTGCATTCTGGCCTGGGTGACAAAGTGAGGCCACCTCTCAAAAAAAAAAAAATTTAAATTTAAAAAAAAGGAAAGCCAATATTTATTGTTCATTGATAATTTAACAATAGTTACTAACTACTAGTCTATTATGTACTAGGGACATGTACTTAGTAGATGATAAAGGGTAAAAGACAGCAAGACACAGACTCTACCTTGGAGAAAAACTGCAAACACACCAGAGAGACCCTCAGTGCTGGAGAAGAATCTGGACAGATCCCTCCTTATCTATAGCAAAATTGGGGCTTGCTCTTAGGAACCCCTACTCAAAGACTCAGACTCCACAATACATCCTACATAAAGTCAAGGGAAGAGGGAGACTCCCCCTCTGCAGTCATAGCTTAGAAGATAAAATAAAAACAAGTTTTTACAATACATATTGTGAAGTGCCGGTACATCAGTCCGTTCTCAGGCTGCTAATAAAGACATACCTGAGACCGGGTAATTTATAAAGGAAAGAGGTTTAATTGACTCACTGTTCCGTGTGGTTGGGGAGGCCTCAGGAAACTTACAATCTTGGTGGAAGGGGAAGAAAACACACCCTTCTTCACATGGCGGCAGCAAGGAGAAGTGCCGAGCAAAAGGGGGAAAAGCCCTTATAAAACCATCAGATCTCATGAGAACTCACTCGCTATCACGAGAACAGCAGCACAGGGGAACCACCTCATGATTCAATGACCTCTCATTGGGTCCCTCCCACAACACATGGGGATTATGGGAACTACAATTCAAGATGAGATTTGGGTGGGGACACAACCAAACCATATTGGTCAGTTATGTGTTAGCCATAAGATCAGATCCTAGTTATAGAGTAGTGAGCAGGGTAAATGCTGTCACTGCCTACTTAAAGCTTCCTTCACTAGCTGACCACAAGGCTCACAGAACACAGACTGCAGCGGCCATACTTGACAAACAATACAGACGCAACAAAAATAGTTCAGAGAAGTCACAAAACAAGCAAGAAATCAAATGCTAAACATAGAATTATACACAAAAAAGAATAATTACAGTAAGGGTAGGAAAGAAGAATAAATACAGGGTTCATGAGATCAAGAGGTTGACCAAAGAGGTTTTTGTTGATCTAACGTGATTTATCCACTGAAAAGCAGTAATTTCATGCTAAAATGCCATTAATGAGTGTTTTAATGTTAATGGCCAAAAAATGCAATGTGCCCAACAAGCATTTTTATATACATACCAATTCCTTTAATCAGGTGGCAGTGTGGAAGGTCTACAGATTCTACTTCTCTGGAGGCTTTAAGTCGATTTCTGTTACAAAGAAAAAAAAAACAAAAAACAAAAAACTATTTGTTTATGTATTCCCTGCTCTGTTTTAGAAAGGGTTTAAAGAGGCTTACAGCAATACATAAAACACAGTTTAAGTCTAAAGCAGATGAAAGAGAAAATAGAAAAACAAGGGTAGGAAAATAAAACTGCACCAGAAATGAAGTTAAAACAAAAATGCCTACTGCAAAGTTCTATATACTGATGTGGGTTATTAAAAAAAAAAAAGCCAATAACTCAAGAAATAAAACTTATAATGCAAGTTCCTATGCAAATGTAAACACAGCACCATGTCACATTTCTCAGTGTTGGTGTTGTGGGAAAAGAGTTCTAGATGTAGAACCAGAAGCCCTGTCTTCCTTCTGAAGAGTCAAACGTGAAAAATGACTGTAAGCCTCACACAGAGACTGCAAAGAAGCCAAGAGAAAACGGCATTGCTCAGAGCCTGACACACCAAAGACATCCCACAAATAGTTACTAACAAAAAAGAAAAGAAGGTAGCATCCCTATGACAGTATTTTTTTAAATAAGAATTTATTTATCTTATTTCAATAGCTTTTGGGGGTACAAGTGGTTTTTGGTTACATGGATGAGTGATATAGCAGTGAATTCTGAGATTTTAGTGTACCCATCCATGACAGTATGTATTGGAATAGGAAGGTTGGAGAACACCAACTAGTTCTGTAACTACTTTAGCAAAACTATTTGCTGTTGTATACCCAGAAAATTAAAAGAAGGAAATAATAAGAGAATGTTGAACTCTAATAGGATGTCTTCCCCCTCCCTCTCCACTCTAGAGGGCCAGGAAGCAGTTTGGGACAATATCTGTGGGATCTTTCGTTTTGAAGGCCACATACTATTGGCTTTCCCTTCTCTCTCACATTTTTTACCTTCTCTGTTCTCTAGAGCCATAAATAATAAAAATAGCACCTTGTAGAAACTTTACATTTTTCAGTGGTTCCCACATACCATACATTTAAGAGACGAAATAGCTATTTGCCATGTGTCCTTCTCCTGTGCATATTCCTGACAGCTTCTGAGGTCTAGACGCTGGGGAAGGCTTCTAGAGTATGGGGCAGGCCACCAGTTTCTTCTAGATAACCCAGAACGACTCATAGGTTGTACCAACTACACATTTTGGCAATTCATATCATACATAAAGTTTCTAATTAAAATGTTAATCAGTATGTATTTGAAATCATGTAACTCAAATAATGTTAAATTTTTTGAAACAATATAGCAATAAGGCAAAAAGTATAAATAAATCGATATTTAAATATAATAAAAAATAATGCATTAAATGTATTAAACAATACAAATTTTTAAATAAAGCATTAAAAAATACAATAAATCTCATGGCCTACGTGTCACAGAAGTGATTTAAGAGAGGAAAAATAAGCTAGAAAACCAAATACTACATGTTCTCACTTTAACTGGGAGCTAAACAATGGTGCACATGGACATAAAGATGACGATGGTAGACACTGGGGACTACTAGAAGGGGAAGGGAAGGGAGTGGACAAGGGCTGAAAAACTACAGGGTACTATACTCACTACCTGGGTGATGGCATCAGTTGTTCCCCAAACCTCAGCATCAGACAATATACCCATGTAAAACCTGCACATGTACCCCTTGAATCTAAAATAAAATTGAAATTATAAAACAGAGAGAGAGAAAAAAAGTTTATGTAGCCTAATGTGGTAGTAATCTTAATTGTGATGATGAGGATGACACTGATGATAATTGTGGGTGGTCAAAGGAAATAAATAATAAAAAAGGTATAATTTACCGCTGTTCTAAGTGATTTACCTCCATGCATTCATTTAATTCTTCAAACAACCCTGTAAATTACGTAGCATTATTCCAGTTTTAAAGATGAGAAAACTGAATCAGACAAAACAATTTTCCCACGGCGCAACTTAGCCAGAAATGCTGGAAGCAGGGAAGCTTTTGCTTTAAACTACTTTGTACTTTTCTCAGAAAGAAATAAAGGGATCTGTGTTTTTGTCTTAGCAGTGAAACTGCCATGACCCTTGGTAGGTCAGTTAATCTCTATAGGTGTCAGTCTTCTTTATGGATAAAATAAGGATGAGCCTAAAACACCTCCAAGATTCTACTAATGTTATATGACTCCAGAAACAGATGCAGATACAAAGCAATAGGTTATAACTGCTGTTTGTACACCAAGTTTTAGTATCATGCATTGGTTTGGATGTCAATTTTACACAACTTACTACTATGCCTATTTGACTATACAAAAATAGGGATAACAATGTTTACCATCTACCTTCTTCAAAGATAATCTCTTTGGATTAAATAAAATCTGTTCAAAGTAACATATTCTGATGTGTTTGAAAAGTTTAATATGGGGTTCCTGTTTCAGAGTCAACTTAGGTTTGCATAAGTAATTGATGCTAAATAGGGCAATCTTCATCAACTAGTTTTCTTGTATAATATCATGTTTTCATATGCAGCCTACCTGCTATTAACATGGAAGAGTTACATGAGGGTTGTGCATAACTTCTACTTAACTAATTTTTTTCTTGGCTTTCCTTTTTGATAAAAGAAAATGAAGGTTTTGCCTTTATCCTTCCTGGACCATCAAGACTTCCAAATTTCTTCAGTAGGAAACTGCCAGACTTTTTCCCTGGCAGAACAATCAGTTCCCTGCTTGTTAGTGGACTTCTGTTTTCTGGGTGGCAGACCCTAGCGGCTGACAAAATTAACGCCATGCCCAACCCCCTTTCTTTCTCCCTTGTCGTTTCTATTGTAGTGGTGGGCAAAGCAAATATTTGCTTTCCCAGACTCCCCTGTATTGAGGTGTAGTCATATGACCCAGGTTTTGGGGAAAGACACTGTGTTCTAGATACAAAGGAGAGTCACGAGAGGAGAGCTAGCTGGCATCACTCAATCTCCTTTCTTCGTGATTTGAACACACACGCAGTGCTTGAGACTGCGGCAGCCATTCTGCATCCTTGAGAAAGATACAGCTATAAAGTCAATAGGGAGAAATCAAAGAATGAAAATATATGAAGAACCCAGTTCCTTGATATAATCACTGGCTCAATGAACAAGCTCTATATTGGGTCACCCACAGAGTTGTTTTTCATGTGAGGAAAATAAATCCCTCTTTGAATGAACTACTATTAATCTGATATATGTTACTTGTGGCTGGAAGCAATCCTCGCTGGCATCAGATTTAAGAACTTTGTGTATTTAAGAAATACACATATTTCTCTTAATATAGAGAAAGCTATACAAACCTTTTTGGATTAGATTAATAAACCTAAAAGTATTCATGTAAAAAATACAACATAAATGGTATAAACACATATAAGTGATGATATGAGAGGAGGAACACTCTTTACTTTTGCTAGAGCCTATTTGTTCCTTAACACTTCATGTCTATAACATGCTTATGACTGTGCCAGATCAGAGATGCATGGCTGTTGCCACTCTGCTGTCATGCAGGAATTGCTAATCAATAACAGCACTCTCCCTCTAACCCAGAGCCAGCCTCAGACACATTGTTTCGCAACCACAGGGAGTCTGTTAAAATTGACACTCAAAAGGAAAGCTATTTGCCTTCTCTGTTTTAGGTTCCTTTTGTTTTCCTTTCTTTTCTTTTTCATTACAGTTATTTATTTTATTATTTCCTCATCACGAGCCTATGGTAGGTATAATACAGCAAACAGTATCCGCTGGCTTCCTTCATTGGTGTCACAATCATTCCCCAAGTGACCCCTATGGAGTCCAGTGACCAAGGAATCCATGGGTAGAATTCAGGGATCCATGAACTTGGATGGGGGAAAAATACATCTTTATTTAAACCTTTAACTCAAATTGAGTATTTCCTTTGATGATGAGTATAAGCAACAAACCACAATACTATTAGTAGTATTTGTGACTGTCACTAATAGAAATTATAGATACTTTTCTATCGCATTTCAGTTGTAGATAGCTCAAAGTGCCATTTACATTCATTGCAACTTCAAAATATCTGCTGTTAGACATTTACCTACCTCTAGATCCATTTAAGGGTTTAATTAAAAAAGCATATTATATCATAGATTTTAAAATAGCTTGGCAGCAGTATTTAATTGGTTTCCTGTGTAATCCTATATATTTTATTTTACTCATTTAAAAACATGATGCTGAGAAGGAATGAAGGCTTTACCAGACTGCCAAAGGGATGTATGGCACAAAGGTTTAAGGAATTATGCTTGAATTTCATTGTCTACATAGATGACATTTATGGAGCTGACTGTGTGCCTGGCATTATTTTAAGCATTCTCATAGTCCCACTGTGGAGCAGGCAGTACCCCATCCTACAGATTACAACACTGGGGCACAGAAAAGTGAAATAATTAGTCCAAGGTTTCAGGTAAATAGTAGAGCTATGAATGAACTCAGGCTACCTGTCCACAAAGCATGAACTTTTTTTTTTTTTTTTAATACTTTAAGTTCTAGGGTACATGTGCACAATGTGCAGGTTTGTTACATATGTATACATGTACCATGTTGGTCTGCTGCACCCATTAACTCGTCATTTACATTAGGTATATCTCCTAATGCTATCCCTCCCCCCTCCCCCTACCCCACAAAAGGCCCCGGTGTGTGATGTTCCCCACCCTGTATCCAAGTGTTCTCATTGTTCAATTCCCACCTATAAGTGGGAACATGTGGTGTTTGGTTTTCTGTCCTTGCGATAGTTTGCTAAGAATGATTGTTTCCAGCTTCATCCATGTCCCTACAAAGGACATGAACTCATCCTTTTTTATGGCTGCATAGTATTCCATGGTGTATATGTGCCATGTTTTCTTAATCCAGTCTATCATTGACGGACATTTGGGTTGGTTCCAAGTCTTTGCTATTGTGAATAGAAAGCATGAACTCTTAACCAACAGTCATTAGCATGAAATCAATCTCAGTGTCTTTCATTCAGGAAACAGCAGTACCCATCCAGAGTAGAATGAGACCAGGGGCTGCTAGCTATTATCTGGCCTCATGGCAGGTAGCAGTAAAGGTGTACCATGCTACGGTGCCAATATGCCCCTAAGCAAAGTGGGAACACAGTGTTACTATCAGGAGTTTCTTTGTGCCATACTTTTCCGCTTTTGAATTTACATACAACTGCTGGGGCTTTATCTCCTACGTGCAAGTGATATACAAGCCAGGGCTTTATCTTTTATGTATAGCCTTGTAAAAACCCTTTGGAATTCACCCCTTGGGCTCTGGCAATACTTGCACTAAGTAACTAAGAATTTGTGCTTAGGCCTGTAAACCTAGGGAAAATTTGCTCCACTGGCAGAGAAGCTAGAAGACTGTGGGGAGCTGGGGCAAACTGTATTTGGAATCAGGAGACCTGGCTGAGGCGACAGGTTCAGCACTAATTATTCATTAATTATATTATTCAATATTTATATTATTCTGTTGAACTAACTAGTTAACCTCTCTAACCTCAGTATTTAGTTATAATGTAAAAGGGAAGCTATCTACGAAGACTGGATGAAGGCATAAAAGTAAAAGAGCTTTCTTTCCAAATATCAGTAAATGTACATTTTGGTTTAATATAAAGAAATTTGGCAGGGCTCAGTAGCTCATACCCATAATCCCAGTGCTTTGGGAAGTTGATGCGGTAGGATCACTTATGGCTAGAAGTTTGAGATCAGCCTGGGCAACACAGCAAGACCCCCATCTCTACAAAAAATTTTTGTTTTTTTTTTTTTTTGAGACAGAGTCTCGCTCTGTTGCCAGGCTGGAGTGCAATGGCTCACTGCAACCTCCGCCTCCCGGGTTCAACTGATTCTCCTGCCTCAGCCTCCTGAGTAGCTGGGATTACAGGCATGTGCCACCATGCCCGGCTAATTTTGTATTTTTAGTAGAGATGGGGTTTCACCATGTTGGTCAGGCTGGTCTTGAACTCCCGACCTCAGGTATCCACCCACCTCAGCCTCCCAAAGTGCTGGGATTATAGTAATGAGCCCCCACGCCCGGCCATGTTTTTTTAATTAGCCAGGTGTAGTGGTGCATGCCTACAGTCCTCACTGCTTAGGAGGCTGAGGCGGGAGGATTGCTTGAGCCCAGGTGTTCTGGGTTACAATGAGCTATGATTGTGCTGCTGCACTCCAGCCTGGGTGACAGAGCAAGACCCTGCCTTGAAGAAAAAAGAAAAAAAGAATGAAAACATTTTTTAAAAGATAGATTAAAAAAATAAATAAAGAAGTTTTTACACTTTTGACACACTGACTGACCAGCACACAAGAGTCACCTAATAAATGATTTAAAGGATGGTGGTTTAAAAAAAAAAAAAAAAAAAGAAAGAAAGAAAAAGGCTGCTCCTTCAGAAGTAGAAACAGACCACATAGCTTCTTGTGGGAATTGTCATAAAAGGTGCCAGGCAGCAAGCAGAACATTCACATGGGTACTCTGGGGGTTCCCGCCCACGCTTAGATCTCTGATGCACTCAAGCCTCATGATTCATCCATGGCTGTGTACCTTGACACCAGGAACTGGCCTGGGAATATTTGTATACTGTTATTTTCCCCTTTATTGCTCAACTAGGGAGGGGTGGAAAAGGAGGGTGTGGAATCCCAGTTACAGTTCAGAAGAAGAAAGACAACTTTGATGGCATTTATCCCTCTGGGACATCCTTATACTAAAAATTGAAGTGGGCAACCTGGGGAGAGAAATAACTTGATTGCCAAAGTACCATCTCTAAATATTGAATAATCAAACAGTAGGCATTAGATTAAAGCAAAAATCAAACATAAAGCCTCTGTTCCTTCAACTTCCTCTGAAGAGCCTTTCCTTATGGGGAGGTGGGAACATACTTTTTTTCTTTTTTTTTTTGAGGGAGTCTTGCTCTGTTGTCCAGGCTGGAGTCCAGTGGCTCAATCTTGGCTCACTGCAACCTCTACCTCTGGGGTTCAAGCAATCCTCCTGACTCAGCCTCCCAAGTAGCTGGGATTACAGGGATGCACCAACACACCTGGCTAATTTTTGTATTTTTATTAGAGATGGGGTTTCACCATGTTGGCCATGCTGGTCTTGAACCCCTGACCTCTAGTGATCTGCCCACCTCAGCCTCCCAAAATGCTAGGATTACAGACGTGAGCCACTGTGTCCGGCCGAACATGCTCCTTTTTAAAACAGACTCTAAGCGTCACCAAATTCTGACAGAAGGCACTCGAACATATGATAAAATACAGGGTACCCAGTGATATTTTAATTTGAGATAAACAATGAATGATATTTTAGTATAATTATGTCTCAAATTCCACGCTTAATGCTAAAAGTATGGTATAAGTATTTCATGCTTATACTAAAAAAAAAAAAAAAAATCCATGTGAAATTCAAAGTTAACTGGGTAGCCTACATTTTTCTTTGCTAAATCCAGCCACCCACCACCTACCCCAACATTCTCACGTCAGCCCATTTGGGGCTCCACATATCCAATAAAGTTACCGTTTTATAAAGTCACTGCCCAATAAAGTGCATCACAGTCACGTAAAGAAAAGGTGCATCAAATTGTAAAGTAGGCCGAGGGTGGTGGCTCATGTGTATAATCCTACCACTTTGGGAGGCCGAGGCAGGAGCATCACTTGAGGCTGGGAGTTTGAGATTAGCCTGGGCAACAAAGTGAGACCCTGTCTCTGCAAGAAATAAAAATACTAGCTGGGCATGGTAGCACGCATCTGTAGTCCCAGCTACTCAGGAGGCTGAGGAGGGAGGACTGCTTGTGCCTAGGCGTTTGAGGTTGCAGTGAGCTTTGATGTACCACTGTACTCTGGCTTGGGCGGCAGAGCAAGACCTTGTGTCAAAATAAAAAACAAAGAAAAACAAAAACCAAACAAACAAAAACCTGTAAATAAACTATCAGGCATTCTGTCAATAAGTTTTATTTACTTTTTCTTTTTTTTTAGATTTGCAGCTATAACTTTAAAACCTTAAGATTAGTGAGAAGGGGGAAAATTTGACTGTTGAGAAAACTTCCAACTTGCAGAAAAACTGGTGGCTTACACATTAGTGAGAACATAATAAGCTTGTGAATTTTGGTGGTCTTGCCTTTGAAATGGAGAGCAGGACAGATCATATACAAAGTCATCCAACTCATGAATGTTCTGTAGAGCACAATGGGCATTACCTAACATGAAAATTAAGGTCAACATGTCCATTTCCTACCCATAAGCGTTCTTTCCTCAACTCTCACTCCCATCTCAGCCACCACACGCTTCCTCTTTGCACTGCTTTATCAGTACATGAAACTACAACCATGGGACAGTGGAGCTGTGGCACAAACTCTGGTAGCACCTTTGACTTCTCCCTCATCCCTGGGGTTCCAGAGTTTGGGTCCCTGTTATCCTCTCTGACCTACTGCAATACCTTAACCAGTTACCCCATGTCTGCTCTCTATTCTAGTAGTTCTCGACCTTGACTGCTCATTAGAATTATCAGGAATGTTTTTAAAAATAAAAAATGCCACTGCTACTGTCAGCCACTGTTCTTACATTATGTACTTCCTAATTTATCTATTTACCTGGGAACACTGAAGCCAGCTTGCCAAACAATACATTATTCCATATCATATTTTAATTATAACAAAAAATCTCTGGTAGGTAGACACCATAGTTTATAAATTACCAACTCAAATTTTGTTTTTTATTTATTTATTTATTCATTTTGTAGAGGTGGGATCTTGCTATGTTGCCCAGGCCTGTCACTAACTCCTGGGCTCAAGCAATCCTCTGGCTTAGGCCTCCAACAGTGCTGGGATTACAGGTGTGAGCTGTAGATTCTGATCCAGAACAGCTGAATCAGAATCTTTGGTGGTGCCACTCAGACACCAGCCCTCCAGGAGATTCTAATGTACAGAGAACCATAGCTCTCCTCCAATCCCCCCTTCCAGGCTTATCTCTATAAAACACAACTAGTTATATTAAGTTCTTATTGAAAAGCAAAACCCACCAATATTTCCCTTTTGAAGCACTATTGGGCCTATGAAAGTGGGGCCCCATTTTTCAATTTATATTTAATGGCCTCAAAACCTATCCTTCCCACCACCCTACTATTCTCATCTCCTGACTTTATGCTCCCTTCAAATTGGCCCATCTGCTACTCTTCCAACTTCCCACCTTAGCCCCTTTGCTCCTGCTGCACTATACATTTGGCATGGGCCCCTTCATGCCCATATGTGTTGCACCCACCCTTCAAGGTCAGGTCGAATGTCTCTTCCTCCCTCTAGAACTCCACCTTCAGGGGATGTAATCTTTCCTCTTTAAGCCTATGGGGTTCATTTGTGTCTGTCCTTAGGACATCCTAATTTATATATTTACTGTATTTTAATTCTCTCTTCCCCTGTATTAAATTCCATAAGGGTCGTACTCTACTACAGAAGCCTAAGAGAGAACATTACACATAGCAGGTGCTCAGTATTTCTGGAACTCTTTTGCATGACTATAAAATTTTGGTTGAGGCAGGGCAGAACAGCTCACACCTGTAATCCCAGCACTGTCGGGAGGCCTAGGCTGGAGGATTGCTTGAGTGCAAGAGTTAGGGAACAGCCTGGGCAATACAGCAAGACCCCATCTCTACAAACAATAAAATAAACAAAAACAAACGTTGAGTTGGTAATTTATAAACGATGATGTCTACCTACCAGAGATTTTCATTAAAACTAAAATGCGAGATGGAATAGTGTCTGCGCTGTCTGGCATTCTGGCTTCAGGCTTCCCTGGTGAATAAATAGGAAGTAAGAACAGTAGCTGAATATTTCAAGTGTCTTTGATCTACAGCTGAAGAGTTTCTCAAACTATGCAGAAATGGGTGGAGAACAACTTTATTAAAGACGGGTCTGGTTTGGGCAACAAGGAGAAACAGCACCAATGACCTGAAATAAATCTTCATAGTTAAGGTTTCAATGCATGAGTAGTCACTTTGTTTTCAATTTAAACCACCAGTTTGGCCCTTGAGTAATTGCAAAGCATTCTCTTGTCAGCCTAAGCAGAAGAGAACTTTGTTAGCAGCAAGGGCTTATAAACTTTCAAGAAAGTGTCGCGATTCACTCCAAACTTTGCTAGTTTTTTCACTAGAAGCGGAGAGTCGGGGTGATGGGGGTTCAACTAGCTGGGGGAGGGACAGCATTCAAAAATTCTCCACCCCCGGCCGCAGGGCCAGGTCCCGCAGGAATCCCTCCCCCAGCCTGCGCCCTCCCCGCACCACGCGGCCACCCCGAGCCTGGGGACCGTCGAGGAGGGGCGCGCGGGAGTCCCACCTACCTGAGTGCCAGAAGCCTCTCGCCCAGGAGCGCCAGCGCGATCCCCAGCAAGCCCACAGCCACCAGCCGCCCCATGGCGCGGGAGCCGGGGACGCTGCCTCGCTCCGGCCTGGCCAGCAGCTCCGTGGGCGGTGCCATCTTCCCGGCTCGACGGTGCCGGCCGCGCTCCGCCCCGTCCTCCGCCTAGGCCGAGTCCCTGCGCCGGGGCCGCGGAGGCTCCGCCCTGGGCCTGGCCCTGGTCTTTGTCCTCACAAACCTATTTCCCCAGATATTTTCGGGACGGCCGGGACACGCCTTACTTTAGGCTCATGACGTGAAACTTTGAATTCCTTCACTTCCTTTTTCAAACAACCCACCCGAAACCCTCTAGCAGCCCGCATACCTTTCTCGTTTCCCTAGTCTTCAAACACATTTCTCACTCGCTATTCCAGTGAGAAACTTACATAGAAAAGCAGCTTTTGGGGATGGGGGTCGGTGGCCAAGGGAGGGAAAGTAACGGGATGCGTCTTGTAAATATTTAACGTTGGAATCACTACTTTTTATAACAGGACGTAGTTGCAGATAAATAAACATCCTGTGCCTCGTAATACTTTTTTTTTTTTTAACAGGGTCTCGCTGTGTTGCCTAGGCTGGAGTACATTGGCACAATCATAGCTCACTGCAGTTTGGACCTCCCGGACTCAAGGGACCCTCCAGCCTCAGCCTCCTGAGTAGCTGGGACCGCAGGCATGTACCATTACACCTAGCTAAGTGTGTGTAAGTTGTGTGTGTGTCTGTGTGTGTGTGTGTGTGGAGACCGAGTCTTGCTGTGTTGCCCAGGTTGGTCTCAAACTCCTGGACTCAAGCCATCCTCCTCCCTCAGCCTCCCAAAGTGCTAGAATTACAGGAATGAGACACCATGCCCAGCCTCTATTAATACTTCCAGACTACAGACTTAAGGACTTAGACACGTCTTTTTCATCCAAACTCAAAGGGAAGAAGTGTAGTCTTTTTCTTTTCCTTTTTTACTCTAACAACCGTAACATGAAGGAATAATTTAAAATACAATTTTAAAAGTAAAATGAAATTTACCCATCAAGATTGATACCATTACAATAAATGAGTACATCTGAAATAAGCTTCTAATGGTTTTCGGTATTTAATTGCCACCCTACAATATGTAGGCAGAAATGGTCACACTTGACAATTTTCAACAAATATCAGTTTTATAAAGAACCAGTAAATAAAAGTGGATGCCAATTTCCCACCTGCCTCTCACCAAAAAAAAAAAAAAAAAAAAAAAAAAAAGCACAAACACCTCTCTCCCTGTGTGTGTGTATCTCTGCTTCAGTCCTAAGGGATATTGGATTATACTGGATGGTAGAAAGAGAAGTAAAAAGTTGTCCTTTGAAAGCCCATGAGGCATTACCTTTTTTGTGTCGTGGACCCTTCTGGCAGTGGTGAGCCTGTGGATAACTTCTCAGAATAATGTTTATAAATGCTTACAATAAAATGCATAGATTTTCTCCTGTGCGGTTCATGAAAAAAAGAAAGAAAAGAAAAAAATTTTTTAAATAAATGAATAAAATGTATAGATTGCAAAGGAAATCAATTACATTGTAAGGAAAAAAAATAGCTGAGAGCAGTCTGAGCTTTGTGAGGTATGCAAAATTTATCAGGCCCAGAGCGACATGAGTATGGGACTTCAGTCACTCCCCAATACCCATGCCTGGGGACAGTTGTTTAAAGACATTTTGTTCCCGAGTAGCTGTCCCACCCATTATCTTCATATTCCTGGAATTTATGATACAAAGAACAAAGTATAACCAATCCACAGCTTATGTTATTTTAACGCAAGGAATTTAGGAACTGCCTCTTCCTTCCCCTTAAAAATCTATGTGTAACTGCTGCTAATCAGAGTGTATATTTAGGGAAACTTGAATCTATGCTCCTGGGTTGCAGTACTCAAACTTGGCCCAAATAAACTCTCTACTTACATTAATTTTGCCTTAGCTTTAAAATTAAAGGTCAACAATTGAAATGTAATTGTTAAAATATCTAAAACATAATTTTTTGCTATAGTAATGTAATGTAAAGTGTGCAACATTATTTAACATATTAAATAACAAGATCTAGCAACATTCTTTTAAATAAAGAGGAGTGCAAATGTTCTTTCATGATACTGAAAACAACTATAATGAAATAATGAAAATAACTGTTATTTCCATTAGTAACAGTCGCGAGTACTGCAAATGCTTCTGAGGTTTGTCTGCTAGTTTTGTAATAGAAGAAAATGCTAAATTCCATTTGAAATCAAGATTTTTTTTTTTCTTATCCAAGGTCATTAATTCCTCTGAACTATCAATGGACCACTGGGTTAAGAACTCTGACATAGGCTAAGGCTATGACTGTTTAGAGAAGGGTGGAATCTCCTTTCTAGGACTATTTTTGGTGTCAATTATTGAGGAAGAGAAGAGCCTCAGATACAAAATCAGAATTTAGGCCTGGCAAGGTAGCTCTTGCCTATAATCTCAGCATTTTGAAAGGCCCAGGTGGGAGGATCACTTGAGGTGGGGAGTTCAAGACCATCATGGGCAACATAGGGAGAACCCATCTCTACAAAAAAAAAAAATTAAAATTAACAAAAAAAATTTAAAGAATCAGAATTTAGAAGAAAGACCTAAAGCAGAGGGCCTTGGACTATTGTCTGGGCTTCTCTCTTAATCTCTTAGGCCCCAAGGGAAGTACATACAACTATGCCTCATGGATTCTGGGTCAGGAGCCAGGCTACCGTGTCTTTCCACAGGTTCCGCAAAATGAGGAAACCACATAGATGGCAAATAAGAATATCCAAGTATATGCTATTCTCTGTCTATTTCCCTTTTGCTATTCCCAATTTTTTAAAAAGAGAAAAAAGTCATGTTCTTAATAGTCATGTTCTTCAACCTGGTTTCAGGTGACATTAAAGGGTTGGAGGTCTACATCTTTTAGGCTAGTCTCAGGATAGCAAAAACAACAACAACAACCAAAACCAGCTTTTGTGCTGACTTTCCTTTCTTCCCTGGCCCATGGTAGGCGTCACTAATTGATTTTGGCAAAGTGTCTCATCACACCCAGACTTGTCCTCACAATTTTTTAAAACAACAACAAAAGGGAAATAAGAATCCCTGAGCTAGGGAACAGATTTCAGTTCAGGATGAAACCTGTTTGCCATCTTGGTGCTGGGTGGTCAGGAGGAACAGCACCTTGGGATTTAGCATGGAAGCATTTGTGATAATGAGCCAGGACTTTCAAGTCCACCAAAACCTACCTAAGCTCACCCTCAGAGAATCAAGAGAAATGGAAACCTTATTTTAACTTTATTAACATGACCAGTGAGTTCCCCCAATAATCTGTGTGAGGAATCTTCTACCCCCATATTCTTTCTCTTTCTGAATGTTGCGGTTGAAGCAACTTTTGCAGAAGTAGTATCCATCTTTACCCCCAGCCCCACCACCATGCTAGGGCTGGAATTGTCATTCCTCACATGGGGATGGAGATGAGACATATTTTCTAATTTGGAAATCAGAAACCATTGTAAGAATGTTATAGTGGTTATTACATTGTATAGTATAGTTTAGCTGTCTTTTGAGATAACTAGGATGTATAGGCCACACCAAGAACATAACCCCTGGTTACATTTGTTTCCTGGGGAAAGTGGTTTCTGACTACCAAATAACCAAGTTACTCAATACAAAACAAACTTGTTCTGGAACTTGCTTGTGTGCTGGCAACTCCTTATACTTGGTATGAAACAGTGTTTCTCAAATAATGACTTCTGACTTATTTAGTGGTTATTAAGTGTTTTTAAGCAAAATTTCAGAAATAATAATACCTTTTATCAATGCTTCTCAAACTATGTGCAGTGAAGGACAGGTTTTTCTTGGCCTTTGTAAAATACAATGAAAATGACTTACTGGAAGAGGAAGTAAAAAAACCAGACATACAAAATACAAGCCCAAATCTTTTATTATTTGGTTCAACAGACATAAAATTACTTTGTCAAATTTCTGTAACAGTTTCTAAATGCTTACTTTCAATTTTTTATACTTAACTAGCCATGGACTAGAAACAAAGAGTTCACAGACTGAAATGGTCCCTGGAGCACACTGCCTTTCATAATTGTACTTTTAACTCTTTAAAGTTCTTTGCAGTGTATTCTTAATTGTAACGCTCACAGTAATTTGTGAAATAGGTGACTCGTGATTATTGTAATTTTATATAATACGTGACAGGGAGTTCGGCCCTCCATGTTCCTTTTATCCCTTCTTCTCCTTACTTCTGTTTTAAAAAGGGAGCAAAAATGCATGGAAGGGATGCTATCAAAGATGGTTATTATCAGCAAAAGAAAGATTTGCCTTGTAGATGCCTCACTCCGTGGCTTCTCAAAGAGTAAAGGAAACCTCCCCACAGCCAGGCCGTTTTCTGAGAATTCCAACATATTAAAAAGTGAAGAAATGGCATAACAGAAACAAAGTTTTTTTTAATATTTATGTTCAACAAATTAACATCTTCAAATAATAGGTTGAATGATATTAACTTGTTTGTAGAGGTCAAATTCATAAACAGAGATAAAATACAATGTAATGTGCTAGTTACAAAATAATTATGCAATTCATAAAAAATATTTATTCCTGGTTTGCTATAGGAAGAGTGGTCCAGTCATGGAACTCAAGTTTAAAATGAATGAGTTTTTTCAGTTGTGTCACTGTATCTTTATGATGTATGAATAAATGAATTGTGAGATAATGTTGAAAGTCAACATTTAGGGCTCTTTGTAAACTTCAAGTCTAGGCCAGTTGGCTTGCCCGTCCCCATGAGACCCAAGCCTATTTATTTGGAGAGCTATAGGCTTTGCTGCCTCTCTTCCAGGAGCCATTGAACCCTGGGGAAGAGGACAGAGAGGGAGAAAACACTGGGAGAGAAGAGGGGAGCAGGGAGAGAAAGATACAAAAACTCCCCAACCTCCATATGAGGCTGACTTTGGATGGGCTGAACTCTATGGAAAAAGTAAAGACATGTTACATCCTCTTCTAGGAAATGCATGCACGTTTTCCATTGTCCAAAGCAGCATTGTTTGTAGTTCTCCATGAATGAACTGTACGTTCTACTCCTTTTAGAAGCCTTAATGAAACAGGCTTAATGAAGGGGTCTGCTGAAGTAACAACTACGGGTATAATTTATTGAGCACTTCTTATTCCACACACTGCCTCATTTAACAACCATTTGAATTAGGTACTATTATTATCCCCAATTCATAAGTGATGAAATTGAGGCCAGGGATTAAGTCTCTGACCCAGGGTTATACACCTGGAAATGGTAGGGTCAGGACCCAATATAAAAAAACTTACACTGAGACCACATACCCACCTTGATATGTCTTTTGTTAATTGTCAAATAAAAAATGATTTCTATTTCTTTGCTATTCATGGTCAGAGCAGAGATGAATGAGCTGGTAGTGAGAGTTGTAGAAAATTGCATCATATAAACTTGCATGAGGGAGAGTTTAAAACTAGGTTGCTTTTTATACTTTTCCTCTGCCTGCTTACAGTAATTCACTTAATATTGATGATATTCTGTGTATCCAAGCAGTTACTGGGAATTCAAAGATAACGGAGGCAGACCTTCCCTGCCTTGGTGGCGGTCAGAGTCTAGGCAGTTGGACAAACATGCAATGTTGTAACAGGGGCTCAGAACTTTGATCTCTATCCTGTGTATGATGTAAAACCACTAATGACTTTTTAGGAAGGGAGGCACATTTGTGTTTTCAAAGGTCACTATGATGGCTCTGGGGATATTGAGAAGGTGGACTGGAGTCTATTCAAGAGAAGATACAGATGTGTACAAGGCAGAGGTATGGGGATGGTGGAGAGGAGCAGATTTAAGGAATTTTGAAGGTTGAATGGATAGAAATGGCTAATAAAATGGGGGTGGGCAGAGACTCTTCTTCAGGCTGAGGTGGGAGGATCACTTGAGCCCAGGAGTTCCAGTCCAGTTTCAGCAACATAATGAGACTCTTTTTTTTTTTTTTTTTTAAATGTGGCTGTAATCTGTTATGGGATTAGAGTGTTTTTAAAAAGAGGAAAAACATGGAAGGAAATGAGTGAATGGGGGCATATTAACTGGGATGGGGGATGAACAGTTTGGGGTGGCAGGGATAGGACAAAATAGTGAGTATGGCCTGGGACATAGCACATTTGATGTGCTCAAGGCCCAGTAAACATTTGCAGCTAAGTTTCTGCTGCTCAGGAATGAGATCTTGTCTGGAGATAGAGACTTGGGAATCATTAACCGAGAGTGTAGCAATCTGAGTAAATGACTTACAGGAAGGTTTGAGGCTGTAGCCTGAAGTGGTGTAAGTAGAATTCCTAAGAGCTTTATCAGTATGCAGGTGGCTAGGAGACGGGGAAAGGCGGAGAAATAGAATGGAGAATTAGAAATTGATTTGAGCTTTAGGGATCACCTTAAACCAAGGAAAGCAGATGCTGACATAAAGGTGTCCTTTTCTCTTTCCCCTGAATCTGTATATGTGACCTTGAAATTCATACTGGCTCCAGGCAGTCATTCTGTGTCTATGGAGAATGAAACCTTATTTGCTATCCCTCCACAGAGCCTGGAAACCAACTGGAAGAAGAGGATGGGGATAGGAGGTTGGAAAGAAATCTCCTATTAGTTTTGCTTGACATAAGACAGCCTGTCTCCTGCTTTCTACACCCCCAGCAGCAGGAGTGACTAGCAAGCCCTGGAGTGTGCTTCTGGCAAGATCGCTCTCTTCTTCAGTGCTTACTGCCTCACTTCCAATATTTGTGGTATCCCTTGATCTAGATTTCTTCAGTCCCCAAAAGCAGTTGCGGTTCCCCCAGCAACCCTCATCTTCCAGACTCTCTTCCCTATGTGGTTGGGTACTTTTCTCCATCTCCCAATTCACCCCCAACTCCCCAAACTCCTTCCTTATGTCCCCTGGAAATCATAGTCAATCATTAGCGAAATCCCTTATATTCACAATATCTCTAAATAGTCTCTTCAATACTTTCATGTTATCTACTGGCCCCCAATGCCAGGACATTTTCCCACCTGTTCCAAAAGGTTCTAGCTCCTGGCTCACAGTCATTCTCTTTTATAACACACCGTCAAAATTCCTGGTGATTTTAGCATCCATGTGTAACCCTTTCATACCTAACTTTTCAGTTCCATAATCTCCTCTCTCCCAATGACCTCGTCTCTACTCCACTTTGACACCTACTCCTGTGGTTATACTTGAAGACTTTTCCATTACTGGTAATGACAACACCTCCAAAATCACAATTTTAAGATCTCATCTTCCAATCACCACCTCTTGTTTTTTTTAGCTCATTCCCTCTTGTACTCCACGTTTGAAACTTTTTGACCCCGCTTTGATGTCTGACTGCTAGAACTATTGCCTCTCACTACACACATACTCCATTTTATTCTACTTTGTCCAGTGCTGATTCTTTTTTGTTTTTTTTTTAGGCGGAGTCTCACTCTGTTGCCCAGGCTGGAGTGCAGTGGCGTGATCTCGGCTGACTGCAAGCTCTGCCTCCTGGGTTCACGCCATTCTCCTTCCTCAGCCTCCCAAGTAGCTGGGACTAGAGGCTTCCACCACCACGCCTGGCTAATTTTTTGTATTTTTTAGTAGAAATGGGGTTTCACCGTGTTAGCCAGGATGGTCTCGATCTCCTGACCTCGTGATCCACCCACCTCGGCCTCCCAAAGTGCTGTTGATTCTTTTTTTTTTTTTTTTTGAGAAGGAGTTTTGCTCTTGTTGCCCAGGGTGGAGTGCAATGGTGTGATCTTGGCTCACTGCAACCTCCGCTTCTCGGGTTCAAGCAATTCTCCTGTCTCAGTCTCCTAAGTGGCTGAGTTTATAGGCATGCACCACCACACTCGGCTAATTTTGTATTTTTAGTAGAGACAGGCTTTCTCCGTGCTGGTCAGGCTGGTCTCGAACTCCCGACCTCAGGTGATCCGCCTACCTTGGCCTCCCAAAGTGCTGGGATTACAGGCATGAGCCACCACACCCAGCCTATGCTGATTCTTTATAATATGGGTTTTTAGTAAAATTCTGGAGATAGTACACTGTAAGTATACTGACATGGTTTGGATTTGTGTCCTCACCGAAACCTTGTGCTCAATCCATTTCTCCAGCACCTTTTTCCCCCTCTTTGGTCTCCAAAGGGCAAAACCAAAATCCTTTCCATTTACTTATTGTTCCAGAAAAGCACTGAAAAATTTTTCTCTGTAAATAATCCCAATTGGTCTTTGCTTGATTTATTGTACATAACATCCTGACTATGTGGAAAAATAAATGATCTTGGTTGCAGCCACACTGAGACACTGGTGGGCCATGGAGAGGAGAGCTGATGCTCACCTGGAGGGTCCTGCAGAGTTCAGCTCTGCTTAGCAGTTGGGTATCTCACCTGGAAAGCCTGAGATTCTTGTTCTTCTGAGGCTTAACACATGGGAAAAAAGGAAGGTTGGATCAGAACTTTCAGCAACAGGCTCTGGTTTCCAGCTCAAAGTGGGGCTGTCTCCTATGCTGGGCAAGTTTTCACACAGAATTTCAGCAAGGAGCTGGGCACATTGGCTCATGCCTGTAGTCCCAGCACTTTGGGAGGCTAAAATAGGAGGATCACTTGAGCCCAGGAGTTTGAGACCAGCCTGGACAACATTGCGAGACCCTGTCTCTACCAAAAAAAAAAAAAATAATAATTAGACGGGTGTGGTTGTACATGCCTGTAGATCCAGCTACTCAGGACGCTGAGGTGAGAGGATAACTGGAGCCCAGATGGGAGGTCAAGGCTGTAGTGAGCTGTGTTCGTGACACCGCACTCCAGCCTGGCTGACAGAGTAAGAGCCTGTCTCAAAAAAAAATAATAATAATAATAATTTCAACAAGGTGGTAATCTTAACAGATAATTACTAAAGCGTTATCAAGGAAGACAATATGCATCACTGATCTATTTCTTAAGAAAAAATAATCAATAAAATTAAAACCTCATGATTTTATAACCTAATAGAATTTTGTAAGCACAGGTTTTCAACAGGTAGCTGTAATTTTAATTAAATATTCCATCTTCCTCAAACCTTTGTATACAAGCTCGAGTAATGCCACTTTATTTTGCCTATTTTTTCTTCAAGACAAAATCAAAAAGGATAATTTTAAAAGGATCACGCCTGTAATCCCAGCACTTTGGGAGGCCAAGGCAGGTGGATCACATGAGATCAGGAGTTCGAGACCAGCCTGACCAACATGGCGAAACCCCGCCTCTACTAAAAATACAAAATTAGCCAGGCGTGGTGGCGCATGTCTGTAATTCCAGCTACTTGGGAGGCTGAGGCAGGAGAATTGCTTGAACTCAGGAGGCAGAGGTTGCAGTGGGCTGAGATTGCGCCATTGTACTCCAGCCTGGGCAACAAGAGTGAGACTCCATCTCTAAAAAAGAACACTCAGCTTCAATATTAGGATCCTCCCAGTTTTGCCCTAGGATGAAAGCTTTATGCCAAGGATTTCAGCTTTCTCTCTGTTCTGCCTTCTCTTCCAGACCATGCCTCAAAGGCTATTACTTCACACGGAACCTGCCTGCATGTTCTTTTGCTATTAAAAGTAATGGCAAGAACCCCAATTACATTTGCAGCAACATATAGCAAACAAACAAGAGTCTTAGTTCCTCAAGAAGATTTCTACCTTTAGTCCTTTGAAAATAACAAGTGTTTTCTCCTGGCTATGTTTGGAAAATATGGTCTCTATTGACAATAGCTTCCCACCCCAGTGACCCTTTTCAAGCATGCTTTTTTGCTTCTCTCATTAATATTCCCTAAACCATTAGAAGATGTTTCACTCCTTGCCACGGTCATATTATCAAATAAAACTAAACTCTCAACGTTAGTGCCAAAATTGCATTCTGAATCTAGTTTGTATTTTTTAGTTTTGCCCGTTATGTGAAGCTCCTCAAGCAGAAAGGTGGTTGGAAAATGTAGTGCTAGGAGATTAGCTTTCTGCTGCTAATAAAAAGAGCAAGGTTAACCCCCTTGACACAGACTCATTTTGAGACAAGATAGAGGGCCAGAAGTATGTTGACCCAGATTATTGAACCCAAAATAGGTACACATAACTTGATAAAGGGCTTTCTTTATTTTTTCCATACACAGACAATACATGAATGCTCTTGCATTGCAAAATATTCAAAGGTTACTGGTAAAATTATAGTCTCCCTGGCTTTCTTCTAGAAGAAAACACTATTTTCAGCTTAAGATGTATTCCTTTCTTATCTATCATCTTATTTTCTTACTTATGATCATTCTCTTATTTTCATATGTGTAATTAAAAAAAAAGTTCCTGTAGAAACATATGGTACTATTGTGTGTGTGTGTGTGTGTGTGTGTGTGTGTGTGTGTGTGTGTATTCAGCAATATTGTCAACTAATTTTTTGGTGCCCCAAGCATGACTTTTTTTGCCATAGAAAATATTCTACCAGCCAGGTGCAGTGGCTTACACCTGTAATCCCAACACTTTGGGAGGCCAAGGCAGGCAGATCACCTGAGGTCAGGAGTTTGAGACTAGCTTGGCCAACATTGTGAAACCCTGTCTCTACTAAAAATATAAAAATCAGCCGGATGTGGTGGTGCATGCCTGTAATCCCAGCTACATGCCTCGGGAGGCTGAATCAGGGGAATCGCTTGAACCCAGGAGGCAGATATTGCAGTGAGCCAAGATCATGCCACTGCACTCCAGCCTGGGTGACAGAATGAAACTGTCTCAAAATTAAAAAAAAAAGAAAAGAAAAGAAAATACTTTTCAAAGGTTATCTTTGGTTTTAAAAATTAGCAGTTTATTAAAGGTATAGGCTATGAAACCAAATTTTAGCAATCACTTGTAAGAGGTCTTTGATTAATGTGAAGTCCAATTTATAAATGTAGTTACCTAGACTTCATGTCAAGCTGTATTCACAAAAACTGACATATTCTTTTTCCTTTTTAAGCTCTACATTGTGTGATTTAACAAAATTTTTTGAGTACTTAAATAACTCATATATCAAATAAATTGATTCTTTCTTTTTTTTAAACAAGGTCTTTCTTTCTGTTGCCCAGGCTGAAGTACAGTGGTGCAATCATGGTTCACTGTAGCCTCGACTTCCTGAGCTCAAAAAATCAAGTAGTTCTCCCACCTCAGTCTCCCGAGTAGGTGGAACTACAGGCATGTGTCACCAGGCCTGGCTAATTTTTTTATATTTGTAGAGACGAGGTCTCACTATATTGCCCAGGCTGGTCTGGAACTCCTGGGATCAAGTCATTCTCTTATCTTAACCTCCCAATGTGCTGAGATTACAGGTATGAGCCTCCAAGCCTGGCCAAAGAGGTGATTCTTAAGTTTTCTTAATGTTCCGTTCCATTAATGTTTATAAAGAAATGATACTAAATTAAAATCACAAGTCTAAATAAATTACTTAATAATACATTTAAAATTAGAATCACAAGCCTGTTGTTCAAATAAGCTATTCTTCTACTAGACCAAATCTAAATTATTACAGGTATATAGACAATAAATATGTGTAAAATTCTTAATACTAAATTGTTGATAATACAGATTTATCTTGACATTTATATACTTAATTTCAAATATTCTTGGGGTTGAAAAATGCTTACCTACCAAAGAAAACTTATGTTATCTCACATGATTTTTGAGCTTATTTTGCTATATAATTTTGAGGTTGCTTTCTTTGCTTGATGGTGTTTCCTAGCAAACAGAGGATATAAACTGTTATATGAGTGAACCACTGTGACCATGATGATATGCACCAATCTCAAGAGTGAGCTAGCCACATACCTATCTTACATCCCTGGATTTTAGCCATATCATCACTGCGTTGGGTTATCTAGAGAAACAGAAGTAACAGAGTATTTATACATAGAAAGAGAGGTTTATTTTAAAGACCTTGCTCATGCAATTACAGAGGCTTTGTAAGTCTGAAATCTGCAAGGAAGGCTTGCACGCTGGTGACTCAGGGAAGAGGTACCATCTCAATCTAAAGGCAGTCTACTATCAGCATTCCTTCTCCCTTGGGAAAGGTCAGTCTTTGTTCTATTAAGACCTTCAGTTGATTGGATGAGGCCTACCTACATTATGAAGAGTAATTTGCTTTACGTAAACTCCACGAATTTCAGTGTTAATCTTATCCAAAAAACACCTTCACAGAAACATCCAGAATAACATTTGACCAACTATCTGAGCATACTGGCCTAACCAAGTTGACATATAAAATTGATCATTACAGTTACTCGTAATTTAAATCAGATTAGAATGTGAACTCCTCACCCAGTTGGCAACATCACTTGATTAAATTTTGTGTTTCTATGGCTAAAATAAGAAAATCTGGCCAGGAGCAGTGGCTCACACCTATAATGCCAGTGCATGGGAGGCCAAGGTAGGAGGATCACTAAAGTTCAGAAGTTTGAGAACAGCCTGGGCAACTCAGGAAACGCCATCTCTACAAATAATTTAAAAAGTAGCTGGGTATGGTGGTGCACACCTGCAGTCCCAGCTACTCAGGAGGCCAAGGTAAGAAGATTGCTTGGACCTTGGGAGGTGGAGGCTGCAGTGAGCCATGATTGTACCACTGCACATTAGCCTGGGTGACAGAGTGAGACCCTGTTTCAAAAAAAAATTTTAAGTAAATGTATTTCCATCTAACCATTAAGACTTTTGAACTTGCATAAAACCTACCTGAACTCTTTTATTATACTGTCTATCAATACTGTCTATCATTAAGACCCTATAAAACTGTTACAAATATTTAAGTATTATCTCTGAGCATGTGGTCACGTATGCATACTATCCTTGTTGGTTCTAATTCTTTATTAGTACTTTATTCTTTGATGCATAATAGTACTTTGTTTGTACTTAATAGTACAAAGTACTTTAATAGTACTTTAAAATACTAATACTAAGTGTTAAAACGTATTTGGTAATTTACTTAATAGTACAAAGTACTTTAATGGTACTTTGTTCTTTGATTAAATAGTATTATTAAAGTACTTTATTAATATATCAATATAATAAAGTATTAATAGTACTTTATTTTTTGATGCATAATATTTCATTGAATGGGTGTACCATAGTTTATTTTACTGATAAAATATTATAGATGTATCTTATAGTTTACATTCTTATATGAATAGTCATTCAGATTGTTTCTAATTTTTGCTACCATAAATAATTCTCCAATAAATAATCCTGGATGTGGTTTCTTATACAACAGTACAGGTGTTTCTATAGAATAAATGCTTAGAATTAGATTTGCTGGGGTGCACATATTAATTTTAATCAATGACTGTACTGCCAATTGCCCTCCAGAGTAGTTATACTAATTTAATACATAAGCAATATGAAAATAGCTCTTCCCCTCATTCTTACCCGTAGATATAATTTTAAAATTTTATATTTTGCCAGACTTGCATTAAAAAAGAGTATTTTATTTTCCTTTTTATTTGCATTCTTCTGAATTCTTGTGAAGCTAAGTAACTTTTTGGATATTCATTTGCCATTTGTAATTCTGCAATTGGCTTTCTTATATATTCTTACATATTATATATTCTGCAATTGGCTTTCTTATATATAAACAGATATATATATATCTGTTTCTGGAATCTTTATCCTTTTGTGTATTGAGCTGTTTTACTTATTGTATCAATAGCTCACTATTTTAATCACTATAGATTTATAATACAACTTCACATTAGGTTGAATGAGTTTATTGTTCTAGCCCAATTTTTTTTTTAAATCTTGGTTATTCTTAAAAATATACAGTTTCATATAATTTTATAATCACCAGGTAAAGGTATGAAAAATCATTTTGACCTTAGGCATGTTGTACACTAAATTTATAGATTAATTTTTGGAGAATTGACATTTTTTTAAATGGTGGATGTTCCCATCCTTGGACTTGGTATTTATTCATTTATTTAGTTCTTCTTTTTGTCTGTAAAAAATGTTATTTTTTTCACAAGTATTGTGCATATTTATTTATTCCTAGGTAATTTATAGTTTTTTTGTGATATCATGGCATACTAGTTTCCCAGGGCTGACATAAAAAATTACCACAGGCCAGGCATCGTGGCTCACACCTGTAATCCCAACACTTTGGGAGGCCAAGGCTGGAGGATCGCTTGAGCCCAGGAGTTTGAGCCCAGACTGGGCAACAAAGTGAGATCCCTGTCTCTACAAAATAAAACTATTAGCCAGGTATGATTGTGCATGCTTGTAGTCCCAGCTATTCAGGTGGCTGAGACAGGGGAATTGGTTGAGCCCAGGAGTTTGAGGCTGCAGTGAGCCATGACTGTGCTACTACACTGCAGCCTGGGTAATAGAATGAGACCCTGTCTCAAAACAACAACAAAATTACCACAAAATCAGTGGCTTAACAGAAATTTATTTTCTCATAGTTCTGATGGCCAAAGGTTAAAAATCAAGGTATGGGGAGGGCTACACTCCCTCCAGTGGCTCTAGAAGTGGATTCTTCCTTGCCCTGTTCAGTTTCTGCTGGCTCCTCATATTCCTTGGTTTGTGTCTGCATAACTCCAACCTCCGCCTTCATCTTCACATGGCCTTCCTCCCTGTGTCCCTAAAATTTTCATGTCTTTTCTCCTGCAGAGATACCAGTCACTGGATTTAGGGCTTATCCTAAATCCCAGATGATTTTATCTCTAGATCCTTAAATAATTACATGTGCAAAGACTCTATTTCCCAATAAAGTCACATTTTGAGGTTCTGAGTAAACATGAATTTCAGGGGGACATTACAATTAGGAAATAACTTTTGTTATGATATATATTCTAACTGGTCACTAATTAATGTAATATAGAAAAGATATTAATTTTTACATGTAAATTATACATCTAGGCTCTGTTGCTCTGGCTGGAGTGCAGTGGCACAATTATAGCTCACTACAGACTCAACCTCTGGGGCTCAAACTGGGACCATATGTGTGTGCCACCATGCCAGGCTAATTTTTTTTTTTTTTTTTTTTGGAAAGATGGGCTCTCCTTATGTTCCCCAGTCTGGTCTTAAGCTCCTGGGCTCAAGCAATCCTCCCATCTTGGCCTTTCAAAGTCTTGGGATTACAGGTGTGCACCACCATGCCTGGCCTAAGTTTTTGATAGATACCTTTTTTCAAGTTAAAGAAGTTTCCTTATATACTTACTGTGCTAAGACTATTTAAGAAGATAAAATATAGGGCATATAAGCTTAGAAGTTGCCACTGTGTTCTAACAACAAGTATTAATAAAAATCTGAACAAACTGAAAAATCAGCAACTCTTCTTAGATCCATCAGAGAAATGAGGTCACAGGGCAATCTACCACCCCCCAAATTAGAGAAATAGGCAACTACAAAGAATCACCACAACTTACAGGAGCAGAAACCCAAGAGCAGAAATCTCCAGACCATCCAATGCCAGGGAAGGAACACCTGAATTACAATTGCTGGTGGTGCAGTGAGGTCAAGTCTGACAGTTTACGAACCCCAGGGAAAGCCAGTCATAGGGAGATTCCCATGCTTTTGTGAATTTTACTTCCAGGAGCTCTGACAAGTCTTCATAGTGAGTATCACAGAAAAATCCCCTCCTGCTTTTGGTAGAGGGAGGGAAAAAGTATTCTGAAATACTTCATTGCATTCTACTCTTCTTAACAAGGTGTGACCTCATAAGAAACTGTTTCACGAAAACCTAACCTACTAGGGTTTCATCAGAGCCTAACCTACCTTAGGGAAGAAAAATACCCAGTGACAGCTCCAGTCTAGTCATCCCGTTCTACCTTTAGTGATCTGGTGGTAAGGTATTGGGGGCGGAAAATGGTTTTACAGTCTGAGTCTTTTGGTAAGCCTGTGCACTTAACCAGCGCTTCTCAGTTTTTCCCCCAACTTAGGTACACCACCACACCCGGCTAATTTTTGTATTTTTAGTAGAGACAGGGTTTCACCATGTTGGCCAGACTGGTCTCGAACTTCTGATCTTGTGATCCGCCTGCCTCGGCTTACCAAAGTGCTGGGATTACAGGCATGAGCCACTGCGTCTGGCCCCTCCACACTCTTTAATACTTGGTATTGTCTTTTTTTTTTCCCTTTTCCATTCTGGTGGATGTAAAATGGTATTTGATTTTGTTAACTCAAACTATTTAGAATATATTTTATTTATAAATTCATGGAATTTAAAAAAGGAATCAATTTATTTGTTTTAAATTTTATTACAATAAGGTCCAAAACCATGATTGGTATCATGACTGTTCTCTGAAAATGTTGAGGTCTCTTTTGTGGTATAGTATATGATCAAATTTTATAATGAATGGTTATTTGATAAGTATTTGTATCTTTATTAGATATGGAGTTTTTCTGTTTCCTATAAATTAAAGATTTTAATGAAAATTCAAGCATATGTTTATATTTATATTGTTTTGAATATTGTTGCTCCATCTTCATTTTTCCTAAATGGACTTTTCTAATAGTCTCTTTCAACACTTGTGTTAAATAAATTTGGATATCCTGGATGGGTCATTTAAGTCTTCCTTTTCTTCCTTTACATCTTTTTCTGTGTGTGTCCTGTATTCTGAGAAAAAATGTTTTTTTTTTTGTACAGCTCACTAATTTGCTCTTTTTTTGGTGTCCCATCTGCTATTCTACTCATTTATTGAATGATTCATTTCAAAAATGAAAACTTTACTTTACGTGATTGCTTGTTGATCTTTTTTTTTTTTTTTTTTCTGAGATGGAGTCTCACTCTGTTGCCCAGGCTGGAGTGCAATGGCTCCATCCTGGCTCACTGCAACCTCTACCTCCCGGGTTCAAGTGATTCTCCTGCCTCAGCCTCCCAAGTAGCTGGGATTACAGGCAACTGCCACCACACCCAGCTAATTTTGTGATAGAGACGGGGTTTCACCATGTTAGCCAGGTGGGTCTTGAGCTCCCAACCTCAGGTAATCCACCCGCCTCGGCCTCCCACAGTGCTGGGATTACAGGCATAAGCCACCGTGCCTGGCCTGCTGGTTGATTCTTTTAAAAGAATTGCTGGTGAAAATACTCTCTTGTATCTCTTGGAACATACTGTATTAATTAAACTTAGAATAAAATCAAAAGTCTAATGGCCTAGAATGGCCTAAATTAGAATAAAATAAAAAATCTAATGGCCTAGAATGGCCTATATGACAGGGCCCCCTGTGCATTCTCTGACCTTTTTCCCTCATTCCCATTCTGCTCCAAACATTTTGGCCTCCCTGCTGTTGTCAACATTTCAAAGCTCTAAGCACATACACTTGTTCCTAGCCCTGCTGCTGTGGTCTCCCCCTGGATGATAGGAGCTTGCTCTGGCACATTATTCAGGTCTCTGTTTAACAGTCATTTCCTCAGCAGAGAGGGATTCCCTGGCTACCTTACCCAAAGTGGCACTTCATATCCTCATATGTATTCTCTTTCCCCCACCGCTTACTTACTGTGCTTTATTTTTGTACAAAATACTTTTTGCCTACAGATATTTTGTTTTGCTTATTTTTTCATTGCCTGTCTCAATCAGTAAATTGCAATGTCCGTGATGGTAGAGACCTTGCCTATTTTGTTTACTGCAGTGTCCCTCAAAATTAAGAGTGTCCGGTACACATTAGAGAGGCTCAAGAAATATGTGTTGAATGAAGTGATGATGGTGTTTCTAAAGTCCAGTGCTGCCTACTCTATTAACTTTGTTTGTGTGTTCATTCTTCCATATTTGGTGCCTCTCTCTCATGATGCTGGCTTACCTCAATTATTCATGTGTGAATTTTTGTATTTGGGAGGTCCTGCCAGGCCATCCTAAGAAAGCTCAATTTAATCACTCCAGTCTGCTTATGGAAGAAACTCTTAAAGTCATGCTGGAGTGGACCAGCAGACTGCCGCTAGCTGCTTTTGGGGAGAGGCAGAATAGGCTGCTGGTTGGGGTGTACCTATAGCTAGTCTCTGGGCTAGATACTCCTCATTGTCCTGACAGTGACCATTATTCTAAAGGCCCTAGTCCTTCCTTTCCAGTTGAGGCCCCTACATTTGTTACTGCTGCCTAAAGGCAGGTACCACTTTTGCTTGATGCTTTATGCAGAAGGAAACATGGGGCGGTTGACCTACTTGTCTGTTCCTACTCTAATAACCACATTATCTTTCTGTTCACTGTCCTAAGCCTCCAAGTTTCCATCCTACTTCAAATATCCTTTACTTATGTGCATCGAGCAGTACCATTTTCTTAAAAGTAACATTTTTATTTTGATATAGCTTAAGATTTGCAGGAAGCAACAAAATAGTACAGAGAATTTCTACGTACTCTCCAGAAAACTCATGTTGGTACAATACTATTAATTCAGGTACAGACTTTTTTTTTGTTTTTTGGAGACAGATTTCACTCTGTTGCCCAGGTTGGAGTGCAGTAGCACGATCTCAGCTCACTGCAACCTCCGCCTCCCGGGTTCAAGCAATTCTTGTGCCTCAACCTCTCGAATAGCTGGGATTACAGGCGTGCACCACCATACCTGGTTAATTTTTGTATTTTTAGTAGAGACGGGGTTTCGCCATGTTGGCCAGGCTTGTCTCAAACCCCTGGCCTCAAGCAATCTGCCTGCCTTGGCTTCCCAAAGTGCTGGGATTACAGTCATGAGCCACCGTGCCCGGCCCAGGTACAGACTTTATTCAGGTTCCAGCAGGGTTTCTCCTTTCCCTTCTTCCCTTCTCTTCCCTTCTTCCTTTCTTCCCTTTAACCCTTTTTTCCCATCTTCCCTTATTCTTCCCTTCTCTTCCTTCCCCTCTCCTCCCCTCCCCTCCCTTCCCCTCCACTATCCTCCCCTCTCCTCCCCTATCCTCCCTTCCTCTCTCTTTTCTCTTTCCTTTTTTTTTCCAGATGAGGTTTTCACTATATTGCCCAGGCTGGACTTGAATTCCTGGGCTCGATGGATCCTCCCACCTCAGTCTTCTGAGTAGCTGAGACTGCAGGCATGTGCCACTGCACCTGGCTCTCCATCAATTTTTATATACATTCTCTTAAAAAAAACCCCTGCTTTATTGAGATGTGATTCATATACATATGCCATACAATTCATATACCACTGAATTAATCCATTTAAAGTGTATGATTCAATAATTTTTAGTATATCCACAGAGTTGTGCAATCATCAATACAATTTAATTTTAGAACATTTTCATCAACTCCAAAAGAAGACCAGTACCCAGTGGTGGTTAGTCTTGATTCCACACCATCCAGCCCTAGGCAATTGCTAATTTACCTTCTGTCTCCATAGATTTGCCTAATGTTTTCATCCATGTTGTAGCACATATCAGTACTTCATTTTTTTCTTTTTCTTTTCATACACAACATGGATGCACAATTTTTTAAATTGTCAAATAACATTTAATTGTATTGATATACCACACTTGGGTATCCATTCATCAGCTGATGGATATTTGGGTTGTTTCTACTTTTTGGGTATTATGTATAATGCTGGATATACTTTTATGGGGAGGCAATGCTATAACATTTTATCATATAGATTCAAATAACTATTACCACAACTAGGATACAGAACTGTTCCATCAACACAAATAAATTTCTTCATGTTACTCCTTAATAGTCACACATTTCCCCCTACTGTAACCACTGGAAACCACTGATCTGTTCGCCATACCCTTAGTTTGTCACTTTGAGAATGTTATGCAAATGGAATCTCAAGGGAGTCTTTAACTCCCTTGAGACTGACTTTCTCTGCTCAGAATAATACTCTTGAGATCCATCCAAGTTGTTGCATATATTTATATTTTGTTTCTATTCATTGCTGAGAAGTATTCCATAGTACGAATATACCACAGTTTATTTATCCATTGAAGGACATTTGGATTGTTTCCAGTTTGCAACTATTCCAAATAAAGCTGTTATAAACATTCTTTGTAAGTTTCTGTGTAAACATTTGTTTTCATTTCTCTAGGATAAATGCCCAGGAGTGTACTTGCTGGGTCTTGTGATTGTTGCATGTTTAGTCTTTTTAAGAAACTGCAAAACTATTTCTCATAGCCTATAATTTTACATTCTTACCAGCAATTTATGAAGATCCAGTTTCTCTGCATCCTCTCCAGTGTTTGGAACTGTCAGTAATTTTTATTTTAGCTATTCTAATAGGCATGTAGTAGTATCTCATCATGGTTTTATTTGATTTCTGTAATGACTAATTGTGTTAGTTTTGTATTTCTGCAATAACAAATTACCACAACTTTAGCAGTTTAAAGGAGCACAAATTTATTATTTTACAGTTCTGTAGGTCAGAAGTCTGATACAAGTCTCACTGGGATGATATCACAGCATAGGCAAGGCTGTGTTTTTTTCTGGAATATGTAGGGGAAAATCTTTCCTTGCCTTTTCTAGTTTCTAGAGGCTCCCAGCATTCCTTGCTTTGTGGCTCCCCTTCGTCCATCTTCAAAGCCAGCAATATCATATCTCTGTGACCCTTCTTCTGTTTTCACATATGTCTGACTGCAGCCAGGAAAAGTTGTCACCTTTTAAGGACTCATATGATTAGACTGGGATCATCTTAACCTCAATCACATCTCTAAAGTCCCTTTTGCTAAGTAAGACAACATATTCACAGGCTCCAGGAACTAAGAGGTGGAAATCTTTTGGAGACCATTATTCTGCCCAGTATAATAATGCTGTTAAATAGCTTTTGATGTATTTATTTGCCACCCACATATCTCCTTTGGTAAAGTGCCTGTCCACATCCTTCTAATTACACAATTACTAATTGGCTTGTTTGAGTCACTGTTGAGTTTAGAATTTTCTTTACGTATTCTGGATTTGAGGGCTTTATTGGATATATAATTTGCAAATATTTTCTCCCAGTGTTTGGCTTGTTTTTTCATCCTCTTTGTAGTGTATTTTGCAGACAAACATTTTAAGTTTTGACCTACTATAATTCATTATTTCTTTTATGACTCATGCCTTTGATGTCATGTCTAACTGGTCACCTAACCCTAGATCACCAAAAGTTTCACCTGTTTTCTTCTAAAAGTTGTACCATTTTACATTTCACATTTAAATCTATGATCTATTTGTCTAGAATACAACTAATACAGTTAATATTTTCATAGTTTTGCAGCCAGAGCTTTCTGAGCAAAAATTAGTGGCAACTTGGGTTAAAGGATGAGCTTTTTATTGCTATAAATCTCCCCTAAGCAGTGCTTTAGCTATATCCCACAGATTTACATGCAGTGGTTAAGAAATAATACAGAGAGATTTAGCCCTTATATACTTTGCCCAGATTCCCCCCAGTGATAATATTCTCCAAAACATAGTATAATTTTACAACCATGATATTGACATTAATAAAACCCATTGATATTATGTAGATTTTCCTGGTTTTACTTGTACTCATTGCATGTGTACTTGTGTGTGTGTATTAAATATTAAACAATTTTGTCACCTTTGTAGGTTCCTGTATCCACCATCACAGTCAAGATACCGAACAGTTCCAATACCACAAAGAACCCTTCTGTTGCCCTTTTATAACCAACCCACCATCCTCTCATCTCCCCTTTCCCTAACCTCTTTCTCTTTGACATGTAAATTATTTAGACATAGGGTGCTTGATTTTCAAGTGTTTGGAGACTTTTCTGATATCTTTCTATTGTGGTATTCTAGTTTGATTCCATTATGATCAGAGAATATACTTTTTATGATCTCAATTATTTTGAATTTGTTAAGGTTTATTTTATAATCTAAGACCTGGAATCTTGTGAATATCTCATGCATACTTAAAAAGAATGTGTATTCAGCTGTTGTTGGGTGAAGTGTTCTTATGAATATCAATTAGATTTTATTAATTGATATTGTTCAATTCTTTTAAGTCCTTGCTGACATTTTGTCTAGTGTTTCTACCAATTTTTAGCAAAGGGTTGTTGAAGTCCTCAATTATAATTGTAGATTTGTTTATTTATCCTTTCATTCCTGTGAGTTTTTGCTTCATGTATTTTGAAGCCCTGTGTGCGTTGGTACATATACATTTAAGATTGTTATATTCTGTTCGTGAGTTGACCCTTTTATCATTATGTAATGCCTTGTTTTGTCCCTGGTAATTTTCTTTGTTCTGAAGTCCACTTCATCTAGTATTTACATAGCCTCTTCAACTTTCTTTTGATTAGTTGTTTGCATGGTATAATTTTTCTATTCCTTTTACCTCTAACATACCTCTATTGTTATGTTTAAAGTGAGTTGTGTAGACAGCATATAGTTGGTCATTTTTTAAAAATCCTTTTATCAATTGTTGTCTTTTAATTGGTGTTTTTGGACCATTTAGATTTAAGGTAATGATTAATATTTTATAATTTATGGATGCCATTTTTTAACTTATTTTGTTTGCTTCTTCTTTTTTTTATTTCTCTGTTTCTCCTTTCCAGTCTTCTTGTGGGCTACTTGAGCACTACTTTAGTTTTCTGATTTATCTACAATATAACTCTTGAGTGTGTTGCTTCACAGTTTTTTTTTAAGCCGTTGTTCTAGGGGTTACAATTAATAGTCTACTACTATCAAGATTTTACTACTTCCTGTGGAATATGGGTGCATCACCACAATTTAGGTCATTTTACTCTCTCCCTTGATAGTTGTCTGAAAATATTCTACATTCATTGAGAACCAAAGCAGACATTATCATAAGTTTTGCTTTTAACTATTAAACACATTTTTTAAATCACAAGGAAAAAATTATTTATTAAACGTATATTTATTCTTTACATCTTTCTTCATATCTGATGTTCTTAGTTGCAACAGAACTAAGTTCTTAGTTCTGTTATCATTTTCTTTCTGTACAAACAATTTCTTCTAGCTATTCTTTTATTCTGCCGGGATAAATACCCTTAGTTGTTGTTTTGTTGTTTTAAGTCTTCAAATGCATTGATTCTTCTTATTCTTGAAGGATATTTTCACTGGATATAGAATTCTAGGTTGGTGATTCTTTTCTTTCATCACTTAAAAATGTTGTGCCACTTCCTCTGGCCCTGTGATTTCTGATGGGTAATCTGCTATTATTTGAATCATTGTTGTCCTGTAGGTATTGTCATTTTCTTCTAACTGCTTTCAAGATTTTTTCTTTTGTCTTAAGTTTTCACAGTTCTGACAGTGATGTATTTGGGTGTTGATCTCTTTGGGTTTACTGTGTTTGGGGTTTTCTCAGCTTCTGGAATATGTAAGTTTGTGTCTTTCATCACATTTAGGAAGTTTTTAGCCATTATTTCTTTAGGTATTTTTCAGTCTTGCATTCTTTTTTCCCTTCTTCTAGAACTTTGACGACAGAAATGTTAGATGAATTGTTATTATCTCATTGGTGTATAGGGTTCAATTCATTTTCTTTCTGTTTTTTAAATTGAACACTTCCTGTTTATTTGTCTTAAAGTTCACTGATTCTTTTTTTTTTTTCCATTGGGCAGCTCCAAAACCAGGATATGTTCAGAGAGGCTCCCAGGTTCACTGATTCTTTCCTGGCCATCTCTAGTCTGCTATTGTGCCCACCTAGTAAATGTTTTTAAATTTAGGTTATTGTATTTTTCAGTATAAAATTTACATTTTATTGTTCTTTATATCTTTTTTTTTCTTTTTTTTTGTGACATGGTCTTGCATATGTCATCCAGGCTGGAGTACAGTGGTGCAATCATAGCTCACTGTAGCCTCTGACTCCCGGGCTCAAGCAGTCCTCCCACCTCAGCCTCCCAGGTATCTGAAACCACAGACACATGCCACCATATCTGGCTAGTTTTTTAAAAATTTTATAGAGATGAGGTCTCACTATGTTGCCAAGGCTCATCTTAAACTCCAGAACTCAAATGATCCTCCTGCCTTGGCTTCACAAAGTGTTAGGGTTATAGGCATGAGCCACCATGCCCTACCGCATCTTCTATTTCTTTGATGATATTTTTGAATTTTTCTTTTGTTCCAAAAGTTTTCATAATTGCTTGTTAAAACACTTTTTGACAGCTTCTTGAAAACCACATTCAGACAATTACAATATCTGTGTCATCTTGGCATTAGCGTCTTTTGATCATCTTTTCTCATTTGAATTTAGATTTTCTTAGTTCTTGGTATGACCAGTAATTTGGAATGTATCCTGGACATTTTGAATGTTGTTTTAAGACTCTGGTTCCTATTAAATATTCTACTTTAGCAAACTGTCGAGGTTCAAAATGCATATCCTGACACTCTTTTTGTGAGTTGTAGTGCAAATATTAGCCTAGTTTAGTAAGACTTTACCATGCTACACTTCAGATCTCCTCCATTTCTGTGTTACCCAGATGACAGCACTGCATCCCACAGTCTTTTAACACTAGCTGGATAGTTGGAGGGGTGCCACTCTTTACTACATGGAAGACTTTAGAAGACAAGATTTTACCTACTGATTCAGCTGGTGATGGTTACCTCCACATTACTGAAGTGGGGATTATAAGTTAGAGCTCTACACATAGACTCTGTGCGCAAGCAGCATCTTCCTTTCACCCTCCAGGAAAAGGGTTGAAGTCATAGTTATTCCCAAAGATTATGCAGGGAGGAGTCATGCCCATTCCTTCAAAAGACATGTAGAAGTCAGAGTTCTGCCCACAGACCCTGGAGGAAGGAGCACCTTCTTGTTACTGTGAAGAGCAGGGCAGAATATGATGCTCTACCCACTGGTTCTGCCACTGCAGTGCCATTGTGGTGGGGGAGACATATGTTGTTTGCTTGGTATTCACCCAAAGAACAGGCAGATATGATTAAAGGGTTTTTGTCTTTGGGCTGCCTCTTTCCTCATCCTCTGGCTAGAGAAAGCTGACTTTTCTTGGGGGCTATTTTCTGTTGGTGACTGCTGGTGTTTCTAGATTGTGGCTGATATGGTTTAGCTGTGTCCCACCCAAATCTCATTTTGAATTGTAGTTCTCATAATCCCCACATGTTGTGGGAGGGACCCAGTGGGAGGTAATTGAATCATGGGGGCGATTACCCTTATGTTGTTCTCGTGATGGTGAGTTCTCGTGAGATCTGATGGTTTTATAAGGGGCTTTTCCCTCTTTTCCTTGGTACTCTTCTCTCCTGATACCTTGTGAAGAAGGATGTATTTGTCCACCATGATTGTAAGTTTCCTGAGGCCTCCCCCAGCCATGTGGAACTGTAGGTCAATTGAACCTCTTTCCTTTATAAATTACCCAGCCTTGGGTATTTCTTCACAGTAGCATGAGAATGGACTAGTACAGTAAATTGGTACCACAGAGAGTGGGATGCTGCTGTAAAGATACCTCAAAATGTGAAAGCGACTTTGGAACTGGGTAACAGGAAGAGGTTGGAACAGTTTGGAGGGCTCAGAAGAAGACAGGAAAATATGGGAAAGTTTGGAACTTCCTAGCAACTTGGAGGGCTCAGAAGACAGGAAAATGTGGGAAAGTTTGGAACTTCTTAGAGACTTAGTGAATGGCTTTGACCAAAATGCTGATAGTGATATGGACAATGAAGTCCAGGCTGAGGTGGCCTCAGATGGAGATGAAGAACTTGGGAACTGAAATAAAGGTGATTCTTGCTATGCAAAGAGACTGGCAGCATTTTGCCCTTGCCCTAGAGATCTGTGGAGCTTTGAAATTGACAGAGATGATTTAGGGTATATGGTGGAAGAAATTTCTAAGTGGCAAAGCATTCAAGAGGAAGCAGATCATAAAAGTTTGGAAAATTTGCAGCTTTACAATACAGTAGAAAAGAAAAACCCATTTTCTGGGGAGAAATTCAAGCCAGCTGCAGAAAGTTGCACAAGTAATGAGGAGCCAAATGTTAATCACCAAGACAATGGGGAAAATGTCTCCAGGGTATGTCAGAGACCTTCAAAGTAGCCCCTCTCATCACAGGCCCAGAGGCCTAGGAGGGAAAAATGGTTTCCTGGGCTGGGTCCGGCCCCTGTGCTCTATGCAGCCTAGAGACATGGTGCCCTGCATCCCAGCTGCTGCAGCTCCAGCCATGGCTAATAGGGGCCAATGTGCAGCTCAGGCCATTGCTTCAGAGGGTGCAAGCCCCAAGCCTTGGCAGCTTACGTGTGGAGGATGTCCAGGCAGAGGTGTGCTGCAGGGGCAAAGTCCTCATGGAGAACATCTGCTAGGGCAGTGCAAAAGGGAAATGTGGGGGTGGAGTCCCCTCACAGAGTCCCCACTGGGGCACTGCCTAGTGGATCTGTGAGAAGAAGGCCACTATCCTCCAGACTCCAGAATGATAGATCTGCTGACAGCTTGCACTGTGTGCCTGGAAAAGCCACAGACACTCAATGCCAGCCCATGAAAACAACCAGGATGGAAGCTGTACCCTGCAAAGCCACAGAGGTGAAGCTGCCTAAGGCTGTGGGGGCCCACCTCTTGCATCAGCATGCCCTGGATGTAAACATGGAGTCAAAGGAGATCATTTTGGAACGTTAAGATTTAACAACTGCCCTACTGGATTTCGGACTTGCATGGGACCTGTAGCCCCTTTGTTTTGGCCAATTTCTCCCATTTGGAATGAGTGTATTTACCCAATGCCTATACCCCCATTGTATCTAGGAAGTAACTACTTGCTTTTGATTTAACAGGCTCATAGGCAGAAGAGACTTGCCTTGTTTCAGATGAGACTTTGGATTGCAGACTTTTGAGGTAATGCTGGAATGATTTAAGACTTTGGGGACTGTTGGAAGGGCATGATTGTGTTTTGAAATGTGAGTACATGAGATTTGGGAGGGACCAGGGTGGAATGATATGGTTTGGTTGTGTCCCCACTCAAATTTCATCTTGAATTGTAGTTCTCATAAACCCCACGTGTCATGGAAGGAAGCTGGTGGGAGGTAATTGAATCATGGGGGTGATCCTCATGCTGTTCTTGTAATAGTGAGTGAGTTCTCACAAGATTTGATGTTAAAACCATCAACTAAGTGGGGCTTAAAAGGGGCTTTTCCCCTTTTTGCTTGGCACTTCTCTCTCCTGCTGCCATGTGAAGAGGGACATGTTTCCTTCTCCTTTTGCCATGATTGTAAGTTTCCTGAGGCCTCCCGTGCCATGTGGAACTGTTAGTCAATTGACCCTCTTTCCTTTATAAATTACCCAGTCTTGGGTATTTCTTCACAGCAGCATGAGAATGGACTAATATAGTGGCCTTCTCTAGCACCCAGGCCAAGGTATTTATGAGGCAACAAAATATTCAGGAAGCTCACTTCCAGGTTGCTTCTCAAGTTCTGAGGTTTCCAGCCATTTTACCTTGTTTGTTCCTCCTTTCAAAGTCTTCTCTGTGATATAAATATATATATTTTTGGTCCAGGATTTTTTCCTGTGATTAGTGGGAGGAATAAAATGGAATGTGTTTACTCCATCTTATCTGGAGCCAGAAATCTCCAGAGCAGCCCCCTTTGTAATAGCTTTTTCCTATTTATGCTCTTTTATTTAAAAAAGTTCTTTTTTTTTCTAAGACATCTTGTTGTAGCACCTATTTATATTTTAGCAGGATTTCCCCCCCTCATATTTACTTCCTTTAAAAAAAATTTTACCTCTGTGACAGTAAATTTTCAAATGGCTTATCTTTCTGTTATTTCTAGTTATTTAGTATTAAAACAAGAGACTTCTACATGGGCCTAGTCTGTCTTCTAGAACGAGAAGATAATGAATGTTTTTCCTGTGACCTTATTTACATGTAAAAGGCTTACATAACATGGAACTCATTTAACAAATCACGCTTACTGATAATTATGAAATTATATGCAAAAAATACTAATTTTAGCAAAAATGTATGCATCAACTAGTATTAGCATTTGAATAACTAAAACTGGGATTATTCTGGTTTTGCATATATAAAGGCATACCACAAACACAAATTGAGCTATTGGATTGAGCTGCTTGTGAGAAATTAGACAGCTATTGATTTGGGAACTATTATAATGGTTGACTCCATAGCAATAGTTGAGATTATACAAAAGGTGAATGAGAAGGAGAAAGGAAAAAAATTTAGGTGAGAATCCTAAGGGAAACCCAGAGAAAAGAGAAATAAGGGAAGTCTCAGGGAGACTTTTTTTTTCTTTTTCTTAAGAGACAAGTTCTTGTCTTTTTTTCTTTTTCTTTTTTTTTTTTTTTTTAAGAGCCGAGGTCTTGCTCTGTCACCTTGGGTGGAGTACAGTGGCATGATCATAGCTCACTGGAACCTTGAACTCCTGGGCTCAAGCAATCCTCTTGCCTCAGTAGGGCCCACAAGTACACACCACCACACCTGGCCTGTTTTTTAAATTTTTGTAGAGTGGAGGTCTTGCTATGTTGCCCAGGCTAGTTGCTACCTCCTGGCCTCAAGTGACCCTCCTGCCTCTGCTTCCCAAAGTACTGGGATTACAGGCATGAGCCTCTGTGCCCAGCCAGGAGAACTTCTAAGATTTGTCACAGATTTAAGAGGAACACTGGAGGATCTGTGATTGATATGGTTTGAATCTGTGTTCCCACCCAAATGTCGTGTCCAATTGTAATCCCCAATGTTGGAGGTTGGGCCTGGTTGGAGGTGATTGGTTCATGGGAGTAGTTTCTAATGGTTTAGCACCATCCCCTTAGTGCTGCTCTTGCGGTAGAGTTCTTACAAAATCTGGTTGTTTAAAAGTGTGTAGCAGCCGCTTTCTCTCTCCCTTCCTCCTGCTCTGGCCATGTGAAGATGTGCTCACTTCCCCTTCCCCCTCCACCATGATTGTAAGTTTCCTGAGGCCTCTCCAGCCATGCTTCCTGTGCAGCCTGTGGAACTGTGAGCCACTTAAACCTCTTTTCTTTATAAATTACCTAGTCTCAGGTATTTCTTTATAGCAGTGTGGGAACAGACTAATACTGTGACTTCCATATTACTTTTGATATAGAAAGAATTGAATCATTTTGAAAAGCACTCCTGGATTTATACAGGTTGTCTTCAATCTAATCATCTGTTAGAATAACTACTATAAGTTATCATTTTGCCACTGAAATGAACATGGACAGCTTGAGAAAGAAAAATAAATTATGACAGCTGTGGAGACAGACGTAAGGATTTTAACTAAAGTGGAAAAGATGCCCTAATGCATTAAGTAGTTGAGACAAATTATTTTATCTGATGATTGTGAGTTTTAGACAGATAGATAAAAATTTTGTAGCTTAGTAAAAGAAAAAAAATCATTCTGACAGGTTTCCAACAGTCATTTTCCAATTTTCTAATAAATTTCTAAGACGAATTGGTTTATTTACTTTCTTCACCCTTGACTATACAGTTGAGAATATGAACTTAGAAATTGTCTGTTAAATCTTTTTGAGTAAGTTGAAAGCTAACACATAGCCTGCACCATTAGGTGAAGTTTAATTACTTTAAAAATTCTGAGTTACATTATTTGAACATAAATACATTTATATAATTTTTTAGTAATTACAATAACATTGGGAATGACTAGTAAAACATTACTAGAGATTCTGTTAGACCTAGATTGATAAATAAATTAAAGTGACAATTAGCAGCTTGTGAGTAAATGATGCTTGAAAACAACAAATGCAAATAGTGCTTGAAAATAATGCTTAAACGTCGCCCATATTTTGTAATTATTAATTAGCAAACTACTCTTTCACAGATTGGATTAAGGCAGATTCTCTGCGGTTAATGAAATTATCATAAATTTAAAATTAGTCTAGCCTGAATTATATTCTGTTCTAAAGTGAAAAGCTTGATTTATCTTTTACATTTTTAACACTTTTAATTTTATCCTCCTGAAACCTTCCCTCAAGTCTGACGATTTTGTTACAGTTAACCTTTTTCCCCATGAGACACATCAATAGTAAGGTTGAATGAAATCAAGATTCTTTTAAATGCATTCAGAACTCACTTAAATGACTGGTGCAGAAGTTCTTTGCACCAGCTTGGAAGACATTTTTATGTTACCAATCTTGACTTACAAATATCTCAATTTCTACAAACTAGGGAAAGGTAAGACATTTTATGTTTATTGACAACAATAAGTTATTTTTCTCAATATTAAATTCTAAGTGAAATCCTATAAAGAACATCTAACAAAATCTTTAGTCTACTTTATGGCTGGATGTCTTTAGGAATACTGCTACCTTCTGAATTTTCTGTTATAGGGGAAAATTAAATGACACCTCAGAAGAATTAGGAAAAGATTAATACTAAAGGATGAAATAGTTGAAAATAACACACTTGGCCCTTTTCTATTTCTTTCCAAATATGACTTTATACCTAGCATTTCAACATACAGAATTATCCTTATTATAGCCATATTTTATTCTAGGCTTACCCAGAGTGCAGCAAGGCACAACTGGGGCTGGTGTGGATGCTACTTATAAGAAATATAAATGGCATCCTCTGGAGCCTCTGGCTCCCAGGCTAGATACTAAGATGTCAAAGATCGATATGATATGCTCAGTTTAGTTAGGGAAAATGTATATAAGTAAAACTAATTTCTATGGAATCTAAAAAATGACAGAGAAATATGTTCAAAATACTATGGTAGTGCAAAAGAAGAGTTTAGAAGTCTAGAGGAATCATCCCAGACTCATGGTCTTGTTCACTTAAAAAAAAAAAATTTCTGAGACAGGGTCTTGCTCTGCTGCCCAGGCTGGAGTGCGGTGGCATGGTCATAGCTCACTGCAGCCTTGAACTCCTGGCCTCAAGCAATCCTCCCTCCTTAGCCTCCTGAGTGGCTGGGACTACAGGCACATGCCACTATGCCTGGCTAATTTTTAAAAATTTTTTTAGAGATGGAGTCTCACTATGTTGACCAGGCTGGTCTTGAACTCCTGGTCTCAAGTGATCCTGCCACCTTGCTTGTTTGCTTTTAAAGACAACCAAGGCCAGGTGCAGTGACACTTACCTGTAGTCCTAGCTACTCGGGAGACTGGGGTAAGAGGATTGCTTGAGCCCAGGAGTTCAAGGCTGCAGTGCACTACAATTGCAACTATGAGTAACCACTGTACTCCAGCCTAGGCAACATAATGATACCCTGTTTCTGAAACAAACAAACAAACAAACAAAAAGACAACTGAATGCAAGTCTTCCCAATTAGAATAGTGCAATTTAAGTATGATAATAAGCTGCCATTTACTGGACTCTTATCATGTCCTAGGCCCTATACTAAGTATTACCACCATGCTTTAATCAACTGAGCTATCCAGCCACCTTGGTTATGCCAAGTATTTAATGTCCCCTGCTTTTTATATAATTCATACAACAATCTCATGTCATCAGTATTCTTATCATCCCTATTCTACTTATAAAGATTTTGGAGTTTCAAGAGATAAAATAGCCAGTCAAAGCCACACAGTTCTAAGAGGTGAGGTAATGAGATGGGGAGTTGGGTTTAAAAGGTGAGGGCGTACAGCAGGGGCCCTTTAACATGATAGAATGTTTATAGTGCCTGATCACTGTGTAGGGAATGGGTACATTATGACCAAGTTTAGATTTATGGACTACTCAAGTATATTTTTAGGAAGCTAAGAAAAATGAAAGAAACCAAATCCAGTCCTGAGGAGTCCTAAGTCTAGTTTGGGAAAATGGATATTTGTAAACATAATTTTTATGGAATCCAAAAACAACAGTGAAATATGTTCAAAATACTATGGTTGTGCAAAGGAAGACATTTTTATCTTGCCACCCTTAACTTATAAAGAAGTCAATTTATACAAACTAAAAAAAGAAGATATTTTATGTTTATTGCCAGTGTATTAGTCCATTTTCATACTGCTATGAAGAAATACCCAAGACTGGGAAATTTATAAAGAAAAAGAGGTTTAATGGACTAACAATTCCACATGGCTGGGGAGGCCTCACAATCATGGCAGAAGACAAAGGAAGAACAAAGGCAAGTCTTACATGGGGGCAAGCAAGAGAGCATGTGCAGGGGAACTCTCTTTATAAAACTATCAGATATTATGAGACTTATTCACTATCATGAGAACAGCATGGAAAAACCTGCACCCATGATTCAATTACCTCCCACCGGGTCCCTCCCATGACACGTGGGGATTATGGGAGCTACAATTCAAGATGAGATTTGGGTGGGGACACAGCCAAACCATATCAGCCAACAATGTTATTTTTCTAGAACTACAAAATAAAGAATGATTTTTTTCTGTGAACTTATATATATGTAAACAGCTTACCAAATGTAAAAATTAAGTTACTTAAAACTCATTTAACAAATCATGCTTATTGAGAATATAAAATCACATGCAAAGAAATACTAATTTCAACAAAAATATATGCATCCATTAATACAGCATTTATTAATGTTAGAGGCAGTGGTTTTTGTGGCAATAGTATAGCCTACTGCTACCCTCTTTATATCTGGATACAAATCCTGACTCCACCAACACAGCTTGTGTGACCCTGAGAAAGTTACTTAATTTCTGAACCCTTATTCCTTTTCACAAAAATAGATGAATTACTTTTTGTGAAAGCTCAGTAGTGGATGGGTGGGGTGTGGGGAAAAAAAGAAAACTCAGTAGTAAGCACTTGATAAATGTTAAATTTCTTACTATTGGCCTCAGGGAGTGGGATAGGGTATGCTAGAGGACAGAGATCACAAGTCCTCAGAAACATTGTAAAATTGCGTGTGTGTATGTGTGTGTGTGTGTGTGTGTGTGTATGTATGTGTTTATAGACCTATACAGAAGATGTGAACTTACACCTACACACATGTGCAAAAACATATTACTTAATACATTTTAAATCAAATTTAACTTGATCTCAAGCCACCGTTGTGTCTTGGATGGGAGAAAATCTAAGCTCAGTCATTGCTGATACTCTCCTAGCCCCACCTGTGGGCAGTGCAAAGGTTCCGGAACTTTCCAGCGGGGCTCGCATAAATGGATTGTAGTCTATGCTCTGCACAACCTTAGGGGCACCATTCACATCTCAAGAGGCTTGACCACATTCTTGGAGCAGGAGAGAGGAAAACTCCAGCATGAAACAACTCACCAATTAACATTTCAATAAATTATGCAGCCACATACATTTTTTTTTTGAGGGAAGAAGAGAGCCCATACCTTTCATTAGATTCTCAAAGCAAAGAGGGAGCCTGATTTGATCCAGCAAAAGAGATGGGTGTCAAACCTCTGTGCTCCACAAAGCAGGAAAACATCACATTTGCATTGATTATAGAGCCTTTTCATAGTGCTGACACATCTATGAGCTTTGAGTGGCCTCATTATTTTTTTATTAAATTGGGTTGGGGGGGCCCCATTCAACCTAAATGCAGATGGAGTCATTGTGAATGAACTGCAATATACACAATAGGTAATAAATTCTGGGAAATGAAATCTGTCATCAGTCCACTCTTTTACACAACAAAAACCAAGATGGGGTATAACGCTGAGACTTGAGGCAAAAAAGTCTCCAAGATAAAGAGGCAGAAATTGCATTCATTGACTTGTAAAGCATGTGGGGGGGCCTCTTCTACGAACAGAACAGGAAAGGGCCAGTACTAATTCAGTAAAAAGTATGTAAAACCACTGAACAGAAGACCATGCATGTAATGGAGGGAGCTTGTGGAACGCACAATGGTTTCACAAATAAATGCGGACACCTGAATGGTAACATCATTATCAGCCACATCTTCAAATACAGGGAGAGAGAAAGCACTTTCAGAAGAGTAGTAGGAAAAACACTCAAGTTAATGAAGAAACCCTGCACTAAGTCATATCTGTCATTTTAAGTGCTCATTACAATGATTATTTTTAACCGTCATTTAATTTTGTACAAAATTCAATTGATCAGACATAGAGCCATGATTAATCACTTGTGTATGACTAGACGTAAGTGGGTACTAATGAGCAGTAAATGCATGTCTAAGTCCTGTTTTTAGCATTGTTCTTACAATAAGTAGCGTCCACTTTCTGCATCTTATTGCCTTTGGATGAATCTGGAAATCCCTGTTTTGTGACAGTTCAATTTAGTCTTTTGTTGCTTTGATTCCAGGGTTCTTTAAAAATTTTAAAAAATCAGTGCTCTTAGAGTTTTTGACATGTTGTACAATCATACTTTCCATTTCTTTATCAGTACAAAAAATAATTTATCTATAAGAGAGTTGAAGTTTCTTCACCAGTGTATGGGCAGCATGGGGCAATACAAAGTTCATTCCATTTGTTTGGAGCTGGGCAGATTTAAATTATATAAGTTGTGTCTTCATTTGTTAAATGGGAAAGCAGTGTCTACCTTACAGTGCTACAGGTAATATCAATTAAATGTCTGTCACAGTGTTAGAATACACTCAGTACATAACAGTTGGTCTGTTGCTTCAAAGTAAAATTATAAAACAACTGACATGCAGACAATTTTATCTTGTGAGTTCTGGAATGATAGAATTTTTGAGGTCAAAAGGCCCTCAGATGAGGAAACTGAAGGCCTGAGGAGGCAAAAAGACTTGCTAAGATCAAACATTTAGTTTTCCTCATTCAATAACTATTTGTTGAATGAAAGAATAACATTACATCATCACCAGAAACCAATTTCCTATGTGTCAGGTAATGATCTGTCTCCTACAAGTGTGGCCTGTGACCTACATGTGACAATGTAAAATGTTAAATGTGAACAGGAATGAGAAAATTTTCCATTTTTTATCGGAAAATATGTATTGATTGCACTTCATGCTTAACTAATTTCACTTGTTTATTCAATTAAAAATGGCATTGATTTATTGTTTCAATCAATTGCCTACTTATACTTTTATAATTATTGTATATTACATATTAAAGAAAAGGAGTAAGTCACGTATGGCTTATTATGAGAACAACAGTAATGCATTTAATTGTTGGTTCATTGCTCGTTCATAAAAAATAAAATTATTGGAAATAAATTCGTTAGTATATAATGCAGCTCATTTGGCATACTTTATACGCTCAGAATTGATAAGCTCTATTTTCCGTTATATCAGTCTTATCAGATTGATGTAAGAAAAATACTTAAATGGCGGATTTTCATATAAAAGAAGAAGGCATTATGATGTATGAATTTTTAAATAGTGGTTTCCGAGAAATTGCACTGTGGCAGTCCTGCCTTCCTGGGGTTATTCAACAGCACTTCAGCTTATATAATTACCACACATGCCTCCTGTACAGAGCCCACGAGGCTCCCAGGTCGGTCACCATGGCAACAGATTCTGAATGGAGTAGCCCCATCCTGATACTGTGCATAGAGCCTCTTCCTGGAAAAAGTTTTATTTTTTAAATTTAAACACATTCTCCCAAATTAGAGATATACAGTTTCAGAGTACTTGTTCCAGTTTTCTTATAAGTGTAATGTGAACACTAAATGTCCAGGCACACACAATTTCTTGAATAACAAAGGAAATATAAAGCAAACATTTAAATACAGATTGCCTTTTCATTCTGAGCACCATTTTGAAAAGAAGAGGAAAATAACCTTTCAGAATAAAAAACACCTGAAGGAACAGCTATGGGAGGAAATCAGCTCTCTCTTTGATCATTTGCTGCAATAGGAACTTTTATGCCTTTTTTAAAAAAAACTCTTAATCCATAGATCTAAGCAAATGAAATGCAATTTTTCCATTAAAAATGTTTTAAAAGAATGAACAAACACTTGTAGACAGGGCCACTTTGATAAATCTTGTGCAATAAAAGTATATTTTTATCAATAAAGTGGAAAGTACACATATTTGCTCAAGATTCTCTGTCCGCCCCCACACCTCCAGGAGGTCGGTAAGAACTCTCTGAAGCTGTGGTGTCAGATCCTTTCTCATTTCCTGTTTGCTGTTTGGACAGGCCTGGCAGCTGTGGCGACTGAATCTAAGAAGAAAGGCTGATAATGCTCTGGCTGGTTTCATAATAGGACTTTTCAAGGCACTGTCCCATCCATTAACTCATTTGAAATGAAAGGTAGGGTTTTCTTTTTTCCCCCCATTAGGAAAGATACTTACATGTTTTATTCAAAATTCTTTTAAGCCACTACCAAAGAAGAGAAAGAAATTAACATAATAACTCTCCGGGTGGTTCCCTGTTTACAAAGTAAGTTTTAACTTTTACTTTGTTTTCCTTCAGAGCCCTAAATTCAACTCCTACTTTATTCCATATTTCCATTTTCAGTCATCCTTGATGCCTGAAATGATTTAGTTGATGCCATATTGATTTCGTTCTTGTTGGCTTCCTCAAAATGTCTCTCATTTTTCTGTCCCCTTGGCTCATTTCTAAGTGTGTTTTCTAATGTCCATATCCTGCACAATTGCCAGCAGCACCATGACCTAGGGAGGACCCTCATTATGAACTGCGTTCTACAGGAAAAAAGACACACGTCCCCTTCAAATGATGTGGCTTGCCCCATGGAAAACAGAGTTGGTGTCTGAGTCAGGTTTGCTTCCCCAGAGCTCCAGGGCCATTGCTATTGTCCTCTTTCCTGCACGCTTCCTCATTTGCAAAACAATGTGAATTCTGTTCTTGCTCTTATAATTAAAGGAAAAATGAGGATGATCAAGAGTGGTTGCTTCAGGGACCTTCCACACTGCGAAGGCCACCTCTATTTTTCCAGACTCCAGGTATATTTTAAAATGAAGACATGTCAACATAGGTTTCTGTTGTAGTTAAAATGTTTACACCTATTAGCAATTATATTTGTATGAGAGTTGAAGGCTCTTCCAACACTGTCAGTGTACTTCTGTGACAGTATGTATCTAAACTCATTTGGAAATAAACAATAATTGTCTAATTTTGGCCCTTAATTGAGGTCCTAGCTTAATGCCCTCTTTTCTCATAAAGGAATGCCCTTACATGAACATTAGGACTTTAGAGGACAGCAGTGGTGGCAACAGTGGAGTTGACTGCAGCTGGGGCAAAGGTAGCAGGTTAATACCAGCTAACACCTCCAGAGCATTTGCCATGTGCCAGGGACAATGCTAAGTATTTTATGTGTGCTAACACTATGCTTTCTTAGGCAGGTACTATTATTATCTGCTTTTTTTTAACAGATGAAGAAACCGAGCCACACAGAGGTTAAATAACTTGCCCAAGGGTGCACAACTACTAGTAGTATTGAGTCTATACTCTTAAGTATTGTGCTATTCCATTTCTTACTGAATACAAAGCAAAAAAACATAAGGATCAGAGGAGGAGTGTGAGTGTCCTCATACTCACAGCAAAAGGAGGTCAGTGGGTGTGTGTGGTGGTGGGAGGGGACTTACAATATCAATAATGACACTAGGTGGGGATCAGTAGCTCATGCCATTTTGATTATCTACCAATGTGTGGGTGTCCCCAGGCTGAAGGAATTGGGTTAACAAGGTTTATATCTGCATTTATATTCTTTCCCCAAAGGCCATATGATGTGTCCAAAATTGAAAGTGCCATTTTTCAATGACACATAGAATCTGGGCAGTAGCACAGGACCCTGTGTTCAGAATGACCAGATGCTTAGACGAATGATCTGTTGCCGCCATCTTGAAAATCTCAATACTATTTGAACAAATCTCAATAATATTTGAACAATTTGCACTGGGCCCTGCAAATTATGTACCTGGTCCTGTGTGGAATTCTGGGCAATTTGTACACACTAGTAACTCCAATCTGCCGGGGGAAACAAGGTTCTATCTCCCTGTGATTCCTGTGGAACTGCAGTGCTATAAATCTGCAGTTGCCTGTTAGTGGATTTGCATTTTACTGCAATGTAATACTTTTCCTCACAGGGAAAAGCAGTCTACTCTCACTAATAGGGGTTTTAATGATGCTCTGCCAAGGTCCACGTGCATAGCCTCAAGCAAAAAGGCTCAGGACAGGCTCTGAATTCCACAGCAGGGTTAACTACAAGGGAGCTTCTTTGCAGTACGATAAAACGCGGTTAACCTCAGCTGGATTTGCAGCTAGCCCCAAGGAGCACTCCTCAGGAGCAACACAGGTCTATGTATAACATTTCAGCTCTGGTCCACCCAGAAACGTGCACTTCCCATCCCACGGTGTTTGCATAATTTAGGCATGCTATAGTTAAGATTTGCCAAAACTTGTAGAGAAAAATCAAACTGTCTCAGTACAAGGAAGCCAAACTGCTAAATCCTCTATTTCCTCTCTCCATGCTCCAGCAGTTTGGCAGTAGAACAAATGATTGCTCACCAGTGGCAAGTTTCCATGGAGTCGGTAGCTCCTAATATCTTTTCTGAAGGGACGGGCAGTGAGCTGATTTTCTCCACCAGGGAAGTAATGATCCCAATGAGCAGAAACTAGGAGAGAAAAAAAGTCAAATTCTCAAAGAAGACAAAAAGGGAATTTCTCATCTCTATCCGTCAGAGGAGTAAGAGCTTTCCCATTCAAGGAGACCTGTCGGATTGCACTGAATTAATCATGATAGCTAACATCTTCTAGCATTTACTATGCCCTAGATACCCTTGTAAGGGCTTTACACATGTCAACTTAGTTAATCCTCACAAGAACCCAGTGAGGTATTATTATTACCTCCATTTTAGACGTGAAGGACCCAAGGCACAGAGAGGGTAAGCAGTTAAGTCAGGAGAGCAGCTGCCTGGCTGTGAGAGCCACAGGTTTATCCAGGACAATAACAAGCAGTGATGAGTTCCCAGCGGAGCCTGGCTGGGTGTGCAGCTGCTAGACCTCGTACTGTTTGTCCTTACAATAAACCCCCATTAATGAGGGAAGCACGATTGGTCTCCCTTGCTCTTGCAACCTGAAAGAGCCTATAGAATACAGATGCCATTGTGAATGCTTTTGTAATTTGGAGATTCCTTTTTTTTTTTTTTTTTTAATCAACGGAATAATCAGCCTCTTCATGTATCCATAGGGAATTCAGGAGAGGATTGAAGAAGCGGTTCCTGTTTTTGAGGCATTTGCAATCATTGCTGGAGAGACAGAACCAACAGATGGGGAACAATGGCCAGGGACTCCAGGCCTGGTTTAAGCAAATGCCGCCCTGTGGTCTTTACCCATGAATGGTGTGGAAAATGAGAGCAGGGAAGAGGATTTACTCACTGGCTGTGGAGTTAGGTCAGAAGGGGGATGGAAAGAAGGAACTGGATGGCTTTGGGGACATTTCTTAATCTTTAGGCTTCACCTTCCTTAACTGAAAATAAAGCCATAAGTTACCTCCAGAACTCTTTCAGCCTTAACATTCAATGAATCTCGATCTTTTCTGTAAAGCTAGATTTTTATGTGTGGTATTTGCTAAAAGTTGGGGCGCACCCATACTTGATCTGGCCCAGACTATAGATCACATGAAGATCACGTTAAATCAGGTCGAAAGACTTTTCTGACTTCAAATTAGCGAATATGCATATATGCTGAACTTTAGTCTTTTCCTTTTCTTGAACATTCAGTTTAATAATTGTCTCTGCCATTTTACACATTTATTTTTCTTGGCTATTTATATTTTCCTTTTGGGGAGGTCAAATATAAAAATAGGATATACATGGACTGTAGCAGTTGATAATAACTTGTGTGCTTTGATTTTTTAAAGAATCAAAATTTACCAAAAGGGATCTTGCTCACTTATCAATTTGTTTTTTTTATATCTCTGTTTTTGTACATATCTTTTAAGTTATTCCAGACCCTGACAACTGGACACCTGGTTATGATTGCAGAATGTGCAGTTTAAAATCCTATTTTAAAGCTTAGTTTTTGTTTTTCTTTTTGAGACAGGGTCTCATTCTGTCATCCAGGCTGGAGTGCAGTGGTGCAATCACGGCTCACTGCAGCCTTAACCTCCTGGGCTCAAGCAATCCTTCTACCTCAGCTTCGTGAGTAGCTGAAACTACGGGCACATGCCACCATGCCAGGCTAATTTAAAAAAAAATTTTTTTTAAAGATGGGTGTCACCATGTTGTCTAGGCTGGTCATGAACTCTTGGGGCTCAAGCAGTCCTGCCTCAGCCTTCCAAAGTGCTGGAATTATGGCATGAGCCACCATGCCTCATCTAAAAATTAGTTTTTATATCATTATGCATACCATGTTCTCAACAGTAAAATGGTTTTACCCCAAATAGGCATGTAGTTAAGGTAAAAATTATCTGATGTTACTGATCATTGAGGTTTAGAAACAGTAATTAAGGAGGAGGGATTCAGGAGATACTTTTGCAATATGATCCTTAGGATGAGGTGGCTTTCTATACCCTGGCAAATGTTCTGTAGAGCCTATAGACAAGCTGTTTTTTATGTATAGTGCCTAGACCAGCAACACTGGCATTTAACAAGAACTCAGATCTCACTCATACTCTGTCAGGTGTGACCCAGCAGTCTGTGTTGTAACAAGCCCACCAGAGGACTCTGAAGTACCGAAAAATTTGAGAAGAGCTGTCATAATCCAGGCTGTCAATAGAATAGGTAGGGTCATATACTACACACTCACTACACTATAGCCAATGACCATCTTTCCTTACATAGTCCCTCCCCACGCCCACCTGGATGTAGAATTTAGAAGTAAAATCACAACCCAGAATATTGGCAGTGGTCAGTGACTCCCCATTGCAGGTTGAATTTAATTGATTAATTATTTTTTGAGATGGAGACTGGCTTTGTCACCCAGGCTGGAGTGCAGTGGCTCAATCTTGGCTCACTGCAACCTCCACTTCCCAGGTTCAAGCAATTCTCCTGCCTCAGCCTCCCAAGTAGCTGGGACTACAGGTGTGTGCCACCGCACCTGGCTAAGTTTTGTATTTTTAGTAGAGACGGGGTTTCACCATGTTGCCCAGGCTGGTCTCAAACTCCTGACCTCAGGTGATCCACCCACCTCAGCTTCCCAAAGTGCTGAGATTACAGGCATGAGCCACCGCGCCCGGCCTTGAATTTATTTAATAGCTAAATTGCTCTACTTGCATTCAAGGTCTTCTGTCTTTATAAAACCAAATCATGTATTCCAGTGTCATCTTCTATTTTTCCTGCTCATATTCTTTATCTTTTAGTAAAATTGGATGGCCATTCTCTCCCCCATCTCTAATCCTTGCCATGAGCTGGCAAGGTTGTGAAGAATCTTTACTTAGTTAAGATTTATGGGGTGCCTTCCTAAATGGCATCACAGTGTAAACAAAGAAATCAAATCACCTGAACTTCTCGGTCTCTATATATCGAGATCCCAAGATCCTATGTCAAATACCATTTCCTCTGTGAAATCTTTCTTGATTCCTCAAACCGAATGGTGTGATCTTTCCTTTTTATAATGCCAGCTCCCTGTGTTTCGTATTTCTGGCACAGTAGATTCTGGTCTGCCTTATTGTATAACCAGTATGGTCTAATTTCATTCTTCTATAAGTTCTTGAGATTGGGGCTGGATCCTACACATCTATTGGTCCCTACTACACCTATCACAGTGTCAGACACCTAATAATAACTCAGTCAATAGTGTTCAAATTGTGGTATGCAGCGGCAAGGCTTCCAGCCCAGCCCAGAGTCATCGGATAGCTTTCAGCCAAGGCTGTTAGCTGTGTGAGGTAGGTGTGTATTGCATGCTTGTCCCAAAATATTCTCTTGCAGGTGACTGACATTCTTTTTTATATTAAAAAAAAAATTTATAGAAAGCTCACAGCCCATGTTTAAAATACAAAATTCACCTATGAGAAATCAAGAAATGGAAGGAAGATCTAGAGGATAAGCCTAGCTCTTTTACCCCCTGGAGCAATCAAGGGGCAGCTACAGACACTAGAAAAGACCAGGGCTGGGAAACGGGAACAAATCTTTGATTTCACAGTCTTGCCTGGGGCCTTGACTGACAGTAGCTGCTGCTTTAACCTCCATCTGTGGCTTCACGCCTTTTTAGAAGGGACTCAGGAAATCACACTCTGGTCTTATAGGGAATATTTTCAGCCTAGGAGAAAAATTGTGAGCATGAGAAGCAAGCTTGTCTTGCTTTCCCACACCCGAAGACAGAGACTCATAAGACAACAGTCTGTAAAGAATCTGGAGACACATGGTATGAAACATATTTAGCTTATTATTTTGAATGTTCTTCTTAATACCATTGTAGCAAAAACAAACAATAAAGGGACAACCCACTCCTCCTCCAAACAATGTTTAATTTATGTATTTGTTAGATACATATTGAAATTCATTTTATGAAATCATAAACCCATAGCAAATTCTCAGTAGAGAAATTCATTGCAGGAAAATATGATCAGGAAAGATATGGTTTACGTGGATTAAAACAAAATTTTTAAAATCCATATTTGTGGTTTAACCTGGATCACGTTTTATCCGCATTGGCTCGGATTTCCCCCCCCCCCCCCCCCCCCCCGGATACTGCAGCTGTTCTTCCGGGTTCATTTATCGAGGAACACTGCCATCATGTGGCCTGATGTGTTAACACAGTCCCTAAAAGACAACTAGCAGCACGGTTTTAATTTTGATTCTCTCTCTAGAAAAATGTTTGTGGCTTTAAAATGTGCTTCGTTATTTGAAGCTGTGTTTGTTAATACCTTTCTGAAATGGCATCCTTAAAATATTTGCCAAAGGATCAACTCTACGTCACCTTTTGAATTTCTCAAGTATATAGTTATCACATCAGAAAATATATAAAATAATAATTGAACATTGCTCATTTTATAAATTTGTCAAGTTTTCACAAATTTATCTACTGTAAAAAGAGTGGAATGCTTTGCTTATATACACTAGTGTGGCTGCTTATTTTTTCTTTACGCTGTCAGTTTAGGGAGAGGAGATGCAAAACTATAGAAAACTACAGAGAGGCAGCGTTGTGTAGTTCAAAAACTAAAGTATGAAGCTTGACATTAGGTTGGAGACTTCGCTTTGCGACTAATTAATTATGCAATTTTGTGCAAACATGTAAGTGAGATGGCCTCAGTACTTTTTTTCTTAAATGAGAAGATTTGATACCCTTAACAAGAACCTTTTTTTTTTTTTTGCTATAATTCTGTGATTCTACAAGCAAAATTAAGTTCTTTTAAAAAGCAAGAGTGTCGTTTCTCTTTAGGTATACTATTTTTCTATGGTTTTCTGAAAATATGTGCCCCCTTTCTCTCCACTCCTCTCTCCCATTCCTAACTGCAGCTTTGTCTGCAAATTTGTTGTGCAATTTTTTTTTTTCCTGCAATATCCCATAGTTTTGGTGTTGTGTTGAGGATTGCTCCAGCTTAGTTTTCATGAATTAGATACTTCCATAGTATAAAATAAAACTGATGAATCTTTGCAATTGGTAAACAACTTATTGGCTTCTGACAACTGTGGGTGTAAAAAGAACGTTACAGAGGACAGTCCAATTTCTTTACCCCTTAAAAGGGAAGGATAATTTTTTTTTCTTACTGCACCTCTGCATCATAAATTTGTCAAAAGTAAAAAGAGAATGCAAATGCTGCCTGGAGTACAATTGTGAGGTAAATGTTCTGAAGAGACAAAATTATGGTAAATTGTTCCCTCGAGTTGATGTTGTGAAGTGTGTAACTGGGTGAGGGATGGAAATACAAGCTGGTGTTGATGTTTAAACTGTGCTGGACGGCGTGTAAATGCAGGTCAGTTGCTAGGAGACCTGGAATCCAGAGCTAATGCCCCCTCTGTGGGGCAGGGATGTTTGATCTCAAAAAAACCTTGTCTTTCACAGTCAAAGATGACGTGAAATGAATAGTCTGTCAAAATTCAGGTGGGCCAGTGCTTGGTTACTGCTTATGTCAATCCAGCCATTCTGACATCCACCACCTGTAAAGAGAGTCGCTGAAAGGGAACAATCTAGCATCGTGCCAGCGACCAAGATTCTCCGGAAACACTCAGGGTAATTAGCTACGAATTCAGTTTAAATACTCTTACATGAAAGGCAGCTGGTTTGTTCGCTGATATGGGATCCAAGAAGTGGGCAGTAGCGGCTAAATAATTACTTCAGCATTCCAAAGAGAGGGATGACAGGCCACAAATAGAGTTCTAAGCGAAGATGTGCTTGCGTAGGACTTTGGACCCTCCCGTTTACAAAGCAATCATTTCTGCCATTTGTGAGGATTGTTGAACAGATTTTATGTTAAACACACATGCTCCCAGTATGTAATTACAATTGAGAATGAATACGCCGAACTTTAGAGCTGAAGCATCTTAGCAGTTCTTCCAGCGCCCCCAACTGCTTGAAGACAGAACCTGAATCAGTCTGTGGACGAGGGCAGCCCACAACATGGCTGCCACAGGGAAGACTTTCAAAAAATCTCAGCAAGGTCTTCTGCCCTTGCAAAATGGTGTTAATCTTTGCCAATGTCCAGGACACTGTGTTCCATAAGGGAGAAAAAAGCCCTAAAGGCTGAGGAGTGTGTCTAGTAGGTCTCATTTTACTTACAGGAAAAGAAGTCACTGAGAGGTATTTTGAATTATTTGAAACACACAGCTTATGACCACCAGAGCTGGGAATACGATCCAGGTGTCTCATTCTGACGGTCTTTCACCGTAACACCACTTAGTATTTCTCAGGAAAAATTGTGATATTCTGTTAGTCCACTGATATGAACAACAGTAATAATATGTAACTCTCCTATAATGCTTCACAATATGCAAAGTACGTTTATATACGTTGTTTCATGTGATTTTTACAACCCTGGTAATTATTCTTATGAAATAGTATGCTTAGTCCACAGAATTGATCTCTATTGTTATAAAAGTATAGTTTTAATTGTACTAGCTTGCTGGCTCTTTATTATAATATTGTGGCCATGCCCCCAAATCAAGATGGCCTCTGGGAATAGATCATTGAAATCCTAACGTGGTTTGAAAATTTTTTGTGTGTTTGCCCCACTTTTTTGTGTTAAATATTGAATATCCACTGATAAAATATGCACTTTATTGCTTGTCTACGGAAGAAACAAAACTATCATCAATTATAAGCCATTTTGGAGAACCTACTATGTATCAGGCCTAGAACACAGCAGATATGAGGATGCTGTTGTGGGTTTAGCTTTGAGAGAATTGGACTTGGGTTCAAGAAGTAGAAGAAAGGAAATAAATGCATATTCATCAGTTCTACTCCTAAGCTTCACTGAGCTTCAAAAATATCTGAAAAGAGGTGCAGGCATCTGAATAGGATGGCTTCCTGGTGTCCCTTCCTGTTTCTTGTCTCAGGGTCTTAGAATCTGCTGCTCCCATGGCCTAGAAATCTCTTTCCCTAAATATCAGCATAGCTCATTCCCACAATTCAAGTTTTTGTTCAAGGCAAGTGAATATTTCTCTGACCATTTATTTGAATTTGCAGTGCTTTCCAGGGCCATAACACCTTCCCAGGACCAACCTGGAAGTGGAGGAGACTTTTCTTACTTGTTGGTCCACAGGAGCACACCTTGTTCTGATCTATACAAGGGTGGCTTATGGTGTGGCTGCAATCCTAGACCTTACCCAGTTTACTTTTCTTGGTAGCGCATATTACCATGTGACAAACTATATATCTTACTGTCTGTTTTTTTGTCTGTTCCCTTGTAGCCCCTCCACTGGTATAAAAGCTCCATAAAGGTAAAGATTTTAACATGCTTTCTTTGTGTATCTGCAGTACTTATAAAAAGTACAGGTGGTAGCTAAGATGGACCCCATTGATTCTCACTTCCTGGTTTTCACACCTTTAACAAAATCCTCTCTCACACTGAATCAGTGCTAGTCAGTGTGACCATAGGATATGATAGAAATAGTGGTATATGACTTCCTAGGTTAGGTCACAAAAGATGTTGCAGCTTCCAACTGGCTCTCTTGGATCTTTCATTCTGGGAGAAACCAGTTACCATGTTGTGAGGATACTCAAGCAGCCAATGGAGAGAACTACATGGACACAAACCACATAACCAGCATCAACTTGTTAGCTAAGTGACTGAGCCACTTTTAAAGGGGATTGTCTAACCCCCGACCTTTGTGTCTTTAGTTTGAGGCCACAGACATCATAGAGCAGAGACAAGCCTTTCCCACTGTGTCCTGATCCACAGAAACCATGAGAGATAATAAATGATGACTGTTGCTTTAAGCCAATACATTTTGAGGTTATTTGCTATGCAGCAAAAGATAACTAATACAGTGTCTGGCTCATAGTAAGTTCCCAAAAAATATTTATTGACTGAAGGGCTAAATGTGAGCTGATTTCTTACTAGATTACTCAGTGATCAAATAGAATATCTAATTAACCTGAAAAAACCGTATAAAAATCCATTTGAGCAATAGGAACATTGGTTGGGAGTGTCAAGATCTAGGCTTGAGTGTTATATCTGCTGCTTATTTGCTATCTGACCTTGTATAATTCATTTATAGTCTTTGATTCTTAGTTTACCTGATCTGTAAACTAGAAATAATGATAACAATTAAAATTTTACCACAAATAATACCTCCTGCCTGGAAGAGCCTTGTTGACATTGAGAACTTCTGGATCAGACCTCTGCTGAAACCCAAACACTACAACTGGAATTTTCCATTATAGGAACCAATAAATCTTTACTGGTTCAGTTCCAGTTGCTGGTGTTACTTACAAACAAAGGCATCTTTATGCTAAGCATTAACACTAACCTATAAAAGAATAGCAAAAAAAGGAAAAAAAACCAACAAGATGACATGTAATAAGTAAGATGCTACGTATTAGAGAAGTATAACAGATGAGAAGAAAGGGATGTCAGACCACCCAATCATCCATTTCTGTAATAGCAAGGACATCCTAATTCAGCTGCTGAGAAAATCAGGAGGCCCAAGGGGTTCTGTTGCCACAGAAATTCTAGTTTCCAATTCTAGCTGGCTTCAAATTTCTTCCCTATGATTGCATTTGATAAGTGATTGTGGCTTAGTAGCATCAAATTCATGTTTAAATGCCATGATAAACCAAGGAGCCATTTGTGTTCCAGAGAAGATATTCCAAGTAGACAGATTATGTTGTACACAGACAAGCATCTGGGACTTTGTGCCTGCTGTCTCAGCCATGGGTCCCCAGAGAGTACACCAGGGTCTTACGGGCCACTTGCCACATCATTGCCTTGTCAGAAAGGTCTTCATACTATTTCAAGAGCAAAGGACACTGTTCTGGACATGTAATGAAACAGTAATAAAAAGCTCATCTTATAGGATGGAGAGTTTTCATTTTTAAGAGCTGAGGAGACAGGAATTTCTGACAGGCCTGACTAGACAGTGTGAAACATGACCACTGTGTAATTTGACCTCCTGAGGTGAGTTGAAGCGGTGGCTTGGATAGTGGAGGCAGGTCTCAAACCTGCTATTAGCATTGGTGGCACTGCTTCCTATGTTAGAAGGACTTTGATGGGCAATTTAATTAAGCTGCTATTTGCTTTGTAGTTGCAAATAATCTGTAAGTTTTATCCTTTGCTGCTCGGGTAAAATAATCAATTGATTTTTAGCAGAATTATATAGATAACATTTTCAGCTTGATACATTTTTTAAATGAAAATCTGCTTTGTTTGTTTTCTTGGATTATTCCACCAAGTTTAGATACAGTATTTATTTATATAGCTATGGGACAAGACTGAAATAGCTTCTGTGAGAAAAATTATAGCCATCTCTTTAGGCTAAAATTTTAAATTTGTATCCAGATATTAAAGCAATGCTTTAAAATTTCATTCTGAAGTCATGTTCCCTGTGGCCTTCGACCTCGAGGGCCAAGTTTTGAAGTTTGCCAACCCGAGGAAAGGACTGAAGGACAATCTGTCCATTGATCAGCTTTAAGTCTCAATGCAGACACTTACAAAGACAGCCGTTGTGAGACTCAAGGATTAGGAAATGAGGATATTTCTAAATCACCTTATCTCCTTATTTAGCATTTCAAGGACCACGCCTGAAGGACTCACGTCATAGGGTTTCTTTCACAAGGCAAAGATGATAACCGTTCCACCTCTGGAGGGAGATCAATAGGCTTGCTGACGTAGGGAGAAAAAGAAAAGCTAGAGAGGCAGTAAATTGTCCAACTGGACCCTTGTAGCTAGGAAGGCTAGAAGTCTTGATGGATTATGAGAGGATATATAGCCTGATCCAGGGGTCAGATGGCATGTACTCAGCCCTCCTCACACACTTCTTCCGGGGTTGAACTTTGATGGGATGGGGGGTGGTTTAGAAACAACCAGATATGCCTGAGGAAGTTCGAGGACACTGAGGTTAGCGGCTCAGCATTAGAGAGAATGTAGACCCCTTGGAAACTCCATTCCTTAGCTTAGGTTCATGTCTATTCTGGCCCTAAGAAGATGGCACAATAGAAGATGACTTGTTCTTCATTGTCCTTGTCAGCCGACGGGCTGCAGTGTTTGAGAACATCAAAACTGGAGTCAAATGACCAGAATCACACACTCTAGTAGCCAGATAGGACCAAGTAAGTGAGGACCCATTCTGCCACGGAGATATCAGGGAGGGTCCAGAGGACAATGAGTCCATCTGAGGACCCCCTTTTCTTTCAGTCACCATGAGGTCTCGTAAGCTGCACTCTTACTGCTGACTGCTATTCACTTGATACACGTGGTCTGGCCATACTGGTAATTTATGACAAAAGTCTCTTCTAGTTAATACCAGTTGTTAAATATTAGCATTGTGAATATTGTTGCTCCACGTATCCCATATTCCCTGAAGCTCTCTTAGAGGGAAAGCCTGAACTCTCAAACACAAGAATTTTATTCAGAGAGACTGATCATTTACCTAAAGAGGCTGCTAAATATTTGGATCAGATTAACACATCAGGTTGGACAAAATTAAATTGTCCTTCTTTTTGCCACTAAGTTAGGTGGGGAGACCCACAATGGGGGTCAGATCAAATGATTAGATATAAACAAACTATATTATTTTTGTATGAAATTTAGTATATTTGCAGCTTTGTGACAAATTCTAGTGTATGGGAAATGGAGGCGATCTAGGGACTCCCATCGCCACTTAAATCTGTTAGTGAGCTAAGTTACACACGGGCAGGGATTTTTGTGTTTGTTCACTGCTGTATCTGCAGTGCCCAGAATAAGTGTCTGACAAATGGTAGATACTTGATGTGTATTTGTGGAAAGAATCATAACAATAGCATAAAACAGACTTGCAAAGTGCTCCCTAAAAATGCCAATACAATTTCAACAAAAGCAGTGTGTCACAGAGAGTCAGTTGGGAGCCAATCCCTTGGTTGAGGAAGTATTTCCATATATGGCTCTTTTTGTTGTTGCTATTTTTCAAAAATTATATAATTTAAAATTTTCAAAAATTGTAAAATGTTTAACATTAAAACGTAAAAAAAAAAAAAAAAAAATGTCAGGCATACTGCCTCATGCCTGTAATCCCAGCACTTTGGATGGCTGAGGCAGGAGGTTCGCTTAAACTTAGGAGTCGGAGATCAGCCAGGGGAACATGGCAAAACCCTGTCTCTTCAAAAAAACACACAAAATTTAGCCAGGTGTGCTGGTTGCATGCCTATAGTCCTAACTACTCCAGAGGCTGAGGTGGGAGGATGGCTTGAGCCTGAGAGGCAAAGGTTGCAGTGAGCCCAGATCACACCACTGCGCTCCAGTCTGGTGACAGAGTGAGATCCTGTCTCAAAAAAAATAACAAACAAAACTAATCTACATTATTAGAAGTTAAGATTTATTGTTATCTCTTTGAGGCAGCTGTGTTGATTAGAAGAGGACACAAAGGGGGCTTCAGGTAAACTTGAACTAGTCTATGGTTTAACCTCAATGTTGATTACATGAGTTTGTTCACTAAAAATTTGACAAGCTGTATACCTGTAACTTGCCAATTTCTTTCATTTATATTACGCATCAATAAAATAAGTTTAAAATTATGTTGTGATTTGCATCTTTTACATACTTAAGTAAATTCTAAGAATCAAATAGTATCATTGTAAGTTTTTAAAAATTCATGTTTTTAATTATTCTGCAGAAAGTTTGCACCAGTTTTGACTTCCACAAACGACATATAAAAATACAATTTATTTGCATTCTCTTTAGAACTTGCTATTATAATTTTCCTAATTTTTAATGATTTTATGTAAGAAAAATTAAGTATATACTTTTCTCTCCAACTTTTTATTTGAAAAATTTCAAACTTACAGAAAAGCTGAAAGAATAATGTAATGGACACCAATATATCCCTTACTAGATTCACCAACTTTTTAAGTTTTTACCACACTTGCTATCTCTCTGTTTCTATTTACACATACATATATATATGTGTATATATGTATATATGTGTATAAATGTATATATGTATATATGTGTATATATGTATATATATGTATATACACATACACACACATCTATCTGTCTGCATTTCTGAGCTATTTTTAAAGAAGTTTTAGACATCATGACAATTTATCCCTTAATGTATCACTTAAGAGTAAGAATATTTTTTTACATAACCACATTTATCATTACACTTCTATATTGTCAAGTAATATCTAGTCCACATTTATAGTTCCACAATACTGTCTTTTCTAGCTGATTGAAAAACAGGATTCAATAAAGTTCATTCACATGTTGCATTTAAATGTTTTATCTCTTCAGTTTCTTTTTTACCTAAAAGAGTCCCTGCCCCCGACCGTCTCCCCACCTCCTCCCCTCCCGGCTTTTCATATTAAAATTTTTCAAGTCTAGGTCACTTGAAAACCTCCTGTTTGTCTTCAAATATGTATGACAATGGTTGATTTTACAAGCTCATATTGCAAAATTATTACAGGTTTTTAGAAGCAAATGTATCAACAACTGTAACAGATTTTCATTTTTGGATATTGGCTTGTCAGAGCAAGATGCTGGATCTCCAGCCAGGCACCAGATGTTTTTATTGAGGGGAAAAAAAGAGCATTAAGAGCTTTTAAATCTTATGTTATTACTTTGATCATATAAGAAATAATTGTGACATTTTATGCCTGGAAATGTATCACGGGGGCTTTCCTTCATATTGACACTATATATTACTGAATGGATCAGTTAATATATAACCAGTTTAAAGGACCTGAAAATGTAGTGACAGCCAAGAAGGATATTTTGAAGTTTGAAATGATCCCTATATAAATAGAACGGATCAGCATAACTTTGGGATAAAATTAGCCGACAGTTTGTGGACTCTCCAGCATGCGCCTGTTTGCTCGGTGCTGTTCTCTTGATAAATCACAACAAAGCTTCCAGAGGGAGAGGAAGGATGGACGGCACCACTGCCCCTGTCACTAAATCTGGAGCTGCCAAGTTAGTTAAGAGAAATTTCCTTGAGGCGCTAAAGTCCAATGACTTCGGAAAATTGAAGGCTATTTTGATCCAAAGGCAAATAGATGTGGACACTGTTTTTGAAGTCGAAGATGAGAATATGGTTTTGGCATCTTATAAACAAGGTAAAAACATATAGGTGTTATTGTAGAACTGTTAGAAAATGATTTTTTTTTTAAAAAAATGCACAGTGTCAGTTATCCACTCTAAACAGTAGCTTTTATTGTTTCTTTAAGTATTCACTTAAAAATATTTCTAAATTGATATTTTCTTTCTTTTTAAACTAAAACACATTGTGGCCTGATATGTATGTATAAGTTGTGTCTCTCCTTTTCTTTTCCCACCCTTGGGCCTAGGACTTGAAATCCCAGACAATCATTTTTAGCAATGCACTCTCTCTGTTTTTAACTTTTCTTCTGACTATGATGATATAGAAGGAAGAAAACATTTTTAGATTATGGCTAAGCAGATTGTTGAAACCCTATCTTAGACAATGTACCTGGTTTAAGAACAGGCTGCTAATTCTCCATTAACAGCTACTTAAAGATATATCCTCCCTATGTCCATGTGGATGAAAAAGAGGAATCTCCCCAACATTTGGAGGGTTAATAAATGGATAAAGCGGTGCCACAGGCACCTTCCTGGTCTTCTTCATTTTAATGAGTTTTCAGTTCAGGCACAAAAGCTGAATTCAGCAAAACCAAAAAGTTAACATTTTTCCTGGACTACAATAATTGTTCAAAATTGTAGATGTGTTTAATACAGAATATCTGTCTTATAAAGACCTAAGGAAAACAAAAATTAGACCAATTTTTTTTTACCAAGGAATTTTCTGGAACCCATGCTTAATAAATCAGAAATAAATTAGAGTTCCACTGATTCTGATTTCCCAAATCAACTGGTTAATTGGGGGAACGTGAGTAGTTAGATCATCTGGTGAGCATACTGCAAACATGCTGCTCAACGTCACTAATGTTTAATACAATATAGATGCTAAGCTCTTGTGTATAGCATTTAGAGACAGTCATTATTTTAATGTTTAAAAATGATTTCTGGCCATCTATAAATCATCAGTATAATACATTTCCAGATACAAATGCTAATGGTACAGTATATATTTCTTCATTAATTTACTGTCCTCCGATTGTGAGTTCTGAGGGACATATAGAAGAGTTCAGGCTAGTTACTGTGTTTATGATTTTTACTCAAGGGTTTTATAATATTTTGGCATTAATGGCATTAATATTTTGATGGGAAGACAAAGAAGGGATCTATTTTTTAAAAAGTTTATGGGGTCTGTTAGAAAATTTGTATACTATATAATCAGATTGCTTTCATCTTATAATTTTGTTCAGTGATAGAATGTCTGAATGCTAAACTAATTTTTAAGATGTTTTTAAAAAGCTTATATTTGTGCCTAGGGTGAAATAACTCAGGTTCAAGTCAGTGGGTAAGTTATTTGACCCTGAGTTGCAAAGACTGTCTTCTCTCATCTCCTGAGCAGGCCAAGTTGCACAGATTGTGGGAAGTTTCTGAGAATATAAGAAACCAAGTTTTAGATGCAGGCTCTAGGGAAGTGGAGGGGAGAGGTGGGGTTGGTTCTCCTACTTCCACCGGTGTCATCTTCCTTGAAGGAAAAGAAAATACATTTTAAATTCTTCTTGTCAATATGAGCTGACTCCCATGGTCCTCATAGAGCTAAATTTTCATTCCCACGAATTGAGGTGTTTTCATAGTGTTAGGACTGTGGGATGTGGCTTTCAATTAGGGAGATAGCAAATTACACCCTCTGGAAAAGGAAAAGAACAGTTCCATTCTTATGTATGCCAAGTGGATGTTTGCACAGAACTAGTAAAATTTGTGGTCTTACTTTTAGGGTTTATGCAGGAAATTTGTGTCTGCACGCATGTGTAGAAAGAAACACACTTCTCCACTACTCTGTTTAATCTGTTTAATATGCACATGGACACAAGGACCTGTCTCTTTAGTCTTAAACCCAGGTTAAAACCTCATCTTTCTTAAAAGTTTCTTCAGGCCAGGAGCGGTGGCTCACGCCTATAATCCCAGCACTTTGAGAGGCCGAGGTGGGCTGATCACGAGGTCAGGAGATAGAGACCATCCTGGCTAACACGGTGAAACCCCATCTCTACTAAAAATACAAAAAATTAGCCGGGGGTGGTGGCGGCCGCCTGTAGTCCCAGCTACTCCGGAGGCTGAGACAGGAGAATGGTGTGAATCCGGGAGGCGGAGCTTGCAGTGAGCCCAGATCGCGCCACCGCACTCCAGCCTGGGCGACACAGCGAGACTCCGTCTAAAAAGAAAAAAAAAAAAGAAGTTTCTTCCAATTTTTTTCACATGCTTCCAGCCTTATCATCAATCCTTTTAAACTTAGGAATGGAAAGTTAGGAATGGAAATGACAAATAGAATCCTAGCTGCTAGTAGATCTAAGTGGTTATATCAATTTCTTAAGTCATAAAGTCATTGTCGGGCAACAGCGTGGAGCTGAGCAGTCTACAGTGGTTAGTTAGTTCTTTTCTAAATAGTTCAAAGGAATAGGACCCATTTCTGTGTGGCCTTAAAAGGCATGTGGCTGGATTAAAGTTTGTGAGACTTTATTAAATCAAAGGAGAAGTTTTGGACGTTGGACGCTGTTGAACTGCTACACACTGCTCTTTGATTTTTTTAAAGCACTTTTGAAAAGCTCTCCACAAAAGTGCATAAATAAGTGTGCAGCTTGATTACTTTTCACAAAAGAACAAACGTATGTAACCAGCATCCAGATGAGGAAACAGAACATTCCTGTTTACTTTTAAAGTGTGGGAATCTTCAGGTTTCAGTTATTTTTGGCTTAATAAGAAAGACAATGCACAAAACCTATAACAAATCTCATGCTACTCTTAAATTTCCTTGTGTAATCAATACTAAAATTCTATATTCAACATTTGATAGTCCTATAGAAAATGAAAAGTAGTACAATCAATTCTAAACCATTCTTATTTATTTAGAACATACAGCATTTTTATAGGATTTAAGAAGTAACTAAATTTTATCCCTAAATATAGTCCATCTAAGCCTATATGAAAGTCAGTGTATAATTTTTGAAAAGGGAACTCAGAACTCTGCTGGCAAATAAATCACCTAAAATCTAAATAGTGCTTCGCAAATTTACAATCTATTGGGCACACCAGTAATCAAAAGTTTAGCTCATAAGCAAATATGAAATGTGTATTTTGTGAGGAAGACAGAATAAAGCTATTGGATTACAAATAAGTCTGGAAGCTCATTTCTGCTTTCCTCTGTAGCACTGGGCCCAGCTCATTGAGCAGCTTCTCTTACCAGTTTGGCAGAGAACAGATTTAGAAGCCAGCCTCCAGAGTTCATGTTCAAACTGTGGATCCTGTCTTTCTCCAGCATCTAATCATGATTCTTAAAGTTAGAGAGCTCTCACTTTACTTTTCTAAGTTATTTTAAGCTTCATAATAAAATCTGCAGATGAAATCATGTTTTATTAATTTAAAGAAACTTTTCTCACATTTTGTAAAGCAAACATTTAAAATGTGCTGGTTGGCATTTGAGAGACCTCCCTGGGAATGGCGGAGATAATGGGTCTTAAAAGCAAAAACAAGTAAGCCAAAATTGCGTTTACCAGATGATCACTTTAAAATAAAAATGATATAAAGAAAACATAAAGAACAACTTTCTAACTGCCAAATGTAATAAGTCATTGAAAGTCAAGGGATGTCAGTGATATAACATTAATTATGAGCCAACCACTGAGTATTTAGAGTGAAGTCAAGCACAGAAGGAAACTTTAAAGAAAACACAAAGGTCCCTTCTATTGGTTTTCACTGGTGACCTCCATACTGGAAACATGAAGGACTGTCCATAAAACTGTTTCCAAAGGCTTTACCAACTTGATCTTCCTTCAGATGTATGAGCTTTTGCTCATAAATGATACAGGCAGAATTTCATACTTATCTCTTTGGTACGAAATTCCCTAGTCAGCAAGGTTAATCAGAGTCCTTTTATTAATCGGGGTAATGCACTTTAAATACTTCGTTTATGGCCCATAGCCACTGATTCCTTGGTTGGTAGTCATATTTTTAATTAAAATAACCAACAAATGATTTCACTTAAAAAACTTTCTGGCAGGTACTCTGTCTCCTTTACTAAGTAGCAACTTATATCCAAATATTGTGAAAGCTCTTATTTCCACTCTCTGAATGAATAATTTCTTTATCACCTAATTTTCCTCTTTGCCAGAAATTCACTCTCCTGCTTTCCCATTTCCATCCTAGGGTTCTTTTCCTTTCTTCGATGTTCAAACTTTTTTCTTTTACATTTTACACTTCAAACTTGCTTTTATCCCCCCTTCCCAGGGGAACTTTGAGTTATCTGGAAAATATTAGCTATTAAAAAATAGCCAAGAATTGTGCTTCAGTCTGTAATCCTTCAGGACTGTGTAAATACATGGACACAGGCAGAGCAAATGTCTGCTAATCCAGCCACGAGCACTGTGTGTAACCTTTGGCTGTAATAACAGAGGCTTCTCGTGTGTGGGGTTCTTTTGACTCAGATAACATTATAGTTGATAACTGTTGCAGAGCCCAGGCTTAGCTGAAGGTTTACCAGAAATGTGTACATCCTCTCCAAACGCTGGAGCAGAACCAATCCCCTCTTCCAAAAGAAGGCCCAAACACTTTGCTCCTTGCTATATTTCTAGGCAGCTTTCTACCCAGCTATTGGGGCATCTCTCTTTGGTTTCAGATTTAAATTAAACACACACACGCGCGTGTGCGCACGCACACACACGATTAGTCTGCATATTTTCTTTTCAGGGATAAAACTTCTCAAATTCCTTTAGAACTTTTAGCTACAAGTGATATCAGTTTGGAGGTAAACTGCATGTAGCCTTCGGATCATAGATGGCTATTTAAAGATTTGGGGGCAATGGAGTTTGAGAGTTAGAGTTGATTCTGTGGGTACTTGTTATATGAACATGGACACTTTATACTACTTAACCTCTTCCAGACTAATTATCTTCATTTGTAAAATGGAAGCTTTGACAAGACCCTCTCTAAGCTCAGATTCTGGCATGCAGATAATCACATTATGAAGGTGAAACTATGTAAACAGATTATGTATCATGGTCAAAGCCACATGGGCATGGCCCGTATTTGGGAGTTCCTGTGGGTTTTGTACACAGGGGAAATAATCTGTATTTTTCTTTTCTTCTTAGTGGAGCTTCTTATTCAAACAGAACTCTTCTGCAAGGAGCTGTCACTGCACACAGACTCTAGACATGGGGTGGCGTGTAAGTGGTTTACATTAGAGGGAGGCAGCCGCTGCTTCACCTCCCACCCCTAGCTCCCATGGGCTTGGTTCCCTGGTTTTCCCTCACCTCTGTCCTTTGTGAAGTCTAAACACATAGTAAAAGGGCAGCCTGAAGTCTGCAGAGGTGAGCAGAGTGGGGCTTTTGAAAGACAAATACTAGGAATAAATCACATTCTAGGTTTCAAAGCCCTGGGAAAATTTTGCTGTGGGAAGAAGGGAGTGTGTAAAAAATGAATCTGCCTGATCAGTTAATTGTGTTTCTAGCATGCTGTGGTCATTGGTGGTTATATTTTGGGGGACAAATTCTGATCTCTTGACATATCAGCATCAGCAGAAGATTGTGAACAGGCACAGCCTCATCTGTAGTTTTTGAAGATAGCTTTATCTGGGGTTTGGTCCTCCATGACAGTAAGTGTATTTACTTCCACACTTGCTACACAGTGACCTGTAGGCCCAGCCTCATTTTAAAGTGATGATTGTACGTTGATGGCCCTTTTGCCAGGGGCTGCTCTTTTCTCTGCTCAAAGCAGCAGACTTTCCTGATATGCTCAGGGCTGAATTATTCAAAAATCCCTTGCCCCACATTACCACCAAAGTTTTGCAACACAGCTTCCAGATACACTTCAGTATACCCTAAGCTATAGCCTGCAAACTGTCCTCTTGCCATTTCTCCACTTCAGCTCCCCAGAGGCAGCAGCTAAGGTGTCTTGTTACCACCTACCTACACACATTCCTATCTTAGGAGAGGTGAGTTGTAACCACAACTCGATTCTGGGAGTTGGCTGAATTCCAGGACCTTGTAGTCTGTGAGCCTGATTGACCAGATAATGTTTATGATTACAGGAGATGCGGAAGAAACCCACTGAGAGGCCAAGGATAACTGACTCACATAATACACGAACAGGATAGAGTCTTTAGGTGCTACCTGGAAGTTAGGAGGAGGAAAAAAATTCAACTAGCAAATGCATTTCCATATCAGAGATGTGAAATATTACAGATGAATTGAGGATCTTCTTCCTTTCCTTGTGATTTGTGAAGCAGGCTTGGAGGTAATTCTATTCTGCTTTCACAAAGACGAAGACAGATGGAAACTGCATTGCGGGTATTCTGAATCCATGAGTTTGGATTGAGGCAGGCAACTGATGGCTCTAGCAGGCTGAAAAAGTGGCAGTTTTCTCATCTGGAAAATGAAAGGCTTGGACTGGATAATCTTCCCTCCAGCGCTAACATTCTGTGTTTCTTTGATTTTACATCAAAATGGTGTTTTCTTAATCAGCTCTCTGCTGCTTCCTTTCTGGGATCATTTTTCTTCCCATTGCAGAAGCAGGCGCAAATTTCCAATCAGTTGTCACAGAGAGCTGCCTAATTTTTGCTGTTAATCAGCAGGCAAAACACATCCTGGTTTTCAGACCTGGAACCAACTTCCTAGGCAGTTAGAAAAGACTGTTTTTGCCAGTTGTTTTTTGAGGAAATTTGAGTATTAAAATGACTGATTAAGTATTGAAGTTAATGTGATTCATTCATCATCAAAAGCAAGCTGCATGACATACAGCTTAGGAACTCTGCTCGGAACAGAGATTCAATGTACATAACTCAATAGAAATGTATAAATGAATCTATATGTACATACATTGTGTGTGCATATCAATTTGCACACATATACACACGAGGCATGGAGTTGATACTCCCCAGCTCAGACTGTCTATGACACTACTTAGTTCTGCCATGGAAAGTCCATATAATCCAACACCATCTCTTCCCAGTGTCTGGAATCTCAAAGTAATATATTAGAATTTAATTCTATTAGCTGAATATAGATTCTTCCATAAATTCAGATAATCCTGAGAGTGATCATACTTTAAACAATCCTCAGTCCATTAGACCTTAATGTGAAATAACTGGATTTCTTTTTAAAGAGTAGATTTGGATAAAGGGAAAGGTGGGAGAGAGAGAAAGCAAGATGGCTCTAGAATTCTGAATGGAGTGAAAAAGAGATTAAAGTGTGTGTGTGTGTGTGTGTGTGTGTGTATAGCTAGGTTGGAGGATACATTGCAGAAAGACAGACAAACTTTGGGTTGAGTTCATTCATTCCTGTGGGATTAATCACTGTGCACAACCTTGTAAATAACTTCTTTAAATTAAATTATTCTTTCCCCTCTGGACAGAGAGACAATAGCTTATTTTGATTTTATTTATTTTTGTTAAAAAGCAATACATGCACAGGATACTAAATTTAGAAGTTGCCAAGGAGATAACTTGGTATGTTACCTCCTTGTAACAAGAACAAGTGCATGTCTGTCCTGATCCCCCAACCCCCCAGTTCTTCTTGGAGGCCACCACTATAACCAGTTTCGTGTTCTCAGTGTTTACAAATATATTTGCATATGAAAGCATAGTTTGTATACTGTTTGGCTCCCTGATTCTCTCATTCAGTAATATATCTTGAGATCTTTCCATTTCAGTCTATATAGGACTGCCCCTTTTTTTAATGGTTGTATAGTATTTGATTGACGGATGTATCATAATTTATTTAAGCAATCTCCTATCAATTAACATGGAGGTTGTTTAACCATTTGAACAATGCTGTAGTGTAGTGCATGTTCTTGTATGTAGACCAGGTTGTCAAGATTCCTAAGTCCAGGAGCACATTTCACAGAGTACAATGCAAATGTTGTTTTTTGTGGAGTTGTGCAATACAGTGGTCTTTTAGGACATTTCACATGGGTGTTTATACTTATAGGATAAATACCCAGGGGTGGCATGTCTCTAGTGTTTTTCACTTAAATGAGAGAAATTTAATACCTGATCACCAGGCCCACTTTTAATGTGGTCATCATCCTCAGAGCACCCTCTAGTAGTTCATCATTTCTTGTAAGGGGCAATGCCCAGTAGTAATCGTAATATTCTAGATTTCTTATGACCTTATCTAATCAGTGAAGAATACAACGTTTACTTCTCTTGTTCTGGACACTACACTTTTATTAATGTAGTTTCAGATTGTATTAGTTTTTTGGCAGCACCATCCCACTGTTGGCTTATTTTGAGATTACAGCTCAAATCCCTAGGTTGTTTCTCAAATAAATGACCATTAAATCATATTCTGCTTACTTTGTACTTATAAGTGGAATTTTTATAATCTATAAGCAAACTTTTGATTTATCCATGTTAAAATTTATTTTGTTGTTTCAGCCCTAAAGTAATTTCTACGCTGTGACTGTTGAAGAACTATCTCTTCATCTTCTTGCCCTCAGTATTTTTTCTTTCTGTACCTATTTTCCATTCTCCATTCATAAAAGCTTAAATGCTATGGCTATTGGCATTGACATAGAAAGAAGGTTTATAAAGTCATCATAGTTATAGCTTGTCAAATGTGGCAATAGTTGCAGATTTATAGAAAAAAGACCAGCTCAGCGTATAGAAGTCAGAGATCAGTGGGAGAAAAGAGAGAGAGAGAGGCAGAGAGAGAGAATGCACATTTCCAAAAACCAATGGGAAAAATTATTGAAGATCTCATTTCTAGGCACATCTATGCTTCCCCTGCCCAATTCATTTATGTATGGCTTGTAGACATAGTTAATTATGCAACATATCTTATTTTCCTGTTTTATTTTGGCTGCTAGGAAATTCAAAGGCAAATTTGCAATGCCATTCTAGTGTATAGGATACAGTTTATATTTTGTGTATGTATTTGTCTTACTTTTGACATTTTTATTTTCCTACTTTTTTATTTTGCCCTTATTTTCTAAATCGTTTAAAAAATCTTTAAGTGTGTGAAAGTTGAGAGTTGCCTTAAATTCGTCTTTGGAAAGCGATATTGCATAAATCAACAGGCAGGCAAATAAAATCTTGGAGTGATAATTTTTTAAAAAAGATTAAATATATTCATATGCTGGATTGACAACAACTGTAGGAAAAAAGATTTTGGATAGAATAAAAATTATAAGCTTGCAACTGACAGCCTTGGAATCATTCAAGACAAACTCTCAATGATTGAAAGTTTTTTAAAAAAAATCCTTGAAGCATCTCAAATAACTCAGCATGCAAAATAAAATACAATTACATAAATGAAGATCCCAAACTTAAATGCCTTCAAGACCTAGAAAGGTAAAGTAAATAAAGGAACAAGACACAGTAATAAGAAACAGTAGAGACAGTGAGAGCTTGAGAAAGCCTGTTCCCCTGATGAATATCAGAATATGCTATTAAACAAAACGCTTGCAGACCCATTAGCTATTAGTTTAAAACCTCTGTCATCCCCTCTCCACTCCACTTTTATAAATGTGGCCAAAATAAAATACTTGTAAAAATCCTCACAAAACAGGGAGAAAGCCTAGGTCAAGAAGTTAAACTTTCCTTTTCCTTTTTTTTTTTTTCAGGTTACTGGTTGCCTAGCTATAAATTGAAGTCTTCCTGGGCCACAGGCCTTCATCTCTCTGTCTTGTTTGGCCATGTGGAATGTCTTCTGGTGCTACTGGACCACAATGCTACAATCAACTGTAGACCCAATGGGAAAACCCCTCTTCACGTGGCTTGTGAAATGGCCAATGTGGATTGTGTTAAGATCCTCTGTGATCGTGGGGCAAAGCTCAATTGCTACTCCTTAAGTGGACACACAGCTTTGCACTTTTGTACAACTCCAAGTTCCATTCTCTGTGCCAAGCAATTGGTTTGGAGAGGTAAGCCTTCCTGGGTGGCCAACATTGTTCTCTGCTTGTACACTCATGGTTTCAAGACTTTGTGACCCCTACCTACCCCAGATGATGTAGTAAGCATAAAGATGCAATTATGCCTAGTACAGAAGGCCCTAAAAAATACATAGTTCTGTTGATTCAGGTAATTCAATGATGATCACATTAAAATCTTATTATTATTATCTAATAGCAGGAAGTTCATTCATTTACTCATTTACTTAACAAATATTTATTTAGCTCCTATTATGCATCAGGTAATGCACTAAGTAAATGAAAAAGAGAAAATACTCCTGCCCTCAAAGAAAGTATATTCTAATAAGGGAGACAAATATTAACAAAATAAATTCATAAATATATAATTATAAATTGGGACAGTGTTATGAAGGAGAAAACAGGAGTTATGAATGAGAATGTCAGAAGTGAATTACTATAAAATGTATAAAGTCTTCTCTAAGGATATTATGCTAGGTAGGCTGAAATTTTAAGAATGAAAAGGATGGCCAGGTGCTGTGGCTCATGCTTGTGGTACCAGAAGTTTTGGAGGCTAAGGTGGGAGGATCACTTGAGCCCAGGAGTTCGAGACCAGTCTCGGCAACATAGGGAGACCCCATCTCTACAAAAAGTAAAAAAAATTAGCTGGACATGGTGGCATGCACCTGTGGTCCCAGCTACTCAGGAGACTGAGGTAGGAGGGTCACTTGATCCCAAGAGGTCAAGGCTGCAGTGACTTGTGATTATGCCACTGCACTCCAGCCTGACTGACAGAGTGAGGCCCTGTCTCAAAACAAAAAACAAAGAACAAAAACAAACAAAAAACAAATGGGAAGGAGACAGCCATTAAAAAAGAACGCCGAGAGGAAGAGGGGTCTAGTTATAGGAAATAGCTTGAGCAAAATTGCTAAGAGAGCAATAAAACTTGGAATATTAAACAGATAGAAGAGGGCTACTATGACCAGAGTATCATGGGTGTGGAGTAGGGTGGGAAGGACAAGAGGGTAGAGGGGAGTGTTACAAGATGACGTTGGATGTGTTAGATCCTACAGGGCCTTCGAGGGTCAAAGTGTAGGGCTCTGAAATAGAGCCACAAAAAAGTTTTCAGTAAGACAGTGACATGATTTGATTTTCCTTTAAAGTCATTATTCTGGAGCTATGCAGAAAATAGATTGGAGGTGGACAAGAATGGAAGCAGGGAGACCAGTAGCGAAGCTATTGTAATAGTCTAGGTGAGAGAAGATGGTGGCTTGCACCAGGGGCAAGCTCAGATAGGAAGTTTAGGAGATGGGTTTGCAATACATTTTGGAAGTAGAATTGTTGGGATTCGGAGATGGATTGGATGTGGGTGGGGTGTGAAGGAAAAAGGAAGTCCCAAGTATCATTGCCTGGTTTCAGGTTTTAGAAAATAGGCAGATAGTGATGCCATTTTTTGAGGTAAAGAAACTTGAGGAAGAGGCACCTATGTAGGGATAATCATTAAATCCATTTTTTAAAAAGTCAGTTTATGGAGGTATAATTTTCACTCAGCAAAATTAACAGTACAATTTAACATTTTGAGAAATACTATTTTTGTGAAACTATCATGCCAATCATCTTAAAAAGTTTCCTGATGCCCTTTGTAGTTAGTCCTCTCCCCCTCTACATCTACAGACAACCACTGATGTTTTCTGTCCCTATAATTTTGCCTGTTTTCAGAATGTCGTATACATTAAAATATAAAATATGTAGGCTTCTGAGTCTGGTTTCTCTCACTTAGCATAATACATTTGAGATCCATCCATATGGTTGCATGGACCAATAAATTAGACCTTTTTATTGCTGAGTAGTATTCCATTGTATACACATAACAAAATTGATCTACCCCCCAGTAGAGGGACATTTGGAATGTCCTTAGGTTTTGTCAGTTTTCAAAGAAAGGCTGATATAAACATTTGCGTACAGGTTTTTATGTGGACGTTTTTATTTCTCTTATGTAAATACCTAGGAGTGGGATGATGGCTATGTGGTAAATTTATAAGAAACTGCAACACTGTTTTCCAAAGTAGTTCTATCATTTCGTATTTCTATCAGCAATGTATGAGAATTCCAGTTGCTTGGCAGAACTTGATAATGTGAGATAAAAAAAATTAGGCTGGGCACGGTGGCTCACACCTATAATATCAGTATTTTGGGAGGCCAAGATGGGAGAACTGCTTGGGTCTAGGAGTTTGAGATCAGCGTGGGCAACATCAGTTTGCAATCATTACAAACATATTAGAATAGCTAACATATTGGCTAACATTCTAAATGTCCCTCTACTGGGGGGTAGATCATTAGAATGTTAGCCATTCTAAATATGTTTGTAATGGTATCTCATTGTTTTAATTTGAATTTCTCTGATGACTAAGGATGTTGAACATGTTTTCATGTATTGATTTGCCATCTGTATATTATTTACTTTGGTGAAATGTCTGTAACTTTTGCTCCTTTAAAAAATGGGTTGCCTGTATTCTTATTGATTTGAGAGAGTTCTTGATATATATTCCGAATACTAGTCATTTATCAGATACATAGTTTGCACGTACCTTTCTTCATTCTGTGGCTTTTCTTTTCATTTTCCTAACAGTATCTTTCAAAGAGAAGAAGTATTTAGTTCTGATAAATTCAATTTATCAATTTTTTTCCTCCTAGCAACAAAATTTGTTTCCTATGTTTATTTCTAGAGGTTTTGTCATTTCAGATTTTACTTTTAGGTGTAGGATTCATTTTGAGTTAATTTTTTTATATGGTGTAAGTTATGGGTTAGGTTCGTCTTTTTTTTATATGGATGCCCAGTTGTTTCAACACCATTTATTGAAAAGAATATTCTTTTACCATCAAACTGCCTTAGTATTTTTGTCAAAAATCAATTGGCAATATATGTATGGGTTTATTTCTGGACTCCAGCCTATTCCATTGACCTATATATCTTTTTATTTTTTTCCCTAATGCTCCACTGACTTGATTGCCACAGGTTTGTATCAAGTCTTGAAATCAGATAGAGTGAGTCCTCCTAGATCAGTTTTAAGTATGAGAGTTTTCATATCTCTTTGAAACTTCAGTGAAAATGTCAAGGATGCACTTTATATAAAAGTATAGATTTCAGAACAGAGCCCTGGACTAAAGCTATAATTTCAGAATTGTTGGCCTATAGATTGTATTTGAAGCCAAGGAAATCAATGGAATCACCTGGATAAAGAGTATATATAGAGAAAAGTGAATCTATGAAAAAGCCCCAATGAATTCTAACATTTCAATGTTAGAAGGATGAAGAGAAACCAGTAAAGGAGAGTAAGATATACTGATAAGTAAAATTGGAGAAAACCAAGAGTATTTTGGCAACACAAGGACAAAGAAAGAGGTAGTAGGTTCCAGAAGCAGAGAGTGGCCAGCTATAGTGATAGCTACCCAGGGTTAATTAGATGTTCATTAGATTAGGTGACAGAGTTATCACTGACAAAAATAGTTTTGGTGAAACAGTGTTAAAAGCCAGATTTGAATGGTGTAAAGTGCAAATGGGTGGTAAGAAACCAGAGATGCCACAGGTAAACAATTGTTAAAAAGAAGTGAGGCTGCAGAAGTGAACATAAGAAGAGCATGATTGCTGGAGGGGGCTGGAGGGAGGTCACAGGCAAGAATTACCTACAGTTGGAGATCAAAGAAAAAGCTTGTGTGCTAAAGGAAATGATTCATAGGAAGAAAACAGTTGAAGATGCACGAGACAGGATAACTGAAAGTCTTTCAGAAGTTGAGATGAGATTAAATCCAGAGACTACGGGATACATCCTCTCTTTTTTTTTTTTTTTTTTTTGAGACGGAGTCTCGCTTTGTCGCCTGGGCTGGAGTGCAGTGGTGCGATCTCGGCTCACTGCAAGCTCTGCCTCCCGGGTTCACGCCATTCTCCTGCCTCAGCCTCCCAAGTAGCTGGGAGCATCCTCATTTTTAAGAAGCGGGACAAAGTAAAAGATGGTTTTAAATGCCAGAATATTTATAGATTTGATGGTGCTAAGATGAGGGAGTTCGGATGGTTTTTCCTCCCAACAATGTGTCAAAGTCACCAGCCAAAAAATGAGAGGAGAGCAGAAAGCATAGACATTTTCATAAGAATGGAGAAGGAATGTGAAGTTCGGGAGAAAAAAAATGGGAGAAGAAGCTTACTAGAGAAATGTAGTAGGATTACTGGACTTATAAAAGATGCCATGTGGCTAGGAGCCGTGGCTTATGCTTGTAATCCCAGAACTTTGGGGAGGCTGAGGCAGGAGGACCATTTGAGGCCAGGAGTTTGAGATCAGACTGGGCAACATAGTGAGACCACATCTTTACTAAAGGAAAAATAAATTAACCAGGCATGGTGGTGCATCTGTATTCCTAGCTACTCGAAAGGCTGAGGCAGGAGAATTGCTTGATCTCACGAGTTTGAGGCTGGCTGCTGTTAGCTATTATTGGACCACTGCACACCAGCCTGTGTGACAGAGCAAGATCTGTCTCAAAAAAAAAAAAAAAAAAAAAAAAAAGCCGTGATCTTTTCAACCTGTGGAAATGAAGGGGAAGAAAAAATTCAGCCCAGCATATTCTCCTTCTTCTTTGGTTCACCTGTTAAAAATGAGGCTGTATCCCATATTCTCTGGATTTCATCTCATCTCAACTTCTGAAAGACTGGAACCTTTCAGTTATCCTGTCTCATACATCTTCAACTGTTATTTCTATGAATCACTTCCTTTGGCACACAAGGTTTTCCTCTGATCTCCAACTGTAGATAATAGTGACCTGTGACCTCCCTCCAGCAGTCGTGCTCTTCTTCGCTTTTGCAGCCTCCCACTTAGGAAGGAAGCTACAGGGACAAGGTTAGGCATAATTTGGAGCTTACCCACATTTTCTATGTGTAGCCATCACCACTCTTCACATTTACTCATTCATTTATGTTTAGATTTAGTTTTTATCTTTATTGATTTTTAAATTTAATTAGTTTAAACATGCAAGCTTTTTATTTTTAAGAGTTTAAGGAATTTTAGAAATTATATATTAATTTAATCATTAGCTTTCTAATTAAAACGTTTTTTGTCTCACTTTTCGTAATAATGAAATGAAAATGAAAGCTGCCCACTTTACTCTGCATGAAGCAAATCCTGAAAGTAGGAGGAAAATTTGTTACTGCAGGAAAGCCATAAATATTCAAATGTTTCTTAGCAGAATGTAGCATGGGGGCAATGTAAAGGGGACCATGCCTTTTAAAAGACTGCTCCCTGCTACTTTATCTGACAGTGACACAAGTCACCCACATGTTAGGAAATTCCCTGGTCAATGAAGTGGAACATGGTAAGGCAAGATGTCACTGGCCTTCATTTTAATCCGAAATAGATAGGCCTGCTGGACAGACGCTGCTCTTACCACCTCACCGCGTTCCATCTTTTCATCTTAATCATAAATAAGAACACTTAAGATCTACTTTCAACAAATTTCCAGTAAACAATGCAGTGTTACTAACTATAGTCATCCTGCTATACATTAGATCTTCAGAACTTATTTATCATCCCATGTAACTGAAACTTTGTTAACTTTTTACATTGCGGCCTTTTCATGTGACTTCATCAACCACAAACTGACAGAGTGGCCAACCTTTCACTCCCTAGAGGTGTCACCTTTCCCAGCCGGTACAGTTATTCCCCATCTCTTTTGTTCCTGTCAACAGAGGGAGACTACCTAGAGATGAGAAGGAAGAAAGAGGTAGGGGGAAGCTTGGGCAATGCTTGTAGGCTGACACTAATGAATTAGGCTTATAAGAATCAAGGAGAGAGAATAGAAGTCCATTAAAGATCCACTTACTCTTTCAAGCCATGTCATCAAAGGCCGAATTCACAAAGAAAATAGAGATAAATTAGAGAAAGCAAAAATGTTCAACTTCAGAAGGGCAAACACCATAAAATTAAAAGGCAATCATAAAACTGGGGAAAATATTTGAGACTATATGACAAAGGGCTTACTATACGCAGAAGTTTTTCAATTAAAGTAATGAGGCTAACAACTAAAAAAAAAGAGAGAGAAAGAGGTAAAAAAAGAAAAAGAACAAAACGACCAAGAACAGGAATATTTAAGGGAAAAAAAAGAATAATCATATAAACAGCAAATAAATATATGACATAATGATAGTCTTCATTGGTAATCAGTAACATGTCAATTAAAATGACAATTAGATATTTTGTTGTTGTTTGTTACATTAATAAGCATACAAAAGATAATACATATATGACAAACACATAGGGAAGTGCTCTTACACATGCTTAATAGAATGTAAATAGGTACCAGCCTTGGGGGGGGCAAATTGATAACACATATCAAAAGCTTAAAACTTTCTTGTAACTTAGAAAATTCACCTCTAGGATTAGGGACCAATTCTAGGCAGGAGACCTTTTTACCCAGGGCTGTCATTTACTTAGGGCCTCGAATTCAGACTTTAGATGTTATCTCTGAACTAGGTTATACCTAAAGTCAAAGAGATAACTGGGGAGAAAGAAAAAGAAAGACACTGATCATGTAACTTAGAATTGTGCTTGGTCACATGACCTGCAGTACACTAGTAATTAGTGAGTTTCTCCTAATTCTGTAAGAGTTTTCAGAATAATGCAGTTAGAGTATATTTTACTTATTTTACCTTATATTTTCATCTTAGAAGTTTTGATTGGTTAAGAAAAACATTTAAAATGTACCACAATTGAAAATATATAGATAGGCACTTTTAATTTTTAAATGTATTTAGAGTCTGAAAAAATTGCTCGATTCCTATTTGCCCTCAGAGAGTCATTTATATTACTGAAAAACTGAAAAATGCTTACATATCTAATAGAAAATTTCATGTTGTTACCGCCATACCATGCAGATATTTAAAATGATGTTTAAAAGAATGTCCGTTCACATGGGAAGGTTGTAAAAAGCAGCTTACGGGACAGTATGGACTGTATAGATGTATTTTTCTGAAAATTATATGTGACTATGCATATCAAAATAATATTTAAAATATCAGAGTGAAACTTGATATTATAGCTAATGTTTAACTGTAGCTAAGCAATTTCAAAAAGGCAAATCTGTTATTTTAGATCCTTGCTGCTAGAATAATTTTTTTAAAGTGTGGCAGCTGGCAGATATATAAATAAGAAAACAAACCTGTGAATCAGATCACTGGGTAAAATTTCAACCCATCTTATGCATGAGGAGAAAGTAAGTGTTTTGCAGGTAGGTCTTCTAACCTGGAAACTAAAAGACTGTGAGCATCTTGTTTTCTTTCCTTTGCATTTTTATGCCTCAGCTTCTTGGACAGCGCTTGGCACATAGAAAGTGCTCAATAAATAGTTACTGAGATTACTGACAGATCTGGGAATGGCTCCAGAAGCCCTGAGTGCATGGATGGGGACCCACTGCCGCCTAATAAATGAAAACTGTGTGGTTCATGGTTAATGAAATGCTGCTCTTCATCAGTTTTACCCTCTCAGTCTCTAGAGATATAGCCAAAGGCTAAATTTTCTCTCTCTTAGATTATGTCATAGATACTCTGGGGGAGAACTCAAATACATCACTTTGTAGCTGGACAGAGGGAATTGAGACAACATATAGACGAGGAAAATACGTCAGGCTAACATTAAGCTCAGGACCGCAGAAGTCCGTTAGAGGAAGAACCAATGCCATGGCAACTGAAAACCGATGTAATTTCATTTGCTATTTAATGGGCTCTTTGTGGAAAAGTGCTCTTTGTGGAAAAGGCTAATTGAGGCAAAAAATTGCACCCAATTTTCTCTTAAAGGATTTTCCCCTATTTTTTCAGTGTTGCAGAGCCTGCTTTGTCCCCATGCTGGATTTTGTCTGCTATTTTTCTGTTTGCCTTTCTGCTTAATGCCCCCATCTCCTGGCCTTTGTTGCCTTTGGTATTAGTAAAATAATGTTCATCAGTTGAGAAGGCTTATTTACCTTGCTGAAAAACGTCCTCTCCTTGAATCCTGCATTTCCCTATGAATAAAGAGAGTCGGGGCAGGTTTAGGCGGCTGCTAAGCCGCATATTATTTCTACCTATTCCATTCATAAGAGGAAAATGAAAGCTGCCCGCTTTACTCTGCATGAAGCAAATCCTGACAGTAGGAGGAAAATTTGTTACTGCAGGAAAGCCATAAAAATTCAAATGTTCCTTAGCAGAATGTGACATGGGGGCAATTTAAAGGGGGCCATGCCTTTTAAAAGACTGTTCCCTGCTACTTTATCTGACAGTGACACAAGTCACCCACGTTAGGAAATTCCCTGGTCAATGAAGTGGAACATGGTAAGGCAAGATGTCACTGGCCTTCATTTTAATCCGAAATAGATAGGCCTGCTGGACAGACGCTGCTCTTACCACCTCACCACATTCCATCTTTTCATCTTCTGCGTTATACATTGTAATAGCATAAATCTGACCATGTTAGTCATTTGCAAACCACCCTGAGGATTTTTGCCACATCTGCTGTATTGTGAGTACCACCTGTGCAATATGAATTTAATGTTGTCATCAAATTGATATTACTTATTAAATTCAAGTTTAAAGGAAACTTGATATTACTATAAAAAATTGAAACCCAAAATCCCTTGACATACATTCAGGGTAACAGTAACAGTAAATAAAAGGCAATTAAATTCTTGACCTCCATCTGCTCAGAGACCCTCTGTTCTCAGATGGCAGAAAATGACTCTAAAAGGCCGTGTCTTCTGGTCACTGCTTTTTCCAGAAGACTTGCCTCCAATCATTCTGCTCTGAGTGAGTGAACTTGAAATGAGTTTGCAGTCCCTATCTCACTCCTAGTCAGTCAGCAGTTACTCCAGTCCCGTAAAGCATGTTCCACGAAAAATCATACCACACTTCAGGAAACACAACCTTAAGCAGTGCTTTCAAGTTGATAGTCTATTTAGTGGTGAAATTGTAGAAGCATCTCTTTAGAATCACGAATGAAACAACTTTTCTGCTCTCATCACAGTCTCTTCAGCCCTGTCCTGGAGGTCCTAACTGGCACAAAGAGAAGAGAAAAATACATAATGTATGATGATTTAAAAGAAGGAAGCAAAATGGCCGTTATTTAAAACAGGATGTTTGTCTACATGGAAAATCCAAGAAAATCTACAATTAAATGGTTACAACTAGTAACTGAGTTCAGAAGAGGTAGTGCATTTAAGATCAATATACAAAAATCAATTGCATTTCTGTATACCAGAAATAAGCAGCTAGAAATTGTAATGTAAGAAAAGATATATTTATAATATCACAAGAAATTTAAGGGGCCTAGAAAATATATTTAGCAAAAGAGGTGGAAGAAATATGAAAATTGTTAAAAAGACATTAAGAAGATACCATATTCAAGGTTTATAATGAAAAATGTAGTACTAGATTATTCCTTCTTCAGAGGCAACCACTTTTACTTCCTTGAGCTGATTAGTTTGGTATTTAGCTCCAAATTACTAAATAAATACCATTTATTTATCCATAAAAGTGGAAAAGAATAAGTAGCAATAGAAGCAGCTTTATGAGAATCTATTGATTTATTCTAATGGAAAATGAGGATCTGGCTCCTTTCCCTCTATCCGTGTCCCTCCCCCCAAATACTTATTCATTTCCTGTCCCTTATGATGTTATATTATAACTATGAGGCTTGTGGTCAACTATGATAGCTTCTTTTTTTGTGCAATGTTTGTTATCTCTGTAGAAAACTGTCTTATTTCATTCTTTTGCTTAATTTTCTACATACTCATTGGTATTTAACCTCAAAGCTTTTGCCAATATTTTTATTTTATTTTACTTTATTTATTTTTAGAGATAGGGTTTCACTCTGTCACCCAAGCTGGAATGCAGTGGCATGACCATGGTTCACTGCAGGTTTGACTTCCCAGGCTCAAGCAATCCTCCCACCTCAGCCTCCCAAGTAGCTGAGACTACAGGCACATGGGCCGTGCCTGGCTAATTTTTAAAAAATTATTTTTAGTAGAGACAGGGTCTTGCTATTTTGATGAGGCTAGTCTCCAACTCCTGGCCTCAAGTGATCCTCATGCCTAGGCCTACAAAGTGCTGGAATTATAGGTGTGAGGCATTGTACCTGGTCAGACAATAGTTTTAATCTTTTCTGAAATATTTAAACTCAGTGGGTATTTTATCAATGTTATTTTCTTGAAAAAGTTCCTTCTGGAGTCTTCAGACCTGCTGCAACTAGTTTCAGGTTGATGCGCATCTGGTGAACCACTGTCATCCTGGGATCCCCATTCCCTATCATCCCAGGGATACCCTTTTCCTCTCTCCTGTTTTCTGGACCACAAGTCTTCCTAAATCTTGGTGTGTTGCCTGTTTGGGTTAGATATGTCCTCTGGTACATTTCTGAGAAAGGGTGCATGAGACCATACATGCACCCCAGTGCATGAATTCTACCCCCGACTTAGATTAGAATTCTAGATTCATAAACATTTTCTTTTAGCATGGTGAAGGCATTGCCCCATTGCCTTCTAGTTTCCAGTACTGCAGCTGGAAAATTGAAAGCCATTTACATCTTCATTTTTTAATGTGAATTATTATCTTCCTCTCTGGGGAATTTAGATTCTTTTTTTTTTTTTTGGTCTTTGATGTTCTAAAATTTCACAATGAACTGTCTTGGTAGGTTTATCTTCATCCTTTGTACTGAGTCCATTCAATTCCAAACTGCTTGTCTATCAGTTCTGAAAAATGTTCCTGAATTATTTCCTGGGTGAGTTCTTTTCTTCTGCTTTGTATATGCTCTCTCTCTTGAATTACTATTATTTGGATGTCGAACCTCCCTGGACTGTTTCTCTAATTATCTTGTATTGTCTCGTCTCTCCTATTTTATGTTTTTTATTATCTACTTGCTGGGAGATCTTTTCTAGGTTGTTTTTCTCTGTTTTTATTGTCTCTGTCAACTATATTAGAGGTTTTCCTCAGATGTCTTATAATCCTTGGCTGTCTGCCTATATTTAAGATCTGAGTCACTAAAAGCTGATTTGGAATCTAATTATCTACGTAGAGGTTTTTTGTTTGTTTGTTTGTTTGTTTGCTGTAGGGTATCTGGCTGCACCTTTCATCTGAGGAATCTCTGACCTAGTCTCTTATGAATTTTTTTTTCCTTGAGATTGGTCAGATTCTCCGAAAAAAAATTAACTGACTTTTTTTCTAGAGAGTCAAGACCTAAATGCCATTATTCCAGGTGCTAAGTTAGGGGAAAAGGCTGGGGATGCAAATATAGCACATCTGCTATCTAGAATGCTCTGCTCCTCTTCTTTTCCGAGCAAACTTCTACTCCTGTGCAAGGTCTTAGTTCAGACTTCACTTCTGAGGATCAGTCTTCCTTAATTCCTTTAAAATCAATTAGGTCCCAATGCTATGTTCTGTATTCTCATAGCACATTGTAGCTTTCCTCTGTGGCACTTACATTTTATTTGTTGAATTCTTTGATTAGTAACTGCCTCCCTTACTAAACCATAAGTTTCAGGAGACCAGAGACTGTTTTGCTTGGCAGAGCCCAGTGCATAGTACATATTGGGTGTTGATTGTTAAAAATTTATTGGATGTTCAATTGACAACAAGTTCTAGCACTAGAGAAAAGAGTGCAGTTGAACCAGAGCAATTTCATGATCATTACCAGTAAAATCGTGCTCAGTTGTACACATTGCTTCTTTCCCATATGAAGAGAGTAGGTCAGGAAGGAGGGAGAAGTCAGAAGTGTTAAATACTACGGAGAGATCCAGTAAGTTGAGAGTTAAACAGCTGCTATTGGATTTAGTGACATGGATGGAACTGAAGATTATACAAATCACTTGAGAGATGGATGCAGAAATCGGAGTGGGGGGGATTGAGAACTAAAAAGGAGGGTGTCTAAAAGTGTGAACAAGCCTTTTAAGGAGTACTTGTGAAGAGGAGATGAGAAGGTAGATGAAGAGGAAAATGGGTTTGAACTTTTTTTTTTTTTTAGATTTTAGATGATAGAAACCTGAGCATTTAAAAAACTGATGGAAAAATCCACCAGTAGGGCAGACATTGAAGACAAAGAAGAGAGTAGGGATAATTTTTGGTGTGAGGATTCTGAGAAGTTTGGGAAATGAGATCCAGAGCAGGTAAAAGGATTGACTTTGGAGAGGAGAACCTCTGTTCTATTGTAGCCAGAGGCACAGAAGGAGAGAATGAGAGTTGATGTGTGTGGTGGGAAGGCTTTAAGGAAGCTTCCCTTTGAAGGGCATTTTTTATGTAAAGTAAGAAGTGAAGAGAGTTGAGAGTGAAAAGAGAAGAAGTATAAAAGATCTGAGGAAAAAAGAGGTTTGAAATAATTGTTAGAGAGAATATATTATATTTTCTATAATTATAGAGAATAATTATTATAGGGAATTATAGAGAACGGGAAAGTAAGTCAAACAGAGAAACGCTGGGTTTCTGAGCAGTCTGGAGGGTCCAATTGAGTTTTGATGTTTGCCTTTATGATGGTACTAGTCTTGCACAGGTGGCACAGGTGGTTTTTGTCACACAGCACTCAGCTGCTTGGGTGCAGGCACTGAGACAGCAGATAATCGGGCTCACGCAGGTTTAGGGTCACTCATAATGGCCCCAGATAGATGCTATGAAGAGATGAAGGGAATTTAAAGTTCCAGCAAAAGAGTTATTAAAATGATAAAATATGGAACTAAGCTGGATAGAGAAGGAGAGAAGCAAGGAACATTTAATGGACAAAGAGAACACAGAGAGGGATCTGATGGAGTCCAAGAATTGTTATAGTGGACACTGAACAAGCAAGATGCAAAGACAGAAGACTGTGGGCAGAGAATTGGATATATGAATCAGTGATTTCTGGAGACAGATAAATTTCAGGTAATGACTCAGTCCAGGTATGACTGTGGGTTGGAGTCATCAAGTCAGAGTAGGAGAAAGTCACTGAAGTGAATGAGATTCAGAAACGGGGAGACCAGGAGATTGGGTGGGTCATTCATGTGGCATTAAAGACCCCCAGAATAATGTCAGGAATTTTTGAGGTGAGGAGTAATGTGAGTTAGGTGCTAAAATCTTAAGAAACAGATGGGAAGATAATTATATTCGGGAAGGAGATTAGGTAGTATAGCTGAAAAAGCAAAGCCCTAAAGAAGTAGGGGTGTTCTTTTTATTTATCTTTCCACGAGAATCAGGGAGTAATTGGAAGGAGCAATGGGGAGTCAGATATATGAAAAAGAACACCCAGCTATATATCACAGGCCAGAGTTAAGCATCCCACATCCGTTGTTTGAGCTTGGAACACAGCAAAGCTAGTTTGGTTGCCATGGTGACCAACGCCATGTCTCCGGGCTCATTAATCCTCTGTTCCAAACTAAGCACTTAGCAATAGCTTCTGAATAAATGCAACAAAGCTCTGCATACTGAAAAGGGCACATTCATGTTAAGCAGAGGAAAAGGGTTTTCAATTTCATTCATTAAACTTGAGTAAATAATTTAATATCTTTGTGCGTCAGTCCTCCTAGCTAATGAATAAGGATAAATGCTTAATGGAAAATCTAGCTTAATAAAGTTAACAGCATCGGCACTACATATAAAGGAAATTGATATTGCCGGTATATATGCATATGAAGGGGAAAACTGAAAGGAAAATAATATATATTAAGCATCTATGATGTGGCTATGTCAGGTACTTGAAAATAAAATGTTTCATTTAATCCTTGCAACAACCATGTGAGGTTGCACATTATTCTCCTTATTTAAAAAATGAGGAATCAGAGACTCAGATAAGTTGAATCAGGCCTCAGTACACAAAGCTTGTCAGATTCAAGCAGATCAAATTTTATTTGTTTTGGGTCCGTGATGCTCCCACTGTGTCTTGCTGGAAATTGAATGATGCTTATCCTTCTGGGACATTTGGCTAATTAAAAAATTAGGAGAAAAGACTGTGCTAAGGTGACAATATCTAAAAGAGAAGCTTAAATGCTATATCAGAATCCTATTAGCTTAAAAAATTAACTATCCTAAGATTTTTTAAACGCTTTTCTTAAAAAAAATGAGAAGGCAGCTGGGTATATTAGAAGTGTGTTTAATTAAAAGATATGAAAAACTGTCGATGTTTCTTCCAAAATGAGTCCCATCAAGGCAATCGTTTATGCCCATTCTGTCGTTTTCTAACATGAAGAATTGGAGTTGCAAAGCACACTCTTAACACAGAAACTGATCCTTTCCTTTTAAATATCATGCCTTTATTTTGGTTTCTGGATTTGCTCCAAAAAGGGTGTAGATAAGTGATTGAAAAAGATATATTGAAAATCCATTAATTCATTTTCCTTAAAATTAAACTCTTTAATTAAAAGCAACACTTTGATCAATTTCTAATTTCTACCTCCAACAATGTAATATAGCAAGGTTTAAAATAATAGAAATAACTAGGCGTATGTTAAATATCCCTGTCACTAAACTTAGATGTTAGCATTTTTCTTTTTTTCTCCAAACACTAATTGTTTTGGTCTCACCTATACGACAATTTTAGGTCAATTTTCTCAAGTTTGGGTTGCTTACTGCAGCCAGGTGATTCCCAAGTGCTTCAGAGGAAAAGTAGTAATCACAGCCTTCTTTCCCACCTGTTAGCATTATAGGTTTCCTTCTCTAACCCACTCTCTTTAAATTCTACAATCAAAAACCATATGTGTCTTCTGTTTTGAGTTTTCAGTCTGGATGTGTTATCTTTGTTTTATAACTGGAAGCATCTGAAACCGGAAATTGAAGGATGAAATTTCCTTAGGCCTGTACTTCTTGATTTATTTTCTATCAGCACTTTAATTTGTTTCTTACTTAGGGGAGCCTGGAGCTTATTATCCTCCGAACATTTTAAATACCCATTTAGCAAAAGATATCAGACTTACAAACAGAAATGCAAGTGTTTTCTTTGTCATCTCTGTAAGTAATAACTTATGGAACATAATATAAACAATTTTAGAAGGTTTTTCCGTTAAGCTAACCAAGAAAACATACAAATAGGGGAAATGATGAAAGCTCAGAATTGGATGCTAAGAATCAAGCACATGCCAGCTTCTTGAAGTTTTTACTAATTAGAAAGCTAATGGGGACAGAATAACGGTGGACCCCTCTCTTTTCCAAGACAAAACATTTTGTTGACAGCCAGCCCCTACCGAGAGCCACCAAGAAGTGAACGCTGCAGGGAAGGCCCAGTTACGGAGTCCGCTGAAAGCAAATCACTCCAGCCCCCTTTGTTTTCTTGCGGCCTCAGAATTCTGGCAGCCCTCAGCAACACTCTTGAATTAAGAGGGCCACACCAACCAAAGACCTGGGTGGTAAGAGTAGGAAGTACGTGCACTTCTCGCAAGCATAGTTGAATTAACTTGGGTGGGGTCAGGAGGAAGAGCTGTGAAGAAAGATCGGCTTGGACTTAATAATTAATAATAACCCTGTAATCACAGCTACTTGGGAGGCTGAGGCAGGAGAATCGCTTGAACCTGGGAGGCTGAGGTTGCGGTGAGCCGAGATTGCGCCATTGCACTCCAGCCTGGGCATCAAGAGCAAAACTCCGTCTTAAAAAAAAAAAAAAAACAACAACAGCTGGATATGGCATTTATTTTGCATGGTTGGCACTTTGTCTGTGCTTTCACTAATTCTCACAACTATCCTATGAGGTTAAGATTTGCAGATTAAGACACTGAGCTTGAGACAAATTGCTTAATAGTGAAATCAGGTTTTGACTGCAGTGACCTCAATACAGGGCTCTCGTTTTGTCCACTAGGTGGTGCTGCCTTCCCTTTGCTACTTTAGAGTCCTGCCGCTAATGTAAATTAGCCTCGGGACTGCCTTGGGGGACTTTGCTGTTTTTGCCTTATTCTGTGGATCTCATCTCCACTGTAGACTGTATATGTCAGTCAGCAAACCTGCCACTCCCTCAGCTTCTTCTATAACTGCCTTGCTCCCAGCCCCTGATGAAGGGGAAGCACAGGTTGCTATCTTCTGTAACACTTGATCCTCCCATGCTGTAGCCTATTAGACCAGGGGTGGTGTTCAACCAAGGGCTGACCAGGAGGCTCGAACATGGCTTGATATGAAAAGAGGAACTCAAGGACAATGCTTAAAAGTGAAGGTTCTGGAGTAAGACGGACTGGGTTCAGACCTTGACTATTCCATTCATGAGGGCAAAATTTAACTTCTTTGAATCTTAGCCCTCACCTACTAAACGGGGCTACGGATAATTCAAGTTGATTCTAGGGAACTCCAGCAAGGCTTTATGGATTATGTAAGGCTCTTTTCCCCCATCCCTGGACCTGTGAAAGTATCTTTGTGTTGTCTAGAAATGCATTTCCCAAAGTCCACTGTATTAAGCAATGATGCTGGAGCTGTTAATAGGTGTTTCAAAAAGAGAATTCCTTGGAAAAATAAGTCCTGGAAAACCCATGTTAAACTGGACAGATTTCCTCAATATAAACTTCTCAGAATCTTTCATGTGCTAATGTGAATTGTAAAGATACAAAGGTACATAAAATCTACACATTTATTTAACCACAGAGCTTTTATTTTTAATCCATCTTGCAATACTAATATGCCACAGAGCAGACTTTGGGTAATGCTTGCTTAGAAGAATGAAATTAGGGCCTATAGCTAGAAGGGGAACTCACATTTGGTGCAGCAAGAACTCCATTTAGCCCTGTGTACATCAGTCTTCTTTCCAGCTTCTCTTCTGAGGGCAGATTACATCACTGTGTTAGGAAGAAAAACGACCCTCCAAAGATGTCTAAGTCCTCATCCCTGGGGCCTGTGATTACATGTTACTTGATATGGCAAAAAAAGCACTTCGCAGATGTGATTAAATTAAGAACTTTGAGATGAGGAGATTATCTTGGATTATCCATGTTGGTCATGTCTCTTTAAAATCAGGGACCTTTTTTGGCTATAGTTAGAGGAAATGTGGCTATAGAAGGAAGGTCAGAGAGATAGGATGTATAAGAGATTCTACCCACCATTGTTAGCTTTGAAGATGGAGGAAGGAGGCCATGGTCATGAAATGTGGGAAGCCTCTAGAAGCTGGAAAAGGTAAGGAAATGGACTCTTCTATACATTCTGGTTGACTTCAATCTTAGCCCACTGTCAGGGTTTTTTTTTTTTTTTTTAGAAATCGAGCCAATAGAATGTGTGTGTGTATGTGTGTGTGTGTGTGTGTGTGTTCAGAGACAGGGAATGGAATGATTTATTTTAAGGAATTGGCTCATGCAATGTGGAGGTGCAAGTCTGAAATCTGGAGGGAAGGCCAGTAGGCTGGAGACCTAGGGAATAGATACAGTCTGTTGCCAGAGCCCTTCCTTGCTTGTGGGAGGTTAGTCTTCGTTCTATGAAGACTTTCAATGGAGTGGATGAAGCCCACCCACATTAAGGAGAACAATGTGTTTTTAACTCAAAGTTTGCTGATTTACATGTGAATCTCATCTAGAAAAACAACATCACAGAAACATCCAGAATATTGTTTGACCAAATAGCTAAGCAGCATGGCCCAGCCAAGTTGTTACATAAAATTAACCATTACCTCCACTGAGACTTGTGTCAGACTTCTGACCTGCATAACTGTAAATAATCAATTTGTGTTGTTTTCAGCTGCCCAGTTTGTGGTAACTTGTGACAGCAGCAATAAGAAGCTAGGACTCTCATCTACCCACCCTAGGCATCCTAGGCATTACTATCTGCTATAATGTAAGTGATTTCCTTTTGAGGACTTGGTCATCTGTCTCTCAATTCTGGTCCATTTCTCTAATTCTGCCATCATCCACGAAGTATTTCGATGCTGGCATAAATTACCAGTCCAAAATCACCCTCACAACTCCTGGACCTCCACAATTCTAACAATCTGCATTTCACTCCAGGTCAGCTGTGCACTCACATGATCTCATCCTTGGTCCTTTATGGCCCTCCAGTATTTTCGCTTCTTATCCTTCCATCATTCTCTCTCAGTTACACTGCACCAATTCTTTACTGTCGTCATGACTCCAGTTCCTTGCCCCTTTTTGAATACAGGTCTCTCACCCTCTCTTAACGTCATTTCTTTCTCTACTCAGTCTGGGATTCCTTGTTGATTACTTGAATTTCTGTCTCACCGACACTATAACTTTGCCACAGTACAATCCTTCTAGATTAGCACAGACCATATACACCTCTAATACACCATTCCCTGCTTACTATTAAATCATCTATAAAAATACAGAAAAACTTACCAAAGCCCTTTAGCAATAGCTATGTAAACTAAATATATGAACAAACTGTAAACCAAAGAATGGTGAAATTTCTATTAATTACATCATAAAAAGGAATGAATTTGGATGTCCCTCTTAAACAAAATGGACAGACAACCCCTCCAAGAGTTAGAGGAAGAGGTTGACTTGACATGTTCAATGTCTGGCTTCAGGGTACACAAATTCTCCCTCCCTTTAAATTCATCATTCTGACAGGCATGCAACCTATCAGGTATTCGAAAAGATAGTCTCAGATGATTAGTCACTACCTGTCTTACCCATTTCTCAGTGATGAAGATGGTACAAAGAAGCACAACCTGGAGTCCATGAAAATATTCTGGCCCAGCATAGAGGGAGCCTTACCCTGACTATGCAGGGGAAGATAATTCTGAAATGGCCTTTCTGCAAGAAACAGACAAAAATTATGAAGTCTTTTGCTTAATTCCATCCAAAGTGTGAAGGGGACTTGGTCTTTATGAGACCTAAGGAGATGATGGACTGAGATAAAGGCAGAAATGCAAAGGGAGCTGGGGAAAACACTTCCCTCTTCAATTCACCTAAGGGGCTGTTCTAAACCTTTATGTAGCCATAGCTCTAGTTTCACCAGCTGGTGACGTAGACAGTATCACACCTAGGCATCCCTGTGTTTAACAACTGTGGTCCTCCACACACTGTGTTAGCAGGGAATCTTGTTTCTTCAAGGTACTCCTTCCTCATATGAATTCCCAGCAGAGACCACCTCTGTCCAAGCAATTGTTTTTCTTTCTTTCTTTCTTTCTTTCTTTCTTTCTTTCTTTCTTTCTTTCTTTCTTTCTTTCTTTCCTTCTTTCTTTCTTTCTTCTTTCTTTTTTCTTTTCTTTTCTTTTTCCTTTCTCTCTTTTTTTTTTAAGACAGAGTCTCATTCTGTCGCTAGGTTGGAGTGCAGTGATGTGATCTCTGCTCACTGCAACCTCTGCATCCCGTGTTCAAGTGATTCTCTTGCCTCAGCCTCCTGAGTAGCTGGGATTATAGGCATGTGCCACCAAGCCCAGCTAATTTTTGTGTTTTTCACAGAGACGGGGTTTCCCCATGTTGACCAGGATGGTCTCAATCTCTCAACCTTGTGATCCCCCCGACCTTGGCCTCCCAAAGTGCTGGGACTACAGGCATGAGCCACTGCACCCAGCTGCAGTTGCTCTTTCTGTAAGGCACTGGTTGTAGAATAAACCCTGGTATTCCCCCTGGACTAAAGGACTCCTTACTTATTATCAAAGATGCTGGCTGCTCCAGAGATGGGCATCATCACCCTTGCTTTTGCTGCTGTTGCTGCCACTCAAAAAAGTAGGCTCACTGTTGCTTGACGAATTCCTTCTCATACAATTGGCTTCTGATAACCCAAAGCCCCATTAGTACCACTCTCCTTCATGCCATGTTATCTCCCTGTTTCACTCCAGTCCTGCCTCCATGAGCCAGGGCCATTCACCTCTACCCCTAGGGCTGGTCCAGGCCTCCTCTTGCCTTTGAGTCCAGAACAGACAGAATTTTGTCCCTGAGTGGAGGAAGAAGTCCTTATCACTTTATCCAAACTTGTACCCTCTAGGAAAAAATCAGTCTTCCTCAGGGTTAACCTCTTTTTCAGTTGAATGATAATAGCAGCATTAATTTCCTTCAATGAAAACACCTTTCTGACCATAATATATGGTCTGATTTCATGAGCCCAACAGATTAGTGGAAAATAATACAGTAATGGTACATATTCCAAAGTCTGAGTTATTCAGTCTTATCTATGGTTACTTTGCAAAATTTTAATCAATGGTTTTTTGGAATTAAAAAGATAAAAAATAAAATAAATACAGAGTGACTGAGCTCAGTGTCTGCATCTTGGTTATTCTCCAATAGCATGTCTAGAAAGATATCTTTTCTTTAAGGTTGAGTAAGTTAAAAATAAACAAAATGATAAATAAACATGGGTTCAATGAAAAAAATGTGTCTCCCAAAGGATGAGAAGCAATATTCTGTGGAGTTGGCAGATAAGCTTTGATATGAAAAAGATTTGCTTCAGGAGACAGGGGAAATAGTTTGTGATATTTGCTTCCTGTTTTCAATATGGCTTAAAAAATACAAGTAGCTGTTAAAGAAGAAGAAACTTGTCATGAGAGCAGACCAAGTGTCAAAAAGTTTGGTTTAATAAGCATTTATAAAGCCGAGCTGTTTTCCTATTCCTTCACTGGTCTTTGTTCAGTCTTATTTGCTGGATCTGTTACTCTTTTCTGTGTTTAAATATTTGCATGTCCTAGGGCTCAGTCTAAGAGGCTCTTTTCTCCGTCTGAACTCAAACCTGTGTGATCCCATCTGCTTCTGTGACTTCAAATGTCATCAGATGGTGTTCACTTTCAGCTTGGTATCTCTAGCTTGAGCCTCTGCTCTGAACTCCAGACTCATCTATCCAACTATATATAATCTGTCTCCACTGGATGTTTAGTTATCCTCTCAAGCTTTCCATGTCCAGAAAGAAAGTGTTTCCTATCCCTGTGTTAATGATCATTTGCATGGTTTCTTCTTGTAGAAAAGTCTGTTTATATACTTTATCCATTTTTAAATTGGGTTATTTGGCTTTTTCTATTGAGTTGTAATAGTTCAATTTTTTTTTTTGTTATTGTTGGAGACAGGTTCTCACTCTGTTGCCCAGGCTGAGGTGCAGTGGAGCCATCATAGCTCACTGTAACCTCAAATTCCTGGGCTCAGGCAATCCTCCTGCCTCTGACTCCCCAAATGCTGGGACTACAGACGTTAGCCACCATGCCAGGTCTAGTTTTAATAGTTCTTTATGTATTCTAGACACGAGTCTTTTATCATATATATGATGATAGAATTTGGGGACCTGTCTGTTCACAGATAAAGAGAAAATAGTAGTTTTGATTGCTCCAGGAGGTTATGTATAATAGGAAGTGCAAGGAGCAAATGATGATGCCCAAAGTGAAGCAAAAATTTAGGGAGTGAGAAGAAAGGAAATCACAGAAAAATCATCACAGACTTTGTTTTCAGAGAGGGAGAAGAAAGCACACCCAAGGAAACTGAAAAAAAAAAAAAGAATTTCAAGAAATGAGTCATCAATACCATTAGATGTAGTAGAGAAGTGTGGTAACTGGAAGGTTGAAAAATGTAGATAATCAATTACAGGCCACTGGTGATCTTCGTCTGAGCAGTTCCAGTGGAGTGTGGGGACAGAGGCAAGGTTTGATGGACTGAGGAGTGTATCGGTGGTGAGACAGTGGCTGCGGAAAACAGAGACCACCCTTTCAAGGAGTTCAAACAAAAAGCAATAGAAAGAAATTGGAGGTTAGCTAAAAGGGAGAAAAGAGTTGCAAAAGCTTAAGTATGCTTAGAAAATGAGGGCAAAGAGTCCATGGGAATGGAGATGTTGGGTAAATAATAGAGATAAATTACTTGTGGAGCAGTGTTCTACTGCTGGGTGTATGATCAATTGCAAAGAGGAAGGTGTTGGTCTTAAATTGGAGGAGAGACCCTACTTCCCCTAAAAGGATAGAGAGAAGGTAAAGATGCTGAATTAGTCAGCATTTCTGTTTGTTTTACCAAAACCCACAGAAACTCAATTCAGCAATGGTAGAAATAACTAGTTTTCACCAATATCTAGTTCTCTTCCACTCCAGGCTCATGGAAGACCACACTTTCTAGTCCACTTGAAGTTCAGCAGGCATATGACTCTTCTAGCTAATGACATATGAACAAAAGAAATAAGAGTGGCTTCCAGGCTTAGACAATGAAAAGTCCATGAGGAATTTTTAAAGTCTTCTTCTCCCCACGGTATTGTGATAGTGGGGCAAGCCTCAGGTAGAGATGGCGAAGCCATAAGACCAGGGCAGCTTGGAGCCCTGAGAAATCAAATGGAGGGCCTTGATTCTGAATTGCCCCTTGGAACTGCAGTGCACTATGCGACAGTGAGAAATAACCTTCTGTTGCTCTAAGCCACTGAAATATGAGTGTCTTTACAACAGCATAATTAAGTTTATTCTGATTAAATCCTAACCTAAGGAAAAAAATTAGACTATATTGGCACTCAAGAAAGAGTTGAATGACCTAGATACCTAGATAAGGGTAAGATAGAGATTAAACTGGGCAACTGGAACCACTAACTCAAACTGAGTCCAACAAGATGATGTACAAATCTTTAACAGGGATTCCACTGCAGGAACGACCAATGAGATTTTTTATCATTGCCATACAATTTGCCCCAGAAGGTTTAGAATTGTAAGTGCAAGTGTGTTGGATGGGCCATCCACAAAGGTTTCGCAGGGTGACTTCAGGACAGAGATAAAAGGAAGACTTGAGCCAGACACCTGTGCCTTCAGGGAAAATGGGAGAGTCACTGGGAGTTAGTAAGATTATAGATAAGAAGAAATAAAGAGTAATTTCACTGGATGACATAAATCTTAAAGAATGAGGTGCACAGGTGAGGAATTAATGTTCTTGTTGCTCTAGAAGATGGTAGTTCTCAACCCCAGACTCTAGAGAGTGTGAGTATTAGATAAATGAGAACTTAAAGGAAATGGTACTTCATTTAAGATTTCATTTGAGACAAGACTATGGAAGACACAAGAGAATATATTTGCCATAGAATGTAGACTGAAAGGGCAAAATTGAAACTAGAAAAAAAGCAACCAACTGAAAATATGCTTTGGCGACAGTTCATAACATACTCGACACTGTACAAAATTGCATCCTTGACAAAGAAGCAGACTTGAGAAATAATCCCAGAACATGCAGAAAATGAAAAGCCCTGAATAGAATAAAAGGGATCTAACCTTTGAATAATAGATGTTTCTAAATAATTCGTGCTGTGAAAAGTAAGCGAGACAATATATGTAAAACTCTTAGTGAGTGCTCAAAAAAGAGCAGACACAATTAATATTTTCGTAAAAGAATGCATGACAAATGTGCTGTTCTTTATCTGCACAGAAGCCTATACCAGCCCAGGAGGGTTTTGTACTGAGGCAGGTGCAGGTCAAGGTGATGAGAGCAAGTGTAAACCAACATGGATCAAACATCTCAGATAAAATAAACAACTAATGAGGATTCTGAACTTCTACCTGAAGTTATAGTAAATGGAACCAAATTCCTTCTCAAATCCTTACTAATAAACCATGATAATATTTTCTCCATGGTCTTTCTGACCTGTCTTAACACCTTTTCTAAGAAAAGTGTAATTTTTTAAGGTGATGTTAAAAAGGCAGCCATTAGTGATTTACTATGTTTTAAGTCATTCATTTGAGGACTGGAGTTAAAAATTTTGAGAGGGGATTTTTTTTTCATTGACTTTAACTTACTTGATAATTGGTGGGTGGTGAATATTTTAAGCAAAAATGGTTTTATAGTTTTTAATACATAAAGATATGTTTTCTTTTTGAATACGAACAATGTTTCAAAACAGAGTAGAATAAAAAAAATCTTCATCTAAAAAACATGCCTTTGTTTGGAGATGAAATGGGTAGGTTCAGTTTGGTAAAATTAACGAAAACATCTAAGCCCAGAAAAACCTTTAATAAAATATTAAATTTCAGTGCTGGGGCATTATATTCAATCATATGCTATATCCCTGAGTCAAGGAATAATTTGAATTCTGAATTTTGAAAGTGTCCCCCCAACAGGGGCACATGTGCCTCTGACACGGTGGTGGGTACTGCACTGCAGAATCTTTAAGGAAGTTACGGACAAAGGGAGCAGAAACAAAGTATACCATTAACAGCTGTTCAGCTGATCTCTCCAACTCTTCCAGCCAACTAAGAGACTGAACAAAGTGAAAACAATTAACACTCTGTCTACAAACTCAGGTTTATTGGAAAGTATACAAACAAGCTCAACTGGTGGAAGAATAAAAAAATAATGCTCTGTTGTTTCAGATCTCATGGAAGGCTTGGCTAAAAATGTGCCCATCAAAAGTAAATAAGTTGAGAGGGTATTCTGGAACCACAGTGACTGAATACAGAGTATTGCCCATTCTTTTCCAATCCCTACTTCTACACCTTTATCTTAGACAAGCTTATTATTTAGCTTTTCATTTGCTTTTAATTTATCTGAAATTAAACACACACTCCCACTCCCCACCCCCCATCCCCATCCACACACACTAGAGATGAAATCTGTGCTTTTACAACATGGTTAGTCTTTGGTTTCAATACCTTTATTAATAGTCCATTATTTATCCACTGCCACACCTGTCATTACAGATGCTTTCGGTAGGTAGGTCTGTTTCTAGGCTTTACCTTCTATTTCATTGGTCCAGTTTTCTCTTTATGCATCAACACCACATTATTTTAATTAGTTTGCTTTGATATTTGGTGGGGTAAGTACCCCTTATTCACTGTCTTTTCTTTCCATCTTATTCTTTTTTAATTAAAAAAAAATTTCTTTCCATTCTTTTTACTTCACTTTTCCAAAATTGATTTGTTATTTTTGCTCTTTACTCTGCAAATTTTGTGGGGAAAAATGTTTGAATTGCATTGAATTTATAGATTAATTCTGAAAGAATTGCCATCTTTACAATAATGAGTCTTTCTATTTATGAACATAGTAAAACTTTCCATTTATTGAGTCTTTTGCCTTCAATAAAAATTTTATCATTTCCTTCATAGTAGATCTTTATATATTCTGATTATGTTTTCAATACATAAAGAAATGTTTCCTTTTTGAATATGACCTTTATTATGAAAAATAAATAAGAAAAGCACAACCCAGTGAAAAATGGGCAGAAGCTATGAAGAGACAATTCTTACAAGTGAGATTCTGTGGCCTGTAAACATATGAGAATACACTTCACTGGTAATCAGGAGAATGCAAATTAAATCAAAATACCATTTAATTGGCAAACACTAAGAAGTTTGAGAGTATCAAATGTTGGAAATGATTTTGAACCTTTAAACTCTACTGATGGACATATACATTGATATATACACTGATGAATATAATTTAATATGGTTGAAAATGTTCATACATTACTTCCCAGTAATTCTATTTCTTCCTCTCAAGTAACTACTGCACAATTTGAAAGATATTTACTATTGGGAAAAAGCTAAAACAACTTTACCATCCTTCATAAAGGAATAGCTAAACTGTGGTTTATACAAGGTAATTCTGTTCAGCAGCTGAAATTAAAAAAAAAAACAGTTCTCTATTCAAAGACATGTTGTGATGGATAAAAACAGGTTGCAAAAGTGAGATACAGTGTATGTAGTTTTTTAAAACACAAAATAATAGTATATTTTTAAATGGATACACATATAAATAGTAAAAAGAACAAAAATTTACCAAGCAATGATAAGCATCAATTTTAGAACAGTAGTCGTCTCTGTGGAGGAAAAAATTATGGGAGAAAGAAGAAAGAAAAGGGCTAGGGTTTTCTGTAAAACTCGTAGGACAGAAGAAAACTAAAGCAAATATGGTAATAATTAAATTCAGTCAAATATGGGTATGGTGTACAGGTGTCAATATTTTCTGGAATTTTCTCTATGTTTGACTATTTCATAATTCATTAAAGTCTTAGATTTGGTGCTGATGTAATAATAGATATTTAGATGCAGTAACACGACAGAGTTCTCTCTTTTATATATAAACACAAAATAATTTTGAGTTTTTAAATAACTATAGCATTTTAAATAACTACAGCTGCATTTCTAGAAATGCAGCTACGGTATAAATCAAGGAGAGGCTGAACTTTGATTTATTAGAACTTTACCAATAATTTTTTTTATTTTGGAATACCATTCATGATGGCAATGATGCTCGTGGTATTTGAATTACAATATAAAACACCTCTATCAGTTCGAATATGTAGCTGTTCAGATTCTACACATGGGCTTAAGCAAATCATATTTCATTATATCATTTAGGATAATCTTTCCTAAATATTAACATATTGAATTTCACACTACATCACTGTAGTTTATTTATATTATTTGTAACCATCATAAATTTGCCTCTACATGTTAGCCAGGGCATTGTATTTATTTTTAAAAGATTATGTGTAGATGATACTCTCTATGGCTTACACTGCAGCATAGGAAGTGTCTGGAAGGGTTGGGAAGCACTTATCTGTGTTGGCCCTCCCGTTTAGTACCAGTCTGTTTCCACACAAAGGATCTTCAAGAAATCAAGACCATCAGGACAGGAAGGGGTCTCCATCTTCTCTGCTGAAATTCTTATCCTATCTGTCCTGTTCATCCCATTCTCAGTGCACACAAACCAGTGTTTCTTTTGCCCACAGATGAAATCTGAAAATTCCCTCTTTTTTATCATGCAGAGAAAATTTAATTTTTTATCTCTCTCATTTACTATAATTCTAGACTAGTTCTGGAGACCCTCTTGCATAAATTAAAAGGTTCATGAAGGAACTTCTCCCATTAAAAGTCACTTTACCCCAGAAACAATGTACTCTGCTCACTTAGAATGAAAACTGCTACAAATTTTATAGGGTATAGTTTATAGAAATGTAAAGAAAACTTTTTAGAGAAACAGACTGTATGTCTGCATGGAAGGACTCCATACTGTAAGAATGTCAATTCTTCCTAAATTGATATGTACACCAAAATAAAATCCAGACGAATCAAATTTTAAACATTTTTTTAACATTTATAAAAACTAGATTATAATTAATCAAGATTGTTATGCAACTTCTGAAAAGAGTAGGACATTCTGGTACAAAGGAAAAGGCAAGGGAAAACTTGACAATCGAAAGTTAATATCACTGTGTTTAGGAAAAATCAAACTGGTTACAATGTTTATAGCAATTATGATAGCATAAGCTTATATCTTGATGCAGAGCTCATAAAAGTGCAAACAAAGCAGAACGATTTCACCTAATAAAGAGACAATGAACTAAATTTGGACAATTAACTAAAAAAGAAATACCATTAGTTAATAATTACAGAGAAAGTGTCTAAACTCTAATAATCAAATGAATTCGGATTTTAAAAAATAAGAATTTCTGCAAGAATTTCTCTTTAAGTGTGTAATATACTGCTTAGTGAAGTAAGTAGTCTTATGCATCACAGAGAGAGATAAAAATATAACTTTTGGTAGTTATTAATAAAGACTCTTAACATAGTTCAAATGTTTCAGCTTAATAATTCTATTTTGGGGGAATTTATTCCAAGGAAATAATCCTAAAATTTACATACAAAATTATTAATTGTAGCATTAATTTTAAGATCAAAATTTTGGAAAAAATCAGCATAGTAGGGTAAACTTACTCTAAGGAGTATGTAGTTATTTTAAATTATGTTTAAAATGACTATATAATTACATGGAAATGCTTATAAGAGTAATATAAAAGCACTGTTGGTCAGTAAAAATATTAACGTGTCTAACTTCATTGGTAATTAGGGAAACCATTCAAGTGCAATGAGATATCACTCTGCAACCAACAAATTGGCTAAAATTAAATAGACGGGAAATACCAATGTTGATAAGGATGTAATACAATGAGAAACCCTCACCCACGGCTTATCGGAGTGTAAGCTGGTACAACTGCTTATTTGACAGTACTTAATGAAGTTGAAGATATGCATACCCAGTGACCCAGCAATTCCACTCATAGATGTAGAGCCCAGAGAAACCCCTGCACGTGAGCACCAGAGTATAAGAATGTGCAAGAATGCCCATGGCATCAGTGCTTGGGATAGCCTGACATGGGCAATGCCCATCTGCAGTTGAATGGATAAATTGTGGATTACTCGTGCTGAAAGGCAGACATAATAAAATGAACAAATGAGAACTAAACAGCACAAGACAGATTATTTTCACCAATACAATGTTGAGTGAAAGAAGCAAGTCAAAATAATTTGTGTTTATGATTCCATTTATTCAAAGTTCAAAAACTGGAAAATGGAAGGATTTTCTGGGGCTAAGAGTGTCTAATTTCTTGACCAAGGATGTGATTAGAAGGTGATGGCTTTACAATAATTAAAAAAACTGTACATATATATTTTATATACTATGTAATGTATGTTATGTGTTATGGGTCGAATTGTGCGCCACCCCCCAAAACACACACACACAAAGATACGTTCAAGTTCCAACCTCCAATACCTCAGCACGTGAATTTATTTGGAAATAAGGTTGCTGCAGATGTAATTACTTAAGTTATGTTAAAATCATACTAGAGTAAGGTTGTTCCCTATTGCAGTATGACTGGTGTTCTTATAAGATGACCATGTGGAGACACAAATGAGACAGCCAAGTATAATGGGGTCCCCAGAGACCCTCTAACCAGCCTGTGCACTGGGAGAATGGGATGGAGCTATGGAAGTTCCTGCCATTTGCATTGGGGAGCAGCCTGGCCTCTCCTTTTCCTGGGTGGTAACCTGGGATTCAGTCTGTGAGATGGGGGCCTGTTAACAGGAACCCCTCTTACTTTGCTGAGAGTCTTTTTCCTTTTTGCCAAATAAATTCTGTAACCACTCACCCTTCAAAGTTTCTGCGTGCCTAAATTAACCTGGTCATGTGACAAGAACCCAGATTTTCCTACAACACAGAGACACAGAGAAAATGTCATGTGAAGGTGAAGGCAGAGACTAGAGTGATAGGTCTACAAGCCAAGAACTGCCAGCCATCACCAGAAGGTACGAGAGGTCTGAGGCAGATTCTCCTCCAAAGTCTCTGGAAGAAACCAACCCTAGACACTTTAATTTTGGACTTCCAGTCTCCAGAGGTGTGAGAGAATAAATTTCGGTTGTTTTAAGCTACCCAGTGTGTGGTATTTTGTTAGGGCAGCTCTTGGAAACTAATACATTGTATTTTCACATTAAAAATATATTTCAAAGTTCCCAGGAGTTGATGTTTCTGGTCTCTAATTTATTGAATAAATCACAAAATCTAAAATAAAAAAGTAGCCAAATACTTGTCCTTTATATATTTCCTGGAAAAGTTACACTGGCGACACAATTCAAGTATAAAAATAAGGAACTCCTATTCAGAAAAGGAAACCATGTAGCATATCTAGTTGCACCAACAGGTCAAAGATCAATCGTAAATGTCCAAGTACATTAAAAAATAAAGGATGTGGTTTGTTCCAAGTTGGACTGTAAGAATTTCATCCTGACCCTTTGATTCTCTTCCTTACTGGAAATTCTCCAGCGTCTGAAGTGACCCTGCACATGGCTTCTGGGAAGACATTCTCATTCATTCCATTTCACTCCAGAGCAAAGACGAGCTGACCTGAAACAAGACCTGACCCAGAACTTCTCTAGGGCAGAATACTGATAAACACAGACGGCTTCGTGAAAGACCATCTTTGGTTACAATTCTGCCTTCTACAAGTTAGGAATACAGTCTCAGAGTTTACAGAGCAATGGACTCTTGGGTACCTTCCTTGGGGACTGAGTTTGTATAGGATATTGAGCATGCTTGTAGGAGTTTTGGCTTTCTCAAATGTGTTCCATATGATCAGGAGATGCCATAAATAAGGGCATAAAGGAACAATATATGGTGAACGGATTTTTTTTTAAAGCTAACAAAATGCAATGTTATCTTTCTAGTACTTTCTGGTTTTCATATAGTAAAAGAGAGTAAACTACAGAAAAATTTTCCTTCAGAAAAGTAATATGAGGTGGAATAGAACAGTGATAAGGAATTTCGAAGCCAGTCTGTCTGTTTTCAAACCTCGGTTCAACAATGAGGAATGGGTCCCCAGTGGGAGAGAGCCCCAGGTGGGGAAGAACAATGAACAGTTGTTCTGAGAAATGGGAAATCACAAGCAATGACTTCTTCCTGGCACAATGACCTTGTTCTGTGGGCACAATGACCTCCTTCAGCACAGCAGCTCCCCCCAGCACAACTCTATAAAACTTCGCTCCAGTTGCACCCTGCCTCTACACAGCCCCTTCTCTGCTGTGCTGCCGGTTGCAACCTTGCAACGCATTTTCATACTTTCTCTAATAAATCTGCCTTTCTTTACCTACAACTGTCTTGGTAAATTACTTTACCACCTGTGACACCGGCCCCAGCTAGTTGCACTCGTGACAACTAGCTGGCTATACTTTTGGCCAATTATTAACCTCTCTGAGTACAAATTTCTTCATCCATAAAATTAGGATTAAAAACTGCACCCACTGCAAAGGATTACTTGGAAGATTCAATGAGGCAGTATATGAAAAGCATTTAGCCCAGAATGTTGCACATGGTTAAGTGCTTAATAAATACTAGTTACTAGCATAATAATAACAATAATAATAAATCTGTACAGACTAATACTTGAAGTAGCTATAAAAAATTCCAGCAGCGCTGATATTAGAGTTGGCCCCCTAAGGGTCATTTGGTTCACCTCATTAAATTAGGCAGAGAAGGAAAATTTCAGCTTCTTGAGTTGACCACTCTCACACTTAACATTTCGAGTTAGAAAAACAAAATTCACTTAAGTTTTCTAGTCCGTTAAATAAGTGGGTTGGATTAAGTAATTCTAAGGAGCTTTCCAAGTACAAAAAATTCCTATTTCTAACATCCTTTGTCAACCATAAATCAAACATTTCGCAGTCTCTGAATCATTTTCTCTCTTTCAATGAGTATTTCTACTATACCAGCTTCTGCCCCTTTTGATGAAAAATATAACCTTTAGGCTAGTTTGGTGACTAAAGTCGTGTGTGTGTGTGCATGTGTATGTGTGTGTGTGCATGTGTATGTGTGTGTGTGCATGCACAAGCATATGTGGTGGTGGTGGTGCTGCGTTCCAAGAAAGCCTCACAGACTTGGGCAGCCCTAATACTGCAATTTCAGTCAAAGGGATGGGAAGTTTCCATACCACTAAAGTTTACTTGCATCAAACTTTTAGGTTCATCTGCTATGAAAGAGAAGAAAAGTATTATTTTGCGGAATATTCTAAACAGTTGATTTTTAAAGAGTCAAATGTTGTGACATAACATTTGTTTTTAATGATATTAGCAAATATCATTGTTATGTTGATTAAAAAGATTTAGTTGTAGAAATCTCTTGGTATTTCCAAATCCACCTGGGAGTAAGAAGTGAAATTCAGCAACGCTCCAGCATTCTGGCACAAATCCTTCCTTCTCCTCCCCTGGGTACCTTTGCTGGTTGTCCAGGAGATGGCACTGTTGCTTCAAGGGAATGGCTTCGACGAGGCCCAGGAAGAGAGCCTGGGGGCAAAGGGGTTGAGGGTTGGGGATAATATACGGCACTCAGAAGTTAAAAGAGAAGCAGTGAGAAAAGTCTTGTTTAATGAACCTTAGGAATAATGACAAAACATGTTTAAATAATTGTCTTCCTCAATTTCCCTTTATAGGGGCGAATGTGAACATGAAGACCAACAACCAAGATGAGGAGACGCCCTTGCACACGGCTGCCCACTTCGGCCTTTCGGAGCTGGTGGCATTCTACGTGGAACACGGGGCCATAGTGGACAGCGTGAATGCCCACATGGAGACCCCCCTGGCCATCGCCGCCTACTGGGCCCTCCGCTTTAAGGAGCAGGAGTACAGCACGGAGCACCACCTGGTCTGCCGCATGCTGCTTGACTACAAAGCCGAAGTCAATGCCCGGGATGACGACTTTAAATCTCCCCTCCACAAGGCAGCCTGGAACTGTGACCACGTGCTCATGCACATGATGCTGGAAGCTGGCGCCGAAGCCAATCTCATGGATATCAACGGCTGTGCTGCCATCCAGTACGTGCTGAAGGTCACCTCCGTGCGCCCTGCTGCCCAGCCTGAGATCTGCTACCAGCTCCTGTTGAACCATGGGGCGGCCCGAATATACCCTCCACAGTTCCACAAGGTGAGGCTCTGCCCAGTGGTCAGCAGGTTGAGGAAGATTCAAATGGCAGCCTTGTCTGAAATCTCCAAGTAACTCAAGCTTGCTTGAGGCTTGAGTCCTAGGCTAACTACCTCTGATCCTCTTTGACCTTCCATTACATACCTAATCCTAGCTGTCTCCTCATCTCATCCTAGTCTAGGTTTGCTTGAAATTGGGTGTGAGAGCTAGAATGAGAAAAAGAGTAGCAAATAATTTGTTTTGCCTTGTGTGAACACCAGTGCACTGGTGGCTTCCTGAGGGACTGAGGTAAGTCTGCCAGAAAGGTGAATAGTGTTAGACAGGCATACATTTGCCATCTTTTAAACAGAATGACTGATCTAAAGATGACTCAGCCTGCTTTGAAATTAGCTTGTAGCCATTGAAAGGGCCACCCGATTTTCCAGTTTAATGAAAGCTAACGTTTATTAAGTACTAAAAATTATATTTATTATATATAATAAATAAGCACACTGTTATAAGCATTTTGTATGTCTTCATTTAATTCTTACAACAATCATACAAGGTATATATTATTATTGTCCCTATTTGACAGAGGAGGAAACTGAGACACAGTTAAGTAACTTACCTGAGCTCCCACAGTGCCAGTGCCAGGATTCAACCTTAGATACTTTGGTTCCAGCATCTATTCTTATGATATCACACTGCATGGTTTTTCTTAACAACATTCATAATCTCAAACAGGCTGGTAGGGACCAGTTGCTACCAGTATTGATATGACTAAGACATGGGACCTATCCTCAAGAAGCTTAGAATCTAGCAGATGAGACAAGCAAATAAAGGGGTAATTTTAATATGCTGTAGTAAATGACAAGGTAGAAGAATAATGAGTGCTACAGAAATATGGAAGAGAGTGAATTTTGCATAGTTTTATTGCTAGTAATTAGTTTGGAGGCCAAAATGCATTTTACCTGAAAATAAATCAAATAATACTATACTTAGGTTTCCCCCTTGCTCTAAAAATTTAATTAACAACAAGAAGAGTTTGAAGTATACAACAGCTGACTAATTAGGCCACAGAAAGCAAATTAACAGATGTTTTTCTGAATTCACAGCTTAAGTTCTACGTCTTACCTGGGTAAAATGTCAGGGACTCGTCTGAAGTCCTGCAGTGTGAGGCTTAGTTAGAAGAAAAGTTCTACTAGAGAATTTAAGGGTAGTGCGTTCAGTCAGGGCAGATTCCACATGGACAAACCAGAGAACTTTCAAATGAAGATTTGATGGGTTCAGCAATCCTGTTATCTCATTAGGAATTTTCTCTTGGTTATCAGGATGCTAATGGAAGATTAACTAATTCTTTTTTTAAAAATTATATGTAAAGCCCAGAATGTCATGAATTTTCCAAAAGTTTTTTAGAGAACTACAAATGATTAAGATGAGGAATAGAATAAGAATAATGTTACAGTAACTGTCCTGTGTTGAGCTCTAAATAGGTTTTATACAGACTGTTTCATTTTATTTTTATAATAGACTTTGAGGTGGGCACTGGCATTACGCACATTTAAAAGGTGATTAAGCTAAAGCTAATAGTGTTAATATATTTTCATAAAGTCACACAGAGTAAGTGTCAAGTTCACTCATTTGTTTATTTAACAAATATCTACTAAACACCTCCGAAGTATCAGGTACTGTTCTATTTGCTGGAGGTAGAGCAATGAACCAAAGGCCTTCATGAAAGATACTTTCTAGTGGGAGACAGGAAACAAACAAAACAACAACCAAATAAATATACTCTGATATGTTAGGTGCTATGGAGAAAAAGCAGGGCAAAAAAAAGAGAATGCCAGATTATGTGTGCTACTTTAAGTTGATTAGAAAAAATAAGAATGTGGGGGGCTGGGTGCAGTGGCTCACCCCTGTAATCCTAGCACTTTGGGAGGATGCGGGCGGATTGCTTGAGTTCAGGAGTTCAAGGACAGACAGCCTGGGCAACACGGTGAAACCATGTCTCTAATAAAATACAAAAAATTAGCTGGGTGTTGTGGCGTGCGCCTGTAGTCCCAGCTACTTGGGAGGCTGAGGCAGGAGAATGGCTTGAACCCGGGAGGTGGAGGTTGCAGTGAGCCGAGATTGTGCCACTGCACTTCACCCTGGGTGACAGAGCGAGACTCTGTCTCCAAAAGAAAAAATAAGGATGTGGAGGAACAAGCCATGCAAATACCTGATGGGGAGGTGGGGAGAGCATCCCAGGCCTAAGGAAAAGCAGGTGCAAGGGTCCTGAGGTAGGAGAGGGCTAAGCATGTTTGAGGGAGAGCAAGGAAGCCTCAGTGGCTGAAGTGGAGTGAGCAAGGGGAAGATAAATCCAAGAGGTATATATGTGGGTTGTTTGCAGACCATATATGTCGCCTTGTAAGCCGTGGGAATGTTCTTGGTGTTATACTCTGCATGGGAGAGGAAGTCACTGAAAGATTTTGAGTTGAGAAAAATAAAAGTCTGATTTATGTTCTAAAATGGTCCTTTTGACTGCCTTTCAGAGAATAACTCTGAGTGGGGGGCTGGCAAAGTTGCAATAATTTAGATGAGAGATGAGTGTAGCTTAGATTCACAGTGGAAATAGTGAAGGTGGTGAGAATCATGGACTTTGGGGTCAAACTTGGATTCTGTCACTTACTTAAGAGTGTGATTAAATAAACTGCTGATAGTTTCTGGGCCTCAGTTTCTTCCCCTGTTGAATGAGTATACCCTGAATTTATGCCTTGGCAATGTGATGCAGACTCAGTCCTTCCCCAGAAGGAAGTTATTCCTACTCATAGCACATCACAAACATGCTCAAAGCTCAGAGGGTGGTGCCAAACATTTCTTTCCTCTTTCTCTTGGACTTCTTTCAGTCATTGCAGAGTCTCTTTCCCAGTTCCTCCCTTCAGTCCTATCCTACATCTATACACATCTCTCTTTGTTTACTTCCATCTTTTTTTCTTACCTACATCTTGCTAAGGGCTGGTCATTCTTCATGATGTTAGCTCTAGAAGACAAAAACATCTACCTCTGTAATACAGCTCACTTCACAAAGCATAATTTTCTGCATACTGTCGTTCAAAGACTACTTTCCTTCCAGCGAAAAGGATGGACAGGGACACAGGGCATGAAGGTGCCAGAGAAACATACTCTATCCCTTTATCCATGAATAGTAATAGCCTTCTTGTAAGGTTGTTTTGATAATTAAATGAGATAGCATTTGAGAAGTGGTTAGCACAGTGCCATGGGCATGGTAACCATTAAACAAATGATGACTATGACTATTATTATTCTTAAACATGTGTTGAGCAGGAGAATTGGTGCTCCTGGGCCTGGTTTACTATAGCAGTCTTCCCATCCAGGAGAGACAGTATGTGTGTGAGTCCCTGCCCAGAGACTAAATGTTGACTTGTATTCTGAAACTTGCTGTGGAATCGAGTAGTGGCATTCAACCCTAGTGTTCACTTTTCTCCTCCTCTCAACATGTGCTCTTGGTCCAGCATAAGCATCTCCCCTGCTGGCTTTTCTTGGTAGCTCCACCAGCCTGTAAAGTAGGCATACAATTTTGTGTTCCAACCAACTTTGTCCATGGTTAGCATTTTCTTATTCAGTTGTTTTGTTCCTTTGAGTTCCTTTAGTTTGGCTGTATGCTAAAGACATTTAGGATAGAGTTGGCTACTGGTAGATGGCTGGTATTACAAACATTTTTGTTGCTACTCAACAGACTGTAGGAGAGCTGGCCCCCCTCCAAAGGAAAAGTAAAGAAAAACTATTCAATTTACTATGCAGATGCTTCAAAGTGATTTAGAACAACTACTCCACAGCCCGACTTTCCAAAGAGAAAGTCATCTTTACTACAAGTAAGTGACTGACTCATTTATCCAGAAGATAAAGTGATTCATTCTTGTGTGGATGGGGAATTCAGTTTCCTTATTTACAAGGAACAAGGTCAGAGCTGAAGATGTTTTCTTCCAAATACAAAGCAAATTTGTAGAGGGTGTATTTCACTGAAAGCCAATGTGTAAATTACATAAGCGGGGGAAAAAAGAATTATAGGGTCTGCAATTGCTTTCCAGGGTACAAAAGGACATTTGATTTTTTTTTCTCCCAGTGTAATTCAGAAGAAAGTGACACCCCAGGGAGCCAAGACTGGGTTTTCTTGTAGGGCAAGAAAGACATTTTTCTAGAGGAGGAAAAGTTAACACGAGGGTTTGGGGGAGGTAAGGATGATTTCTGCCATTGAACAATGCTGTATATGAAGCTAGGCAGTTCTCTTTGATCATTAAGTACCTTTCTGAACACATATATATCAGTATAAAAGAGTGGAAGTAGCTTGAGAATGTTTCTGCTGAAGTGGCTTACAGATGACGTTTGGATGAGAAGAGAGGCAGGGAGACTTACCTTGAATCTCTTTTTTAATAGATTGTGTATTAATCCATGCTTTTGGGGGTTGGATGGTGAGATGAGTTGTCTAAATCTCTCTCCAATAGTCACCACAGTAGAAATAACTTTTTTGTCTAATTGTTCCTCCATGAAGGGAGAATAGAGATGCCAGAGACTCATTAAGGTGAGCTTACTGAACATCTTCTGTTTTCTGGGCTGGCAACGTCAAAAGGAGGCTGTGGTTTCTCCCTTTGGGGTCCACATCAGTCGCTGTCTCATGTTTCCTTTGTCTTATGTTTTCATGAGGAAAATGCTGCTAAAATAAAACTCCCGCTAATCTCTGTCCCTAACCTTCTCACTTCACTTAACAGATTGATGAGTTGGGAGGAGGAATTGACTTAGCTTGCTCAACCTTGAGTCTAGAGGATCCTTGAATTCTTTGTTCATTTATGTGGCAAGCTTCCAGTAATAAACTCTGTCTGCCAGGGAGAGGTCTGCAATTTTGGGGTATAAATTCAGTTTGGGGGTAGAATGTTAGAAGCTGTGTATGGCCCCCTAACTAAACATATGTAATCTATTTTATCAGTAATAAAGATGATATTCTGATCTCTGATTGTCATCTTCATTTCATTTTTTAATAGGTCCTACACTAAAAAGGGAAAATTACTTATTGGGCCTCTAACACTCTTCGTGCTGTGACACAAAGGGTCTTAAAGATGAGGACAGGGCAGCCCTAGCTACAACTTTTCGTTTATCCTTTATTTATCTCCCACAATCTGTTCCTTACCTGTTTCAGTCCACCCAACTCCCAGTGACTTGACCTTCTAATTCAATCTGCTGGTATTTAATCTGTCTTCATCTCTTGATCTTCATGACCCCCTTGATAATCTCACTTTGAATGCTTTCTTCATTTGGTATCTTTCACTCTGACATGTCTGCTGTTTTTCTGACTTTGGAGTCATGCAGACTTGAGTTTAAATCCTGACTCTACCATTTCCTAGCTAAAAGACCCAGAGGTTAAATTTTCTCAGCCTTTGGTCTTAAATCTCTGAAATGGGGATGAATATAGGACCAACTCATAGGATTGTTCAACGGCTGAGCAAGTTAAAGTATATGAAGATTTAACACAGTCCCTTGCACATAGTAAGTCCTCGAAAAATGGTAGCTATTATTTTCCCTTCTTCCTCTCTCGTGCCTATTAGGATTTCTGAAGCTGTAGGTAATGATCCTCTATCTTTTCCATTTATACCCATTTAGACTGTCACTGAACTTCATGGCTTCTGCCAGCACATACTTTGATGACACATAATAACTCCATCTTAGCTTTCTAATGGGGAGCATCTATTGTGTACATTTTTTGCTGACATGAATGGCTGGGCGCGGTGGCTTACACCTGTAATCCCAGCACTTTCAGATGCCTAGGCGGGCGGATTACTGGAGGTCATAAATTCAACACCAGCCTTACCAACATGGTGAAACCTCATCTCTGCTAAAAATGCAAAAATTAGTCAGGAGTTGTGGCATGATTTGTAATCCCAGCTACTTGGGAGGTGAGGCAGGAGAATCGCTTGAACCCAGGAGGTGGAGGTTGCAGTGAGCTGAGATTGCACCATTGCACTCCAGCCTGGGCTAAAAACGTAAAACTCCATTAAAAAAAAAAATGAACTATCCTCCTCCTCATTATCTGTCCATCCCAGATTAGTATGTTCCTTATTTCTGTCAATCAGTGGCAACTCTGTTTGTCCTCTATCTCTGGCTTCCAAGTTGTATTCTTTCTTCCTCCTATCTGATTAGTATTAAGCCCTATACTTGTTTCTTCTCCCAGCTTCAGCCACCCTTCCTTCCCAGCACTAGCCCTGACGCCAGCCTAGGAGCCAGTTGGTGCACTGCCCATTACCCTCCCCTCCACTCTCTGCCCTCGATGCACTTCTCTTCTCCTCTGTGGGTTGCTGATAGTGCTCAAGGAGCACCTGATGATCTTTATATTAGTCTTTTATTATTTACTGACTTATATTGCTCTCTAACTCTTTGAAATTATTTGTGTCTTTTCTCTTCAACTAGGTTGTAAACTCCTTAAAGACAAAAAACAGGTCATAAATCTCCCAGAATTACTGTCATAGTACTAAACCCAGTGCTCAATAAAGGCTTCTTAATGGAATGGATAGGTTGAATATCATCCCTTCTCGTTAAGAGTGTATAATAACCTCTTCTTGCCTGTCAAGTCAATCCCAAGCTCTTCAGGCTGACTTCCAGATGTGCTGCCAGCTGGCTTCATCTTACCAGCTCTGACCTTTAGCCCTGCCCTGACTCCATCCAGGTTGGCCTCTTTACTGTCAACACACACAGACACACTCACTCACACACACACACATGCACATGCACACACATGCGCACACTCTTACTTAGTTGGATATTAAGATCATAACCTTTCTGTCTCTGTTTTATCTGTGATCCCAAGACATTAGGTCTTTACCACCCTACACTGAAAAAGGCAATGGTAGACCACCTATGAGGAAGGTTGTCGAGCAACACATTTCCCTATGGAGAGAAAGTCGGTTTTGTGATCTTTTGCTCAACAATAATACGTTGAGGTTGATATGGTCTGGGAAATTAGGAAGAAATGTCTTTGGAGAAAGTTGTTTAAGTGCAGAGGCATGCCTCTCTTCTAATGCCTCACCTAACACCAAGTGAAAGGGGCTTTAGGAGGACCCCTCAGAAAGGTTGATTTATGTTCTCCGAAGTTTCATGGGAAAAATGGAACTGATACGAAACTCATGATGAACAAATTTAGAAGAGCAGATCTGTGGCTGGAGCTGCTTGTTGGGTGGCAATGGAAAGAAAGATGATTAAACTGGGAGTCAGGAATGCCTTTTACTGGCCACACCAAAAGTTGGTTAAGTGTATAAACATCCATGTAGTTTAATCTAAATGTTAAAGCTAAATCTTTCTATCTCCTGAAGGTAATTCTGGCCATCTTGACTAAGCTTTCAAGTATTTTTGGTTGGTTAATAAACTGTTAAACAGAGTGTGCTAAGAGCTAACTGAATTTCATGTCATCTTTCATTTGTTAATGAAAGGTAAAATACCAATAAGTGTGGTTTAGTACATGACACCAGCCCTCTGCAGGTATTGGACTGGGAAGATAACTTGGCTCAACTTGCATGTTACTCTGTAGTTTACTTTACCTCGTGGTCACCAGTGAATCTAAGTTGATTGACTAACATTGAATTTTTTGATAAAATGTTCTGTAGAGCTGGAAGAGTTTCCCAGGCAGCTGGAAATGTATTCTGTGTCCAGTCTGTCTCAAAATTGCTTCAATTATGTACAAAGGCAAAGTAATTCTTCAATTCTCGTCTTCTTTGTTAGTGCCTCTTTTTCACTTGCTTGTGGAAGGTGAAAGAAATTGGTTTGATTTTATTAATCTATCATCTATTAGCCATGGTGGCAGTGTACTGGAATACTCAAAGGCGTGAGACTTCTCAAAATTGTTTTAGCATTCCAGGGAGCTTAATAGGTCTGTGGGTTCTGGTTTTTTTTTTACAGATAGGGTCTTGATATGTTGCCCAAGATAGCTTTGAACTCTTGGGCTCAAGCAATCCTCCTGCCTCAGTCTCCCAAGTAGCTGGGATTACAGGCACATGCTACCATGCCCACTGGTCTGTGAATTCTTGATGTCTCTGTGAGCAGAATGAATGAACCATATGTGTGCATCAAACAAATGAAACTGTGTGCTTCCTCTGCAGGTGATACAGGCCTGCCATTCTTGTCCTAAAGCAATTGAAGTTGTAGTCAATGCCTATGAACACATCAGATGGAACACAAAGTGGAGAAGAGCTATCCCCGATGATGACTTGGAGGTAAATAATCGATTCCCTTCTAATAGTTTTCACTATCAAGTACTTCCAGACTGCCCTAGAAGTACAGAAAATTGTAATAAAAATGTTGGTTTTGAGAATGCCTTTAAAGCATACTCAAATGCAATGAGACAAAGGGTTATAAAATGCAGGTTTGAGAGTTAATATTTCCATCAAATATGTGGCATTAAGGAGTGTCTTGGGGAATTCCTCCATTTAAGGGCAAGTTGAATTAAGTATATAAAGGTGGTAGTTTTCCTTTCTTCTCATTAATTTAGATGAGTTAAATGATAACATTTGGAATTGCTCATATAGCATTTTTACCAGAATATTAAAGCGTTTTGTGTAGATTATTTCATTTACTTTTAAATATCGTGAAGTGACTATTAGGCAGGAAAGAGTTTTAAAAACCCTGTCTTGGGTCCTACAGAAAGCCATTGGCAGAGTCAAGTTCTCACTTGCAGACTTTCAGACTTTGCTACCAATGTATACCAGTCCTTCCCACTGAACACCCTTGGTTCTTGGTTTTAGATGTCAAAGTCTGTCTCTAACACATGGAGAGGTATCAGGCACAGGGTGCAAAGTTCACTGGGCTTGGAGGTCTGTGGCTTAGGTGTAATCTTATTCTGCTACTTACTGGCTGTGTTACTTTTAAAAGTCACCTAACTTGAGTGAGCTGCATTAATCCTTCACTTCCATTAAATATCTGAATATATGCATCACACCAAGCACATAATGTGTTTAAAATTGCTATTTCGGTTTAGATTCATCCAGGCACTTCACACATGCATATTTTATCTTATCTCCTGGGTTCTGAATTGTAGAATGTTATTTCCCCTCCCCTTTCCTTGTATACCACCGCCTCACTGCTCCCATTTCAATATTGCGTTTAATTTTTGCCTCACCAATAGAGACCCTAGGAAGCTGCCATTACGTATAGAGGTTAGTTGCAGCATTGCTGATTTTTATTGATGTAAACTGTGGGGCCTTGCTAACTTTAATTTGTCTTGCCTTCCTTTTCAGAAATACTGGGATTTTTACCACTCTCTCTTTACTGTGTGCTGTAACTCTCCAAGGACTCTCATGCACTTATCGAGATGTGCCATTAGAAGAACATTACACAACAGATGCCATAGAGCAATTCCTTTGCTTTCCCTCCCATTGTCATTGAAAAAGTACTTGCTTTTAGAGCCAGAGGGAATTATTTATTAGGCCTTATGAGACAGCAGTTCCCAATCCTAGGTATTTAAGTGGACTCTCTGGGTAGACACAGTTTGCCGAAATAAAATGGTACTTGGGTTGATTATAACACTTCAGGGATTTCAAAACACTTTACAAACACTGTCATTAATCCTAGAATATCATGGTATGGGGAAATAAAGAAGAAGTAAAGTTAAGGAATTTTCAAAGACAAGGATGTATTCAGAATGTACTGATAGAACAGTAATAACTAATATGTATAGTGTTCTTACTAAGTACCTGAAATATTTTTGTAAAACTTCTTATATCTTATCTCATCTGAAATGGGACCCAGGTTTTCTTCCAACCAATATAATTCTGTGCCTTATCAGTAATATGTTTACATTCTCATTCAAATGGCCATATAGCAGGCTTTGCAATTGGCCTCTTAAACTTGGTGTCTTCCCCCATTACTGCTAAGCAGTAATTACTGTCACTAGTTTTGCAAACTCCTACTCCCCAAACCAAGCTACTCAAGTTTATTTCAGTGATGAAGGCATATGAGCATAGTCAAAACAAGGAGATCTTGGAGTCAAATTAGAAATGAGAAAGAAACATCAGTCCAGTTAATAGTCAAGAATGGACATTTGAACCGGACATCATTGAGCCAGAGACTGGAGATGCAAAGATGAGTCCCGTGTGACTCCTGCCTTCCAGGATCTCACCATTTAGCAGAGGATGCAGACATACACACAGCTAACTGCAATACAAAGTGACGGGGCAAGAGTACAGGTGCAGACTCACTTTTAATGCTTGTCTTTCAAAGTTGTGTTTCTGACATGAAGAGTGATTTTTCTTTTAAGCATGAAGTTAAAGAGTGAAGGGGTTATGTAAAGTAGAGGGATCTCCTGGTTTTGTTAGGGTATTTTTAAGGTTTTTTCTAGATAGTGTGTCATTTTGGTATGGTTTCTTGGTTAGTATTAATACTTTCCCAGACTCCTTCAGAAAAATATTGCACACTCAATGGCTCCAGTGCATGTGACAAGGAAGCATAGGAAAATGGGGGAAAGAAAGTGTGTGAGGGGACTTAGTTGATTACTTCGGTCTTTTTATGTAGCAGACTGACATTTCATAGCATTGTAGCTAAGAGATAAGGAGCACTTTGCTAGTGACAGTGGGCTACGAAAAGTAAATAGAGAGACTTTTTGCAAATGGTAAAAGTTTGAGAAACTTGGGAAGATTAGTGTGTTAATCAGGCTTGCTAGTTAGTGGATTGCAGAAAGAAAAATGTAGGTGATTAAGCTCTGGGCCTTGTGGTTTATGAGGTCAATTTTGCTTCACTTTTTTTTGTTCTTGCTAATCACTTTTAGATAAGCTCATTGCTCTTAGCATCATTTTTTAGAGGTTAAAGCAGAAGTAAATTGCAAACAAATCTGTCAGTTGTGAGCAGGTTTCTTTTATGTGTGTGGTTCTCCATCATATTTAACTTTGGATGCTGGAGTGTTGAATAGAGATGATGTCAGATATTCCAATAGGCTACCATTTAATGTTAACTGGCGATCACCTAACTGGTTAATCTCAGTTGAGACTGTGCTTCTGAACTGGGATTGTCTTACTCCCAGGGCTGTGTAAGAAAAGTCATAGGTGGATACAATAATCTCTTTTAAGTATCAGTTTTACTCAGATATTTTGGTGGAGATATTTTGTACTAAAACAAGATCTATATCATGGAATAGAATGCTGAATTTGTATGAATTATTCACATAAATCTTGATCTTTCAAAAAATAGTTTGCTTGCAGCAAGTGGTATTAGAACACATCCTAAAACAGAATGAAATGTCTTTTGCAGCAACTTGGATGGAGCTGGAGGCCATTATTCTAAGTGAAGTAACTCAGGAATGGAAAGTGAAATACCATATGTTCTCACTTATAAGTGGGAGCTAAGCAATGAGGATGCAAAGACGTCCAGAGTGATATAATGGACTATGGGGACTTGCAAGGGGAAGCTTGAGAGTGGGGTGAGGGATAAAAGACTACATATTGGGTACAGTGTACACTGCTCCAGTGATGGGTGCACTAAAATCTCAAAATTCACCACTAAAGAATTTATCCATGTAACCAAAAACCACCTGTACCCCCAAAACTATTGAAATCTTAAAATAGTAATAATTAACAAAGTAAAACAAGATCACACCCTGGAACAATTGGAGGATTGCTTGCTGCCCTGCATCTTAAGGCGTATTCTAGCAGCAAAGCTTGTGATGCACTGACTTGGGGCAAGTAAAACTGATGCTGAGGACAAAGGGAGAAGATGTTCCTCGCCCAGGGAAATGAAAACTTTTCTTATTCACCTTGCTTGTGCTTAAACACTTACGTTCATCTAGTGTAGAATACATGGCTACTTGTTTGTAATTTTTTTATTGGTGGAATTAAAGTGATTTTTCCTTATCTTTGAACTTTTATTTAGAGAACTTAAATAAAGCTCTTCTGTCTCCTTTCATCTTTGTGTTTACTTACCAATAAGACTCTTTTTCCTAACCCCGCTTTGACTTTTCAGCAATGACACTGAAGAACTCTACACATTTCATTGCTTTTATCAACAGTTAAAAAGAAAAAGAGAATCAGGGATTGTGCCTGTAAATAAATAATGTTTTCAAAAGAAAGTAAAGGGTAACTGTGGCCAAAACACAAATACAATGCAGCCTCTTGCTGTAAGAACAAGTGTGTTTTAATAGTAATAAAGAAATTGTACTGAATCATTCTCCTCTGCCTCTCACCATCTCTGTCCTCCTGGGGTTTTTCATTTTCCTTCATTCTCACTGTCCACTAAACCCTGGGCAAAGCAACAGAGGAAATTACATCCTCATGACGCCTTTGTTACTTTCTTAGAAAACTTTCTGTAAATAGGATCTATTGTCTTGAAGAAAAAAACAATCTCTCTTCTGAAACTTACATGAGAGGAAGAATCTTAGATATGAGGGAAAGATCACTTATCTTGTTTTCTCTCCTTCTTAGGAACTAGACATACTTGTGTTCTATTTTTTAATCATCGAGTGTTATGTCTCTACTTTGTCCTTCCATTCTAAACCCAGTGGGTTGTGACAAAAACACAGTAGTCGAACGATGATTATAGGGATAAGAAAAGTAACAAACCATTTGCAGTGGGTTATCAATGTTGGAAAAGACAGCTGAGTCTTACGTTTTTATTACTCATCTGATTGTTTGTGAAGAACTTACAAAGTTCTAAGTTGGTACACTTTCCAAACTTTTACAAATGAATTCAACTATTCACCCATTTTCTTTGAAACACAAACACCACAGCTAGTATCTGGAAGGAATTCCTGTTACTTTCTTTAGGAGGATAAAGTAGATGCATTACAGTTAGGTGTTTGGAAGTTTGGCTCTGATGCTCTCTGTCTGGGTCCCCTCTTTATCTGACTCATAATATAGGGAAAATGACACACCTGCTCCAGGCCTCAGTTTTTTCATTTGTAAAATGAGAATAGTCACGGTGCCTACTTCATAGGACTTTTATAGGATTGTTTTGAGGGTTAAGTTATTAACAGATTAAAACATGTAGAGCAGACCATGACACTCAGTAGCATTTTATTGATATTAATGTCCTTGCTTTTGTCATAATCATTATATTGTAGAGATAGGCTTCCACCAGTGGAGTAGTATATCCTTAGAGTGAATCTGTAGCTGCAGGTGATACATTGTAGATTTCTATTCACTTTGGGAACTGTTGGGTGAGCTTGTACTGTGTCAGCACTTTGATGACAGCTGGGAATCCACGGGGGAACAAGACAAACCAGGTCCCTGACCTTCTTGGGCTTTTTTGAGGTAGGGAGTAGGGATAGAAATTCTCCACTGAGTGGGGGATTAGTAAACATGCCAACCAATTAATTTTTGCATCTTTGTATTTTTATAAGTAGTAAAATAGACGCAATGATCTATTTTACTATGGAAAAATTTAGTCACTTGAAAATGTATCATATATGGAGCTGATTTTGCAGCTGTTTCCATCTTCAGTGGGGGAAAGAGAAGGAGGAGATGAATTTTGTAGCAGGACATAGATTAGCAATGAGATCCCTAGCAGGGAGGGTCATTGGGTATCAGAATGAATGAGCAGAGGGTAGAATAATTTTATTCATTTATTTTTTGACATGCAAGAATTTATTCTCTTAGCTGGGTGTGGTGGCACATGCCTGTAGTCCCAGCTCCTCCGGAGGCTGAGGCAGGAAAATCACTTGAGCCCAAGAGTTCAAGTTTACAGTGACCTATGATCACACCACTGTATTCCAACCTGGGCAACAGAGTGAGACCTTGACTGTAAAAAAAAAAAAACACACAAAAACTTTATTCGGTATTACTACCTGTGTAGTTCTCTGATAAATGTGGGAAGAAGAAGAGTAGTGTTGTTACCAAGTCACTTTAAGATTCATTTTTAGTAGCTCAAGGTTTTGGTTTATTTGTTTTTATTTAGAAATAAGGATAAAAACTACACAGTTTTTTAAAAAAATTAGATGCTGTCTAACTGAGCCATTTGGTTCATCAGAAAGGATTTTCAAAACTTACATTTCAGTGATAAGTTGCTTTGTTCATGTTTGATCATATCTGCCATCAATGAAAAACAATGTATGCAAAAACATCCCCCAAAACTGGTTTTTTGTTGTTGTTGTTTGTTTGTTTCTTTGTTTTGAGACAGAGTCTTGCTCTGTTACCCAAGCTGGAGTGCCATGGCACGATCTCGGCTCGTTGCAATCTCCACCTCCCAGGTTCAAGCGATTTTCCTGCCTCAGCCTCCCAAGTAGCTGGGACTACAGGCGCCTGCCACCATGTCTGGCTAATTTTTGTATTTTTAGTAGAGGCAGGGTTTCACCATGTTGGCCAGGATGGTCTCGAACTCCTGACCTCAAATGATCCACCCACCTTGGCCTCCCAAAGTGCTGGGATTATGGGTGTAAGCCACCGCGCCTGGCCAGCAGTTGTTGTTAAAAAAGCGACACTAAGTCGTTTAAGTGAACTTAAATTTCTTCTTTACTAATTGGCTTTCTGTTTTCTCAGAAAGAGCTATGTCTCAATGATATTGGATAACCACTCTGCAAATATATGCTGAATCCAGTTATAGAAATAAAATAGCCACCTTGTATTTCTTAAAGACAGCCTGGATTAGTTTTCAGTGCTTACTAAGCAGAGAAAAATGGACAAAACAGCTATCATGCTGGGGTGTGTAAGGCAGCCTCAGATGTAGAAGGTAGGTACTGAGGTCCTTCTCAAGATCCAGGAGCCAAGACACACCTGCTGAGAGGCACAAAGGCAAACATTCACTCCTTGTCCTGTTCCAGATGTGGTGGAAGCTGAAAGTCAGTATTTGACTGACAAGTGGTTGGGAACCAATATAGATTACGAATAATTTGATTCAGGAAGCAAGACATACAAAATGAGCTGCCCATTCTCTAAACAAGGATCCTCTCTCTACCCTGCTCTGGGTCTTGGCAGAATGACTTTCACAGACTGTATCAACTGACTTCCTGTCGCCTGGCTTCCTAGAGGGTTCAGTCCATGGGAAGATCGGCAGAAGATTGGGGCCCTTCCTGGCTCCCTACCTACACTTCCACAGATAGCCCTTAATTAGTTTCTTTTCAGTCACCCCTACTGAGTGTGTCCTCCATTTCCTCTAGGGATCTGACTGATGCACACACAAAAAACACTGTGACAAGTCCGTGACAGCCTGGGCGGTGGTCGGGATGGTAAGTGCTATTGGAGTCGAGGGCAGATAGAAGCCACTATGGACCAGGGAAGGCAGGTGGACTTGATCTGTGACCTGAAGAGGGGTGGGGTTTAGGTAATAGTTTGGGTAACAGTAAGACCCTGGGGTTTGGGAGGGAATTTAAAAGTGAGTATCCCTGACAAAGGGTGAGAGCTGGAGTATACACTGAGTATTCACCACTGTCAGTTAGAGTAACTTGATGCATGTAGATGAACATTTGTTGTGTGTGAGGAGCAGAGGATGAGGTTGGAAGAGCTGAGTGGGATGAAATTATGAAATGTCTCAAAGAGTGGGGAAGCACCATGGGGAATCAATGAATATTATTATCATCATAATTATACTTTTTCCAACCTTATAATTTTTATAGCAGTAACAATAATGATACAACCATGTAACATTTACAGGGTATTCATCATTTTCAGAGCACCGTCATGATGTTTAATACCAGGTAATTGCCTTTATCATTACTCTTTTCTTCCATGCCACCCCCAAATACAATTCTGATCCTTTAGATCTGAAAAAATATGTAAAAATGACACTAATTAACCCTCCCTTCTCATGTAAAACACTCCAATCATATGGAATAATTTACTCTGGAGCAACAAAGGGGATGATAGCCTTACTTTTTCTTTTTATCAAAAGCTAAAGATTTTAAAAATTGCATTAAAAAAAGAAAGAAATGTTTCTTCCAGGGCATCAGAAAATGACAGAACAGAGCAAAATTTGGAGGTCTAGGACTGCTTATACTTCTCAACATGGCAGTGTTCAAGTGCTGAATTATTCACTGAAGCACTGACGTCATTACAGTCTTTCAGGGATCCCAGGACTCCAAATACTGCTGAAGTCAGATGGACAACAAAAGGTCTCTTAGGATGATCCATCAAGGAAAACACAGGCATCAGCAAATTGTTCCTAAGCAACGTCTGGTTAATTCTATGACAAAAATACAAAGAAGCTGAAAACTGTTTACTCCAACTAGCACTGCAGTGTGGCACAAAGAAAAATATATGGACTTTGGAATTCAATGGCTTGAGTTTTAATCTTGATTGTTCCATTTAATATCTTTGTGAACTTGGGTCAGTTTCTTAACTCAAGTGTCAATTTCTTTATTTAGGTAATGGTGATTAACTACTTGACATTCCAGACGCTTTGGGGGAATTTATTTATTTTTATTTATTTTATTTTATTTTTTTGAGATGGGGTCTCACTCTGTTGCTTAGGCTGGAGTGCAGTGGCACAATCTCGGCTCACTGCAACCTCCGCCTCCCGGGTTCAAGGGATTCTGTCATGTCAGCCTCCCAAGTAGCTGGGATTACAGGTACATGCCATCACGCCCAGCTAATTTTTCTATTTTTTGATAGACAGGGGGTTTCACTATGCTGACCAGGCTGGTCTCAAACTCCTGTGATCCACCTGTCTCGGCCTCCCAAAGTGCTGGGATTACAGGCATGAGCCACTGTGCCCAGCCAGATATGACAGGGTTTCTCAGACATGTATGTGCACAGGCCAAAGATCCAGCTTTTTTTTTTTCTTTTTATTGCATTTTAACTGCAAAGATTTTCCCGTGGTACAGACTCACTCTCTGAAACAAACTGTCCCAAGCTGTTTTGTTAAGGGTTCATTGCTCCTGGCAGTTTGGCCTGAAGGAGGCGCTGTAGGAGAATTTTCTCCCTGCTGTGAATCACAGCTATGGAATTACAGACAGCTTTCATTTCTAAAGGCCGTCTTGAAGAAAATTAAACCAGAAAGATCAAGAAAGGTAAATAGGTATTCTATGGCACCTTACTTTAATCTCCTGGTTACAGTTTCAAATAATTTTGCTCTTCCCTTCATTGGAAAGAGATCTGGGTATCAGGAAATGATTTTAGAACCATAGGTTTCTGTCCTGTGGTTACATAATCTGGAAGGAAAAAAACAACATTGCAGTTAGTTCCTCTCTGTATAGCACTGAAATAGACAATTTCATTAGTAATTCCATTCTTTCAATTTCCCTTCTTTCTTTCTTCCTCCCTGTTTTTCTTTCTGTCTCTTTCACATTCTCTCCATTTCTCCCTTCCCTTATTGTTTCTTGTTCTCATTCCTAGGTGTGGTTTTGTTTTTGTTTTTGTTTTGCTTCTTCGTGGCTAGAATCTCAGTGTGAGCATGTACTTATATAGAGTAAATGTTGATATATTCTTAGGGTCTGTCAACAACTGGCAAGAATAGTGTTTGTTGTCTTTCTAGCAATAGATTACAGGTGACAGATCAGGACCAAGCTAGGATCAAAAACTACCAAAGAGACAGGAGAAAAGCCTCCAAAATGAGATATGCATGTTTCTGCCCATCCCAGGCAATGCCAGAGAAGCCTAATCATGCCATCTGGGTCACAGGTGTCCCATGCACTTTTGCACATAGTCAGACATCTCCACCAGTATGGTCACAGAGTTGCTCCCTTCTGGAAAATCATAAAAGAATTAGTTATTGAGATAATATAGCTGAATAGGTAGCCAAACAGAGTAATGCATAGAATCAGACATGCCAGAGTTGGAACTCCTCCCTGCCACTTAATATTTTCTGAGGCCCAGTTCCCACCTTTGTAACTAGGAGCAATAATTGTTTAGTACAATGTCAGGCACCTGGTTAACTTTTAATAAATTGTAATTATTATTATAGTCCCACCCTGCTTGAATTCTAGATTTCTGTAAGTGACTGACTTGTAGACCCTGCACATTCCACAAATGGTTAGACACACACATATCTAACAAAAATATGTGAGCATATGAATAGATATTCAGTGATATTCCAGTTCCAGCCCACTGAAGGAAATCTGCCCATTTGTAGACATGGGCCGCATCTAAATAAATTAATATGGGCCCTCTTTCAATGTGTAGATATTTGATTTAGTTTCCAATGATTCTTAAATATTTTTTTTCTGCGTTGGAGCAAGGTTGACTCATTGAACATATGCTGTGTCTGTATCTTATTTTGATATTACGTGGTGCTTGAATTTGAGCTCTTCAGGGATGGCAAAAGTGGGGTGTGTTATTTTTTACACCTACGGCAGACAATAATAACCAACCAAAATATTCTCTCCTTTTGAGCCCAGACTCAGCCGCAGAGTTCTTCTCAGTACAGTGTAAGGACTGTTACTTCCAATTGCTTAGAGTTGATAGGCAAGGTGAAATACATTTGTCATCCTTGGATTTCATTCTCAATCCTCTCACAGGCTCTTGGTCTCGAATTGTGTAAATAAAAAGCTGGATGGAGTTAGAAGGCAGGGCTGCCGGCACAGGATTTCACTTTTGGTTTTCTTTGGTCAGGAGAAGCATAGAATTTTGCCATTTATTCAACAAATATTTATTGAACTGGACTCTGTACCTGCTGTGGATTCAAAGGTGAATAATGGCAAAGTCTTGGCCTTCATTGGGAAACGGATGAGTCTGCACATTCAGATACCTGGGGTGCTTTCAAAAATACCACTCCAATTTCCCACGTCCCCTTTTAAAAGCTTTAATAGGTGAATTAGGTTAAGTACCTCACTTATACTATGTTGTAAATGCCTGTCTGCCAGTCTCTACCACCAGGCTGTAACCTCCTTAAAAGAAGGAACTGCAATCTCTTCAGTTTTTTAAAAGATTAAGGTACAATTTACCAATAGTGAAATACACAACTTTAAAATAGATAATTATATGAATGATTGCAAATGTATATACCCTTGTAATCAACACTTTAATCAAGGTAAACAATACACTTATTACCCCAGAATATCTTCATGTATCCTTTTGTCTCTTTCTAGTAAATTCCTATCTCCCACAGGCAACCACTGTACTGTTTCTATCACCATGGGTTAGGTTTACTTGGTTTTGAACTTCACAAAAACAGAATTATACAGCATATATTCTTATGTGTTTGGCTTCATTCTCTTAACATAATATTTTGGAGATTCATCCATATTTTGCATATATTAGTAGTTTATACTTCTTTATTGCTTAATCGTGTTCCATCCTGTGAATATACCAAAATAAATATTTATGCATTCTCCTAGCGATGAAGATTTGGGTTATTTCCAGCTTAGGGTAATAATAGATGCGAGGGTTAGTTTTGTGTGTTAACTTGGCTAGGCTATGTGTATCCAGATATTTGGTTAAACATCAGTTTAGATGTTGCTGTGGAAATATTTTTTAGAAGTAATAAACATTTAAGTTAATAGGTTTTGAGTAAAGCAGATCACTCTCCATAATATGGGGTTTGTTCTCATCCCATCGGTTGAATGCCTTACAAGAAAAAGACTGAGGTCCCCTGAGAAAGTGGGAATTCTGCCTCCAGATTGTCTTCAGATTCATGACTGAAACATTAACTCTTCCCTGGGTCTCCAGCCTGCTGGCTTCCCCTGCAGATTTCAAACTTGTTAGTCCCTATAATCATCTGAGCCAATTTCTTAACATATTTTTCATCTCTCTTTCTATGTATATATAACCTACTGGTTCTGTTTCTTTGGAGAGCCTTGACTAATACAATGGACGAATATGCTGTAAACACTCTTGCTCAAATCTTTTTTGTGGGCATGTTTCCATTTCCCTTGGGCAAATATCTAGAAGTGAAATTCAAGGTCAGCCACTTTAATTTTACAAGAAAGTACCAAACTGTTTTCCAAAGTGATGTACATGTTTGCATTTCTACCAGCAATATGAGAGTTCCGGTTACTGTCATTCTTGTCAATAGTTGGTGATGTAAGTCTTTTTAATTTTAGCCATTCTGATAGGTGAATAGTGATAAGTCTCTGTACTTTTCATTTGTATTTCTCTGACGGCTAATGACGTTAAACAGCTTTTCACTTGCTTATTTGCTATTTGTGTATCTTCTTTGGTGAACTGTCTGTTGGAATAGTTTGTCATTTGTTCCCTTTGTATCTCAACTCCTAGCATTTAATAGTCATTCAGTGTATACTGTTTTAAGAATGAATGAATGTTATATTGTCCATCAGTGATTATTCCCAAATGATTACTAAACTTTTGTGTTATTATTTGTAACGCTTATAAAGTACTCAGCAATGGTACCTAACACATAGTCAACACCCCACAGTTGGTAGCTATTAGTGCCATCCCTATTTTGACTATGAGGAAATGAGGACTAGAAAAGTTATGTTACTCAATCAAGGTCTAGTTACTAATTATCAAAATTGCTGCTGAAATCTGGACTTCTCAAATCTGTATTTCATGTTTTGAGTTTTTTGTTATCAGTAGCTTGACTAAGTATTAGATTAAGCATTGACTGTGTTGCTTCATTCATTTTTAAACTCTTATTTATAGCAAACCTGACGTGGAAAATATAATGATGCTAATTCCTTTACATGCTTTAATGTATTTAATTCTTACTATAACCCTATGAGGAAAATACTATTATTTTTATTTTATGGACGATTAAACTGTAGTATAGACAGATTATGCAATTGCCTAGGATCTCACAGGTAATTAAAGGTAGAGGCAGAATTCAAACTCAATCACTTGCATACCAATGCCTGTGTGTTTTGCTTTGTTTTAAAACCATTATGCTATCCTGTTTCTTATGACAAAATTAATTTTGGACATGTTGATTTTGAGGGGCTTATGGGATAGCAGGATGGGGATGTCCAGTAAATCCCTGACACTTAGGAGAGAGTTACGGGAGGATGGGGATATAGAAAGAGAGTGCACTTGGTAACTACAGTGCTAGACCATATTAAGAAAGTGGTTAAAGTGCCTGAAATATTGGAAGATGGAGAAATTTCACTAGATTCCATTCCAGAAAGTTCCATAGGAGACTCCATTTTTTTTTTTTTTTTTTTTTTTTTTTTTGAGATGGAGTCTCGCCCTGTCGCCCAGGCTGCAGTGCAGTGGTGCGATCTCCGCTCACTGCAAGCTCCGCCTCCCGGGTTCACGCCATTCTCCTGCCTCAGCCTCCCTAGTAGCTGGGACTACAGGTGCCCGCCATCACGCCTGGCTAATTTTTTTGTATTTTTAGTAGAGACGGGGTTTCACCGTGTTCGCCAGGATGGTCTCGATCTCCTGACTTCGTGATCCGCCCGCCTTGGGCTCCCAAAGTGCTGGGATTATAGGCGTGAGCCACCGCGCCGGGCCGAGACTCCATTTTTAAAATGGATTTACGTTGTTCACAAGAACAGGTCTGTAATGATGAAATCTTACAGTCTGTTTTTAAGATACTCTAAAATATTTTGGTTGCTGTTTGTTATTAGACTCTGACAGGTGGACCTAGGTTGCCTGCCCAGAGGGTCTAGGAGCTCACGATTTCTCTAAAGACCCCTTTTCTATTTACTGGAAACCCTAGGAGCTTCCTTAGGGGCTTGTCAGGCCAAGCTGACTAATCCTTCCTTCTGCTCAAATTTCACTCTTCTGAAAAGGGAGTTTGAAGAGCAGGAAGTGAGTCACTAGCTCCAAGATGGCAGCAAGGAGCACTGGTGTTAATCTGTGTTATCTTAGTTCCCACAGGGTGAGTAATCATGCCTGGCCAAATCTCACTGGGCAAAACAGGTGCAAGTTTCCAAAGGAAGGCTTTGTGACCATAATAGGAGGTTAGCTGAAATCGAACCTGTATTTACTCCTTGCAACAGAATACTTTATGAACCATGGTTTACAGGAACATCCCGGTTCCCTAAAAATTTATCTCTTCCATGATGATGGAAACACAGCAACGTACACAGACTGGACCTGGGGACTATCTTAGCTTCTGAAGACTTGCACAGCAGGTCTAAAAGTCCAAGGCTGCCTCCTGACACTCCAGAGAGGAAGTACGTGACACAGAGAGACTAAGCCAGGCCCTGCCCACAGGGTTGCACACACAAACATGTTTTCCAAGCCCTTTATACACTCAGCAGGGAACGCGCCGTTCTCTCTGGGAGGTTGCCAGAAACTTATAAGAGAGTCTGATCTGTGCCAAGAATAGACAAGCAAGGCTTCTCTCCTGTCTCGGAAGGGGACACTGTGTGGTGCTGAGTTATTACCGCCCCTCTGTGTTCCTCTAGCCTTCAAAAGCAAGCCTGAAACTGTTTCCCTGCACTTCTCAATCTCTTGATCAGTCGAAAAATTATTGCTGGAGCTCGCTATACCTCTTTGGGCACCTGTAATCTTGTCCAAACCCAAATGCAAATATGTTCCTTCTGCTTGCATTTGTTTTGCATCTCAGAGACTCAGGCCGTGGATCTTTGAGGTAGAACCCAAGGAAAATAGTCAACAACTTTTTCCATTTGCCCAGGAAGAGTCTGAGTTGTTGCTGTTCCTCGTTAGTCCTCTGCTTTAGCTTCAGCAAGGACAGCAAAGGTTACTTGAAATTCAGCCAGTGCAGGCAATGTTGAGAAAAAACTTGACTCTTCTCTTCCATGTACAGGATGTCTTTCCAACCCCTTCCCCAAAGTTTTCTTAAATCCTTGGTGTCTTCAACTTGGCCCCAGCTCTAAAATTAAATATTTACCATGTTTTTTCCACTATAATAATACTGGGAAGAATCAACCATGCGTTTTTAAATAAAAGTCTCGCTTTTGTCACGCAGGCTGGAGTGCAATGGTGTGATCTTGGCTCACTGCAACCTCCAACTACCAGGTTCAAGCAATTCTCCTGCCTCAGCCTCCCGAGTAGCTGGGACTACAAGCGCATGCCACCATGCCAGGCTAATTTTTGAATTTTTAGTAGACACACGGTTTTGCCTTATTGGCCAGGCTGGTCTCAAACTCCTCACCTCGGGACATCCACTCGGCTTGGCCTCCCTAAATGCTGGGATTACAAGCATGAGCCACTGCGCCTGACCAGTTTTTAAATAAAGCACCTTAAATGAGTTATTCACATATCCCTTGTATTTATATAGGGTACAGCTTTTTGTTTTAAAGCTGTTTGAATAGTTCTCCAAGTTTCTGAGACTCAACTGCTTTTTTGGCTTATGAAATTGCCATTAATCAAGATGCATTCATAAGGTATCAATTCCCTGAAATGTAGGTATTTAGTCCATTCCATCTATCCATGCATCTATCCATCTGTCCAATACTTTTTGTTTAAAGTCCCTAAAATAACCAACCAGCCTTTATATGACTGAATTTGAGAACCTATGGCAATTGACATGATAAATGTCACACAGATCCTTATTGTTTATTAAGCAACTGAAAATAGAAAAGCTCAGGGGAAAATAATACTTGTGAATGTCAGGGATTTTGCCATGGAGAGATTTCACCAACCATATGCAACCGCAAAATATAGAATGTAAAACCCAGGCACAATAAGCTCATTCTAGGCTTAGTGTGTCCAGAATTGGTGGGTTCTTGGTCTCACTGACTTCAACAATGAAGCCGCGGACCCTCGCGGTGAGTGTTAGCAGTTCTTAAAGGCGGCGTGTCCGGAGTTTGTTCGCTCTGATGTCCGGATGTGTTCGGAGTTTCTTCCTTCTGGTGGGTTCGTGGTCTCACTGGCTCAGGAGTGAAGCTGTGGACCTTCGTGGTGAGTGTTACAGCTCTTAAGGTGGCTCGTCTGGAGTTTCTTCCTCCCGGTGGGTTCCTGGTTTCGTTGGCTTCAGGAGTGAAGCTGCAGACCTTCACGGTGAGTGTTACAGCTCATAAACGCAGTGTGGACCCAAAGACCGAGCAGCAGCAAGATTTATTGCAAAGAGCAAAAGAACAAATCTTCCACAGTCTGGAAGGGGATGACCGAGTTGCCACTGCTTGCTCGGGCAGCCTGCTTTTATTCTCTTATCTGGCCCCACCCCATCCTGCTGATTGGTAGAGCCAAGTGGTCTGTTTTGACAGGGCGCTGATTGGTGCGTTTACAATTCCTGAGCTAGACACAAAGGTTCTCCACGTCCCCACTAGATTAGCTAGATAAACAGTGTCCACACAAAGGTTCTCCAAGTCCCCACCAGAGTCAGGTACCCAGCTGGCTTCACCCAGTGGATCCCACACCGGGGCTGCAGGTGGAGCTGCCTGCCAGTCCTGCATCGTGTGCCCGCCCTCCTCAGCCCTTGGGTGGTCGATGGGACTGGGCGCCGTGGAGCAGGGGACGGCGCTTGTCGGGGAGGCCCCTGCCACACAGGAGCCCATGGAGCAGAGAGGCTCACGCATGGCGGGCTGCCGGTCCGGAGCCCTGCCCCGCGGGGAGGCAGCTAAGGCCCAGCGAGAAATCCAGCGCAGTGCCGGTGGGCCGGCACTGCTGGGGGACCCAGTACACCCTCCGCAGCCACTGGCCCGGGTGCTAAGCCCCTCATTGCCCGGGGGTGGGCAGGGCTGGCCGGCCGGCCGGCCGCTTCGAGTGTGGGGCCCGCCAAGCCCACGCCCACCCGGAACTCTAGCTGGCCCGCAAGCGCAGCACGCAGCCCCGGTTCCCGCTCCCGCCTCTCCCTGCACACCTCCCCGCAAGCTGAGGGAGCCCGCTCCCGCCTTGGCCAGCCCAGAAAAGGGCTCCCACAGTGCAGCGGTGGGCTGAAGGGCTCCCCAAGTGCCGCCAAAGTGGGAGCCCAGGCAGAGGAGGCCCCAAGAGTGAGCGAGGGCTGTAAGGGCTGCCAGCATGCTGTCACCTCTCATTAGGACCTGCTAATTGGTTTCACATGTGTGTGGAACCATCCCAGGACTGGATTCCAATATGAGGAGAGAAATGGGTTATTTCACTGAAAGGTATGACTGAGTTAGACTGAAGAAACTCTTATATGACACTGTACTATGGCTTTAATCAGCATTAGTGTTAGGATGACATTTTGTTTAGAGAGATATTGATGGTAAGAAAGAAAAGGATTTGAACTCCAGTTCACCATTTCCTAAGTATGACCTTGAGCTATTCATTCACTCTATGTAGTCATTTAATAAATATTTATTGAGCCCTATATAGGCCAAGCACGCTGTGAGGTGATGGAAATTCTCCTGCCCTCAAAAAGTAACAGTAATTATTATTTGCAATCTACCTCCCAAGGCATAACAATGCCTATCTTTCAGAGTTACGTGTAATAGGATACTAAGTGGAATTTTTTTTTTTTGTCTCATAATTGTCTACTTGGCTCCAAAGTTAGAGACAAATAGGTGAAAATTAGGAGGCAAATAGATGATTGGTAAACACCAGTCATTAAGAGGCAAATTCATTCTGCTACTCCGCTTACCACTGTACTCACTAATCTTGAGGGGACTATTGAATTGTAAATCTTCAGCCTCAGAAAGGGTTCTGTGTCTTTTCCTTTTACTCTTTCTCAGTGCTCCTTATGCATAATCCAATGGAGTATTCTAAGGAAAATATTTTTAATGATTGGGGGTTGCCTGCAATAAGTTGAGCCTGAAATCTCATTTTTCAGTTGGATACCTACTCATGTCATGGATCTGTAGTATTCTTTTTGCTTACTCCAGCAGTAGGAAATAATATAGGGACAGAACTCAAGAGAGAGAAAATGAGCAATAGGGCAATGAGGCACACTCCCATTGTCTGGTAGAAAAAAGATGCATGAGTCTTCCGTATGTCAAGTAGATACTACAAAGGTACCAGGCTTGAACTATTGTGAAGCAAGTTCATCCTAGATTGTGACTTACTAAGAGAAGAGACCCCAGCAGCAAAAGCCTGTAAGGTGAGTTATGTAGGAAATAAGGAGACTGGAAGAGGTCTACAGGAGTCGATTTCCTATGAAAGGAGGTTGTGCAATGAAGAGACTGCCTGCTACATGGAGGACAGAGGTCACAACAACAACTGGTAAGCAAAACATTTCTGCTGCCTTTGAGAATTCTCTCTTCTTCCTCAACATAGAAAGGGCTCAGAAAATGCCAGAGGGAGGGGAAAGAGTTAAGAGTAGCCTCCTCTCCCTGCCACTGTGTCCTGGGGAGGAGATGGACATTTGAATTGGACAAGAAACTGAAGTGGATGGCACTGGATTGCCTCTTTTCCAACCTAAAAAGGTCACAAAATTGGCATTTACTGGAGAAGCCATGAAGTCTTGGGAAAGGGAGATTCGACAGAGCATGTTACAGCCACAATAGGAGAAAAAAACCTTCTCAGGTTTGAACCCTGCTGAGTTCAGTTTTCAATAAATTGCTGACAAATGCAAGGGGTTTAGACAAGCAGGTAGTGCTCCACAAATGGTAGATATTATTCTAGTCACCTAGAGATAATAAATGTTCAGAAAATATCTACGTATGTTTTGCTATCAAAGAGCGAATAAGATATTCAATTTGTATTTTTGCTTTAGATAAAGCATAATGCCCTTATTATGCCTTCAAGTCTTCATTTCCCCCAAGAAGGGACGTTTTTCTGTGTTATTTGACCATATGCCTTTTGCTGCGCTGGGCATTTGCCTTCTTTGACCTTTTCTGGACAGTCCCACTTTACCCGCCAGGGATTGAGGAGATTACAAAGGTCATCTAATCATCTAGTCTCGTTTCCAATTTGGTTAAGATAAAATATTATTTAATTACTAGAAAAATACTTTGTTATTAAAGTCAAAGTGTCTTGTGCTGGTTTGCAAACAAAGTAATTTCTACACGCTTATAACACAAAGAGGAGACCAGATGTGGTGAAGTAGAAGAGAGAGGACACTGGCTTTGGAGCCAGGGGACCCAGAGCGGCTCCCAGTAATGTGATATTTTATGTGTTTTCCAACCCCATGCAGCATCCATTGCCTCACCTGTAAAATAGGGATTTTGACAAGGACCACATCGAGTTATTGTGAAGAGTAAATAGATGATTATAGAAAACATGTCACACAGTGCTAGGCACATAGCTGAAGCTTAAGGAATAGCTGTTGTCCCGTTTCCAAGGTTGCAGAGTCAGAAGACACCCCTAAGAAGACATAAAGTACTGTTGTTCAGAAGGAAGGCATTGGGAAAGTCAAAAGGACACCAGAAATAGTGAACTCAACATTCATTTGCACATTTGACCAAGGTTGGTGATCATTTACGCAGCAGTATTGAGATGATCCATAGAAAGTCATGATAACACTATTGGAGCAAAATCACAATATTGGTATTTTCATATGTATCTCATGATGTATGTAAATACTCATTTTAACACCCATTGTTTAAAAACTTCAGAATTCAGAAAAATTAAAAAATCATTTAAACTAAATATTACATTATTGACTATAACTTAAATTTCAAAATGTAAACATTAACCATCTATTATAGTTTGAATTAGCAGGATAAAAAGCAATACAAAAGTATATAAAATAAAGTAAACATTGCACAAAATGAAGAAAATGAATCCTGAAAATTGAAAATGAATTAAATTGGATTTTCTGGCAAATATGGTCTTAAGAACAACGTGTATCAATGGTGTTATCTTTGATGGTGAGCCTCATTTTGGGGCATATTCTTCTAGCCACTAGAAACACTTTCCATAATTTAAAATAGACAGAAAAATAGTGACGAGACAAAAAGCAACTAAGTCCAAATATCTTCCTCTGGAACTTTTATTTACAAATGATTCCATCTTTTTGTGAGAGTATAAAGATGATCTTTTAGAAATTTTTATTTTTATTGTATTAAAGACTACGATATCTTTATTGACAGTTGTAGTTTTTGTTATTAAGGCCCAGAAGTCAGCTTACTGGATGCCTGGTTCTTAGCTTTTGCTGTGAAATAGCCTTTTTTTGAAACAAAACAAATCCATCAGACAGGCAAGAGCTTCTACCACCAAACACTGACTGTTTTAGCTATCAATCTCACCCCATTGGAGGCAGCCTTATATTGAGAGTAAGACGGACTCCTTTTTCCTTATAATTGTCCTTTAAGGAGGTCCTATTTCATTAAATATTCAGGGAAAATTGTTTTTTTTTTTTGTTTTTTAAACCTTCTTTCAGGAAGTAGAACTAGGGTGAATTTAATCTGGGAAAATTTGGGCTACTGTCCCAGTCATCTTCGCTTTCTAGCTCAGAGGCCTTGAGAGATCGTAAGGTCTCTCTTTTAATGCTGGGTTTAACTCTCTGGTAATTCTCAAAGCACAAATAATTCATGTCTCAAGGTTTTAAAAATGTTAAAATAATGAATACCACACTAACAAAATATTGGCGTTTGGGTACATAAGAGTCTGTAGTATGATCTACTAGAGTTCTAGAATGTTGAAAATTGATGGTGCAATTATTAATTAAAATTATCTTGCTCAGAAGGTTTTCCTCCATTAAACTACAGTTTTTAGAGTAAGCTCACTTTGGTTTAAGGCATCTGTTCATAGGATGTCCTTAAATATATCAATATTGCCCTGGGAGTTACCCTTTTAGTCATTAATAACTGGGCATAAATCACTTATCAGCCAGGCAATCAAGAACAGGACCCAGAACAAGTGTTTTTCTTTCTTTCTTTCTTTTTTTCTTAGGCTGGAGCAGTGGAAAGAGAACTATGCACAAGGATGAGGAGAATAATTGTGATTGTGGGACAGGGCCCCAGTAGAGAGGTATAGCAGACTGGCCTTGGAAAGCCTGCAGCTGCATCAGGAAGGCAAAGCATGCTTGGAAAAAATGCTGACTGAAGTAAGGCAGAACCTGGAGGGTGGGTGGATACCTCCATAACTGTATTCACATTGGGCACTCTCTTGTTGTAAAGCCTTTGCATAAGTGCAACTGAGAAAACATATGGTAAAAAAAAAAAAGTCTATGTTCTGACCAGCTCGAGGATGGGGGAAAATCATGCATAATATGTGCAAACTATGTGAAGAAAAGTACAAGTTAATATGATCACAAAAATATTCAGAAAAACACAGAGTGAAGGAGGTAAGACAAGAGGTAATGAAATAATTAGTGAAGTATGGGCTCCTGTGCAAGGGAATATCTTGAGACAGATTTTTGAAGAGAAGTTATATGTGGGCTGATGAAGACGAACTGTCACTCCACATTGAGGGAGTGGTCTCTGCAAAGGTGGTAGCTTAGCTTGGGTTCCTAAGAAAAGAGTCTGAGGTTAATCTTATGAGCACATGCTTTATTGTAGAGTACAAGTCCAGATAAGCAAGTGTGACAAAAAAGGAAGGATAGGAAACAAAAAGTCATGTTATTGAGCTCTGGTTATAGGAAATTTAAATGGTTACTCAGTTACACTGAACATCTCCAGAGAGATTCATGAATTCACGGCACCTTAGAAAAATTCTTTGGTGGAAAGAAGGGCGAAGAATCTATCTACTGGCTTCTTTCCATCTCCTGTTTCTCATGCCTACTTGACCTAACAAAGTGTTAACTTGCACATCTTCCCTCCAGACAGCTGCTGGGTTAGTAACTAACTCCAACTTAGTTACTGGAGCTGCTGCTGTTTCTGCTGTGATGAGAGGTACGGAGGCCATGTCAAAGCCTGGCTTTTTCTTCCCAGGATTTGCAGGGAAGGCTGCAAAAACCAGGGTGAGAGATGCTGAGTCTTCTGAGTTTTATGACCATTGGAATGGCATGAGTCAATCAACCATTGCTGAGCTCCTCTGATCAGGACTCTGGGCAAGCAACAGTCTGGGCTTGAGGGTAGATGAGGCCCAGGAGGATCTGAGGAAATGTACAAGATAGGTCTGGAAGAGTGAGGAAAATGGATGATGAAAACTTAGCATGTCTAGAAGGAGTGAGGCCTCAGCAAATGTGTAACTTAGTGTATGTAGTATTGGAGTGACGTTCTAGGAATGGCCAAAAGCTAGGATTCCATAGGCTGATTTGAATGAATTTGAAATGTGTGCCCATTTTGTTGTGCTTATTATGGCTGATCCTGTAGTTTTAGCTATTCAGTGATCATCTCAACTTTCTTGCTAAACAGCTGAGCCTGGAAAGCTAAAACTAACACTTTTCAGACTTCAATGAAATTAGTGTTCTGAATATGATTCAGGTTCTACCAAAGAGATGTATTCATGAGAACTGAATTTAGAACTGAAGGAAGTGGGGAGAGAAGCATGAGCTGTGATGGTAGTAGCTGCTGGGTAAATGGCCAGCAGCCACTATGGTACTTCCTATCATGGCAGAGTCAACTGGTCTCAGAGGTGCCCAGTTGTGTCTTGTGGCTTTGGACATTTCTCCTGGATGCTCAACCTAGAGACTGTTTGTCTCTCAAGTGATTTGTAAACCTTTTAATGCTCTGTGAAAAAAAAAATTAATCCCTTTTGCCTAAACCAGCTAGAGTGGATTCTATTCTGAGGAAATGACCATATTTTAAAGGTTTGCTGGAGAAGTCTGGGTGGGGGGTGGAGAGAAAGAAATACAAAAATAGAGATAGAAATAGCTAAATGGAGGGTAGAGATATTAATTCTGGCTCTTAGATGGTGGGCAACTCACTATCCACAATTATTAAATCTGATTGTTCCTCTCAGCACACATTCATATAGATACCATGTATGAAGAATACAGGAGAACCCTGAAGGTATCCAAATGAAATTGACTTCCCAGTCATCATTAAACATTTAGAGAACTTCAACAAAACATGCTCCATGTTAAGGACTTTAGCACTTAAAAATAAGGAAAGATGCAGCTTTTGATTTTAAACATTTATTGTTTTCAAGGGAAAGCCTTCTGTATCCCTGCACACTTTAAGCAGGTAAATGTTAGATTGCTGCATCAGCTCCTGGACTCTGCATAACTTCTGACGTCCTTCTGGTAAACCTTGATCCTTTATTGCATCATGTGACCTCCTCTCCCCCAGCTCTAGCTCTGCCTAGCAGGTAAGTAAAAGGTTTTTTTCAAGAAGCTGCAGTTAGATAAGTAAATAACAACTTGTACCTAATTTCATATTTTATCTGAAGGTGTGCGGAAGGTAATAGACCCAGAAACATTAAATAACTGGTTTACATCTAAATGGTAGAAACATTAAATAACTGGTTTACATCTAAATGGTTTTTGACTAAAACCTTAAAGCTAGACCTATCAAAGGGCTCAACAGAATAAAAAGTGTTTCCCTTTGAAGAATTCTGTGTCCTTAGAAGGCATTTAGGTTATGGTAGAAATGGGTTTTCTTTCAATAACTTTAAGAGGAAAAATTACTTAAGACTGGTAACTTAAGACTGACACTATGTGAAAGAAGCAAAGGTGACATTTGAAGTAATCAATTATCAAAGAGGCTTTTTAATAACATTCCAGTGACCAGTCTTGGTATTTCTCACCAAAAGCAAGGATAGTTATTTGCGGAAATCTCAACCCAAAGTAAACTTATATTGGCTATGCTGAAATAATTTAAAAGATATGAACTGTTTTCTACATCCGTACTATTTTAAGTGTCATCAGCAACATTCATATTACCCAGGAAATGGTTAGAAATTCAGTCTTAGGCCCCACCCTAGACTTACTGAATCAATATCTGCATTTTGACATTGCCAGGTGATTTTTAAACACATTAGAGTTTCTAATGTCCTGTTCTAGATGCTGTAAAATTATTCATAAGGTCACTTGTTGAAATGATTGCATTCAGCACTTAAATATGTTATGGACAATGTCCATTAAGGATCAGCAAATACTTATTTGTGTCCATATTACTGATATTATTATATGAGTTTTTAATTTATGTTATATGGGTTATTAATTTAGTCAATGTTTCTTGTTCTAATAAAGGGCTCTGATTTTAAACCATTTTATCCAATGGTTTTTCTTGAGCTTCCCAAAGTGGTAAACAGTCTCTGTTTTCTTCTTATATGTTCTTGTAGCTAATTGTTTTAATCATCTTTTTGTTGTTACTTCAGCCTCAATGATGGGTTACTATTTAAGGATTCTCTAAAAGCCTTCTAATATACTCTCAATGTGGTTCTGGCAGACTCTGTCTACCTGACAGCCATTTCCACATTCTCCTTTGTTTACAGAGCCGCAGTTTAGTTGTGTTGTAGTGTTTTTAGTCCTAGTCTAAGAAAATCATGATGATTTTAAGTTCCTTTGCCATATACTTAATTTTTCATTTTTGTTTATAGCTGAGGGTGATCACATGACTGAGATCTGACCAAAATGGGGTTTAAGTAGAGGCTTATGAGAAAGTCTTTGTTCAGTAATAAAACAGACAGGGATGAAAAAGATAGCTTATTGGCTCCTGTGATCCCTTCTTTCAGCCTACACACAGACAGGATGCTTGGTGCTATGACAGCCATCTTGAAGCCATGAAATCATAAAAACAAGGACAAAAAGTCAACTTACTGAGAATGGTAGAGAGGAAGAATAGAAAGACCCAATTCCTAGTGACAGCATTAAGTCACTACTTATGTCCTGAACTCTGTATCCAGAGTTCAGATTTTGTAAAAACAAAGCAAAAAAGAAAACAGAAACAACCCTGTCTATTTATGTTATTATTAATTTACTTTGTTATTTGCTGCTGAAAGCGTTCCTAACTGGTATAAAGAAGAAGGACTAAAGAACTTACCCTTGTCAGAGATTTACTCTGTAAGTGAGCATGGTTGTTGAATATGTGACCAGTCTAAGTAGTGAGGCAACACAGAGTGGAAGAATATCTGGATTTTGTTATTGGCTCCTGTACTTCTCAGCTGTGTACAAAGCAAACCTTGCTTTACAGGAACTTTGGCTCTCTATTTACAAGGTCAGTGTCAACTCCTAGTGCCTTTTTTTTATTTTTCTGGCAAAAGGGAAGTGGGCTAAGTTCTAGGAATTTTCCTTTATGTGAGTATATGAGGTTTTCTAAAACTTTCTAGGGAGTCAAATGTTTTCCTTGCTATTGGTTACTTCCGATAAATTAGGTTTAATCACAGTATATTCCTAGTAGCAGGTTTTTGATTTTTGAAATGGTGATTTTTCTTTCTCTTTTGGGGATGAAAAAGAAAAATGAAAGCTTAATGATATTTTCTTTCAAAGCAACCGTCTTCTTTTTCAAGATAAACAAAATATTATGCTAAATTGAAACCAATTTTATGAAATTATATTTTAAAAAAGGATTTCAAAAAGCCACATCTAAGTCTTTTGAGGAAAATGGAAACATTATGAGAAAAATAACAAAGTAGCATTTGTAGTATTTTAGGTCGAGTAGACTTAGGTAAAATTTAATGCACGCTTTTCAAACTGGTTGGCTTTAATAGTCCACAGATATCCTGGCTGAATCCACCAAGGTTTTTAACAATTTGAATTTGTTGCCAATAGTTCCTTTTTTCTCATCTCACCTTACACTGTCTCCATGTCCTGATGTGCTTCAACTCAGAAGCACTGGAACTCTCTTGATACCAAAGTTGTGTTATGTTGTGTGATAAGGTTGATGATGGTGGGTGTTATGGCTTGAATTGCATCCCCCAAAAAAGGTATTGAAGTCCTACCCTCCAGGACCTGTGATTGTCACCTTATTTGGAAATAAGGTCTTTATAGATGATCAAGTTAAGATGAGGTCATTGGGGTGGGCCTTAATCTAATATGACTGGGTTCATATAAGATAGAATAGAAACGGAAGGAAGAGAAGATGGTGTGAATACACAGGGAGAGCACCGTCGACAAGTGAAGGAACTCCTGAGGCTCCTGATGCTAAGAGAGAGAGACATGGAAGACATTCTCCCTCACGGCCCCCAGAAAGAATCAACTTCTCTCATACTTTAGTTTTGGACTCCAAACTCTCAGAACAATACAGTTCTGTTGTTTAAGCCACCCAATTTGTGCTTTCTTACAGCAGTCCCTGGAAAGTAATACAGTGGAGGAGGACCCCCATGATTACATTCTGAGAGAGGAGTTCCTAAGCATTGCAGCATGAAAAGCAGTGCTTAAAAGTTTAAGCAGTATTTTTCAAAATATTGACCTTTAAAAAATATATTCAGTAGGAACTGAGATAGGAAACAAATCTGAATGACAGAATACATTTCAAACTTTCAAAATTGTGTCTTCCTCTTACTGTGGGTCCTTACCCTTGAACGAAGTTCATCACACCTGGCTTCACGTTGCAGGGTATATTTTTTTGATGCCTGCCTTATCTGACTTCCAGTCATGCCTTGGGATTTGAGTGTCTCTCAAATGTAAAAATCAAAAAGTATATTGTAAAAATGTCTATACTATGCAAAGTAATATACAGATTCAATGCAATTTCTATCAAGATTCCAATGACATTTTTCACAGAAATAGAAAAAATCTAAAATTTATATGAAAACATCAAAGACATCAAATAGCCAAAACAATCTTGAACAAAAAGAACAAAGCTGGAAGCATTACACTATTTGATTTCAAAATGTACTGCAAAGCTATAGCAATCAAAACAACATGGTACTGGCACAAAAACAGAAATATGGACCAATGAAATTGAACAGAGAGCCCACAAATAAATTTACCCATTTACAGTTAACTGATCTTCAACAAAAGTGCCAAGATCATACAACTGGGAAAGGACAGTCTCTTCAATAAATGGTGCTGGAAAAACTTGATATCCACATGCAGAAGAATGAAATTGGACCCTTATTTCATCCCATATACAAAAATCAACATAAAATGGATTAAAGACTTAAATGTAAGACCAGAAACTGTAAAACTATTAGAAGAAAACCTAGAGACATTGACATTGTTCTTGGCAAAGATTTTTTGGATATGACCCCAAAAGCACAGGCAGCAAAAGCAAAACTAGACAAATGGAATTACATCAAACCAAAAAAATAGCTTCACAGCAAAAGAAGCAATCAACAGAGTGAAGAGAAAACCTATGCAATGGGAGAAAATATATGTAAATCATACATGAAATAAGGAACTAATATCCAAAATATATAAGAAATTCAAACATCCGAACAGCAAAAAAAAAAAAAAAAAAAAAAAAAAAGAAAATTTAAAAATGGGCAAAAGATCTGAACAGACATTTCTGCAAACAGAATGTATGAAAAGCCAACAGGTTTATGAAGAGATGCTCAACATCACTAATCATTGGAGAAATGCAAATTAAAACCACAATTAGATATCTATCATCTCACCTCTCTAAGATAAGCATTTGCAAAAATGTGGAGAAAAGAGGACCCTTGCACGCAGTTGGTGGAAATGTACATTAGTATAGCCTCATGGAAAATAGTATGGAGATTCCTCAAAAAATTAAAAATAGGACTACCATATGATCCAGCAATCTCACTTCTGAATATGTATCCAAAGGAAATGAAATCAGTATGGTAAAAAGATATCTGCATTCCCATATTCATTGCAACATTACTTGCAATAGCTAAGATAGGGAGTCAACTGATGAATGAATAAAGAAAATGTGGTATACACAATATAATGGAATACCATTTTGCCTTAAAAAGGAGGAAATCGGGTCATCTGCAACAAGCTAAGTGAAAAAAACCAGGCACAGAAGGACAAATACTGTATGATCTCACTTACATGTGGAATTTAAAAAAGTTTAACTCATAGAAGCAAAGGGTAGAATAGTGGTTGCCAGGGACTGGGGCTAGGGGTGGGAGCAGGGAATGGGGAGTTATGGTCAAAGACTACAAAGTTTCAAATAGACAGGAGGAATAAGATCTGGTGAACTATAGTACAGCATGTGACTATAGTTAATAATATTGTATTGTACACTTGAAAGTTGCTGAGAGTAGATTTAAATGTTCTCATCACCAAAAATGATAAATATATGCAGAAGTGACAAATATATTAATTTGATTTAATTGTTCCACTGTGTATACATATATCAAAACATCATGTTATACGCCATACATATATACAATTTTTCACTATGCCAATTAGAAATAAAAATTATTCATATAAAATAAAAATAAAAAAATAAAATTCAAATTCATAACCCAAATTTCCCTAGACCTCTGCTTCCTCTGCATATAACATGTTTGAGTCTCACCTAAACTCAAATTGGACCTCCACAGTCTTAGCAAAACTCTTCTAGAAAGTGCAATAATATTTCTTAATAATCTGCCCCAGGTTATCACTTTCCATAAGAATATCCTTTTTTGAGTTCTCTTTGAAACCATAGTTCAAAACAAATGTGTTTGTTCTTGAATTATTTTTGGTAGAGAGAAGAACTATGTGATAAGATAAACCTTAAGATAAATCTATGTCTATTGGGGATAAAAGTTTTAAGTTATTCTGCTCTTCACAAAATAACCCTAGTTCCTCTAATCTTAAAGGTTTTAGCTTTCAACTTTTAGTTATTTGAATTTTGGGGGAAAGATCTCTCATCAATTTCTCCATGTTAAGATTTAAATCACCAAACTGGAAGTTAACTTTTTTTTTTTTTTTTTTTTTTTTTGACAGAGTCTAGCTCTGTCGCCCAGGCTGGAGTGCAGTGGCGCGATCTGGGCTCACTGCCAGCTCCGCCTCCCGGGTTCACGCCATTCTCCTGCCTCAGCCTCCCCAGTAGCTGGGACTACAGGCGCCCACCACCACGTCCGGCTAATTTTTTGTATTTTTAGTAGAGACGGGGTTTCACCGTGTTAGCCAGGATGGTCTCGATCTCCCGACCTCATAATCCGCTCGCCTCGGCCTCCCAAAGTGCTGGGATTACAGGCGTGAGCCACCGCGCCGTGCCTGGAAATGAATTTTTTACACACCAAGTGAAAATAAGTGGTATACATTTTCACAGGAAATTTTCCCACAATAAAATTTCTAGATAGAAGTTCAAGTCCTTGTGCCTGAGCTCCTTAGATTAAAAAGCATAGCAGTTATTTAACACTCTTTTAAAAAAGAAAGTATGAAGACATGGTGAAACTATTTTGCTTATCACATTAACATTCCTTTGAGAAGAAAGAAAGAAAATGACATGTGGTTGGGAATTCTTCAGTTTAGCTCTACAGAGATTTTTAAAAATGTTTTGACTTTCAAAGGCGCTTTTATAGAGCTATAAAATTGCCTGTCTCCTCTCCAGGCTATGCTGTACACAAATGCAGTTCTAATTTTTATCGAATGCTACTTTGATCATTCAGCTTCTTGGTCAAAATCAATAATGACTTATGGTGTTTCAGATCATGTCTACACTTTTCAAGACCCTTAATAATCTGCCTCCATCCTACCTATCCTACATTCTATTTCACATTTCCCTATAATAATCTTTGTTATTACCTTACTGCCTTTCTCTGTCCCTGTCAACTGCAACACATATGGGTTTGTACATAAAACATGCACACACACACACACATACACACATACACACACACACACACATTTCATGCATATTCTGGCCTTGGGACTTTTACTTATGCATTTTTCCTTTTCTGATGTCTACGTGTGTATATTTTTTCTCTTAGCAACATCTAAACTTCTTTAAAAGTCACCACAAATTCTACTTTCTTCCAAGAAGCTCCCCGATGACCGTAACCTACATTATCCATCCACTTTTTTTTTTTTTTTGGTAGGGTCTTGCTCTGTTTCCCAGGCTAGAGTGCAGTGGTATGATCACAGCTCACTGCAGCCTTGGCCTCCTGGGCTCAAGCAATCCTCCCACCTCAGCCTCCCAAGTAGCTGGAACCACAGGCTCATGCCACCATGCCCAGCTAATTTTTATTTATTTAATTTTTCATTTATTTTGTAGAGATAAGATCTTGCTGTGTTGCCCAGGCTGGTCTCAAAACTCCTGGCTCAAATGATCCTCCCACTTCGGCCTCCCAAAGTGCTGGGATTAAAGGCATGAGCCACCACTCCTAGGCCACTTTCTTATTCCTGTTACTTATTTAGGGTGACACTGTCCAAGACTTGCCTAAATACCATTTTATAGTGTTTCTTTTTTAATGAACATACAAACTGTGTTGTGATTTTTTGTTTGTTTGTTTGTTTGTTTTTATTATTATCATTATACTTTAAGTTCTAGGGTACATGTGCACAATGTGCAGGTTAGTTACATATGTATACATGTGCCATGCTGGTGTGCTGCACCCATTAACTCGTCATTTAGCATTAGGTATATCTCCTAATGCTAACCCTCCCCCCTCCCCCCCACCCCACAACAGGCCCCAGAGTGTGATGTTCCCCTTCCTGTGTCCATGTGTTCTCATTGTTCAATTCCCTTCTATGAGTGAGAACATGCGGTGTTTGGTTTTTCGTCCTTGCGATAGTTTACTGAGAATGATGATTTCCAGTTTCATCCATGTCCCTACAAAGGACATGAACTCATCATTTTTTATGGCTGCATAGTATTCCATGGTATATATGTGCCACATTTTCTTAATCCAGTCTATTATTCTTGGACATTTGGGTTGGTTCCAAGTCTTTGCTATTGTGAATAGTGCCGCAATAAACATACGTGTGCATGTGTCTTTATAACAGCATGATTTATAGTCCTTTGGGTATATACCCAGTAATGGGATGGCTGGGTCAAATGGTATTTCTAGTTCTAGATCCCCGAGGAATCGCCACACTGACTTCCACAATGGTTGAACTAGTTTACAGTCCCACCAACAGTGTAAAAGTGTTCCTATTTCTCCACATCCTCTCCAGCACCTGTTGTTTCCTGACTTTTTAATGATTGCCATTCTAACTGGTGTGAGATGGTATCTCATAGTGGTTTTGATTTGCATTTCTCTGATAGCCAGTGATGATGAGCATTTTTTCATGTGTCTTTTGGCTGCATAAATGTCTTCTTTTGAGAAGTGTCTGTTCATATCCTTTGCCCACTTTTTGATGGGGTTGTTTGTTTTTTTCTTGTAAATTTGTTTGAGTTCATTGTAGATTCTGGATATTAGCCCTTTGTCAGATGAGTAGGTTATGAAAATTTTCTCCCATTTTGTAGGTTGCCTGTTCACTCTGATGGTAGTTTCTTTTGCTGTGCAGAAGCTCTTTAGTTTAATTAGATCCCATTTGTCAATTTTGGCTTTTGTTGCCATTGCTTTTGGTGTTTTAGACATGAAGTCCTTGCCCATGCCTATGTCCTGAATGGTATTGCCTAGGTCTTCTTCTAGGGTTTTTATGGTTTTAGGTCTAACATTTAAGTCTTTAATCCATCTTGAATTAATTTTTGTATAAGGTGTAAGGAAGGGATCTAGTTTCAGCTTTGTACATATGGCTAGCCAGTTTTCCCAGCACCATTTATTAAATAGGGAATCCTTTCCCCATTTCTTGTTTTTCTCAGGTTTGTCAAAGATCAGATATTGTAGATACGCGGCGCTATTTCTGAGGGTTCTGTTCTGTTCCATTGATCTATATCTCTGTTTTGGTACCAGTACCATGCTGTTTTGCAAGACTAATAAAGAAAAAAAGAGAGAAGAATCAAATAGATGCAATAAAAAATGATAAAAGGGATATCACCACTGATCCCACAGAAATACAAACTACCATCAGAGAATACTACAAACACCTCTGTGCAAATAAACTAGAAAATCTAGAAGAAATGGATAAATTCCTCGACACATACACCCTCCCAAGACTAAACCAGAAAGAAGTTGAATCTCTGAATTGACCAATAACAGGATCTGAAATTGTGTCAATAATCAATAGCTTACCAACCAAAAAGAGTCCAGGACCAGATGGATTCACAGCCGAATTCTACCAGAGGTACAAGGAGGAACTGGTACCATTCCTCTGAAACTATTCCAATCAATAGAAAAAGAGGGAATCCTCCCTAACTCATTTTATGAGGCCAGCATCATCCTGATACCAAAGCCTGGCAGAGACACAACCAAAAAAGAGAACTTTAGACCAATATCCTTGATGAACATTGATGCAAAAATCCTCAATAAAACACTGGCAAACCGAATCCAGCAGCACATCAAAAAGCTTATCCACCATGATCGAGTGGGCTTCATCCCTGGGATGCAAGGCTGGTTCAATATATGCAAATTAATAAATGTAATCCAGCATATAAACAGAACCAAAGACAAAAACCACATGATTATCTCAATAGATGCAGAAAAGGCCTTTGACAAAATTCAACAACCCTTCATGCTAAAAACTCTCAATAAATTAGATATTGATGGGACGTATCTCAAAATAATAAGAGCTATCTATGACAAACCCACAGCCAATATCATACTGAATGGGCAAAAACTGGAAGCATTCCCTTTGAAAACTGGCACAAGACAGGGATGCCCTCTCTCACCACTCCTATTCAACATAGTGTTGGAAGTTCTGGCCAGGGGAATTAGGCAGGAGAAGGAAATAAAATGTATTCAATTAGGAAAACAGGGAGTCAAATTGTCCCTGTTTGCAGATAACATGATTGTATATCTAGAAAACCCCATTGTCTCAGCCCAAAATCTCCTTAAGCTGATAAGCAACTTCAGCAAAGTCTCAGGATACAAAATCAATGTACAAAAATCACAAGCATTCTTATACACCCATAACAGACAAACAGAGAGCCAAATCATGAGTGAACTCCCATTCACAATTGCTTCAAAGAGAATAAAATACTTAGGAATCCAACTTACAAGGGATGTGAAGGACCTCTTCAAGGAGAACTACAAACCACTGCTCAATGAAATAAAAGAGGATACCAACAAATGGAAGAACATTCAATGCTCGTGGGTAGGAAGAATCAATATTGTGAAAATGGCCATACTGCCCAAGGTAATTTGTAGATTCAATGCCATCCCCATCAAGCTACCAATGACTTTCTTCACAGAATTGGAAAAAACTACTTTAAAGTTCATATGGAACCAAAAAAGAGCCCGCATCGCCAAGTCAATCCTAAGCCAAAAGAACAAAGCTGGAGGCATCGCGCTACCTGACTTCAAACTATACTATAAGGCTACAGTAACCAAAACAGCATGTTTGTTTGTTTTTTGAGACAGAGTCTTGCTCTGTCACCCAGGCTGCAGTGCAGTGGCAAGATCTCCACTCACTGCAAACTCTGCCTCCCAGGTTCACACCATTCTCCTGCCTCAGCCTCCCGAGTAGCTAGGACTACAGGCGCCGCCCACCACGCCTGGCTAATTTTTTGTATTTTTAGTAGAGATGGGGTTTCACTATGTTAGCCAGGATGGTCTCCACCTCCTGACCTTGTGATCCGCCCGCCTCCGCCTCCCAAAGTGCAGGGATTACAGGCGTGAGGCACCGCGTGAGGCCTGTGTTGTGATTTTTAAGCTTCCTTGGCATCTCCCACAGTCCTTCCAGAGCATACAATGGAGCATAATCAACAAACATTCAATTTCAATAGCTCTCTTTCCACCTGTCTGTAGAGTGCTGCAGCAATGACTCAACGCAAAGCACCCCCATGAGGAATCCTAGCTGCCAAAACACCAGAACCTGTGTATGGGTGTCTACACCAGAACTCTGGGAATCATTCTTGATAGTTTATTTCTATTTACCAAGCATATCCTGTCAGTCACCAAGTCCTTTCAAATAAATGTTTGGAACACATACTTTAAAAATTGACATATGATAAACTGTACATATTTAAGGTGTAAATTTGATATGTTTATATAACCATCACAACAATCAAGAAAATAAATGTTTCTACAACCCCCCAAATTCCTCATACTCCTTTTTATTCCCTCCCATCCACTTTTCCTCCACCATCACATCAACCACTGATCAATCAGCTTCTCCCACCAAAGACTAATTTTCATTTTCTAGAATTTTATATAAATGGAACCACAAAGTATACACTTTTCTTTGTTCTAGCTTCTTCACTCAGTATAATTAGTTTGAGATTCATCCTTGAATTGTGTATATCGACTGTTTTTCTCTTTATTACGGAGTCATATGTCATCATACAGACACATAAAAATGTGTTTATCCATCAGTTCTTGGGCAATTCAGTTGATTCCTACTTTGGGATACTATTGGAAAAAATACTGTAAACATTCACATATAATCTTTGTATAGCTGTATTATTTTTTCTTCTTCTGGATATCTGGAAAAACTGGAATATGTGGTAGATGTATATTTAACTTTAAAAGAAAAACTACCAGACTATTTTTCCTAAGTGATTGTATATTCCCACCAGTAGTATATCAGAGTTCCAGTTGCTCCACATCCTTGCCAGCAAGTGGTATAGTCAGGCTTTCAAGTTTTAGTCATTCAAATACGTATGTAGTGGTACTCCCTATTTTTTATTTGTGCTTCCCTAATGACTAATAATGTTGAACATATTTTCATAACATTGTTTGCCATCCACATATCTTCATTTATGAAGTGTCTAATCAAATTTTTGGCTGACTTTTAAAAACTGGATTATATGTTTTCTTATTGAGCTTTGAGAACTTTCTATATACTTTGTATAGAATTCCTTTAACATATATATAATACACAAATATTTTTCCAGACTGTAGCTTGTCTTTTTATAGTGTCTTTTAAAGAGCATAAATTTACGATTTTAATCAAATCTATCTTTTTTTTTTTTTTTACAATACATCATGCTTTTGTGGCATGTCTAAGAAATCTTTTCTAATCTAAGAATGCAAAGACTTTTCTTTTATGTTTTCTCCTAGACGTTTTATAGTTCTAGGTTTACACTTAGGTTACTGATCTATTTGGGGTTAATTTTCGTATATGTTGAGATTGAAGTGTAGTTTTTTCCCATATGGATATTTGATTGTACCTGGCTCATTTGCTGACATAACTATCCTTTCTTTGTTGAATTGCTTTTGCACCTTTGTAAAAAATCAATTGTCTATATATGTGTGGTTTTATTTCTGAACTCAATTCTCACCAATTGATTTTTTTGTCTTGATGCCAAAACCACATGGTCTTGATTACTACAGCTCTATAATAAATCTTGAAGTCAGATACTATTAGTCTTTCAACTATGTTCTCCTGTTTCAAATTTGTTTTGGCTCTTCTATATCTTTTATATTTCCACAGGAATTGTAGAATAAGTCTGTCAATTTTCACTGACAAGCCTACTGGGATTTTGATTAGGATTGCATTGAATCAAAAGTGTAAGTTGAAGAGAATTGATTTTTTAAAAAATAATGAGTCCTTTGATCTATAAATATAATATATCTCGATTTATTTGCATCATCTTTATTTACTCTCAGCAATGTTTTATAGTTTTCAGTGTACAAATCTTTCATCAGTTTTATCCAGTATTTTGTGTTTTTGTTGCTACCCAAATGGTATTTTATTTAAAAATTATAATTTCCAATTGTTCATTGCTAGAATATAGAAATATGACTGATTTTTATGTGGCGATTTTGTACTTACAACATTGTTAAATGCACTTGCTGTTTCCTGCAACTTTTTTTGTAGATTCCGTAGGGTTTTCTATATATATGATCACATTGTCTGTGAAGAAAGACAGGTTTACTTCTTCTTTTCCAATTTGTATGCCCTTTTTTCTCTTTTGTGATTCATTATACTGATTAGAACGTATAACACAATATCAAATCGTGGTGGTAGGAGTAAACATCCTAGCCTTCCTCCTAATCTTAGGTGCTTTTCAATTTTAACTCTAACTGGCCACTGAATCCTTCATCTCCCCCCATATTTATCACTACTATCCTATCTCAGGTTACCATATTCAGTCATCACAAACACCAAACAGAACTCCTAGTGCTCATCCTGCCTACTCCAACCCAGCTCCAATTTCTTCCACGTGGTGCAGCCAGAGTGCTATCTTCAAAACTTAAATTTGGTCATAAAAACCCATCGATAGATTCCTGTTACTTTTCTGATAAAGACCATGGCTCTTAATTCGGTTGACTGGGCCACTTATGATGGAATACCACTTAAAATGTCTTAAAATTTCCCTCTTGTCCCACTCTACATCTTAACCATAGCCACACTGGCCATTCTTAACTTCCTCTGACTCACCATGATTCTTCCTGATTCTACCTCGGGGTCTAGGGATATGCTATCCCCTCATCTCAGGAACACTTTCCTCAGTGTCTGCTTTACCTGGTTAGCCTCTATTTCTCCTTTCTCAGAGAAGCCTTTGCTCACTCCTAATTACTAGGTTAGGCACTCCTTTGTTTAAGGTCAGAATAAGCTGTACTTTCTGTTTTATAATTTTGAAGGCTGAAAATGTATTGAAATAATATTATTTGCTTTGCTTTTATCTCTGTAGAAATTTCTTCCCCTGTCCCAATCAAAAACATAGTGAAGCTTCAGTGGGTTTTTTGGCTCAAGGACTTTTATGTTGTTGAGTTAAAAGAGGAGCCACTAGGCTGGAGAACTTGAGCTCCCTTGTTTAATTTTTTTAAAAATAACCTTTTTATTTTAAAATGTTCGAGATTTACAGAAAAGTTTTGAAGATAGTATGGAGAGTTCCCATATACCTCATGCTCAGTTCCCCAGTTATTAACACTTTACATTAGTGTGGTACATTTGTCACAATTAATGAACCCAATATTGATGTACTGGTATGTTATTGATATATTATTGATACATTGATTCATTATTAGCACAACTCCATGTTAGTAACTAAGATCTGGGTCTTAGGTGTGTTCATTGCTACTGGGGTATCATTATTTCAGAGATGACAAAGCAATAAAATATATGGGTATATAATCACACGTATATATATATGTATATTTATGAATGTGTTTATATTTCCATATATATCTTTTTATATACTGCACTAATTATGAGTTCATAGTTATGTCTTCAGCTCTAATCCATTATCACTTAGATCATTCTAACCTTTTCCCCTTGCTTATCTATAACTTTCCACTTCAACAGTGAGAAACCTGGCTTCCATATCTGTCATCCATAAATGTACGTATTTAATTCCAGTACACGTGTATACTGGTTTCAGAATACAAGCAACTTTATTAACTAGAGTGCAGTGCTTATGTGCAATTCCTTTTGCCTTTAGTCTTACAGGCTCCTCTCATTTCCAAAACCACTTAGGTCAGCACCTTTTCCCCCACTTTCTTCAGTGATTTGGTACATACATTAGTAACACACATTCTTTTCTCATATTCTGTATTCCATCCTGGGATCTCTCTGACTTTCTAAATGATTTAAAAAATTTTGCGTACATTAAGATTCATTCTTTGTGATGTAAAGTTCCATGGTCTTTGACAAATGCATTGTGTCATGTCTTCACCACTACAGAATCATACAAGGTAGCTTCACTGCTCTAAAAGTCCCATGCTTCACCTATTCACTTTTCCATGCCTCCATTCTGAATCCCTGACAACCACTGATCTTTTTACCATCTCTCAAGTTCTGCCTTTTTCATATATCATATAAATAGAATCATATAGTATTCTGACTTTTCGAACTGGCTTCTTTCACTTACAAAATACATATTTAAGAGTTATCCATGCCTTTTAGCATTTGCTTGAGAGCTCATTTATTTTTATTGCTAAATAGTATTCCATACATATTCCATCTTATTAATGTATAATTTATTGATCAATTCACTTATTGAAGGACATTTTGGCTACCTTTAGTTTTTGGTGATCATTAATAAAGCCACTATAAATATTTGTTTACAGATTTCTGTGTGGACAGTTTTCAAATCACTTGGGTTAATACCTATACCTAGAAGCATAATTGCTGGACTGTATGTTAAGACGATATTTAGCTTTATAAGAAATTGCCAAACTGTCTTCCAAAGTGGTTGCACCAGGAGAGTTCCTGTTGCTCTGTGTCTTTGCCAGCATACGATATTGTCAGTGTTTAAGATTTTAGCCATTCTAATAGGTGTGCTGTGGTTTCTCATTTTTGTTTTAATTTGGGCATTTTCCTAATTACAAAATGGTGCTTGAGTCTTTTAATATGTTTGTTTGCTATTTCTATATCTTCTTTATTGATGTGTCTGTTCAGATCTCTTATTTTTAAATGTCTGTTTTCTTATTATTGAATTTTAAGCGTTTCTTGTAAGTTTTAAATACAAGTCCTTTATTAAATATGTTTCACAGAAAATAATCTCCCAGTCTATGGCTTGTTTTTTCTTTTTAAATGTCTTAACAGTGACTTTCACAGAGCAGAAGTTTTATACTTTGATAAAGTCCCACTTACCAATTCTCTTTTATGGATTAAACTTCTGGAATAAAGGACTATGATATTTCTTGCAATTTTATAGTGCAAAATTTGTACCCACTGTATACTAATCAAGGCATAATTATATTTTTATTTGTGTTATTTTAATATTAGCCAGGTGAGGTGGCATGTGCCTATAATCTCAGCTACTTGGGAAGCTGAGGTGGGAGGATCACTTGGGCCCAGGAGTTGGAGACAAGCCTGGGCTATATAGAGAGATCCTGTTTCAAAAAGCAAAAGCAGAAACAAACAAAATCTTTGGTTTTGCTCACTAAATGCTAAGCTCCATGAGGTAGTGATTATGCCTTTTTTGACTATCATTATATCCCGGAGTCTAATTTTGTGTTCAGCACATGGCAGATACCTAACCAATGGTAATTGCTTTGTTCATACGTAATGAATGATTGATGACTTCACTGTCCAGTGGACTCAACGTTTCCATTATTTTGTTCACTATACTCTAAACTTTATTGCCTCTTTCTTTTCATTTTATTTACCAGGAAAATTCATAACTGTAGATGAGTGGAAGCTTCCATGCTTTCCTTGCTTGCATCAAACTAGAACCTGGCCAGGGAGCTAAGAACAATTTTTACTTTTTGAGGATTGTTAAAATAGTAAAGAAAAATATGTGAAAGAGGCTATGTGTGATCTAAAATATTTTCTATCTGGTCCTTTACAGAAAATAAAATTTGCTGGCCGGGCGCGGTGGCTCATGCCTATAATCCCAGCACTTTGGGAGGCTGAGGCAGGCGGATCATGAGGTCAGGAGTTCGAGACCAGCCTGGCCAGCATGGTGAAACCCCGTCTCTACTAAAAATACAAAAAATTAGCTGGGCATGGTGGCACATGCCTGTAGTCCCAGCTACTCGGGAGGCTAAGGCAGGAGAATTGCTTGAACCCAGCAGGCAGAGGTTGCAGTGAGCCAAGATCGCACCACTGCACTCCAGCCTGGGCGACAAAGTGAGACTCTGTCTCAAATAAATAAATAAATAAATAAATAAATAAATAAATAAATAAATAATAAAAAATAAAAATAAAAAAATTGCTGACTCCTAATCCAAACTATTGAGCATACAATGAAAAAAATTTACGCAATTAAGCAGATTAGTCAACAACCTTTCTCCTATCCCCACTGAATCTACCATGTTTATCAGCTCACTTTCTCACTTTCTCACTTTCTGCCATTATTTCAAAGCTATTCCCTATCCTCTAACCTCTGATCCTCTCATCTTTCCTTTTCTCTATAGATAAGTTTCACAGCCCCAAATACAATTAGCTATATCTCACATTGTTTTGTTTTGCTATAATGGAGCTAGTGAAAATCCTCCCAGCCATGCTCTGGACCTCAGCCTTTCCTGCTGGAGTGGATCTATGTCTTCGGTTTGCCATCATCCTTTCCTGTGGGGAGGCATCTCTCCATATTTCATAATCATCCTGCTCAGTTTAAATGGTGCGAATTGTGCCAATTGTCACCACACCCTCATTCTTGTAGCCCCATGGGTGGTAGGCACATGGCCCCACCTTGGACAATCAGAATGTTCCAGCCACATGACTACACAGGGGATCAGAATATACCAACTCCAACTATGCCACTTTGGTGTAAGGATCATTTTGAGCTTAAAGACATTTGAGATTTAACTAATGCAGAAGGAAGTTTTCTCAGAGCTTTCCTTATTTGACTAAAAGCAGAAAATTTTGAAAAATGAAGACTTCACAAATCCCCTCTTTCAGGGAAGTTTTATGGCCATGAAGAAGATAGAAAATGGGTGCTGAGATCAACCTGGACACACAAACCTTGTTCTGTTAGTTTCACCCACATGTTAACCATTTTATGGTTTGCTGCCCTGGGAATCCAAAGACTTTTCTCTGTCTTGTCACTTTCCTACAAATTTATTGTTTTTTTTTTTAAAAATGCAATATGAGCCCAAGTTCTAAGCATCCTTTTCAGTCACTCATCACTGAGTTTTCCTCTGGGACAGTATGAGACATGTATTAACAAACTCTGCTTTTTATCTTGTTAATTTGTCGTTTGTCAGTCCAATCTGCAGGGCCCCAGCCAGTGAATCTAAGATGGTCAAGGAAAAAGGTGTTTTTGGTTTTTCTCCTTTACACTGACATTGGTTGATTCAGAAAAAGGCATGTAACCAAAGCTGGGCATAGTCATTGCCCTGGGGAAGGTATTGCCATCTTTTCCTCTTGGAGAACCTTCTGAAGACCAAATACCAGAAGGAGGTAAAGAAGCATGGGTATTTTCATGTCTCTGCATGGTTAGGGATTTTGGGGCAAATTTTACTGGGATTTGGATTCAAGGACAAGCCTTGAAACTTAAAGATAACTGAATAAGATAGTAAGAGACTTGCCTCCCTAGAGATATGCTTCTATTTCAAGGGGTGATGAGAAGACATGAGAAAAGGTGGAGCATGAAGACAATCCAGGGTTTGTAAAACAGGGAGAAACTTGTCTTATATTCCCCTATAGACATTTACTTACATGCTGAAGGGTTAGAACCCAGGATCCTTCCTATTATCTCCCAAAAGAGAGTTTGTGTACATTAGGAAGCATAGGCTTCTTTCTCTGTCTCAGAAGGAGAACAGGGAGATAAGTGTCCCTCTTCTATAAGAACTCTCAGATTCTTATGGAATTCTTTACCTATACTACAGACCCCAGCAAGTGTAAGGTGACATCTGGCTTTTATTGCGTTACCTTATAATGGGGGAAAAATTAGGGTAAGGGAAGCTGATGCCATTATTAATATAAGTAAGTACAAATAATTTGTCCCTGCCCCAGAAATCATGTTTGTATTATCAGAATCATGAATAAATATAGATATTAAAACAACAGTATTTGTAAATTGAATTTTTATGTTCACAAATAGGCTACAATGCCCTTGGGTGTAGGAATCCTTGTGATTCTTTATGGAGTTCCTAGTGCCTGGCAGCATGTGGTACTTAAATCTTTGTTAATGGCTGGTTGAAGGGGTAAGTGAATTGTCTTAGTGCCTGAAGAATAGGTAAATGTCATTCAGTAGAATGTGGGAGCTGATCTAACAACCCAAAGCTGCTGATGGCTCTGCAAGTAGGTAGGGCTTTCTTGAAATATTTGTCTGAAGAATTCCAGCGACCTAAAGCTGGTGGAATTGGGTCAAGTCTGATGAGGCCAGTGTGGGTATTCCTCTCCCCTGGAGGCTAGCCATGGGTTACTCATTTGCACGGCCTCGGGCATTCCGCTGCCTTGGTGCTGTCCTGGGTGCATTCCTTGAAGAAGGACTGTTTCTACAGAGCAAAGGCTCTGGAGTATATAGTGCCTTAGTTCCCCAATCCCAGCTCTGCCCCTCGATAGGGCCAGTTTATTCAACTTCTTTGTGGCTCAGTGTCCGATCTATAACATGAGGTGGGGTAAAAATACACAGTTATTGTGAGAATAAAAGGAGTCAATTTGTATGTAGGAGTTAACATAATGGATTGTTGTGATTAAAAAAGTATTAATTTCTTTTTATTTTTTTATTTTTTTTATTTTTATTTTTTGAGACGAGTCTCACTCTGTCGCCCAGGCTGGAGTGCTGTGGTGCGATCTCGGCTCACTGCAACCTCCGCCTCCCGGGTTCAAGCAATTCTTCTGCCTCAGCCTCCTGAGTAGCTGGGACCACAGGCGCAAGCAGCCACGCCCGGCTAATTTTTGTGCATTTCAGTAGAGTTGGGGATTCACTGTGTTGCTCAGGCTGGTCGCAAACTCCTGAGCTCAGGCCATCCACCCGCCTCGGCCTCCCGAATTGCTGGGATTACAGGCGCGAGCCCAAAATCCTTAGAAAAGTACAGGACACATAAGTTCTATAGATTTTTTCCTATTTACTATTCAATTTAAAAAGGTTTCGGAGAGAAAAGAAAGTCTAGTGAAGCCAACTTCTATTTTAATACCTGAAAACATATTTTATGGCTACTGAAAAATATAGTTCAAAAGAAATCAGATCAACTTTATTGTCTGGTTAAGAAAGCTTTTCTTTAAGTATTATGACAAGTTTTATCCCTAAACTAATTTCCCCCAAATTAGTGCATGATAAATAAAGATTCTGCCTGGAACTATCTGAATTATATAAAAAGAATAACATCTGATTCTACGTAAATTGCAAGGTATATTTTTAGTTACAAAGAACTATTGTCAGATATTCTAAGAAAAAAACTAAGAAAATATTCTCTACTTTCTAACAAGCCAGGGTACTGTTTTCAAAGCTTTTAAAGAACTTTGTTTTTTTGCTTTTGTTATCATTCGAAGGTCCTACTTTCACAAGATGAAATATGATATTTAGAAGGGGAAAGAGGCTGCCCAGGGAAAAACTGAAGCCTAATTGTTACTTTAACGGCTTAAGCCTCCTTTCATCCGCTAGACAAACAATTATTGAGAGTGCGCTCTGGGCTAAGTGCTGTGTTAGGCTGTCTAGGTATATATTTATAATGTGTAGTGAGCCAGCTTCTCCTCTGTGTTCAGGGAGGTGCAGCTTTGCAGTGCTCTCAAATGGACCTAAAAGAGTTAATAGATCTCATTAGGTAACACATGGCACCACTATCCACTCAGGTTTTGGTTGGATAGCATTACTGAAGAGGCCAAGGTCTCGGTTTGATCCCTGTCTGAACAGGTTTCAGCCTTGCTCAGCAGTTTCAGGTCACAGACCATACTTTGACCTAAAAACTGAACCCAAGAGTCACAAACAAGCAATAGGGTGTATTAGAACAAATTTGTTACTGTCACTGATACATTGCATGCTTACACTGTGTGACTTCATATCTTAAAGATTATACTTTATTTTTATTGCAATCAACTCATTTGTTTAAGAACAATATATGGATCCAGTCTCTAATGCTTAAATAGCATTATTCATAAAATAGCTAATATGTATTTCTTTCTTTCTTTCTTTCTTTCTTTCTTTCTTTCTTTCTTTCTTTCTTTCTTTCTTTCTTTCTTTCTTTCTTTTTGTTTTTTGTCTTTTGAGACAGAGTTTTGCTCTTGTTGCCCAGGCTAGAGTGCAATGGCATGACCTCACTCACTGCAACCTCCACCTCCCAGGTTCAAGCGATTCTCCTGTCTCAGCCTCCTGAGTAGCTGGGATTACAGGTGCCAGCCACCACACCCAGACAATTTTTTGTATTTTTAGTAGAGACAGGGTTTCACCATGCTGGCCAGGCTGGTCTCGAACTCCTGACCTCATGTAATCCACCCGCCTTGGCCTCCCAAAGTGCTCAGATTACAGGCACGAGTTATCGCGCCCGGCCATGTATATAATATTTCTTATGTGCCAAGCACTGTTATAAATACTTTATGTATATGAACTCATTTTAATTTTCATGACACCCCTATAAGGAAGAGGCTGTAATACTACTCCCATTTTACAGATCAGAAAACTGAGGAAGAGAGAAATTATGTAACTCCCAGTAGCTATGAAGTGGCAGAGCTGGGATGGAAAGCTAGGCAGTCCTGCTCCAGAGTCTACATGTCTGATAACTACGACACTTGGGTGCAAATCCATTGTTTCAACTCATCAGTCAAGTATATCAATGCTCTTTTTAGTTATCCGAATGTTACATTCTCATTTCAGAAAGTTGTACTAATTGCTACACTGTATTTTGTAAATGAACTGACAACAAAGTACGTGGTCTTGAGATTTTACTCAACAGGGCTGTTTGGATCTTTTTACCATTCTGTTATCTCCTTGATACCCCGGGTGCCACATTCAGACATTCAAACTATCTTCAGTTGAACTCCCATTTGCCTTCCCAACTTTCTCCCCAGATACTTTCTTCAAAGTTCTTCTTTCCATTTTCCATACATAAATTGTCTTCTTTTCACCTAGTCACTTTAGTCTGAAATCACTTTTCTTTCTTTAAATTTTTGATAGTATTTCACGTGAGTGCATTTACCTGGCTCTCTCTCTATATATAGGTATAAATATTTTATTTTATATATATATATATATATATATAGTATTATGGTATCTTCTCATTGCCTTGGAGTGTTATAAAAATCATTGGCCACAATTGAAGTTCTTACGTGTTTGTATCTTGACTCTTCAAATTTTTAATAGGATGCTGAACTCTTTGAGGGCAAAGACCTTGTATTAAGCCTGAAATAAAAGGTTTAAATTATTGTGTGTGTATGTTTCAGCCATGATCCATCTGGAAACATGCATAAATCCTTCCCGGATTGAAAAAGAAATGCTGAGGGCCATTAAAAAGTATTAAGATGGGTGGCATTGGTCTTAAGTCAGTAGAATAAACTGCTCAATTAGAGATTATTCCATTGCTTTTCTCTGTCTTCCCAACTCATCGAAAACATATCAATCAAGAAATGCTTTTTAATATCTGCTATATGCAAGACAGGCTTAATGTCATGGTCTTTACCTAGGTATGTGTAACTCACGGTCCTGGATTGCAGGGAACACACAATCTAGTTGGGCTTCTGGACTTTATACCTATCTATAACATGTAACTAGCACCCCTAGCAATTTTAAGTAATAAAATTGTCCTGACCATGTGAGAGTTTACAAGATGTTGGCATGCCCAGTCCACGAAAGTCAGCTTTAACCTGGGCCCAGAAGATTGTAAAAAACAGAGCACAGAGGAAGGGTATTTCAGGTAGGCATATTTCCAATGAGCAAAAAGAAACATGTTTGTTACATGTTTAGAAAATAGTATTCTGAATGGTTCAGTAATGGAAGATATAAATTGTAAGGTTGAAGTGCATAAAACTATAACTATCATATACATTTCAGATTCTTAGGCCCTGGGAAACCAGTAAGGGATTTTGAGGTTGGCCATAATATTATGAGAAGGCTGGTTTAGGAGAATGAATCTGGCATTATAGTGCAGGTAGACTGAAGAGAGATTGGAGGCAGGGTATTTAGTAAAGAATTACTAGAAAACTTACATTCAGAGACTTTAGAATTTGGCATGCCTTTCTTGTACAAGACCCATTTAGGTAGAAGAGAAGATAGAAACTCAAATAGGTAAAGAGAATTGCATAAGAACGTGATAAAATATTTTTGTTTTAAAGTTTATTTCTGTTTTTAATAATATATTTATAATTAAAAAATCATTATCTTTAAAAATAAACTTAAAAGAAAAAGATTGAATCAAGGGCAATTCTACCAAACATCTATGTATAACTCTATCTATCTGTCTATATTTGGGTAAAAACATAGTAAAGAACATAGCTATATGAAATGGATAAAAACTTGAGATTTTGCCATTCAATAGACTATTTGTCTTAGATATTAAAGCATCCTTTTACATTTATGGAAAACAGTATGCTAATAAATAATTTCTAGCTATATTGCATTATTTGACAACCAGTCATGTGTAATTTCCATTACATTAATGGTAGCAGTAAACATGAAAATGATGTCTCATGATTCGTTGATGAGCTTTATTATTTTGTTGCTGGATTTATTATTAAGACAGCTCACATCATTTTCACATCATTTAGTAGATTCAACATGTTTTCAAGGCTACTGACATTTCTGCTGGTTTTGAGTGGCTTTTAATGTTTATTTGCACTTGGGTAGGAACTGAAAAATGTCACCAAAAGACAGTTACTCATTTCCATTAAGGAGCCATGATGTATGGATGGTAATACGTTTTCATCTGAGTCCAAGGTAAACACAAAGAAAGAATACTCATAAAATCTGAAGCCCTGGCCCGTTTGCTCAAGAAATTTTCTTATAAGTGATAATGTTAGCCATTATTTAATTTCTTGTGATATATGTAATAATTTCATAGCCAAAGGCCACCAAAGGAAAGTGACATTTAAACAAAAATGAGTTGCAGTTTAATTGGTTTGGAAACATATCTCAGAGTGTCTGCAATATTATAAAACTTATTGAATACGTCTTCCAGCATGAGATCTTATAAAATTTGATGTAATATTGCTTAACACAGAGTTCCAACCTATCCTTAAATGCAGGGATACTGTTCTATGGCCAGAAGTTTATTCATGTGTTCATTTATGTATTTAGGCAGTGAATGTTTATTGAGTGCGTAAGTAACTGTGATGTAAGATAAAAAAGGGATAACTGTTAAAAAAAAAAAAGACATCTGTGGATGGAATGCTAATGAAGATAGAACCCTACTGCTCTAGGTGTTCATAGTAGGGCTTAGTGACTTCTTATATAGGTTCCTATGAAATTATAAAACTCTCTTAATTCGTCCACCAGGACAGACCAAGATGATCAGGAGATTTCACACACATTTTCAGTGTTGGTATACATCTAAATGTAAGTGCATCCCTGAAAGTATAGTAGGAGAATAAAGGAATTATCAAGATTGATGTCCAGGTTACTAGCTCACATGATCTCCTTCTCTTTCTTTGCACATGTATTGGTAGTTGAGATAAAACACTACTCCTAGCCAAATGTGGAATTTGAGAGAAATGGTCTAAAGACAGTTTTGGTGGAAATTCGGCCCACTTGACTGAAGTTGAAAATTAGTTTTCTTTGGAGTACACACATTGACTTGAGTCAAAAAGATACATGTGCAGACATGGAGAGTTGTAGGATTCAAAGTTTTACAGTTATTAAGAGAACACGAGCGAAGGTTCTCAGACTGTGGAGTGCACTAACTCCCTACTTCCCTGACAGCTTAGTCCAAGGAAACTGTACAGCTAGATCTTGTGCCTGTGTGCAGGTGTGCGCTCCTCTTAGCTACACATGGTGCAGTGCTTCCTCAACAGAAGTGGAAGAAATGAAGGCAGTCAAGGAAATGGAGAGTCTCATTGTCAACCTCACTAAAGGTTTTTCAGTAAAATTTCAACCTTACTATAGATTTTTTAGGGTCTAATGCCTTAGGCTGATGGCATTTTTGATTCAAATATGATTATTTTGACAAGATTTATAATTTAGTTATGGCAAAGTCATTCCACTATTATCATTTAATTCTAATCTATTTTCCTCCTTCCCTTCCCTCCTTCCCACCCCAGCCCCCGATTTGTAGAACCTTGCCAGTAAGGGCATTAGGAAGGTGGGCAAAGGATGTTGTCTATGATAAAGTAGGATTAAAATAGTAAAGAAAAGCACTAAAGAGAGCAAAGATAATACATACCACAATTTAACTTAGTAATTTCTATCATATTTCCACCTTATTATTACTCTGACATTTAATCCAGAAGTCACTGGGAACCTAAGCTATCTAGATAATTATTTTGGTACTCCACTGTTTGTATGCAAACACAGACATAAAATGAAACTTTAAATTTCCAGAAATATGCAGAAACATATGCATTGCAAAAATGATTATTGAATACAAATTTGTAGGCAAACACACCATTGTACTATGTTATTGTAACTCAAATTCTTAGTACCTTGAGGTAAATTTAGAAAAGAACTTTAAAACACAATGTCTTTTATCATCATAAAAAATATTTATTATAAAAAATTATCACATTTCTCTGTACATAGCATAAAGACAAAAACACAATGTATACATTAATAATTTAAGTGGGCCTGAGTATTCAGTATCCATCTACTAGAATCCTAAAGCTCTTCCCCAGATTTCACAAATGCCAATGTAGATTATTTCTATTTTATCAAAGTTCATTTGCACAGTTGGTGTAATTGAGATAGTAACATTTCTTTTTTCTAGTGTTTTAAAGATAGTTCACAGTATTTGAGTTAATTAATTAATCAACTGATTTAAATCTTTGGTAAATACAAGTATTTACATGTAAAAATGTTTAGCTCAAATTTCAGTAAAAAACTGAAATGACAAATAACTTACTGCAAACTGTTTTGTATAATCAGAAATGCATGAGCTGGACTCCCACCATTAAGAAATGTCACTGTCTAGGACTTCTGATGATAAAAACTGAAATCCACAAAAAAATAGTTGAGCTTCTATTACCATTACCAGAAGCACCACAACACTAGGCCACCATGAAATTACACACAAATGTCAAATTCAACATATAAACCATACTGATTATTTTACAATGCAGAAAAATCCTCCTTTTTTTCTATATGCCAGTTTAAATGTTAATTGACACGGGTAAGTTTATTATCTCAAAGCCTACTATCTTGTAAGAGTGAGAGGCATTTAAAGAATCCATACTGCTTTCAAAACACCAGTTCTTCCTCTTGCCAATGACATATCCCAGAAAATATAGATTTTTTTTGAAATAATTTGTGGGAAAAATAGAAAAATGCCTGCCTTCTGCTTCCCTCTCTTCCTATATCCTTTCTTTCCTTCCTGCCTTCTTTCATTTTTCCATTTCTTCTTCTCTAAGAGTAATCAGCACGACTGGTCTGCCAACCTTCAAATTATACCTTAACTCTCCCAAAAATACCATATGCATTTCAGGTGTCATTCATTAGCTCTCAGTCACAACAATTGACAAATGAAAGCATGCTGGCATGAGAATCTCTTACGTCCAGGCTATTTGCTTAAAAAAATTACTCTAAAAGGTACTTAAATTCTAATGTTCTTGAGCCATTTGAGAATTAGTAATTTTTAAACAGACATATTAATGCTGGAGTGTAGAGAATATAATTAAATATATCAAAAATATATCTTTTAAGCCTAGAAAATGGATGCCTTTGGATTACCATCATTTCAGGGTAGAGAAAAGCCCTTCCTACTGAATTAGGCTCTGAACATGTGATTTCTTTCCCTAACACTAGTTTTTCCAATCTACTAATTTATTTATAAACAAAGCAAAGTAAGAGACATTTTTGCTGTTACTTTGGCAATTCTCTCTCTCCAATCCCCAACATCCCGAGTTCAGTGCACATCTAACAATTCACTCAAGACTAGGCACCTGACAATAAGTGTTTACTTAGTGTGTAAAGTGAACAAGAAAAGCAGCATAATAAAGGAGCTGTGTTTTTATCAGAGGAGCCTTCCTTCTGAGTTTTTACATAAGTTGATGCCTTCACTGCAACTTTGAATACAATGCTTTGAATTTTGAAACACTTGAATAAAATGTTTGAATGCTTTGAATAAAATTCCTCCTCTTTCAGAGTAAACCTTATTTTAGTCACCAGCATTTCCTTCCAGAGCACATAAATATGTTCAAAATGTACATTGACATATATTTCTAACCACATTGTGTAAACTAAGTTTTAATCCTTTGCATGGCAGGAAAATGCTGGTATTCTGACACCAATATCTTTTGATGTGAACAAGAGGCCTAAAATATCAGTCTAGTGAAACTGCTAACCACCATCTTCACACTCACTCCCTTTCTTATTCTTATCAAAAACAGATGGAAAACTGAGGCTTATTTCTTCGGGATTTGATATAAACTCAGGAGTTATTCTACATTAAAAAATAAGGAGCTGGCCATCTGTTAACTCCTGTAGTCTTGCACTAAGTTCTCCTGGGTCACAGAAACAAGCTCCATTCCTCATTGGATCAGTGTTCTGATTAAGGAGTTTTTGTTGCTGTCGTTTGTTTTGGAGGAAACAAGGGTTCGCACACAAACATTCAGGAAGCAGCACTGGTGCAGACCCACTTTGATCCCATAAAGTGTCCTGAGTGTCCCTCTTCACATGGCCACTTCTTTTGCCAGGTTCTTTGGTTCCCTGCTTGGGATACACCAGTCATCCGCCTCAGAGCTCATCTGATAATGTTTGAAGGCTGACTTGTTAAAAACTGGAAGTTTTTCTACAGACTCAGAAGACAAAGCCTAAAAGAAGGGAAAAACATGAGACCAAAGAAATTATGCATGGCATAATTTGCACTTGAAGTTATTACTCAAAATACATTCAGAGGTAAGTATCCAAACATTCAAATACATTCATTTAATTGATACAGTAATAAGAGCACACTGGTGCCTGCACTCAGTCTGTTGCTCTTCCTCAATAGTTTGAAGACTTTTGCTCATTTAAGAAGTGAATACATTAACTATTTCAGATGGTCAAAAGGCCATTTGGCAAGTGATTCCAGTGCAAAAAATGGGAGCCTGAAAGTTTAATGTTTTAGTTGCTAATATCTATATTTTCAGTTGAAATAGTCGGCAAATGAACAGAATCAAGACAGTGATCTTAAAGAAATTGAGGCTTTACCAGAAACAGGAAAATATGCACCAAGGTTTTTTTTTTGTTTTTTTTTTTTTTTTGAGATGGAGTCTAGCTCTGTTGCCTAAGCTGGAGTGCAGGGGCACGATCTCGGCTCACTGCAACCTCTGCCTCCCGGGTTCAAGCGATTCTCTTGCCTCAGCCTCCCGAGTAGCTGGGGTTGCAGGCACCCGCCACCACACCCAGCTAATTTTTGTATTTTTAGTAGAGATGGGGTTTCACTGTGTTGGCCAGGCTGGTCTAGAACCACTGAACTTGTGATCCACCCGCCTCGGCCTCCCAAAGTGCTGGGATTACAAGCGTGAGCCACTGTGCCCGGCCAACATGCACCAAGTTTTTAAGTTCAAACAGTGAATGTCTGGCACCCCACTGACAGCTTTGGAACAGTCAGCTTTCCTTTCCCAGGATTTCTAGCAAGGTCAGCTTAAGGTCTTGAGTATCTTGATACCTGTTATTTTTTCAGGCTGGAACATTATTAGCATATATTTCCCACAAATCTAAGTAAAAGAAAAGCACAGCTACTCTCATAGATGCCAAAAGGAGTTGCCTTAAAAAATTCACATGAACATGTCCTCATTCTGAAACTTTGGTAATGTATTAACACTTCTTAGGAAATAATTTTGCTTCACTTGAGGCAGGTAGTATGGCCCAGCTTTCTCTTTGGTAAGTTATCATATTAAATAATGTACACACACCCAGAAAGAGAATAAAATGAATGACCTGTAGTCATCATTTGCATTAACTCAGTTTGGGGAATTCACTCTAGACCATAGCACTCAGGGCTGTAAAAGGAGCAATAGTTTTAGAAATAGGATTTTGCTATTGAATTCAAGGGATACCTTTAAGTAGATGATAGCATCTGTTCCATATCCTGATAAAGAGTAGAGATTCAGATCTCCTTGAAAGTACTTGGCATACAGACGAGAAATTGGCAAGCCGTAACCAAAACCAGCCTAGAGAAGAGAGATGTTATCAGGTAAAGAAGTGTACGTGATCACTGAAATACAAACAAGTAGGAAATTACTGTCCTCACTGATACTAACGTCCTAGAACCTAAATAAATATCTTCTACTTCCAATCAGACGTCCCTTGTTTCACCATTTTTAGCTTGCTTTATCATTCATTCTTATATCCCTCATGTCTAATTTTACTTAATTGATGAACTTGTCTAAATAATCCCTTGCAATCCTTGCTCTACATTTAGAACTAGGTGGCTGAGATTAATTTAGCCATATAATTGTTCTTACCAAAGGAGCATTCCGGGAATTATCCATCACAGGCGTTGGTGCAGTGGAGTATGTATAACTAAAGAGGCGGTCAATAATTCTCAGGGGAACACCACCTCCTCTGTCTGAAATCTAAAACAAACAAGTCATCAAAGCCACACATTAAAAACAATGTGCATTTGTCTAAATAAAAATGGCTTTCCTTCATTTAAAAATCACCTGGCATATATGACTGTTACCTATTGCAAAAAGCAGGGAGCTTTATTACTATTGACCCTATTTAATTCTCTCAAGAGACACCCAAAAGAAAAACAGAGAATGGTTACCTTAATGGTAAGGTCTTCTTTTCCCAAGACAACGATAACCTCTATTGGTGTAAGGGAAGGCTGATTTTCCTGGTGTTCAACTGTTGCCCTCATTGCATTCTAAAGCAAACCAAACCATAAGGAATTCAATGGCAGAGGAATGAGGGACAATAAATGTTTTTTTTTTTAATGTTTAAAGTAAAAGTAGCACAGAGGGTAATTCAAAGTTCCTATTTTTGTAAGTTAGTAATAAAACAGCTTTGTAAATAGCCATTTATGAATGGGTCATGTAGGATGTACAATGAAAAATATTCATTTACTATGTAATATAGCTCCTGGGAGTAATGTCTAATGGAAAAACAATTCTGCTAGCTGTCAAGTTCTTATTTGTAAGCTTAATTTAAATGTAGAAATTGGTTTTTATAGTCCATTTCCTAGCTCTCCCATTTCTATCTTTCTATTACGTTTTACATCCAAGCACCAAAGACTACTATATAACAAATGAACAGTGAATCATTGAACCAATTTATTGGCTTTTATAAAACTTGCTGTGAAAAGGTTGTTACTATTTAAATGGACAGTCAATAATTCTAAATTGAATTTCAATTTGCATTTGATTATCATCTAACTTTTACCAATGATGACAGAATAACTCTATGAGTTGTATCATTCAACTTAAAAATAAATCAAATCAATGAAAAAGTATCCTTTGTCCTTTAACACAGAACAAACTAAAAGATGTTTTCCGTCTATTGGCTGAATCTCATACAGATACAGTCTTGGTTTTCTTAACTCATTTTCCTTTCTCACCACCTATCTACTTTCTGCTTTCTGGTTTTTAAATAATATTAAGTTCTAGTCATTAGCTGGAGTGAAATAAAGTAGATCAGATGTTTGTAGTACAGTCAGTACCTCACAGCAGTAACATTAGAATAAGTTAGGAAACAGGAAGTTCTGGAAAGAGTTATGTCAGAATTAGAGCCAGATTTCTCTTTTTTAGGCTTCCTTCTCTCCAATTCAGGGGACTCTTGGGAAGCATCAAAAAGCTTAAGGTGTTTTTCTATTTTTTGGTTTAAGGTCAATTTGATCTTAATTTAACTTCATCTTAGGACGCATGAAAGGATTTGATTCTTAGCACCTGGCTGCCTCAGACCAGTAACATCTGTATCCTTTGAGAGCTTGTTAGAAATGCACATTCTCAGATCTGAAGAATCAAAATCTCTGGGGTAGAGCCCAAGAATCTGTGTTTTAACACGCCCTGCAGGCGATTCTAATGCATATTACAGTTTGAGAAGCACAACTCTACAGGCCTGCTAGGCAAAGTGTGCATTGTGGACCAGCAGCATCACTCCTTAGCTTATTCAAAATTGAGAATCTCAGGCCCCACTCTAGACTTCCTGAATCAAAATTTTCACTTTAACAAAGTCCCCAGGTGATTCATATACACTTTAAAGTAGATGATTGAAGGAACTACTGACTGTGCTCTTAGCACATTCTGGACTCTGAATGGAGCCATACCACCTACAGGAATTCTGGACCTGAACTGCTGAGTTCGGAGTAGGACCAGCCTGTGGGGGTGGAGATAACAAGGCCTCATTCACTGAAACATTCACCCCATGACCTCTCTTAATGAATGAATAAATGACTAGTTCTTTGATGGGCACCTGAAAAAATAATAGGAACTTCCTCTTGGCTGTAAAGCATTGATACATCATGAATTGTATGATGCATTCTCAAATATGTGTTGATGCTACAATGAGCTACATGTACTTTGTCAAACATTGACTGTATAGTTTCTTTCTCTTAGGAGGACTAGAAGCATTCTTGGGAAAAGATATTGAGGCTTCTGTTTTGTGGCGAATAATAAAGGAGATAAAAATATAACTGTTAAACCTTTTTAAAAGGTAAAATTTCAATTATTGTGAAGTATCATACCTTAAATAGTTCAAAGAGCATATGATGGAGGTGAGAAGGAACATACACGATGTGAATTGGTTGGTCTGGAAATTTTCCTAGAAAAATAAAATTCATTAAGAATTTGTAAACAAATACTTCACTAAAATAAACCACCACATTCATGTGATTAACATTTAAGACTTCAAGAGGGTTGGCATATTCTCTACCTTCCCCATCCCCAAATCCTGCCCTAGAAACTTCCCACTTAAACAGTAAATATTACTGGCTTATATTCAAAATGTTATTGTAGTTGCTACATAATGCTCTTTTGTTAATTTTTTTTTTGTAGAGATAGGGTCTCACTATGTTGTCCAGGCTAGTCTTAAACTCCTGGCCTCAAGCGATCCTCCAGCCTTAGCCTCCCAAACTGCTGGGATGATAGGCATGAACCACCTTGCTCCATATGATTAATTTTTGTATTTCTCCACAAATGTATGAAGTTGGGTAAGTGTGGAAGAATAGTGCTATAAATTAGATTTTGTGGATTATTTCTATTTTCAACATTTTTGTACTGGACAATTTCAGAGTCAAAATTATATGTATTTTAAGACAGAAGGGAGAAAACTGTGCTTATAGCATAATATTGAAATTAATGCTAACTATAATTTTCATATTTTTAATACTTAGTAAAATAACACACCTGATTTTTCTTGTTTTTTTGTATCACCCAAACATTAAATCTTATATGTTAAATATGCTTAAATTTTACCAGGAGGATAAAGGAAACAGACAAACAAAAACCTCTTAATGCTTTTTGGAAAGAAAAATAAAAAGTAAAATAAAATTAGAAAAAAAAGAAAAGAAAAATAAAAGTATTATTCTTCAGCGTTCCAGGCCTTGGCAAAGTTTGAATCAGAAAACACAAGGTCTGGCACAATCCCCTCTTTATTTTGTCCAACAGTTGGAGCAGTTTATCTACAAGTATTATGCAACAACCCTGTTTATGCTCAGAGATACGTTCCATTCTTTATTTGCTCTTCTACTTTTAGTTTAGTGTTTATTTACATTTGCTTGTCCCTAATCTGTTAGGCTACTCTTTAAGCAACTTGATTTTAACTGTCACCATAAACAAAAACTGTTCCTGTATAAATATTACTTGAGAAAGATGTTTACTTTAAATAGAAAAGAGAAGGTAATTCCAATTTAAGTATACTGTTTTGTTTTAAGATGCAACTATTTACCAGAACAGAATGGGAAGGGGTGAAAATAGCGCCTTTCATTCATCATGTAGTCACTTCAGTCATTCAGACAGTATGGGAAGACCTTGTCAGAACTGAAATTTTGTTTGTTTGTTTGTTTGTCTGAGACAGGGTCTCACTCTGTCACTTGGGCTGGAGTGCAGTGGGACAATCATGGCTCACTGCAGCCTTGACTTCCTGATCTCAAGTGATCATCTCACCTCAGCCTCCTGAGCAGCTGGGACTACATGTGTGTGCCACCATACCTGGCTAATTTTTATTTTTTGTAGAGACAGTGTCTCTCTTTATTGCCCAGGCTGGTCTTGAACTCCTGCGCTCAGGCAAACGTCCCACCTCAGCCTCTCAAAATGCTGGGGTTACAGGTGTATGCCACTGAACCCAGCTGAACTGAAGCTTTTTGAAGTACGTTCTGCTTCCAAAACAGTAGTATAAAACAATAGTGCAATTTTTTTGTATTGGGGTGGAGACATTTAACATGAGATCTACCCTTTTAACAAAATGTTAAGTGTACAATACAATATCCTTAACTGTAAGCACTATGTTGAACAGCAGAACTCTAGGATTTATTCATGTTGCATAACTGAAACTTTGTATCTGTTGGATAGCAACTCCCCATTTTCCCCTTCCTCTCAGCCCCTGACAACTACCATTCTACTCTGGTTCTGTGAGTGTGACCATTTTATACATCTCACATAAGTGGAATCATGCATCTGTCACTGGCTTATTTCTTATAGTGAAATTTAAAGTATTTTTGTCTCCAGGTCTTATGGGTAACCTCTTTAAGAGGATATTTCCACTGCTATATCCTCCCTACTTCTGGTCTCTTTATCCCTCATATTCTATAGGAATTAATCTTTCTTTGATCTAAGATATTGGAATGTAGTTGCTACTTTAATCCCATATTATTTGTTCAAAACATTCTTCTTTATGAATCCTCATTAGCAACTGAATAGGCAGAATTGGAGCCTTCCAGTTGAGATAGTTAAAGAGAACCTTGTCTTCAAAAAAAATGTGTACAAACTTTAGGCAAGAGAAAAAATGAACACAGAAGTTGCTTTATATTTACAAAAAGCAATAATATTAGGAGAATACAGAATTTTCCATAGGTTAAAATATATTTTACTTATAACTTACCATTCACTTGTGTAAGCTTTAATTCTGGAGATGTTAAATAATACTGATCACAGAGCATCCTTGAACACTCAAAGGCATCTGGAATAGAAGTTGTTTTTTATAACAATGAAATGAATTTATGCCAAGTACAGTTCTCAAATAGTCTTCAGTGTCTGTATTACCCTAATCTAAAATATTCACTAAGGTACAGGTTTATGTATATAAAAATATATTTTAATATTTTATTGAAGAAAAATTAAGACAGTGTTTGCACTGCAGTTTTAGCAATATGTGCACTTCAGAGACTAAATACAACGTATAAAATATGGCATGTTAGTCACTTATATTTGGATTTTTAAATAATATTTTAAAGGAATGTTTATACTACTGACTCTCAAAAGCAAAGGACCTTGAAGATAACATTTATAAAATAAATGGAACACTCTGTGAATATAAATTCATTCACAGAGTCACCTCAATTATAGATATGTCAATCATATATTGTACATTTTCAATAAGGGAAGTGCAGAAATACAGAACATACCTTGGACCACTGCTACCACATCACAGTTAGGATCAATGCTTCCAATGTGGCTTGGGTTTCCTGTCTGTGAGTCACTAAATATAAGAACTGTTGAAAAATAAAAACAAAAAAATTGTTATAAAATTCAGGATAATGATTAGTACTATCACTAAGAATGTGACCCGCTGATTAGTGAGACATCTAGTTATAGTATGGCTTATATTCTACACCCATGTCTATATACCATGATCATGATGAGCTAACTTACTGTGCTGGTTCATCAGCATCCGAGTAGAAATACGGTTCATGTAAAATCGATCCAAGAAATATTGAAGATTTTGATTGGTGACTGGGTCAACTGTACAGGCATCTTTATACTCTATGATTCCTTGTGCCATTGTAGGGACTACATTATGGTGTCTATTTCGAACTTTGATGAGTGTATCTACAAAGCTAAGCCATAATATTTATGGTTAGTAAAAGTTCAAATATATTTCATTCACTTATACTCCTAAGGTTACTTCACAGAAGGCTAAAGTTTTTTTTTGCATTACCCATCTGAACAAATCAAATGATAAAATGTTAGTCCTTTATTAGTAATCTCACTACAGATTCTTCCACTAGAGTAGAGGAGATAATTTCACAAACAGACTCGTTTTGTTTCTAGCTTATATGTAAAAACTATTAGCCTTATAACCAATGCATTCATCAGATGTATTGATTAAGTCTTCTCTTTATAAAATAATGATTAATATCTAATATCATCATTCTAGAGATGACTCTAGAATGCCATTGTGAAAAAACTTTAAAAATTTCTTGTCAGATTTAGAAAAGATCCTTATTTAGGTAGCTAGAAACTATCAGTTACTCTGAAAGAAAATGTTTAGTCTCCAATGACACTGAAATGTATTAAAATTATGTAATGGTAAATCCTCCTGCACATCTCATTATTGGAGTAAATTTATAGTAAAAATAGGTCTCCCTGGGGGAACAAAAATGAGTCCTCTACATTTCTTCACACTCAGCATTATTTTCAATGCCATATTTCTTCACTTCTGAAAAACCAACAAGCCAAAACTTGTCATGTGTAAGAGGGTAGTGATTTATTATTCAGAGCTGGATTCCTTTAATTTAGGTCTAAAAATATCTTAGGAATCTGTCTGGAAAGAACCAAAGTTTTAAACACTTATTCTAATGCATAGAGCTTACTCTGATAATGCTTTCTGGTCATCTGGGCTTTTCTCATGGAATTCCACCAAATCCATCAGGCTCTGTATATACCTGTAAAGAAACAGGTATGCTTTAAGTTTTAAAATTAATAGTCAGATACAAATGGCTGAAAATAGAATAGCTTTTTCAAATAATTTGAAAAGAGAAAGCAAGCATTATGTTCAAACTTAAAACTTTCCTCCAGAACATTTGGAAAATAATATAAATTTAAAATGCTATAACTTTTAATCCTTGACTTTCAAACTTAAAATTTAACGCAAAATGTTTCTTTAACTATTTCAGGTCAGTATTCAGTTTCCTGACTGTTTTGTTTGGCAAATATTTTCATTTCTTCTAGCAATAATACTTAGAAACAACTTTTTTTTTAAAGCTTTTTTTTTCTACTACATTCATTCATAGAAGAGTGTAAGTCTTGACTGCAATAGTAAATACTACAGATTGAATATATGTTTTAGATTGTAATTGTCTTATAGGTATATAATACATGTATTTCTTGAATCAATGAACAAAAGGCTGTGCAGTCAGTGGATTAAGATAAGGCTCTCATGCATGTCTGCTACCTGTGCATATCCTGCTTCTGTGATCCAAAAATTTGCTGTTTTGGGTTACCTACCTTCTCTAAGCATCAGTATCTTCATTTATAAAATGAGATGACAACAACTGACACTTACTGACTGCTGGCTGTGTGCCAGGTGCTGTCCTAAGTGTTTTTTTTTTTCTTTTTTATGGATTATCTCATTTCATTACACTCAAACATCCCTCTGAGGCATATACTTTACTCTCCTTAATAACAGATGGGAATAATAACTCAATGGCATAAAGAGTTTAAGACACTTGCCAAGGATTCCACAACTAGAAGTGACAGAGGCAGGATTTGAACCCAGAGCCCACTCTGTCAATCACTTTGTAAATTACAAAGATTAGGCCTTCCCTAAATAGCAGTCATGTGAATTGGTTTCTAGGCATGGGATTTCTTTTGCAATATCAAACTCTTTTATTATTGAAAGTGCTCTTCTATAATTGAAAATTAAAATTGCATGCCAATTTTTTTCAAATTTTTCCTAGAACTCAAAATTTTATTATAAAGTAATCTACTTTTTCAGGGTAAAAATGTTTGTTTATAGTTTTATAACTTCTCTAATGATAACTTACCCTAAATTAATTTTAAAATTCTTACATCTTTCAAAAGTAGTTACTGTTCAGATCACCTGTTTTCCAATTATGATGTTAACATAGTATAAGAATTCATACCCGGGTAACTGTTTCAAAACTAGAGACTTCAATATGGTTCACCACTTACCAGCTTTTAACCAATTGCACTGAAGAGGTATTTACTAATTGGGTCGGGAGGATATCAATTTCCTTCAGAATGTTGGCGAGTCTCACAGGCAATTCTTGTCGCAAAAATGCAAAAGAAGTTCTTTCACATGCATTTTCTGAACCTATAATAAATGAAATCAATTTAGTTTTGAGAAAAAGTGTGTCTAAATGATATATCTAAATAGCATTAACTATCAAATATTGAACACACATATAAAATTACATTTCACTCTCAGTTGGGTTACTGTTAATCGATAATTCAGGGGCGATTGTCTTCTTAATTGACTAATTCCCTTCTTCCTATCTTCCTTTCCTTTCGTCTTTCCTTCCTTCTTTTAAAAAGTGACAAATATAGGAGAATTATTGTCTTCTCTTTTTGAAGAGGATTCACTTCCAAGAAGTAAGAATATCCCACAGTTCTTAGAATTTATAAAAGACTGCAGGATTCGGTCACACCACAATGTCAACAACACAACATCCTTTAATGAGTGGGGACATGAAATTGGAGATGGGGGATAAGAGGCTGGAGTGGGAGCTGTGATATTTCCAGAGTAGTGATATCACATTTAAACCCTCGAAATCTTCCTTATAAGATTACTGCAACAAATGTGTAAATATTTTCAGCAACAATGCAAATATATGGAAAACTATAATGATAAAGAGACAAAGAAATCTGTTAGGAATGCAGAGAGATGTACCCTGTGGAAGGATGCCGGGTGGCTTAGGAATAAAATCTGTTAATTTGAGGCTATTTAATACTATTCAGAAACTTCTCCAAGCAGTACTATGCTGTGAAGGAGGGGATAAAGTTTCCAGTCCATTGTTAAACGGTGACCGAAAGCAAAAAGTATTTTGACTGGAAGAGCGGGTCAGAAAGAAGAGTGTGCAGATGAAGTCAAACCATCCAGTGTCGGCAGGCTTGCAGGTGGCCTTGACCTGGAGGCACCCCTGTCAGAAAGTAACCAAATCTAGGAAAAGGAAAGATGTGCTGGCGTCGAGGCTCCAGGGCTCAGCAGCAAAGTGAACCCCAGTTGTTTTAGCTTGAGCCTAGCCCTCCCTCTACCAAGGCTGAAAGTTAAGGCAGTTCCCCAACCCTAGGACCCAGCTTGGGCCCTGTGTCCCCTCTCACCAAAGTCCAGTAGCTGCTTCATGGACAGCGGGGACGGGCTGTAGCGCGAGAAATGCTCCACCTCTCGGGGCACCAGGCCGGCGCCGTTGAGCGAGCCAGCGCTGCGCAGCACGAAGCGGGCCGCCTTCATCTTGACGCCCACCCGGCCTGGCAGGGACTGTGGCTGGCTTGAGGGGCGAAGGCTGCTCGGAGCAGAGCCTGGTTCCGAGGGGGCGCGGCGCGTCAGGGCGAGGACTGCAGGTGCGCTGGCTGGTTCGTGCGCCCCGGGCTGGGCTGGGGTTTGAGGGTGCCGCGGAGTGAAGAGTCTGGGCAGAGAGTCGGAGATGCAGTGGGTCGAGACACAAGTTCAAGTCTTCCCACCAGCCGCCGCCGCCCGAGGTTTTATTTGTCTCCCCGCACTCTCCCCCCGAGTCCCAAACAGGAGGAGTCACTGGAACTTGGAAACGCGTCCTGAACTCCAGGCCGCGCCAATCAGATCAGAGAAAGAACTATGGGCTCCGCCCCTCCGGCCGCGGTCATCACGGAATGGCCTGGCACGGTGACCACGGAGTGCCCTGGCACCGGTGCCCGCGGCTGTGACGGAAAAAGGGTGGGAAGAACAGGGAAGAGGAAGCAGAAACAGATATCTGGGGCAACGTGGGCTTAAGATTAGCCTCTTGGGACAGGGCTCCGAGTCGCCTGGGCTGGGGTCCCGCCCAGGCTCGTCCTTGTTTACAACTCGGAGGCTGTCTCAATGTCAAGTACTCCTGGCCACAAACTGTTTCCAAGAGTTTGGGTTCCGAGCGCTCATTGGTCCTTGCTCAGAGCAGGGCTTTTACAGTAGCCAACAAGCTGCGTTCAAAAGTATGGGCTTCTCTGCCACTGGACAGAGAGAAAGGAATAAACAACCTAAAGACCTGCGCCCCCACCCCCACCGCCCCCTTTTCTTCAGAAAAGACCGGCACATGGCAGGAACTGTACGTTCCTTTTGCTGAGACTTGAGGGGCTGCCCAGATACATTTACTTTTTCCTGTGGTAATAAAAGGCCATCAATTCATTCTTCTCCGGCAACACATTCTTTCCGTTAGGTTTAGTTCTGTTAATTAAAAACAAAATTAAAAAGGGATCAATTTGTCAGTTTGCCTTACCTTTTGCTGTGATCAGAGAATTTGTTCACTCTGCCCTGTACGAAATGTCCTTACTCCAAATCTTTACCTAAGACATTCCATTCTACCCTCAAATGTCTGGCACAAGCTGTCTGCAGCAAAAGGTCTTCCTTGATTACTTCTCACTTCTTCCAAATAAGGCCTTGGTCTTTCATGGTACTATTCTATAGCTATTTATGTTTTTATATTATCCCTTTCTGACTCCCCCCTTTCCTGAAAGAGATCAGGGTAGGGACCCTGTCTGATGCAGCTTTGTGATTCCTACTTTTTCACTACTCAATATTTATTAAATTAATGACAGTGGTTGATACACATTACCCTGTCATACTAACCTCCTTTTCCTCTCCCGACACTCTAAAAGGACTAGGGAATGAAGCCACCGTATTTGGGAAAGTTGGGAGTAAGAGAGTTGGTTACAAATGTAAAAGAATGGGAATTTATGAGGTGTTAAAAATGATAGTTTGTTATAAAAAACCTTTTTGGCCTCCTCCCCCTGCGTTTATTTTATTTTAATTAATTACTTTATTTATTGAGACAGAGTCACACTGTCTCCCAGGCTGGAGTGCAGTGGTGCCATCTCGGCTCACTGCAACCTTGGCCTCCCGGGTTCAAGCGATTCTGCTGCCTCAGTCTCCTGAGTAGCTGGGATCACAGGCACACGCCACCACACTCAGCTAATTTTTTCTATTTTTGGTGAAGATGGGGTTTCTCCATGTTGGCCAGGCTGGTCTCAAACTCCTGAACTCAAGTGATCCACCCACCTCGGTCTCCCAAAGTGCTGGGATTACAGGAGTGAGCCATTGCGCCCAGCCTCCCCTGCATTTATAAGCAGAACGGGCAGCTCTGAAAGTCATGAGTGATCCTAGGCTCTGCTGTCATCCTTTGCCCTCTTCGTCTAGGGGACTGCATTAAATCACAGGACAGATTTCCAATTCTATCTCTAGCACAAACTTTCTTCCAAGAGCCAGATTCTCCTATTCAATTGCCTATTTGGTTTCTCCATTCGGATGTCTAATAGGTATCAATTTTGCTTCTCTAAAATCAACACCATTATGAGGGATCTGAAACAGTCCTGGCAAACCCTTTGTCAGTTATGTGACCTGTTTGGAGGCACCATATTAGCTCTCCTACTATTTCTCCCATTGTCTATACATTACCTATAGATGGTCGAGAATTTGAGACTTCCCGTTATGACCAAATATTTTTTTCAGACCTTTGAGAAACAGCTATGTGAAGACATGCAATATTTATGATCTTCCAATGAAGAGGATGGGGCCTGGGTTCTTAGAGAATATTCAAGGATGATCCAAGTATAGACTCTAGCAGTTGCACTTGAGTGGGACAGAAAAACAAAAAAACCAAAAACACAACAGCTCAAGCACTTATCTTAAGCTGAAACAGTTGTGGGAATATGGGCAAGTTCCAAATTGCATCTCCACTTGTAGACAGGTTTTGATGCCACTATTATTTATATTTTTGTACTTGGAATCCTTTATTAAATATTTGCATAGCTTGATGCAGCAACGAAATGTGTTCAAGTAGCCAAAAAACTGAGTAAGACTCTCTTTGATGAAGCAAGTAAATTTAGGGTAAAAATCCCTTCTTTTTCTTAGATTGGGTCTTAAGAACATAAGTAAAAGTAAAGCATGCATTTGCTTTTCTCACTGTATATGGAACCTGGAATAGGCAAAAATATATATTGCAAAGAATTATACTCTGATTTTCAGAGGAAAGGCAATGGAAATTATGCATTACAGGCAGGTCTAATTTAGGAAAGTCCCATGTCCCTAAGTACATTGATTGCCCAGCCTAGCTTACCCAGCACTACTATTCTATGTGCTGTGGGCTGATTAAAGATCAGATGAAATCATATGATGTTCACAGAGATGACCTAGGGCTAAATGTGAACTGAGGTTGCCAAAATTTTGTCTCTATGTCATCCCTTCTAATAATATTTATGAAGTTACTCTCACAGTGCATTGCATTCTTCTGTGTCATTTCTGTATGATGGGAACTGTTATTATAATTGGCAGCATTCATGATAGCTGGCCTAGAAAGGTCAGGTCAAGTTGTTTACCCAGTTGGCTAAGATGCTATGTATTACCATGATTAGAGAGTGACCTGGGAAAAGAGTGGCGCTTCTCTTCTCAGGTTGAACACAAATCTTGGAGGTGATCCAGTTGGGACAGAGGTGAAGCAAAAATATTATTTGGGGGCAATGGATATGACAAATCCATGCATTCATTTGAGTAAAAGTAAACCATGAGAAGACTATTAAATGATTAATGCTAAGTAATAGAAGAAGTAATCAAAGCTGTTCCCTTGCATACAATGCTGAACACCCCTGCTTGAGATACCTGGTTCCTAAAATTTCCAGTGGCACCTTACCTAGCATTAAATAAGTTCTGTCCAGCTTGCCTGGAAAAAATCTAATAACAAAAGGCCACTGGTAGAACTTTGAGAATGCAAGTCACACTTTTTCCAGAGGGTGGGGGATGGCCAATTTGATAAAATCTATCAGATCCCTTAAAGGGAAGTCTATACAATTTTTCCACCTCAGGATCATATTCCAAGGAAGCAATTTAAAATGCCCATAACAGGAACTCCGAAGACATGATGGAAAGATTAACAGACTTGACCATAGAATATTAAAGTTAAAATATGAACAGCAGACTTGGAGAACATATCTACAGAATACATAACAGACAAATGATTATTTAAGAGATGGCTGTTTCAGTAGGGAACCATTCAGTCATGATCTATTCCCTCATGGAGATGATAGACTTGTGGGGGAAATTGGCATTACAAAAGCATATGGACAATAAGCCTATACATTAAGATAGGACAAGGGCTAAGAAGAAAATGATTGTGAAGAGTGTAATAGGCTGGAACTACCTTAGATTTGGTGGTCAAGGAAGGTCTTCTTGAGTAAACGACAATTAAAAGAAATGGAATGAGCTTCTATTGGGGATGAGAGGGAATACTGGTGAAAGCATATTGGTGAAGCTACTGGGAAAAGCAGGATCTAACTCACAATTTGGTCTCTGATGTTTCTTATAGCTACTGTTAACCTAGAGGATACTAGGTGCCAGGAGCTGGACTAGGTGCCCTGATGGGTGCAAAAGCGTCTGCTCTCATGCACCTCAGATTATTTGCGGATGATGGAAAACAATAACTAATTATTTTTTAATTTATTAGATTTTCATTTAATCCTCAGGGTAAAATGCTATAATTAAATGCATTTAAAAAGCAGCCCATAAGAAAGGTTCACGCCATGGGCAATGCTGGTTGTGGTGGTATTGGTGGTAGTAGTGATGGTGCCAGACAGTGGATATGTTAAGGGTGATCTGGGGTGTTTGGAGGAAGACCTATGTTGGGGATCAGGAAATGCTACTAGAATTGGCATTTGGGATGGCTGTAGAAAGATGAGCAAGATTTTGGCAAATAATTGGTAGACAGTGGGGAAAAATGTCCAAGACTGAGTAAAAGCACAAATGTAAGAGCTAGAGATACATTGGAGAAATAATGACTAGTTTCATCTGGCTGCTGTCTAGAGTACCCTAAGGGCAGAGGGAAAGGAAGATTGAGTTATCTCATGAAAGCCTGAAATGCTAGTATGAGGTCTATGAGATTTCTAGAGTAAGCAGCAGGGAACTGTTGAAGCCTTTAAATCAGGGAGCAATGTGTTTTCTGTTTAAATTTGTTAACAGTTAAATAATTCTACTAAACTTTATTGAACACCTACTATGTACTAGGCACTGTGATTGATGCTGAGGACATAAAGATGAAGAAGGCATAGTTTGTCTTCAAAGATGGGAGACAGACATGAAAATAATCTAAAAAATAGAATGTGGCGTATACGGTATGTGTACTGGGGGGACAAGCAGCAGCCAAGGGAGGCTTCCTTGGAGGAAGTCATAGGTCATCTGACTTATAAAGGTGGAGCAGACATTCATAGGCAGACAAAGAAGAAAGGCATTGGAGCAGCGAGGAGAGGGAACGAAAAGAGCCATCTGTTGGTAGTATATCTAGGCTTTGTCAAATCTGTTAATGAATAATTTTTTAAAGTTCTCTAATATTCTAAACCTGTGCTGCTGGGAGGAGGTGATTTTATTGATAGAAGCAGGGAAGTCAAAAGCGTCAGGAGAAAAGGATAGGTTGACTAAGGAAGGACCAGTAGTGCAAGTGACGGGTTTGTTTGGGAACACCTTGAGTTAATGAGAAACCGTAGGAGAGTCATGACTAATTACCGTGAAGGGAAGATGAGAACCCAAAGGCTATTAAGCCTTTTCTGAGAAGTGAAGATAGATGGGTGAGATTCTGTCCCCAGTTTCTTTATACAAGGCTCCCCTCTCCTATCAGCCTACAGCTATATCTTACCTTTCTTCTGTGCACAATAGTTCCTTCTGGGGCAGCTCTTTGTTTCATTCTTGGCCTCCTTTTACTTATCAAGGCCAAAATCTTTTCCCTACATCATAGCAAATGGGTTCATTCTTCTTTTTGCACTTGTGGCTCCAGTGTTATCTGGAAAGAAAAGGAAGAAAATCCTGAAGCTAGCACATCTTGACTTTTTGTGGAAAGAGAAGAATTTTGCATCAGTTTCAAATATAGGTTAAGCATTCTTTTTCCCCCTGCAAGGAATTTCTCAATTGTGTTTGACGTTTGCTTTTATAAAATAGTAAGGAAAGGTGAATAAAGGAAATGAAAAAATAACTGAAGAAGGAAAACAAATGTGTACTATGCCTACAAAAGCATGCTCAAACTAATGAGTGAATGGGAAAATAAAAAGTAAAAAGATAATAAGCCACTATTGTTCTAACATTAGACTGGCAAATAAAGAAAAGGTTGCTAATATCTCCTTGGCAAGGCCTGGGGAAATGAACACTCTCCTATATTATTTGTGGGGGTGAAATTGGCAAATTTTTGTTGGAAGGCAATTGGCAGAATCTATAGAAATTTTAAAGATAGCTACCCCATGTCTCAGCCATTTCACTTCTGGCAACTTATCCTACACTTTTACTGACAGAGAGAATAAAGATAGATGTACAAGATTGTTCATTGTAGCATTACCTGTAAAAACAAAAATTGAAAAATAACTTGTTTAGCCAATAATCCATAGTGTAAATAAATGATACACCCATGCACTACACTATGCAGCTGATATAATGAATGACATAGATTTTTGCAGCAGCTTTGAGGTCTGCCTTGAGATTTCTTTTAAGGAAGTGCTTGCCGTTAGTTGCAAGGAATGAAATTAGCTAACAGCCTTCAGCTACAGAAACTTTGGGATCCAGACAGCATTTGAGCTGATGCCACGCCCTTCTCAGGCAGCCCCCACAGTGATAGAGGAGGATCTAGAAGGGCCTGGCCATTTTTCCTCAATGTAGGATCCCTCTGATGGGAATTCTTTGTCTGGAGACCCGAGCTGAGACTTTGTCAGATTGGCATCTCTGTCCCTGCTTAATGCTGCTTTCCATGCTCCCTTTTCTATCACAGACATCATAGTCTGAAAGCTTTCCACACCCAATACTGCTTCCTATACCTCTTAGCCTTTACTGATCTCATTGAGGTTACAATTTTACTTTCCTTCGTTCTTCTTATGTCTTTTCTTCCCCTCTTATCCAGCATGGACTCCATGAACCAACATTATAATTAGGCTCTTGGGAAAACCCTTAATTCTCTCCCTCTCTGTTACACTCACTTGGCAAATCTAATTAAAACTACTGTAGTTTAACCCACTAAGCCTTAGTTAAAACCATTCTAAATATATGGCCTGACGCAGTGGCTCATGCCTGTAATCCCAGCACTTTGGGAGGCCAAGAAAGGTGTATCACGAGGTCAGGAGTTCAAGACCAGCATGGCCAAGATGGTGAAACTCCGTCTCTACTAAAAATGCACAAATTAGCTGTGCGTGGTGGCACCCGCCTATAATCCCAGCTACTCAGGAGACTGAGGCAGAGAATTGCTTAAACCCAGGGGACGGAGGTTGCAGTGAGCCAAGATCGTACCACTGCACTCCACCCTGGGTGACAGAGCGAGACTCTGTCTAAAAAAAAAAAAAAAAAAAAAAATTCTAAGACTCTGTCTAAAAAAAAAAAAAAATTCTACATATAGAGAGTGGTTACCAATTTCAATCCGTAAGTGCCAAGTGTACACGTGTTGATATTTTCTTTTCTTTTGATTTCCTGTAAGTCAGTATAATGTCTATTAAAGGCCTTTTGGTTAATGTGGGATTTTACTGTTCTTTTCCCCTGGAGTGGCATCTATTTTCCCAGGAGTGTATATAGGCCCAAGTTATCAGGGAAAGTAGACAAGTAGCCATGCTAGCTTCCATCGAGATGATTCCTATCAAATCTAGTCCTAGATTATTGGTTCATGCAGATTGCCACTCCATCAGGTCTCATTCCCATCCAAAAGACCCATTTGTGCCTGGCTCTCTTTGTAGCCTCTGGTTGTTCTTGGATCCAAGGACAGCATTCCATTTTTCTGTACCTGAAATATACTGAACCATAGTCTCATACCCCATCTACCTTAGTGCCCCCTCTGTTGGGACTGTAACACATTGCGCTACAGGAAACTCTACAAGGCTGTCACAGGCCTGTCTGCCTAAATCCCTCATGAGGCCATTTCCATTCCTGCTATTTTCTAAGGTCTTGGCATAGGGAATGAGTCTCAAAAGTGTAGTCCTTGAGGGGATTTGTAGCATAGTGAAACTACAATAAATCACATCAGGTTTCTCACTATTGCCTCTTGAACTAGAAGAGACTCTCTGGTTATAGGGGTGCAGAAGAGAATAAAAACTGGAGGAGACTTGACAGTAGCCCAGATGAGCCCCAAAAGGGGGTTAGTGGGTGCATCACAGAAACCATATACAGGTTTTGTGGATCTGAGAAAAAGGAAAACCTATATCTCAATTCCTCAGTAAAGCAGATTTCTCAAAACTTGTATAAGTATTTTTGGCTCCTTCTGTGAGTCATGGTCCAGTTGCCCAAACTGGGGAGAGGATCTTGAGATTATAAGAAATATTGGTGGAAAACACACGTGGTTAATATTTTAAATATTATATGCACAAACATATACACAAATCTATGCATAAGGAAAATATATCAGATTATCCTTAGTGGTTACTTTTGGGCAATGGAATTACCAGTATTTATGTTTGCATTTGAAATGAGTTTTCAAATGATAAGCCATGAAATATGTGTTACTTCTTAATTGTAAAGAAAATAAATGTTATTCCAAAAGTTGAAATGAAAATAGATGTAGCAAGAGAATAGACAGAGGAAGTTGCCAAATATCTGTCCAAAATAGGCTTTTCACTGACTTGGAAGGCAAAATTGGGACCAGGAAATGGGTCAGCAGCCCTCCTGCCTTCTATTTCTTTTTTTATTTTTTTTAATGATACTTTAAGTTCTAGGGTACATGTGCACAACGTGCAGGTTTGTTACATATGTATACATGTGCCATGTTGGTGTGCCGCACCCATTAACTCGTCATTTACATTAGGTATTTCTCCTAATGCTATCCCTTCCCCCTCCCCCCAACCCATGACAAGCCCTGGTGTGTGATGTTCCCCACCCTGTGTCCAAGTGTTCTCATTGTTCGATTCCCAACTATGAGCAAGAACATGCGGTGTTTGGTTTTCTGTCCTTGCAATAGTTTGCTCAGAATGATGGTTTCCAGCTTCATTCATGTCCCTACAAAGGAAATGAACTCATCCTTTTTTATGGATGCATAGTATTTCATGGTGTATATGTGCCCCATTTTCTTAATCCAGTCTATCATTGATGGACATTTAGGTTGGTTCCAAGTCTTTGCTACTGTGAATAGTGCCTCAATAAACATGTGTGCATGTGTCTTTATAGTAGCATGATTCATAATCCTTTGGGTATATATCCAGTAATGGGATGGCTGGGTTAAGTGGTATTTCTAGTTCTAGATCCTTGAGGAATTGCTGAGAAGTGACAGTATGCTGGCAGCCCTCACTCGCTCTCAGTGCTTCCTTGGCCTGGGTGCCCACTCTGGCCATGCTTGAGAAGCCCTTCAGCCTGCTGCTGCACTATGGGAGCCCCTCTCTGGGCTGGCAGAGGTCGGAGCCGGCTCCCTCTGCTTGCAGGGAGGTGTGGAGGTAGAGGCGCGGGCGGGAACCGGGGCTGCACGCAGCTCTCATGGGCCAGCATGAGTTCCGAGTGGGTGTGGGCATGGTGGGCCCTGCACTCGGAGCGGCCGGCTTGTGCTGCCAGCCCCAGGCAGTGAGGGGCTTAGCACCTAGGCCAGCAGCTGCGGAAGGTGCGCCAGGTCCCCTGACAAGCGCCACCCCCTGCTCCACAGCACCTGGTCCCATCGACTGCCCAAGGACTGAGGAGTGTGGGCACATGGCGTGGGACTGGCAGGCAGCTCTGACTGCAGCCCCTGTGCAGGATTCACTAGGTGAAGCCCGCTGGGCTCCTGAGTCTAGTGGGGACTTGGAGAACCTTTATGTCTAGCTAAGGGATTGTAGATACACCAATCAGCACTCTGTGTCTAGCTCAAGGTTTGTAAATGCACCAATCAGCACTCTGTGTCTAGCTCAAGGTTTGTGAATGCACCAATCAGCACTCTGTATCTGGCTAATCTGGTGGGGATTTGGAGAACCCTTATGCCTAGATAATGAATTGTAAATACACCAATCAGCACCCTGTGTCTAGCTCAAGGTTTGTAAATGCACCAATCAGTGTTCTGTGTCTAGCTAATCTAGCGGGGACTTGGAGAACTTCTGTGTCTAGCTCAGAGATTGTAAATGCACCAATCAGCACCCTGTCAAAACGGACCAATCAGCTCTCTGTAAAATGGATCGATCAGCAGGATGTGGGTGGGGCCAGATAAGGGAATAAAAGCAGGCTGCCTGAGCTGGCAGTGGCAACCTGTTCGTGGAAGCTTTGTTCTTTTGCTCTTTGCAATAAATCTTGATGCTGCTCACTCTTTGGGTCTGCACTGCCTTTATGAGCTGTAACACTCACCACGAAGGTCTGCAGGTTCACTCCTGAGGCCAGCGAGACCACGAACCCAGCGAGAGGAATGAACAACTCCAGACAGGAGGAACGAACAACTCCAGAAGCGCCACCTTAAGAGCTGTAACACTCACCGCGAAGGTCTGCAGCTTCACTCCTGAAGCCAGCGAGACCACGAACCCACCAGAAGGAAGAAACTCTGAACATGTCCGAACATCAGAAGGAACAAACTCCAGACACATCACCTTTATGAACTATAACACTCACTGCAAGGGTCTGCGGCTTCATTCTTGAAGTCAGTGAGACAAAGAACCCACCAGTTCCAGACACATCACCATACTGTTTTCCACAATGGTTAAACAAGTTTACACTCCCACCAAAAGTGTAAAAGTGTTCCTATTTCTCCACATCCTCTCCAGCACCTGTCATTTCCTTACTTTTTAATGATTGCCATTCTAACTGGTGTGAGATGGTATCTCATTGTGGTTTTGATTTGCATTTCTCTGATGGCCAGTGATGATGAGCATTTTTTCATGTGTCTGTTGGCTGCATAAATGTCTTCTTTTGAGAAGTGTCTGTTCATATCCTTTGCCCACTTTTTGATGGGGTTGTTTGATTTTTTTTCTTGTAAATTTGTTTAAGTTCTTTGTAGATTCTGCATATTAGCCCTTTGTCAGATGGGTAGATTGCAAAAATTTTCTCCTATTCTGTAGGTTGTCTGTTCACTCTGATGGTAGAGAAGACCTTAAATGACCTGATGGAGCTGAAAATCATGGCACGAGAACTTCCTGCCTTCGATTCCTCACAAGCTCGGGCATACCACGAGGCTTGGAGACTCAAAACCTGAAGAGCCTGCAATCAGATTTCTCCCTTACTATTCCTGCTCATTGTCTTCTGTGGACTAATACTGAACATGAAACTTTGCTTACAGTTTTGTGGCCTGTTCCTTTCCTCTGATTGCTGATCATTGCATGAATTTCCTGAGATTATCACTGAATAGGACCTTTCTTTTTCCTGTATCCTCTACTACACACACAGAGTTCAAATAGAATTATTTTACTTGGAAAACTCCAGGTTTTGCTAAGTTCCAGCCTTGGTCTGTGTAGCACTGGTTGGCTGCCTTAGACTAATTTTTTTGGGGTTTCAGATAATAAAAGGAGCACAATCAAGCACCAGGTCATCTGAAAGACAAATTTTAGACATCACTTTCTTTTTTGATTTTGTTGCTTAACCCAGTGCAGGGGCAGTCAAAGCTGTATCACCATTGCATTCACTGTCTAGGTAAAAATGGGAAAATTCAGTCAGTTATACTAATATTCCTTACTACTTGCAATTTATGTGCACTGGCCTATTGGTATGAGCAATGCATTGTACATTACATGTTTGGCAGTAAAAGGACAGATACCCAGATGTCATACTAAAATTTCTGCATTTGTTTGAAAATACTAGTTTAAGCAATTACATGTTATGCAAGTGGTTAGTCCTTCCCTCTCCAGCTTGGCTGCCACCAGTAATAACAGATCATAACATCTTCTCCTGTGTGATCTGATGCGGCCTTGGGATTCGTCCCAACGCAGGACTCCAGAGATCAGTGGATCAGTGAATTATGTTTGGGAGATGCGACCCCTGTTGTTACTGGGCTGGGGGCCCAAGCAGCTGCTGGTGGGGTGTTCTGCCCTGCAGCAGCACCCTACCTCCACCCTCCCCTTTACATTTGGAAGAACTGTCCTTTAGTGAGACTGTCAATGGAAAACATGAAAATCATTCATTTAATCCAACATTTTCAATTGCAGAGGAAAAACAAGCAGAAGAGGTAAGTCATCAGAGTCATACAGCTGGTAGGAAAAATGGGTTCTCTAAATCTCAGTTTAAACAGAAATCCTTGTCACACTCTTCTGGGGATTGAGAAGCGTAAGATTTTTTTTTTTCATTGCCTTTCTGAAACTTTAGAAGAATACCTGTTTGCCCTGTTGGCCAAAACCATGCAACTGTGTGAAACAGTTGAGTGCTAAAACAAACTAAACAGATGCTGGAAACTCAACCGTTTGTTTCTTGAACAAAATTGATTTTACCTGATGTCCTCTTGAGCATCAGTTAGACTTTGCCAGAGAGAAAACGAGACTGTCTGCAACTTTAACAATAATCACTCAGACACATACTTCTTTCCCCCTTTAGTTTCCCATTTTGAAAATAACTCGAGGGCCTGACAAATGCTGAGTTTGGGCAACATGGTTATGTTCTTGACTGAGGAAAGCAGGCCTGCCTGACCGTGTTTCAACAGTCAGTGCAGAATCTCAAAAGGAAGTACAAATAGGAAGGGTTAAGGGTCCTCTTTTTTGTTCTTTATTCCACCCGTTGCACACTAGGGTTCTCTCACTTCTTCTTTCAAATAGGCTTCTCAAAATGCACTGTGTATTGGAGCAAAGGGAGTGAGGGATTGTTTATTTTTATTTTTAAATAAGAAATGAAACCTATAAATTAATGCCCTAGGGAAAAAACAAAGTTACTTTCTGCTATGCACAGTTTTTACCAACATTGTGTTGGAAGGAAGAAGCTGCTGGCCTGCGGAAGCTAAGCAGATGCTGGGACTCTCTCGAGCAGGCTAAGTTGGTGAAAGGTCAGTCCCACACCCACAGCCTGGGCGGGACTGCCTGGCTGCAGAGTCAACAAGGGGAAGTTTAGTAGGTGAAGGGTCACTGCTGCCGAGCGGCAATAACTTTCCATGCCTCAGCTCCCAGGCATCTAGTTTCTGTTCATGGAAATAGAGCTCACTAGGGGAAAGGTCGGCGAGACCAAGGCGTCTCTATCATAGCCCTGATCTGACACTGTGTTCTTGCATGAGGCTCAGCTACTCGCTGTGTTCTTGCATGAGTCTCCTGGCTGTTAGGAATTCTGCTGCTCAAGTGGAAAAAACAGATTGCAAAGTACTTCATAGATCACCCTGTACTGAGTATGGCAAACTGATCAACAGCCTACTTACTGCTACATTTATATTATTTAAAATAACTGCCAGGTGAGATTCTTTCCAAAAGTGTATTTCAATAAAGAAACCTGTAGGTTTTCTTATCAATTGCTCTAGAGCAGTGATTCCTAATCTTCAGGTAGTTTAATGTGCAACATTGCTGTGAAATCTTTAAAACATGGTGTTTGAAATGACTCCAGGTCAGCAGAGAACTTCTCCATGTTCTAGACAAGTGCTTTTTAGATTGTGGGTTGTAACTAATTAGTGGATCATGAAATCAGCTTAATGAGTCACAAACAGCATTAAAATGAAATAGAATCAAGGGAAAAAAGCATCTTTGTGGTAAGTGCAGTTTTTTTTTTCTTTTTTGGTGTCAAATTTTTGTTTCAGGTCTATCTGAATGATGATGTAAGAAGACCACTGTTCTAGATTTTAAGAACAAAAGCTTTGCTGCCTTGAACCCCCAAATAATTGCTCAAATTCAAACTGGTTGTTAGCTTTTTTAAAAGCTCAGCTGATTCCGCAGGATGTTGTGGCTGTGAACTGGGAAGCCTGCCATGCTATTATTTTGAAAAGTGCTGTGCAAACAGTGTTCCTCTCAGATGGTTTCCAGAGTTAGTTCTTTACAAGCATTTCCTCTTGAAACATCGGGAATCTAAATAAAGATAAATAAATTCCATTTACCAACCCCCAAAGGTAAATTAATTCAAGCAAGAAAGACTTTGGTTGCTCACAAGGCTGGATGAAAACTTGTTTGGTGTAAACTTCATTCAAAGAAAACTGAGCTAGCTAAGAAGGAGCTGTGATAGCCTCTCTTAACCTTGGGATTATGGGGTGGTAAACAGGCTGTCACGAAAATGTCTAGAATCAGCTAGATGGTAGGATTTGTGCTCTGAGAGGATGGGGCATTCCCACTGGAGCAGCTGAGCAACAGCATAGAGGACCATTAAGTTATTATAAGAGAAAGAACCCAGAAATTGTATGGAGAGGACAGCAATGGTGCATGGCTTTAATTTTTGGATGCCCTATTTTTCCCTGTCCTTTCTTCTTCTTTCTTATTTTTCTTTTGATTTTCTTTTAAGTGAGTGCTTCTGAGTTATGCTAATCCTTCCTTGGCTGCTAACGGATACGGTATTTCAGGATGTAGCTGGAAAATCTATACCCTACATCAATTTGAAAGGAGATAGGAGGCCATAGAGATATTAGACATATTTAGGACATCTCTGAATGACTGAGATTTCTACATTTTATCCCAATATTTTGACACAGCCTTTAAGGAAACTCATATTTTTCTTTTGCCTCTACATTGAGGAAGAATAATTAATATAATGTACTCTATCTTTCAGAGAAAGGTGTCTAACAGTCTAATCTACCAACTTCACTATGCTGATTTGTGAAAGAATTGCTCAAACCCAGTGAATAATAGCATTTGCCCTTCTTTCTCAAAAAAGCAGCATTTGCTTTCTTCTGGCAAGGAATAATTAAGCTAATTTCTCCATGAACCTTGGAAAAAGTGGCAACGAATAATGGATTTGTCCTTCAAAGAACATTTCAAGCAAACATCTTATCAGCTACAAATTCATTTGAAGCAGTTCCAGGTCAGCCATAGGCGATTTTTCTCATTAAAATACTGTTTAAACTGTTGTATCCAGATGACACAGGAGACATATCAGACAAACAACACCTGCAAGAAGAATTGGTGACGTATTGATTTTTCATCAATCAAAAAGTTTACTAAGCAGATGAAAATAATTTGCCTTCACAGTGACATTTTCCTGACGTCTTGCTAGTACTTAAAGGCATTGTTTTTTCTTTAACACCCAAACTTTAATTACCAGAAAAGGTTAGCATCAAAACAAAGGACATGTTGGTAATTTAGAGGCCATATCAGAAAAATAAATTCATTTTGGTTTGAATGAATTTTTTGTCTTGTCTCCTTCTCCCCCTTTGGCCACATCCCCCTCCCCCATATGACCACGCTTTCCTGTGTTCATGATCATTCTGTTAACAATGTATAGATTTGGAGATTTCTTTCCAGTTTTATAAGTTTTTCTAAGTTTTATACGTCTTATCACTAAGTGCAACTATTCAGTTTAAAAAAAGAAGCAGTATTTTGTAGCAGAGAAGTATGAGTTGAGGACGTAGGAATCCTGTTTTACATTTCTTTTGGTATTTACTCACTGAAAGCCCTTGGGGGAAAATTATTTCATCTCCCTACATCTCAGCTTCCATATTGACAAAAATTTTATTGTTCAAGATAACCTCTAGGGTGCATTCCACTTTTCAAATCTCCTTGGTTGCTCATTATTGATTTTAAAATTCTCACAGAATGAGTCTGAATAATTGTTGCATTTCCCTTATTGAGGAAGTATCTTCAATTAGAGTTCATTTAGCATAAACTCCTTCTCCAAGTGGGACATCCTTACAGCATCTCAAACCAACAACCCTCTCATTGCTGCTGGAATACTTCAGTTGACACAGTGCTCCCTGACTAGTAAGGAACTTTATTTCCTCCTGGTGCAGAAAGAATTGTTATTATTTCTTTATGCTAAAACATTGACTTCACTCTGCCTGTCTCATTTTTTTCTAGTTCTGCTCTCTGGAAGAACTTGAATTTAACCCCTTGTAGTTTCTTCATCTAACATTCAGTAATTTTGGCTATCTGATAGCCAAACTTCTAGCTTCCAAGTTGTGCCCCGATTTCCTTTGGGAACACCCCTGTTGTGTTTTGTCTTGAAAGAGGAAGTGTTTACCTCCCATAAAAGACGCTGGGATCTCTCTTTTCTTCATTCCCTCCTATAGCCAGGGCCAGACACCCAACCTGATCCAACTCCTTGATCAGATTTGAATTTTAAGTGAGTGCTGCAACTGCAAGAACCTGAGGGCAGGTCTGGTCATTCATCACTAGTGACATTGGAGGAAGGTAGTGGTGGGGACCATACGGCTCCTGTTTGTGGCCCTGCTGGGCTTCTGCCTGCCCTGTCTCAGAGTTCCCTTCATCTTTGCTAAGCCTTATCCACCCGCCACTTGTGGATTTTGTGAATAAATTTCCCATTCGAATAAGATAGCTCTAGTTAGGTACAACCACAGCTTTAAAAAATAGGCCTAGAAGCTGGCAATTAAGATGCTTGAATTACATTCCATGAAATTTCTCCCACATATTTGGAGGCCAGTACCATTATGCCTGTGTATTCTTTTCTCCAAACTTTTCACCCACTTCCTTTAATATCATCCCCAGACCTTCCAGCATCTTGTAGATTTACAATGGTACTTAGCTACATTCTCTTTCTTCTCTGTTTTTGACATGATTCTCTTAATAGTGTAGACTAGAGTTGAACTGGCTTTTGATGCAGCAACATTATACTTTTGGTTGAGTTTATTGTCAACTAAAACTCCAATGCCTGGTTCTCCCTGTCCCTCAAAAAACATATACACTTAACTAATTGATTTTTCAAAGCCAATAAAAGTTTTTTATATCTCATTAATCTTGTCTGTCCAGATATTAATGAATTCAAATTCATATTGACCAACTTTGTTTTCAAAACTAGTTTGCGTTATCTGAAAATTTGACAATTCCATTTTTGCCATTTGAACAAGTTGTTTTTAAGGATAGAACAAACCATAGAAAACTGTTTCTGGAAGAAAATGTAATAGAATACCAATTTTGTAAAATGCTGCTGAAAAAATAATACCATGCTCAAATACATGTGAAAAATGCTGCATACTAAATCAGGCTTTTTGAGACTTAAAATATATATTGATGACTAAAAACAAAGTAGAATTGAGCTGGAAACTTCCCTCCAGATTGACATTCATAAACTAATTTAGAATTTCCCAAACTGTGTTCTACTAGGCACTCCTTGATGAAATAAGTAAGAAAGCTTGTCAAGAGCCATCACTCTTGCTCGTGGGACAAGAGAAGGCACTGACCTGTGCCCACCAGCACCCCATCACTGAGCCAATATCACCTTCAGGAAGACAGTCTCCAGCAGGGCTTCCCCCAGTTCCCCTAGCTGCTTTGCCTCTGCTACTCCGGTAAGCACCTGCAGGGAGGCAGGCACCCCAGCACCCACTAGCATTCTGTAACAGCTGTTGCACCTTGGCTTCCCCAGTACAGTGGATTCCAAACCTCAAGGAGTCAGAGAACAGATGGGGCCCAATACAAATTCCCCAGAATTACAACATGCCATCCGGGAGTTGAGAGCTGAGTGTTGACCTTCTAAAATCTCCCAGAAACAAAGCCAGGTGGCTGAATCCACCTTATATTATAGTCAAACCCTCAAGGTCATCAAATCATCAAATAGGATAAAAGAAAAAAAAATCCAAAGGTCAGCAACGTCCAAGATTGAAGATAGATAAGCTCACAAAGATGAGAAAGAGTCAGCACAGGAAAACTGAAAACTCGAAAAACCAGAGTGCCCTCTTTCCTACAAACAACCACATCACCTCTCCAGCAAAGGTTCTGAACTGAGCTGAGATGGCCAAAATGACAGAAATAGAATACAGAATATGGATAAGAATGAAGATCATTGAGCTGCAGCAGTATGTTGAAACCCAATGCAAGGAAGTGAAAAATCATGATAAAACAATGCCAGAGCTGACAGACAATAATGGACAGTATAGAAAAGACTGTAACTGGCCTGATAGAGTCAAAAAATATAATACAAGAATTTCATAATGCAATCACAACTACTAATAGCAGAATATAACAAGTGGATGAATGAATCAGAGCTTAAAGAATGGCTTTCTGAAATAAGACAATCAGACAAGAATAGAGAAAAAAGAAAAAAAGGAAAGAACAAAAGCTCTTAGAAATAGACTCACTAAAGAGACTGAGTAAAGAGATGAAATCTAAAACTCACTTGTGTCCCTGAAGGAGATGGGGAGAATAGAACCAACTTGGAAGACATATTTCAGGATATTATCCATGAGAAATTCCCCAGCCTAGATTGAGAGGCCAACATTCAAATTCAGGAAATTCAGAGAACTCCAGTAAGATACTTCACAGCAAAATGATCCACAAGACACATAATCATCAAATTCTTCAAGATTGAAGTGAAAGAAAAAATATTAAAGGCAGCAAGAGAGAAAGGTTAGTTACCTACAAAGGGAAGCCCATCAGACTAACAGTGGACCTCTCAGCTGAAACCCTACAAGTCTGAAGAAATCAGAGGCCAACATTCAACATTGTTAAGGAAAACAAATTCCATCCCAGGATTTCATATCCAGCCAAACTAAGCTTCATAAGCAAAGGAGAAATAAGATCATCTGTAGACAAGCAAATGCTGAGCAAATTTGGTACCACCAGACCTGCCCTGCAAAAGTTCCTGAAGGAAGCACTAACTATGGAAAGGAAAGACTATTACCAGCCATTACAAAAACACACTGAAGTACACAGGCCAGTGACACTATAAAGCATCCACACATACAAGTTTGCAAAATAACCCGCTAACACTATGATGACAGGATCAAATCCACAGATATCAATACTAACCTTGAATGTAAATGGACTAAATGCCCCCAAGTGAAAAACAGAGTGTGGCAAGCTGGATAAAGAACCAAGACCCATTGGTATGCTATCTTCAAGAGACCCATCTCATATGCAGTGACACACGTAGGCTCAAAATAAAGAGATGAAGAAAAATCTACCAAGAAAATGGAAAACAAGAGAAAGCAGGGGTTGCAATCTCAGTTTCTGACGAAACAGACTTTAAACCAACAAACATCCAAAAAGACAAAAAAGGGCATTACATAATGGTACATGGTTCAATTCAACAAGAAGATCTAACTATCCTAAATATATATGCACCCAACAGGAGCACCCAGATTAATAAAGCAAGGGTTTAGAGACCTTCAAAAAGCATTGTACCCCCACACAATAATAGTGGGAGAATATAACACCTCACTGAAAATATTAGATTATCAGAACAGAAAATTAACAAAGATATTCAGTACCTGAACTAAGCATTGGATCAAATGGATCTAATAGATATCTACAGAACTCTCCATCCCAAAACAACATAATATACATTCTTCTCATTGCCACATGGCATATACTCTAAAGTTGATCACATAATCAGAAGTAAAACACTCCTCAGCAAATGCAAAAGAACTGAAATCATAACAATCTCTCAGACCACAGTGCAATCAAATTAGAAATCAAGACTAAGAAATTCACTCAAAACCATATAATTACATGGAAATTGAATAACCTACTCCTGAGTGACTTTTAGGTAAATAATGAAATTAAGGAATAAATCAAGAAGTTCTTTGAAACTAATGAGAACAAATATACAACATACTAGAATCTCTGGGACACAGATAAGGCAGTGTTAAGAGGAAAATTTGTAGCACTAAATGCCCACATCAAAAAGTTAGAATGATCTCAAGTTAACAACCTAACATCACAACTAAAAGAACTAGAGAACCAAGAGCAAACAAATCCCAAAGCTAGCAGAAGACAAGAAATAACCAAAATTAGAGCTTAACTGAAAGAGATAGAAACACAAAAAATCCTTCAACAATTAACAGATCCAGGATCTAGTTTTTGAAAAAAAATAGAATAAACTGCTAGCTAGACTAATAAAGAAGAAAAGAGAGAAGATTCAAATGAAAACAATCAGAAATGATGAGAGGAATATTACCACTGACCCCACAGAAATACAAACAACCATCAGAGACTATTATGAACACCTCTATGCACATACACTAGAAAATCTAGAAGTGGATAAATTCCTGGACCCATTCACCCTCCCAAAACTGAACCAGGAAGAAATTGGTCCCCGAACAGACTAATAGTGAGCTCTGAAATTGAGTCAGTAATAAATAGCCTACCAACCAAAACAAAAAACAACAACAACAAAAAAACAAAACCTGGGACCAGACAGATTCACAGCTGAATTCTATCAGATGTACAAAAAAAGAGCTGATACCATTCCTACTGAAACTATTCCAAAAAGTTGAGGACAAGGAATTCCTCCCTAACTTGTTCTACGAGGCCAGCATCATCCTGATACCAAAATCTGAGAAAGACACACCAAAAAAAGAAAACTTCAGACCAATATTTTTGATGAACATCAATGCAAAAATTCTCAACAAAATACCGGCAAACCAAATCCAGCAACATCTGAAAGCCTATCCACCACAATTAAGTAGGCTTTATCCCTGAGAGGCAACGTTGGTTCGACATACGCAAATCAATAAATGTGATTCATCACATAAGCAGAATCAAAGACAAAAACCACATGGGGCCGGGCATGGAGGCTCACGCCTGTAATCTCAGCACTTTGGGAGTCAAGGCAAGTGGATCACCTGAGGTCAGGAGTTCACGACCAGCCCGGCCAACATGGTGAAACCCCATCTCTACTAAAAATACAAAAATGAGCTAGGTGTGATGGCTTACACCTGTAGTCCCAGCTACTCAGGAGGCTGAGGCAGGAGAATCGCTTGAACCTGGGAGGCGGAGGTCGTGGTGAGCCGAGATTGTGCCACTGCACTCCAGTCTGGGCAACCAGAGTGAAACTCCGTCTAAAACAAACAAACAAACAAACACCACACAGTTATCTCAATAGGTGCAGAAAAGACCTTCTATGAAATTCAATATCCATTTAGGTTAAAAGCTCTCAATAAAGTAGGTATTGAAGGAACACAGCTCAAAATAAAAAGAACTGTCTATGACAAACCCACAGCCAACATCATACTGAATGGGCAAAAGCTGGAAACATTCCCCTTGAAAATGAGCACAAGACAAGGATACCCTTTCTAACCACTCATATTCAATATAGTATTGGAAGTCCTGGCCTGGGCAATCAGGCAAGAAAAATAAATAAAGGGCATCCAAATAGGAAGAGAGGAAGTCAAACTATCCCTGTTTGCAGATGACATGATCTTATATTTAGAAAACCTCATAGTCTTAGCCCAAAAGCTTCTTAAGCTGATAAACAACTTTAGCAAAGCCTCAGGATACAAAAATCAATGTGCAAAAATCACTAGCATTCCTATACACCAACAGCAGTCAAGCCAAGAGTCAAATCAGGAACGGAAGCCCATTCACAACTGCCACAAAAAGAATAAGCCTAGGAATACAGCTAACTAGGGAGGAAAAAGATTTCTACTGGGAGAACTACAAGACACTGCTCCAGGAAATCAGAGATGACACAAACAAATGAAAAAATATTCCATGATCGTGGATAGGAAGAATCAATATTGCAAAAATGACCATACTGACTAGAGTGATTTATAGATTAAATACTATTCCAATTAAACTACAGTTGAGATTCTTTGCAGATGCAGGTTCCATATTTTAAAACTAATATGGAACCAAAAAGAGCCCAAATAGCCAAAGCAATCCTAAGCAAAAAGAACAAAGCTGGAGGCATCACACTATACGACTTCAAACTATACTACAGGGCTACGGTAACAACAGCATGGTACTGGTACAAAAACAGACACATAAAACAATGGAACAAAATAAAGAACCCAGAAATAAGGCCACACCTACAACTATCTGATCTTCAACAAGCCTGACAAAAACAAGCAATGGGGAAAGGACTCCCTGTTCTATAAATGGTGCTGGGATAACTGGCTAGCCATATACAGACTAGTGAAACTAGACCCCTTTCTTATACCATACACCAAAATTAACTCAAGATGGATTGAGGACTTAAATGTAAAACCCCAAACCATAAAAAACTCTGGAAGACAACCCAGGTAATACCATTCAGGACATAGGTATGTGCAAAGATTTCATGACAAAGATGCCAATAGCAATTGCAACAAAAGCAAAACTTGGTAGATCTAAAGAGCTGCTGCACAGCAAAAGAAACTATCAACAGAGTGATCAGGCAACCTACAGAATGGGAGAAAATTTTTGCAAACTATGCATCTGACAAAGGTCTAATATCCAGCATTTATAAGGAACATAAACAAATTTACAAGAAAAACAACTCCATTAAAAAGTGAGCAAAGCACAGGAACAGACACTTTTCAAAAGAAGACATAGATGCAGCCAACAATCATATGAGAAAATGCTCAATGTCACTGACCATTAGAGAAATGCAAATCAAAACCACAATGAGATACCATCTCACGCCAGTCAGCATGGCTATTATGAAAAAGTCAAAAAGTAACAGATGCTGGGGAGGATTCAGGGGGAAAAAGGAATGCTTATACATTGTTGGTGGGAATGTAAATTAGTTCAACCATTGTGGAAGACAGTGTGGCAATTCCTCAAAGACCTAAAACAGAAATACCACTCAACTCAGCAATCCCATCACTGAGTATATACCCAAGGGAATATAAATCATTCTACTGTGAAGACACATGCATACATATGCTCATTGTAGCACTATTCACAATAGCAAAGACATGGAATCAACCTAAATGCCTAAATGCCCATTGGTGATAGACTGGATAAAGACAATGTGGCACATATAAACCACGGAAGACTATGTAGCTATAAAAAAGAATGAGATCATGTCCTTTGCAGGGACATGGATGGAGCTGGAGGCCATTATCTTTAGCAAACTAATGAAGGAACAGAAAACTAGATATTGCACATTCTCACTTATAAGTGGTAGCTAAATGATGCAAACACATGGACATATAGAGGGGGACAACACACACTGGGGCCTATCAGAGGGTGGAGGGTGGGAGGAGGGAGAGAATCAGGAAAAATAACTAATGGGTGCAAGGCTTAATACATGGGCGACAAAATAATCTGTACAACAAACCCCTATGACACAAGTTTACTTATATAACAAACCTGCACATGTGCCCCTGCACTTAAAATAAGACTTAAAAATAAGAACTCATAGCCATCTTTTTAATTTCCCACACCTATCTTCTTCCTTGTAAGAATTGATGATAGCTTACACATTTTTAAAAATATGCTAAAAATTTTAAAGATGCTTTTTAAAAATTGAAAAAATTTTAGGTATATAAATATCTAAGAATATATAGACTCTATAGATAGAATATTCAGTCTTTCTACAATCAACTGGACCACAGAGACTTCTTTTTTCATAGAGCATCTTTCAACACTGGTATGGTAAATTTGGTAAAACTGTGTCAGTAAATATTTTGGGACTATGGTTACCAGCCTAGCTTACTAACCTCAAATTTTGATCTAATAAATGACACACATGTAACAGTGCTATGAGCAAATATTAAGACCATTTCTTGGAATAAGCCAGTTTAAAAAATCAACTTATTGACTTAAAATCAGTTTTATTAATATTTACATACGATAAAATGTGCTCTTTTAAAATGTACATTTTTATGAGTTTTGACAAATATATACATCTCTGTGACTAACACCATAGTTATGATTTAGAACATTTCCATCACCCTGCAAAATTCTCTCATGCCCCTTTGCAGTTAATCCTCTCCGAATCTCTGGTCCAGGCAATGAATGGTCTTTTTGTCATGGTAGATTATATTTCCTTATTTCTAGAATTTTATGTAAGTGGTGCCATATACAATGTACTTTTGTGTCTGAAACTTTTGTTTGTTTATTTGTTTAGAGACAGAGTCTCACTGGAGTGCAGTGGCGTGACTATGGCTCACTGCATCCTCAAAGTCCTGGGCTCAAGTGATCCTCCCCCCTCAACCTCCTGAGTAGCCTCTTTGCGTGTTTTTCTGATTCATCCATGTTCTATGTATTGGTGGTTCATTATTTTATTGCTGAGTAGTATTCCACTGTATGGATATAACACAACTTGTTTCTCCATTGACTCATCATGGGCCATAAGACAGTTTCTCATTTTTAGCTATTATAAATAAAGCTTTGATGAACATTTATGTGTAAGTTTTTGTGTGTGCACCAGCAGTGTATGATAGTTAGTTTTTCCACATCCATGTCAACACTTGGTTTGGTCAGTCTTTTAAATGTTAGCCATTCTAGTGGGTGTGAAGAAATACTTCACTGTGGTTTTAATTGGTAACTTAGATGACTCATAATGAACATTTTTTCATGTGCTTATTGACCGTTTATATATCCCTTTTTGTGAAGTTCCTGTTCAAATTTTTGTCTATTTTTAAATTGTGCTGTTTGTCTTCTTTTATTTATGTATTTATTTATTTACAGAGACAGAGTCTCACTCTGTCACCCAGGCTGGAGCAGAGTGGTGCGATCATGTCTCACTCTAGCTTTAAACTCCTTCCGCTTCAGCCTCCTGTGTCTTTTTATTATTAATATGTGAGAGTTCTTTATTTACCTACATGTATCTAACTATATATGATACAAATACATATATGCATATACACAGACATGAATATATACATATATGCACACACACCCATATATATATACACACACCACACATACATATGCATATATAGTATTTTGGATATATATTAGATATTTTATCCCAGTCTGTGGTTTGACTTTTTACTTCTTAATGGTATCTTTTGATAAGCAGAAGCTTTTAATTCTGATGAAGTCTAATTTTTTCTTTAATGTTCTTGCTTGCCTTTTAAAAAGCCTTCCTAGTGCATCTTTGCCTGCTCCATGGTCAAAGTGAAGCAGTGAATTTTCTCCTTGTACTCTTGTGTTGGCTCATTTCAGCCATCATGTTCAGACTTCCTCCCATTCCCTTCCCCACTTACTTTTCCACAGACTCAACATGAGTTGGCTGGAAAAGAGAGTAAGCTTCTGGTTGTTGGGAAATCTACACCAGCTAATATGACAGGGCAATGGTAGTCGCAATTTAAAAAGAACACAGAACACTTATAACATGTTAAACTTTATACCAGAAGAAGACTCTGAGAGACCTTTCTTGACCACCTAATTGATAAGACTCCCATGTTACTCTTTACCGTGTAACTGTGGGAATTTTCTTCAAGGCGCAATTATCATTAATTATCTTGTTTGTTTGTTTATTACCTATTTCTCATATGACCCCCGCATAAGATTGTATGCTTTTCTATCTTTTTCATCTGTAATTGATGAATGAATGAACCAGCAGAGGGACCAGATTGCCTTGTGGCTGATGGCATTGACATCAATTTGGGGTTTGTGGCTCCCACCACTTCAGCCTTCCATCTCTGTCACTTTCTGTCACTACATTTGTGATTTACTACATGAGGGTAAAACCTTTGCATGGAACTGCTAAGCTCATTCCTTTATGGAGGCAATCCCTCAATTTCTCCACATTTATGAAATTTGGGATTTCTGAAACTTCTATGTTCACTGTGGATAAGGGAAGATTCAGAATAAGGGTAATGGGGGAATTGTTTAGAGATTGTTTCTTTCTGTAATTTCCTCTCTAGCCTTTTAGATGGGTAATTAACAATAGAATATTGGTTTTCTTAGATTGTTGCCTAGTAGCATAAGTTTGGTTAAAGCAGTCCTGCTAGCATTCTAGAAAAGGGTTTCTTTTACTGGTGTTTGTCATTCAGCTGCTGAAATTCACACTGGGTGAAACTTGGCATGACAACTCTCAGCTCAGTTGCAACTTAGAAGAAAACAGATTTTGCTTTGCTTAAATTGTTTTCGATTGACTGGTTAAGAATAAATTAAAGGTTATTGTAGGTAATAGCTTCTTCATTCAATTAAAAAATATCATCAGGCAGCTGCTTTCTTTTCTCCTTGAAAGTACAGAAATGATTTTGAGCTACTTAATTGATTTTCCTATGAAGTTTTTTGACTGATAGACTGTGCCTGATTCTTCCTCAACATTTTTCACTCCCACCAATATAGGAATAGAGAATGGGAATTGGATGAAAGGTATAATCATCCTGCTATATAAAATCTGAAAGGCCAGTCAATTCATCTCTTTATTTCTTTGTTCATTCAAACATTGATTCATTGATTGAACATTTGTCTCTCAATTTGGTCCAGGTTTGCTGCACAAGCATTTAATATTTATCACACTTGGGATTTTTTTGTTTACAAATGACTGTAGTTTGTTATTCTGTAAACTCCAAGTTGGCAGGTGCCATGTCTTTTTTATTTAGTGCTGGATAGTAAGAACCCAGAATAGTGGATGATGCATTATGAACTTTCAATAGCATTTGGTAGAAGGAGGGAAGGAGGGAGGGAAGGAGGGAGGGAGAGAGGGAGGGGAGAGGAGGGAAGAAGGGAAGAAGTTAGCAAGAGCTTAAAGACAGCTAATGAGATCTCCTGTGCTCTGTAGAGCCATGGAACATCAGGCAGGCAGATGCTGGGAGCACTCATACCAGAGGCCAAGGTTACTCAAACATTTCTTTTCTTTGTTCAATATGGTCAAAGAGAGATTCTTCAAGAGGTTTTTCCCCCTTAACAATGTAGGCAAGTCATGCTTTCTAAACCAAAAAGGGAATTCATTGTATGTCACATTATGCCATAGAGGCTCAGGCTGTATTCTTCATATTGAGAGGACAGTAGCTGTGCATTTTCTTCTGTAGCTGCTGGTAAGGGGCCCAGACTTGGAGATGGGGGCCTGGAGTTCTATTCTACCTCCATTCACAGCTGGCTGAGAGACTAGCGGTCACCTGCCTAGTCTTCTGTACTTTAGTTTCCTCAGCTCAAAAATGAAGGTAATGATGATGAAAATACCAGCTCCACTGGGTTTTGTGAAGCTAAGATGTGCATCTATGTGAATGTGCTTGACGAAAAGTAATTTTAAAATAAATTTGTGTTGATATTATAAAGAGAAATTGAGACAGTTTTGCATCTTTCACCCCGCTACCCCTGGGGGCAAAAAAACTGTATTTAACTGGCTCTTTCCCTTTTCATTTGGATCTCTGCTAAAATATCACCTCATTGAAAGCTTTCCCTGACAATTCTGTTCAAAGCAACATATGTCACTCTGTGGACGCTATCAATCTGTTTTATCTTTCCTCTTGGCATTTACTACTACCTGGCATTATACTAGGCATTTAGATTTTAGAATGTTAGGCAGGGCTTGTTTGTTTTGTAAACCTGTGTTTGGAACACAGTAGATACTTAGCCAGTTTTTGTAGAAAGAAGGACCTGTCCTCCCAATGTGACACAACAAGTTAGTTGCTCTCTCTGCTCATTCTCTACCTCTAGAAAAGCTTTTTTTTGGGAAATATGGCCAAGAGCAGGGGATGCTGTATTGCCTTGATGATATCACCATGAAGAATGCACTTATCAGTAACACAGATTTTTATTATATTGATGAGATTTTGGTGACACCTTAGTCCACCAGTTACCAACTTGGGGTTCACAAGGCCAGAAAAGTTATTGGAGCTCCTTTTAATATTTCACAAAGCCCAATAAAATCCATCCCACTATCCTTAATAAGGCTGTAGGGGAAAACTAGAATAAATAATTCAGAGGCTGCAAATGTTCTCAGGTCACAATAATTCAGTAATTTTTTCATGGTGTTCCCAGGCCCAAAAACATTCCTAACAGTTCTGTTGATTAAATATTTACATCCAAATGACTTAATAGTAATAATTTATATGGTATCTGAGAGATGTTGTTATGTTTTCCTAGAAAATTTAAAATAGCTTGTACCGTCCTTATGAATTTGTTGAGGTAATATAGAGTGCCTTGGCACGCATTTTGGGAACCATGGAGATGATAAGAGATTCTAAACAGTGTGTCTTTCCCCTTTTACTAAGACCAGGTTGCTTTAATTTAATTTGGCCATTGATGATATCATAGAAATTCCTGAGACAAGAGCACTGAGCCATAAGTAACTCTTGGAGCACACATCAAGGAGTTATGTTGTTTGACTTTAGCAGGTGGAATCCTGCCACCATGGTGGCCAATATTGAGCAACCAAGAGTTCTATGTTCTATGGGATGAGATTATTACTTAATCTTGTTTATTAGTAATCTTACAATCTTGATAACCACTTATGTGATTTCATAATGCTACTATCATAAACTTTGCTGCTAATAAATCATTTGTGATCTGGATTAATGATGACCAAAAAATAGAGATAATACAGGCAGAACACATTGTTTATTGCTTAATACATATGCAGTTTGTTTGGTAGACAAAATCATTTGAAGATTCCACTGACATGAGAGGCACAGATAAACTAAAATTTTTTAAAAAGTTACATTTGTGGTGAAAAGATTTTGAGTAAGTTCTCCAGTCCTTTAGTTAGATGTGGATGCACCTTAGTCTGATTAGTGGAGTGGCTCACAAACTCACTTGAAGGAGAACAAGTGAAGGCTAGCTCTGCAGAAGACTACCTGATTTCATTATGTGGTGATTTTGATGAGGAGCACTGTCAGAGGGTGACATTTTTTAATCTTCCTTTCAGACTTTGGATTCTGGATTTGTATATACATAAACCAACTTATGCAGTAGGTGCCTGACCTTGAAGGTCTAGGATGGTTTGAATCAATAATCAACCTTCTAATAGTATGAGTTTGGGGTTTGGCTTATTTTTATTCATTAGATTGAGTTGTGAAAAAATTATTTTTTCACAAGCTATCTTTTAGGAAAAGTTATAATTTGAAATTTGTTTAAGAAGTTTTGTGATCTGGTAGTCACGATTGTAGGTAGAAGATCAACAAGGCAATATAAGATTTGAACACTATAAACCAACCAGACCTAACAGATATCTGTAGAACATTCTATGCAACAACAGCAGAATATATACTTTTTTCAAGTTCATATGGAACATTATCAAAGATAGACAATATGCTAGTTATAAGACAGGTCTCATTAAATTAGAAAGAATTGTAATCATACCGAGTACATTCTCCAAACATAATGAGTTAGAGACCAACAAGAGAAAGAAATTGAGGAAATCTATGATTGTGTGGAAGTTAAACAACACACTCCTAAAAAATCAATGGGTTAAATAGGAAATAAAAGAGAAAATTAGAAAATACTTATATATAAATGAAAATGAAGATACCACCTACCAAAACTTATGGGATACAGCCAAAGGCTATATTAAAACAGAAGAAGTATTACAAGTCAATCACCTCACCTTCCACTTTAAGACACTGCAAAACAAAGGCAAACTAACCCTAAAGCAAGAATAAGAAACGATATAGTAAAAATTCGGACAGAAATGAATGAAATAGAGAATTTAAAAATACAGAAAAATCAATGAAATTAAGAGTTGGTTCTGAAAAAATGAACAAAATTAGCAAAACTTAAGCTACCCTGAAGCCTAAAAAGATGTTGTTGAAAACAATGAAGACTGAAATAAGTGAAAAGACATCCTACGTACATGGATCAGAAGACTTAACATTCGTAAAATGGCAATAGTCCCCAAATTGGCTTATAGATTTAACACAGCCCCTTTCGATACCCCACCTGGTTTCTTCACAAAAACTGACAAGCTGACTTTAAAATTCGTTTAAAAAATTGAAGAAAGCCAGAATAGCTAACATAATCTTGAAAATGAGCAAATTTGGAGGTCTAATGCTTTCCAATTTCAAAACTTCATATGAAGCTACAATAATCAGGACAGTGTGGTACTGCAAGAAGGGTGGACATGTGGATCAATGGACTAGAATTTAGAGTCTAAAAATAAATTCTCACATTGACAGTCAATTGACTCTTGACAACTGCTAAAACAAATAGAGGAAGGGATAGTCTTTTCAATAAACAATACTGGTACAACTAGTCATCTGCCAGCAAAAATTGAAGTTGGACCCACACTTCACATTGTATATAAAAATTAAGTAAAAGTGGATTATAGACTTAAAAGTAAGAGCAAAACCTCTAACCCTCTTAGAAGAAAACATAGGCATAAATCTTCATTACCTTGGGTTTGGCAATAATACCTTAAATATGTCACCAAAAGCACAAATAACAAAGGAAAAAATAAAATAACTGACTTAATCAAAACAAACTTTTGTGCTGCAGAGGGCACCATCAAGAAAGTGAAAAGATAACCTACTTAGTGAGAGAAAATATTCGCAAGTCATATCTAATAAGGGACTGTATTCAGAATATGTAAAGAACTCTCACAACTCAATAATAAAGATACAAACAGTACAATTTAAAAAATGGTAAAGGATCTGAAAAGACATTTTTCCAAAGAATATATACAAATGGCAAGTCAAAACCACAATGAGACTCCACTTTACATTCATTAGCATGACTATAATAAAAAGAAATAATTATAAGTATTGGTGAGGATGTGAAGAAATTAGGACCATTATATACTGCTGGTAGAATGTAAAATAGTACAGCCACTTTGGAAAACATCCTGAATTTCCTTAAAAAGTTGAACATACAATTATCTTATGATCCAGCAATCCTGTTCATAAGAAATGAGAACATATATCCAAACAAAAAGCTTGTACATGAATAATTGTAGCAGCATTATTTATGGCAGCCAAAAGTAAAAACAACCCAAATGTTCATCAGCTGATGAGTGGATAAAAAATATGTGGTATAGCCATACAATGGAATATTATTGGGCAATATAAAGGAATGAAGTACTGATACATCATACATACAATGTGGATAAATGTTGAAAACATTTTATTAAATGAAAGAAGCTAGTCACAAACGACCATATATGGTATAATTCCAGTCATATGAAATGTCTGGAAAATCAAATCCAAAGAAACAGAAGTAGATTGGTAGTTACCTAGGGCTGGGAGGATTTGAGAGGATAGCTAAAAAGAATACGGATTTTTATGGCATGATGAAAACGCTCTAAAATTATGGTGATGCTTGCACAACTCAGAATATGCTAAAAACCATTAACTTATAGGATTTAAATGAATGATATGTATGGTATATGAATTATATTTTAATAAAACTTCTATCAAATAGATCAATAATGTGTCAGCGGTAGACTATATACATCAAAGGATAAATTAATGAATTGGAAGATTAACCTGAGAAAAATCACTCTGAATTCAGTACAAAAACACCAAGAAATAGAGAATATGAAAGAGAAATACAGTTTGAGAAGCTCTGGCTTGTGTCTAGTGGAGTTCCAAAAATAAGGAATATAACATATGGGAAAAAGAAGATATTTACAAAGATCGTGGCTAATTATTTTCCATAATTTAGGAGAAATCAAAAGCCCCAGACTGAAGGAGTTCATATTGATATTACATAATAGACAAAAAAACAAAAACAAAAACAAACAAAACCACCGCAAATGCTGAGAGAAAAATTATGTTGCTTTTAAAGGAATATTTAGACTAAAAAAATTTTTGTTCAGTGACAATGGATGCCAAAAACAGTGAAACATCTTTAAAGTGCTGAGGGAAATAAACTTTTACCTAAAAACTCTATATCCATCTAACCTACCATTGAATAATTAAAATAAAGACAACTCAAGAAATCTAAAAAGTTGGCCGGGTGCAGTGGCTCATGTCTGTAATCCCGGCACTTTGGGAGGCCGAGGTGGGTGGATCACCTGAGGTTAGGAATTCCATACCAGCCTGGCCAACATGATGAAACCCCGTCTTTACTACAAATAAAAAATTAGCCAGGCATGGTGGCACACACCTGTGATCCTAGCTACTCAGGAGGCTGAGGCAGGAGAATCGCTTGAACCTGGGAGGCAGAGGTTGTGGTGAGCCGAGCTTGCGCCACTGCACTCTAGCCTGGGTGACAAAGGAAGACTTCATCTCAAAAAAAAAATACAAAATAAAATAAAATAAGAAAGAAATCTAAAAAGTTTCACTATTAATGGATCGTTGCTTTACGAACTACTGATTGATGTAATTCAGCAGGAAGGAAATTAAATCCAGAAAAATCTATGGACTTAACAAAAAATGGTAAGCAAAGAAATTGTAAGTATGTTGGGTATAGTGGAAATGCAACTGAGTCCTATCCAATCATCCTATATTTCACATCAAAGTATCGAGCAATATGATCAAATCTGATAATGAACAGATTTGGGGTCTTAGTCTATGAGAATCTTTTTCTAGTTTGAAAAGATTGAGTTTCCTATAGATAGAGCTGAGATACTTTTTTTTTTTTTTTTTTTGAGACTGAGTTTCGCTCTTGTTGCCCAGACAGGAGTGCAATGGCCCCATCTTGGCTCACTACAACCTCCGCCTCCTGGGTTCAAGCAATTCTCCTGTCTCAGCCTCCTGAGTAGCTGGTGTTATAGGTGTTGGCCAGGCTCGTCCTGAATTCCTGACCACAGGTAATCCAACCACCTCGGCCTCCCAAAGTGCTGGGATTACAGGTGTGAGCCACTGCGCCTGGCCAAGCTGAGATACTTTTTAAATGTTCTTTGAGTGTGTATGTGGTGTGTGTGTGTGTGTGTTTGTTTGGTGTTTGTTTGGAGAGAGAGGTATGTCTAACTTGCTACAAGCCTTCCCTCCTCCACTCAGGAAGTTTGTAGACAGCAGACCAAATTATTGAAATGCAAGTACTGGTGCTCCTTGGTTCTTTACCTTCTCCCTCTATTCTCCAACTCTTACACTTCACTCTTCTCACTTCCTTTCCCTGTCCTCTGTCCCTGTTGGTAGTAATTCCTCCACTGATTGCTAGACACTGGGTGAAAAGCCAAAAAGCTATTTAGTGTATCGATATCATGGAATCCACTTGGCAGTTAGTTACATTTAACCTGAGTCCTGCAATGAGCAATGATAGTGCCACTGTACTCTAGCCTGGGCAACAGAGCAGACCCTGTCTCAAAAAAAAAAAAAAAAAAATCCATAGTCACTGACAACTATTAAAATGGGTTTTGTCTCTTTTATTTCTATCATAGTCTATTCAGTATATCAATATGAGATGAAATGGCCAACTGTTGGCCAGAGTTTGGAATAGCAAGTCTCCTGTAAATTACACAATGTACCGAGCTCAAAGGCTCAGATAACATGTGAATCATTGCTGTTTGGATATGATGCAGTACTGCTAAGTGCCTTTTCATCTTATATGCCAAGTTCTCATATGATTGAGAAAACTCACTCTCTGGAGGTCCAAGGAGACATCATTAAATGGTGACTGTTGGTGCAGTAAAGTCTTAGTTCTGCCTCAGTGACCTGATCTATTACCTCAAGGCCTCATTCTCTTTCCAAGTCACAATGTTACTTTTCCTTTTATCTTGTAAGGGCCTAGAACATTTATAGCATTGACGTCAATAATCTGATGACTTCCGTGCAGTTGGCAGAGATCAGCTCACATTTCTATCATTCATTCGCTTGAACAATCACAAACGGAAAGACAAGCAGACCCCTTTCCACTCTCGTGCTATGTTTACCCTAAGTACTTTGCTGAGACTTGGCAACAACCAATGGAACCAGGAGATAATTTGTTTGGATTAGGTCAATAGTCACCCTCTGATGTTTTTATCTATCTTGTTTGTGATGCTGCAGTGGTCTCTCTTCTGACATTTCATCCTACTTATTAATGATTTAGACAAATCCATCTTATAAATGACACAGAGAGCTGAATCACTAGTATTTACTTATTTTTGAAATTCACATTTAAGTCAATAATTATTTTTTAAATGTCATCAATATACGCCTACTACGCTTAGTTTCTTAAGTAAGAAAATATAGATGGAAACTCAAAGAATTCCACTTTATGCTATACAGATATGTACAAACATGTAGCTGCTTAGAAAGACCATTCTCACTGCTCTCATAATTTCAATTATTTTGAAGAAGGTGTTTCTTTCTTTTCTTGATAGATTAAGTTTAGTAACTTTTTTTAAAAGAAAGAGAATAGTTAGGGAAATAAGAAGTACTCTGCAGTTTCTATGTTTCTATGTAAATCTCTAACCATGCTTTGTATTTTGATTTTCATATGTCTCTATCCTTCCCTTCCCTAAAGAGTCTGAATATCTGACATAGGCAACTTATGTCTTTCATGAGTTCTAGTGCCTTTGCAATATACTTCTTATTCTATCGTCACATCATCTACCTCATCTTAATACATAGCATTTCACAGTTTTCAATCTCTGGTATCTATTTTGGTTTTTACAACAATCCTATGATGTAAGGGAGTCAGATATTGCATGCCTTTCCATTTTATCCCTGGTGTGAAATGTTTTTCTTCTGATAATTAGTGTAACTATAATAAAATTAATTCAGCTTCAAGAATTTCACAATTCCCAGTGATATAACACTTCTTGAGAGTACCATGAAATAAACCTGGAACCAAGGTAGTGGGAAAGAGGGTAGCATTCAGAAAATATCAGAAAAGCCTGGAGCTACACTGAAACAATGCCCTGGTTGGCTTCTTAGCCTCTTCCATGTTTTTCATGCATGCCTCTCAGGCCACATGTTAAACTTTCTTTACGTTTTCTTTTCTTCACCCTACCCCCTGTTTTTTAGTGATTCCCCTAGGAATCAGGAAGTTTGTAGTCAGCAGACCAAATTATTGAAATGCAAGTACTGGTGCTCCTTGGTTCTTTACCTTCTAGTGATTCCTAGATTCCTAGATCCCCTAGGAATCAATAAAAAACAAAGAACAAACATTTGTTTGTTAAATGTTTAAAAAACATTTGTTTTTTAAAAAATGACCTTCATAAAAAATTGAGATATGGAATATGGAGGAGCTTGAATACTGTACAAGTCAGGAGAAGTAACTGCTGGCTGCTTCGACAGTCAACTTCAAAATCTCACTTGCTTAACACAACAAAGAATTATTTCCTGCTCTTATTACAGTTGAATGAAGGCCAGACAGATTTACTCCAGTGGTTTCTCAGAGACGCAGGCTGCTTCTACATTGCAACAATAGTATCTCAAAATTCTTTGCTTCCAATATCACCAATGAGAGAGAGAGAGAGAGAAGAGAATTGTGGTGAATTCACACTGGCTCATAACTGCGTTGGACTCACAGTAGCAAGTCATACACACTCGCATTTCCATTGGCCAGAACTAGTTATGCAATTCCAACCTAATTACAATGCTGAAAAATGTAGAAGAGTATGTAGAGTACTTGGTGAGAACTGTTTCTGCTGTTAAAGAACAGAATGATTTTGATTCATAGAAAATTAGAGCTGAAAAAGATTTTATAGGACATCTGGACTAATCTATTTCTTTCTTTTTACAGATTAGAGAAGAATCAGAGATTAGAGCAGTTAAGAGACTTGGCCAAAGTTGTATATTCCTAAGACATGACAGAGGGAGGAATTTCTATCATAATAACTAGTGTTTATTCAACTCTGGTTGTGGGCCAGGTACTGTGCTAACATATTTACATGTCTTCTCTCCCTGCTGCATCACACTAACCCTGTGAGACAGACACTGTTCTTATCTTCATTTTAAAGATGAGAAAAATAACAAGTAAAATATCTCAGGTCATGCAGGTAATAAAAGGCAGAAAGGAGATTCAAACCCAGACTGTGTATCATGAAAAATGCCAACTTACAATCAATCTATTTTTTGATGCCCACTCTTTTTGCTCTGGTCCCCAAATTCCCCTTGGGATCATACCACAAGATGACACAGCTCTAAACTTAAATAATAGAAAAGTCTTCATCCAAGGACACTGCTGCAGGAACTTTAAAAACAGAAACTGCTGCAATATCCTTGATTGTCTAGAAGACATGTTGAAGTTACTTGTGAGAGTAGAGACAAAGCTATGCCATAAACATGGGCAAATCACTACTGGATTAGCATGGAGAAATCTGCCCTTGGCTATATACGGGGTGTTTCCTGTAAGGCCTAGGAGGATTTTCTGTCATGTGGGAAGTAGCCATTTCACAATACTAGATCACAAACATTAACTTACACCCACAAGGTAAGTGAATGGAGAAAATAAATGTTGCAGTGTGTGTGTGTGTGTGTGTGTGTGTGCGCATATTTTTTATATATATATATATATATTTTTTTTCTTTTTTTTTGAGACACAGTTTCACTCTGTCCCAGGCTGGAGTGCAGTGGTGCAATCTCAGCTCACTGCAACCTCTGCCTCCTGGGTTCAAGCAATTCTCCTATCTCAGCCTCCTGAGTAGCTGGGACTACAGGTGCATGCCACTACGCCCGGCTAATTTTTGTATTTTTAGTAGAGATTGGGTTTCACTATGTTGGCCAGCCTGGTCTCGAAATCCTGATCTCAAGTGATCCACCCACCTCGGCCTCCCAAAGTGCTGGGATTACAGGCGTGAGCCACCGTGCCCTGCTGCAATGTGTATTTAAAAAGCAAATGCTAAATCAAATATCGTGGTCATTTCTTCCTGTTCTTGTTCTTCCATTTGACAGCACTACTGGGAGTTTCAGTCATAATTGTTTACATTCAAACAAGTAGTAGTGATCAAAGCCTAGAGTTTTAAAGTTAGCTACCTTATCATCATGGCAAAATTCTTCATTCATTAAAAAAGACAAAAATTGATTTATAAAATTGTTTCCAACAAAGATCAAATTTTATGTGCTTACCGCAGTGCCTGGAATATAGTGAGCATTAGTAAATGGAAGCTTTTGCTATTGTTATTCTTCTATTATTACTTGACATCTTAGCCAGTGCATCACTATAAAGCCAGTTTGTTCCCACTTTAAACTTTTCAATTTTTTTTATCCCAGTGGAGATACAAAATTTCACTGTGGGGGATGAGTGGGAATGAGATAAAATTACTCATCCTATTTATTTAACTGAAATGACTCCTTGCTTTTGAATTCACCAAACTGCCAAGATGTTTTGGCCTGGTTCAGACCCAGCTTGCAATTGGAGGGCCACCAATATTCAGGCATAGAACCATATCCTTTCTAAAACATGTGGACACAGGCCAGATGAAACATGAGATAACTAAGTGAGTACCAGTCCAAATAAGTGTTTTGGAGAGAAAATAAGTTTCTGTTATCCAGTCTTGATGAGGTCTCATGGTGAATGAAGCATGTTGTCCAGGAAAAATTAGTATAGTTGCCATCAGAAAAACTGCTAGGAGTCCTGACTCTTATTACCCATTTGTTGAGTCTCTCACTTTGTTCAGAGTTATCTGTTTTTCTTTCTTTCTTTTTTTACTGTTAAGTTGGTAGTTATTTTGGGAATACAATAAGATGGCATAGTAAAGTGTCTCACAAATAATTCCATATTGACAAACAACCCCACCATAACATAATAAATTAGGCCTAAAAATTCAGCTATGTAAGACATGGAGTCACTTTGTGGCATGATGAATGCAGGAAGTTCCTGGGTCCAAGTGTGCCATCCACATCTGCCCAGGTTCTGCTGAGGTTGGACATGTCTTGTCTCTCCCAGTCAGTTGACCAGATGGAGCCAGAGGGAATATTCAGGATTCAAACATCCATTTCTATCTCCCTGCTTCCCAAGATGGTTTGAGATTGTTTGCCATTTCCTCTTCTGGCTTCGCCTTCTTTTCCTCCCACCCAAATAAACTTTAGTTTGCTTTGGTTGAGAATGGGGTTGATCAGAAGATGAAAGTCATTCGTAATTATGTTATATCCAAGTCCATCTTATCAGAGGATTTTAACTATATTCTTTAGACAAGTTATCTGTAGCTACATGCGTAATGGAATAGAGAAAAGTTTATTCTCCTGATTGTTCTTAAGAAAAGCACTGCATTCACTTGAGGAAATAATTTGATATGCTGTAATTTATGTTATGCATGAGGTGAGAAGAGAAATTGACATTACCGCTGAGGAGATAAAGTGGCTTTGATAGGTGTGTAGGGTGGAGACAACACAGAAAGGAAGAAGCAAGAAAAGAACGTAGGAGAAAAGAGGCTTAGAGACTTGGCAGAATGTCGTGCTCTGGGCTCCTGGTAATTCCTGAAGCCTCAGTGTGTGTACAAACTCCAAATATATACTTGTAGTTGTTGGAATTCTCATGGAAATCTGGGAAAGAGTTGAATTCTGGGTCTAGGTTTTCACTTGGCTGATATGGAAAGAGCATAGATGAACACAGGCATATAGGCACCCTTCAATATCTGAGTTATTTATAAAAGGTCCCAATACTACTAAATAAGATAATTGCTTAAATCCAAGTCATTTAATATGCACACAAGAATCGCTGTGAAATGGTCTCAATTTAACATCAACATTTGAGCCTGGGTCCATATAACCCATAGAAAGCTTAATTTATGGCTTCTGTTTGACCTTGTTCTAGAACATGGTGAAGTCTTGAGACTTAGAGCAGGAAAGACCACTTTCCTTAAATCCTTTTAGATTGCAAATAAGCCAGAATTCATGGCTGGTTTCTCCATATCAAATAAACAACATTTAGAACTCTGGGAATTATTCATATGAAATTGAAACTTCAGAGAATGCCATTTTACAAAAAGAAATTCATCCCATGGCCACTGCACTTACATTTTCTACATTTTGTCTCTTAAGCCATAAAAGGAATGTTGTTTTCAGCTGTTCATCACATGTAGTTGATATATGGAGGAAAAAAGGCTCATTTGACTACTATGTGAAATATTTATTATCTAAGTTATTAAAACATTACCCAAGACCAGTGGCTCCTGGCTTTGTCCCAATACCCTCTGAGAAGTATCACAAATTCTAATCAGTATCAGTGGCTTCTCAAGACATGTCACTCCTTTAAGAAGTGGACAGAGAGGGGAAGAAAGATGGACACCAGTCCATTTGTGAGAAATGTGTGAAGCTTATATCAGAATTTCCAGGGCTTTGTGTTCAGTTAGAAAGAGCTTCTTCTGTTCATTCTGAGGATCTGTTATGGGCTGAATTGCATCCCCCAAAACCCATGTGCTGAAGTCCTAACTCCCCCAGCAACTGCATTCCCCAGTACTTCAGAAAATGATCTTATTCAGAGATACAGTCTTTACAGAGGTAACCAAGTGGAAATGAAGTCATTAGGGTTGGCCCTAATGTAATATGACATTAGGTATATCTATTTAGAAAAAGAGAAATTAGAAGACAAAGTGGGGACTATGCAAAGATACAGGGAGAAGGCCATGGAAACATGAAGACAGCCATTTACAAGCCAAGGAGAGACACAACCCAGCCAATACTTTCATTCTGGACTTCTAGACTCTAGGACTGTGGGGCAGTAAATTCCTGTTGTTTAAGCCAGCCAGTATGCGGTACTTTGTTACTGAAATCCTAGCAAACTAATATATTGACCTTCCAATACTGAGAAAGGCAAGTGGTACAAAGCTAACCACATTTCAATTATCATAACTCTATAAGTGAGAAACTGCTAGAAAGTAAATTGTGGAATTTGTTTTAGGTGAATGAAGGCCAATGGGCAGGCTTTTCTAGGACTAGAGGTAAGAAAACAATGTACTAATTTATACTTTTCCTTTAACCAAACCATTTATCTTTATTGCAAAAACTAATTATAACAAAACAATTATAACAAAAACAATTATAATGTCCTGACTCCAATTCTGATATTTTTTTCCTACGAATTTCCACTCACTGAGAATTTATAAAAAGAAAATAATTCAAAAGCCCATCACCTTAATAAATAAATGTTTGGATTTTTGCATTTATTCTTTATTTTAATCTAGATGAACGCTTAATTCCTCTTACATTTAATCGTAATATAGAAGGAGATTTGTAGTTCAATTTTCCCCTTTGACAGTGATTCTCAACCAGTGTCATTTTGATAATTTCCACCCATAGCCCAGGACTTTTGGCAACATCTGGAGACATTTTTGGTTGTCACAGCTGGGGTGATGGTGCTGCTGACATCAAGTGGGTAGAAACCAGTGATGCAGCTCACATCTTATAATACACAAGACAATCCCCCAACACCAACTAGTAGAATCTGGCCCAAAATGTCAGTGGTGCTGGGGTTGAGAAACCTTGTCTTTCAGTAAGATATCATCAATGTTTTCCATGTTGAATAATAGCTGAGTGGTCTTTACAATATTTTCTGCACAAAATTCCTTTTCTGCACACTATTCTATTAAATTAATGTATTATAATTTATCTAACCAATAACCATGTAATGTGCTATTCAGGATGTTTCTAACATCTCACTATTATAAATAAAGGTGCAAGTATTTTTTTATTTACATAGCTTTTTAGATGATCTTAAAGAAAAATTTCCAACACTGAGATTTAGATTAAAGGCTATGAATACGCCAAACAGCAATTATTTCCTTTGTCAGTGAGAAATGGTTATAAGCCTCACTTACTGATATACATGCTTTTCTTTCTAGGGAAGCACTTTAATTTTTCTCATTTCTGAGTTGCCACAGGACTTTCACAGTGTGTTCAAGGATTGTCCTTTACTCTTTACCACAACTAAAGAATGTAAGTAACCTCATCAAAATTTTCCTAAGACCATTAATGACTCATTACTTCATTTTAGAGGTCACTGTGGCTTACCACTGATTCAACCTTAAATCATCACTGCTACTTGACTCTGAACAGCTTTTATCAAAGCAGAACCAGGTAACATCCACTTGATCACAGTTAGAAGTATGCTCCTAACTCACAGGAAGTAATCGGTTAACCCATCACAAGTTATCACAAGCTTACTTCTTAAAGGGGCCTCTTCCTTTTCCTTTGGAATCATGTAAAAGTTACTTTACATTACAAAAGCATTAGACAGCAAGTTATAAAGCACTAGGTTTGAACTTTTAAGACTGTACTAAAAGGTGAGTGGATTATTAGAATAACAACAACAACAACAAAAACCATGAGGACCTATCCTTTCTTCATGTTACTAAGGAGTCCTCTTAGTAACCAAGACATTCTTTCAAAGAAAAAACAAATGGTTGTAGGTGACAAAAGGTGACTTTTCCATGGCCCTGTGAAACAAACCATCCCTTTACACCCTTCGTCTCTCTGCCTAGAGATCCCCAGCTAAGTAAAAGATTGTGGTAGTCAGGTCTCTGAGCAGATGGTATCTAGCACCACATTGAAAATATATCCTAGGTGCAGTAATGGGATGAGAATGGAGACAGCTGCTGAATGATGAAGGTGGGAGTGCACAAGGGTGAAGTGATGAAACAGGTACAGAAACACTTGCTTTCACAGGTCAGATGGGCAGGGGCAATATTCTAATACTAACCTTTGGGATAATATATATATATATAAATATATATTTGGGATAACAAATACATATATATATTTGGGATAACAAATATATATATATATTTGTTACTTATTTGCCAGGCCCTCATCACAAATGGCCACTGAAGGAATAGCATAATTGCTAACCTATTTCCATGGACTCCAACTCCCATTTCCATGGACTCCCAGAAACCAGGCAGCAACTGCAGACAGGAAACCTGTCTTGATTTTACTGAGGCATCTCAGATGCCTCCTTTTTGTTTTAAAGCATAATGAGGACAGGACATGCATAAATGACCAGAATTTCCAATAGGGCAGGGACAATTCTGGGAAGCTTGACATCAGGTTCTATCAAAATCATCTCATAGAATTCTTAAAAAACAAGTGCCAAGTGTAAAAATAAGCTAATATATTAAAGAGGAATAAATGTAAAGCCAGATCTAAAGTTAAATTAATTAAAAGATAAGTTGGAATGTTCTGTTTACTTTAAATTGTCAACAATAAAACCAAGTGGAAATATTCGAACATCTACAGATTATTTTTAAAAATGCAAACATGAAGCCAATTAATTCAAGATGAAATTTATCTACATGACAATATTTTCTTTCAGGCAGTGAAGAGGTGTAAAGGACAATTTATCATGCCATATGTTTGTTTTTTATGGATTTCTTGAGGGAGAGACTGTAAAATAAGCATAACAAAATAACAGTCAAATTTTTTTTTTTAACAAAAGTGACTCATGCTTCACCAGTTAGATTATGGTTTGCATAGTCTGGTATTCTCAAAAAGCAAAAACTTTTTTACAGACTTCATCTGAGGAAGAGATCCCAGGAATTGAAGTGGAGGACAGTGGCGAGTGAAGCCGAGACAGTGACAAAGCCAGCACAAGGATGCATTCTTGAGTTAGTCACTGCTGTGGGCAACTGAGACTCTGATAATCAGTGTAGTCTATGCCTCAGAGTGGACCATCCAGGGGATGGGTGGGGGCATTTATCCACCGGCTCCCATTCTCCATTGATGAAGACTTGCCCTCTGGCATTAACTCGCTTGCACTTCCAGGTTACACAAGTGTGGAAGTGTGGCAGGGTCTCAAGGGGTCCTTCAAGGTGGTAGCAGAAAAACTACCAAGTCAGAAAGCGAGAGAAAAGTGGTGAAGCTCACATGAGGTGAGCAGAGGAGCTGGCTGTAGCAATGTCTGTAGTGACAGGTGAGCTCAGAGGAAGAGAAACAGAAACAAGAGGAGTCCACTGCATCTCATCACCCAATTCTAATTACTCGCTGTGACTGTCAGGAGTCTAGTATTGAGAATAATTCAGCCCAGTGATGCTGAACTCAGCAGCAAAGGGCCCAGTGTTTATGAGAGTGTGAGTTATGGTATTCCTTAAATTCAATCTCATTTTATGTCATCTGGATAATAGAGGGTCATGCCTGTGTCCTCTTTGATGGAAGAGAGGTACAGGAGGACTGTGGCTAATGGGGTAGCCAGAAACCAACATGACTTACTCTATATGTACTCTTTCATAGGAATGTTTAGATACCACTCAGAGATGTAAAATAGAATAAGATTCTTTTGTCCATGTCTAAACATTTCTGCTATGATTTGGACTGGCAGAGAATAACCAATTCTTTGCTTTGGTTTTCTTTGAATTGAAGAGAATGACCTATCAAGAGTATGGCAATGAGAATTTTCTACATAAATATTGTTAGAAGGTGAAATGGTACTTACTTTTTAAAGAAGAAAAAAAGAGAACTGTATATTATACACAATCTATAGATCTCCGAGTCTCTAATATTCTAGTTACACATCTAATTTTAGCCACGTCCTTCATGCTATGTAGCTTTGGGCAGGTCCACATTTTCTACTTCTATTCCTGAAGGATTTGGCCAGCCCCTATGCAGGGGAATCCGTTAGGGGTTATCTTTCTTTTCAACCCCAAATGTCTCAGGTTTCTGGGAACTTAAACTTCCCATCTTCTCACTTCCTTCATATTTCCTGGGGTCTCTAATACTTCCTTTCCCCCTGGTTGCCAGGGGACTAATCAAGAATCCCTGTTACTTTATTATATAACACAATTTAACACCTGCTTTTTCTCAATCTCTTTCTTCCAGACTAGCCCAGAGGCTGTTTCTTTAACGGAATAACAATAAGACACAGAAACAAACCTTCCCAAATAAAAGTGATAAATTTTGCCACTCATTCAGAATATAGCTCCAGTGTGTGTACTTTTAAAAAATTTTATTTTCTTTATATATAAAGTCCAATTCTCCAAAATAGGCTTTGAGCTAGCTTAAGTTTGAAGCCTAAGGAAGATTCCAGAGAAATGTTAGTAGGATTTCTTTTTTTTTAATTTATTTTTATTTATTTATTTATTTTTTATTATACTTTAAGTTCTAGGGCACATGTGCACAACGTGCAGGTTTCAAGTGGCCACAGAAGCCAATGCTTGTGGAAAAATATTTAAATTCATCTGTCAACTAGAATAGGAGAAGGACATAAGGAAGTTTTTTTCCCTAGAGTAATGGAGATAATCAAGCACCAGAAATTCTAATTTTGATGACTTTGATGATGAATCATATGACTTAGAGATGCCATATGCAGTGGAATAAATAGAATTGAATATTTAACCAGGTAAAAGAAAGGATGAATAAAAGAATCACAGAACAGGATTATTAATTGAAAGCCTTGAGTTATGAACTAAGACATTAAAACTTTTATATTGGGATTAGAGAGTCCAGTTATTTCCCCTAAGAGTTTGCTCCTTACTCTAACTTAAAATGGAATGAAACCCTTGATGTAGGAGATAGAATTTGAGGGGACTTATTTCTTCTTAAATTGGTGGAAGACATTTGGACAAAAACAGTCCTTTGTTGTTAATGCTCAAGAGCATCCAGGTGACATTTAGGCAGTGCTGATGATTGATAAGAGAGATTATGCGTGATAGGGGAAGAACCTCCCCTCCTACCAAGTGTAAAATCTAAGTGCTCTTTGTTTAAGCCAAGTGACAAACTGTATCCCAAAACATAATGCACATGCTGAAATTAATTAGGACAATAGAGTAAACCCTAAATAGTGCAAGTAAATATTTATTGTATTTGAGCACTTCTTTTTTTTTTCTTTTTTTTTTTTTTTTCGAGACAGAGTCTCGCTCTGTCGCCCAGGCTGGAGTTCAGTGGCGCGATGTTGGCTCATGGCAACCTTCGCTTCGCCTCCTGGGTTCAAGCTATTCTCCTGCCTCAGCCTCCCGAGTAGCTGGGACTACAGGCGCCTGCCACCATGCCAGGCTAATTTTTGTATTTTTAGTAGGGACAGGGTTTCACCATATTGGCCAGGATGTATTTGAACACTTCTAAGGTCCTCAGTGTGAGGTGAGCTGGAATAAAAACTATCTTGAAAGAGTTATTCTAAAACCACATTAGTTTTCCATTCATGAAACGCAATTGTATTTCCTTCAAAGTTATTTTCCAAGCTGACCATACTTAAGAAACTATTCAGAGAAATGATGACACACTCTTTGTATTCATAGTTCTTTTAGGAAATTGATTTTTATTCTTCATGCACCAAACGTGTATTCACTATAGCCAGAAACTCAGAGGCAGACTTCTTTGCAAATAGCATTTTGCTCTGCCATTCCTGAGAGCTAGAGAACTGGCACAGGCTAAGGGGTGTGGATTCGGGATTGGAGCGTGTATGGGCATCAGCTCTACTATGGGCCCTTATTGCCACTCTGTGGTTCTGAAGATGAGATCTGCTTGGATTATTGCAGATAAAGCCTCTTCACTGTTGCAACTGAGATTTGTAGATGCATGTATAGTGATGCCAAGCAAATTCTGTGACTTTGTTCCCGTCCACATGTTATTTCTCAAGCCCCCACACACCCTGCAAAATGCCATTTGTAGATACCTTTGTTTATATAGCTATTACCCCAGGTATAAAATCTGCTTTATATACTCATGCTTAGGACTATCCCTGGCCTTGGTCTGCATAGTATGAGTAACTAGTGTGTAGCTTCTCTCCAGCATGCCGTCTCATGTAACTTTTTTGTGTGCTTTGTGTACTATAGCCCAAGGTTAAGCAATGCTCCATCCCCTTACCAGCAGGTGTTCCTAAGACATTGTACCCCAGGTCGGCTAAGAGATCCTGAACATTTCTTTCTCACAGGAGAAAATGGTTACCTCAGCCTGGTAAGAATATTTAAGGAGCCAAACCCAGCTCTGTGTCTGATCAGATTAGCTGTAATCTTGTGGCCTTTTTCTGAATACTTTGACTTATGCCAAGCTCCAGCATCGAAGTCTCCATGACATCTGCCTTTCAACTACATCTGGGTTAGTCCTTATCTTGATTACCCACCTGCCACCCAAGTTTCTTTAGGACTGAAGCTGGCAGTACAGCTTCTTCCTACTCTCCTTTTCAGTGAATAGAAATCTGTCCTTGGTCAGAATTCCCCGTGTCTGAGTTGCTGATGCCCATGACCAGACTAATCTGAGGCCAATTTCTTTCCTGCGTTGTGCCTCCTCCTTACTTTAACCACAGTCAGCCCTGCCTGGCTATTGACTGCTGTCTCTGTGGCTTGTCACTGTGACTACACCTTCTCCTTGTCCCAGCATCTCTCTGTGGAGCCAGCATCCTTCTGGCTCCATGTGCTTGTCATTTATGATCTTAATCTTTAAATAGCTAATCAACATCCAGTGATAGTAATATTATCTCACCTTTGTTGAGCATTTCCTAAGTGTTAATATCGGGCTAATTATCGCTAAACCTCATGACATTTCCAAGGTAGATCGAATTACCCCATTTTATAGATGTTAAAAATGAGTCTAGGATCCACTATATAACCAGAAGGTAGAGGAGCCAGAATTAGGCTGTGTCTGGTGTCAAAACCCAGGTTCCTCTACTTCACCAAACTGCCTTCCTTTGAGAATAGCTGCAGTGTTTCATCTTTAATCACCCCAGTGTTATTATCTTTATTTACAGGTAAATGTACTGAGACTCAGGGATCTCATGAGTGAGGAAGCCAATATTTTAGTCAAGATCAAAAACCTTGTTCTTTCCACTACATGACACTATCTTCCACTACAGCACTTCCTATGTTATAAGGTGAATTTTTGCTTTTGTAAACACTCACTTTTCAGCCTGCAACCGGTTGAAGTGCCCCTATAATATGGTCCCTTGTTACTGCATCTGAATGCCGTGGCTTTGGATGACACTTTCTTCCCTTCGGAGGTTCTGCCTCCTTTTCAGCTTCCCCCTCCACTTGTCCTTGGAATGATTCATCTTTCCATCTTCTCTTCGCCAGGCATAGATTGTCCCTGAGGATGCTTACAGAACTTGAAATATCAGCCAGAATGCCAGCTTTAAATTACAGTGAGGAGTGGAGCTATCAAGCTCTCTGGTGACTCATGTGTGCTGATCGGTACCTTCTCTCCCTGTGGGAAAGTCTACGTGGGATGTTAAATTCATAATTGGGGATGGGCTGGCAAAAGAAGAATTGGAACAAGAGAAATTAGATGAGGTGACTGGGCGTGACAGGCTACATGGTCCATTGCATCTATCTCTGTGTTTGGGATTTTGTAGCCACCGGTCTTAGCTGGTTAAATTGTTGGACCTGGCCATAGACTGCCTCATACGGTGCTACTGTCGAAGGTTGAAAAGTTGTTACTGTGCTTGATATGCTTAAACAATTTTAAAAATGTTAGAAAATGAAAGAGTAATTATAAAAATATGTATGGAATAGGTATAACTTGTGAAGACTAAATACAGCGAACATCCCCTTACTTACTCCAGGCAAGAAAAACAACATTACCAAGAACTTTGACGTTTCTGTGTGTGACTGTCTCATCCTCTCTCACTTTCTTTCTCAGATAACTACCACCCAGCATTTTGTGTTTATAATTTTATTTCATTTCGTAGTAACATTACTTTTTCCTTGAATCTCTAAAGAACATATTGACTTTGTAGAAATGAAATCATACTGTGTGTATTTTTTCAAATTTTTTTGTTGTTTTGTGTATCTGAAATTCATTAAATTTTACTAAGCATACTAATCCATTGTAGTAAAACACAAATTATTTATCTATTCTATTATTGATGAGCATTTGGTTTGTTTAGAATTTGTGGAGATAAGAAACAGCGCTACTATGTACATTCTTGGGTATTTCCCTTGGTGCATAAGTGCACATGTATCCAGGATGGAATACGGGTCATGGTAACACACATTTTCAATTTTATTAGAAAATGACAAGCCGTTCTAAAGTGGTTGCAGCAATTACTGATACTCCTTTAAGCAGTATAAAATCCATTCTCTTCCCACATCCTCATCAGCATGCAATGTTGCCAGACTTTAATTTTCATCAGTTTTGTGAGTGTGATATTATCTCACTGTAGCTTGAATTTACATTTCATAATTTCTAACAAAGCTGAGCATCTTTTCATATGTTTCTTTCCACCTATGATTACTCATCTGTGAAGTTCTTTTTCAAGATTTTGCCCTTTTTATTGGATTGTTTTCTTTCTTTCTAATTGATTTGCAGGAGAGTGTTTTGTTTGTGTTTTTTTTGGTACATATTTTGGATATTCATAGTTTATCAGTTTTATATGTTAAAAATCTCTTTTCCCAGTTTGTGTATTTCTTTTAATTATCTTCATATATTTTGAATGAAATGGTAGAATTTCACTTTTCCTTTATGACTTTTGTGTGGATTCCAAGACATCCCTCCCTATATGGTGATCATAAAGATATTCTTCTACATTGTTAGCACTGCATTTCTCATCTAAGACTTTAATTTGATGGAACTGGTTTTTATATATGGTATATAATAGGGAGACATTTTTATTTTTTTCACCTGTGGATACTCAAGTGTGCCACGATAATTTATTGCAAAGTCTATTCTTTCTTTAATGACTTGCTACACACCTTCTGTCATATATCAAAGGCCCGTAAGTAGATCTGTTTCTGGGCTTTCCGGTCTGTTTCAGTAGAAACTTGAAAACACCCCTCTTTCTTAATTATTATGGCTTTATCATGCTGCTAAGTATGTGATAAAGAAAGTACTCCTTTTTCTTCTTTATCTTGGCTATTTGCTTTTTCATATAAATGTCTTAAATCAGCTTATCAAGCACCACAAAACTCTGGTTGAGATTTTAATAGGAATATCTTTGAAATTACCTATCAATGGTAGAAGAATCGGTGCTTCTATGAGGTCAAGTCTTCTTGTCTATATATATGATGATTATATCTGTTTTCAAGGTTTTCTTTACTCTATAAAGCTTTATACTTTCCTTTATGAAGTACTTGAAAAATTTTGTTATATTTATTTATATACATTTTAGAATTTTGATGTTTTTAAAATATCTTTTAAAAATTGCATTTTCTGTTTGTTGAAACTTATTTTTGTATATTGATTTTTATATCCTGGAATTGTGCTAAAATATCTTATTAATTTCAGAAATGTATTTGTAGGGTCTTTTGAATTCTAATACACACATTACTTCCAAAAAATGTCAGTTTTTTTCTCTTTCTTTCCAGTTCTCATTATTGGCTAAGACTTCCAGCACAATATTATACAAGTGGGGCTAGTAGATGCCTTGTTTTGTTGCTAATCTCAGAATACTTTCAATATTTCACCATTAAATATGATGTTAGCTGTAGGTTTTCTGTAGGTACTCTTTGTGAGTTTAGGGAAGTTTTGTTTTATTTCTAGCTTATTTTCTTTTCATTTAGTAAAAGATGGGGAATTTTATCAATTTCCTTTTCTATATCTATTGAGATGATTACATAATTTTCTCTTTTCTTGTATTAATAGGGTGATATACAATAATTTATTTCTTATGTAAAATCAAACTTGCTCTCCTGGGATCAGCAAATGAAGCATTATCTTAACACACACACACACACACACACACACACAATTCTGTATTATGTTATTATTTCTGCATAGTATTGTCATATCTATGTACATAAGCAAGATTGATCTGCAATTTATGATTCCATTCTCACATTTTTTGGGGTTTTGTATCAAAGTTAAAGTAGCCTAATAAGGTAAACTAGGGATATTCCCACTTTTCTACATTCCGAAATGATTTGTGTGAGATTTGAATTATTTTTTTCTTGAATATTTGCACTTATTTCTTCCTTATTTGCTGTAAATTGCTGGCAACGCTGACTAGATCTGGCTTTTCTGTGAGAAGATTTTTAACTTCAGATTCGATTTCTTTTATGATTATAAGACCGTACATTTTCTATATCCCCCTAAGTAAATTTTGGTAAGTAAAATTTTTTTAGAGATTTATTTATTTCATATGAGCCTTTATATGTATCACATAAAGTTGTTCATAATACCTTCTTATTATCATTTTAATCTTTGAAGCACCATTGATTTTTTAATTCCTAATATTGTTTACTAGTGACTTCACACCTTTTCAAAATTTATCTTCAGAGATGTTTGTCAATTTTATTAGTTCTGTCAAAGAGTCTTGATATATTTTTTACTCTGATATTTTTTCAGGAAATTTTTCTACTTTCTTATAAAACCATTTCATCTGTCAAGCAATGGTATTTGAGATTTGGTATCATACTGGACACTGAAAAATTAATTTTTCTCTTACAAGTACTTTCAACATTTCTTAAGTAAAAATTTGGGTTGAACCCCAGTAGGAAAAATGATTATGAAACCAGTTTAATTGAAGATTTAGGATATTAAATGTTCCCTTGTACAGTTTTAGGAGACTGGATGCTCATACAAACCTGTTTGTACGTTACCTCCATAAGCTTTTGCAGACAGGTCTTAACGGGTTGGCTTCCAAAGCCTAAGCAACCAACCAGTACAAAACACAGCAACCATCAGAAAAGCACAAACAGAACGCCGGCTGCTTCAGACCAAGGGGCAAAAATGAAGGATGGGGATTAGGTCTGAAGGTCATAGAATCTGTGTTTCTAACCTTATTTTATATTGCACTCCCCACTTCCCCTCTGCTAGCTAAATTGAATCATATATTGCTATTCAGGCAAGACCTGTGCTTGCTTGCTTTCTTTCCTCTGCCTGGAATTATTTTCTTATACCTCCCTTGATCAAAACATATCTGTTTTAAAAATGTATAATGGACACCTATTAGGATTTCTGCTTAGCCTATGCCCCTCCTTCTGTGGGAACCACCTTTCACTCTCTGCTCATAGTAAAGGCTTCTGCTGCTTTGCTTGTTATACACAACCCCTCTATCCTTACCAGGGAAAATCTAACCAAAATTGACACCTGACCGAAGTTGATGCTCTCAGATCCTCTCTTCTGGTAACTGGAACTGGGACTCAGAAATTTGGTGAGTCTCTGATGGTTCCCCTCTGACCTAGATGATGTCGGCTTTGAAGTTGAGGATGCCATTCTGCAGCAATTATGTTTGGCCCATGTGGACTCAGAAGCTGAGAAAGCCATTAAGTAAATAGAAGTCAAAGGAGATGCACATAAAAAAGCAAAGGCCATATATCTTGTGACTCTGAAGGGCTATATATAGTAACCTTTGTTCCATTTGGCACCGGATTCCTGGTCCCAGTGCCTCGTTAGGCTCAGGTGTACCTTCTACATTTAAGTTTCAAGAACTACCCTGATAGCCTTAAATTAAAAGCCCCCTTCCACACACACACTTTTTAAAGTTTTATTTTAGGTTCAGGGGTACATGTGTAGGTTTTTTATATAGGTAAATTGCATGTCACAAGGGTTTGATGTGCAGATTATTTCTTCACCCAGGTGGTAGGAATAGTACCCGATAGGTCGTTTTTCGACCCTCTTCCTCCTCCCTTTCTCCACCCTCAAGGAGGGCCCAGTGTCTGTTGTTTCTTTCTTTGTGTCCATGTATACTCAGTGTTTACCCCCCATTTATAAGTGAGAACATGGGGTATTTGGTTTTCTGTTCCTGTTAGTTCACTTAGGATAATAGCCTCCAGCACCATCCATGTTGTTGCAAAGGACATGACCTTGTTCTTTTTCATGGCTGTGTAGTATCCATGGTGTATATGTACCACATTTTCTTTATCCATTCGATGGGCATTTAGGTTGGTCCCATGTCTTTGCTATTGTTAATAGTGCTGCAGTGAGCATACACATGCATGTGTCTTTATGATAAAATTATTTCTATTTCTTTGGATATATAACCAATGATGGGATTCCTGGGTTGGATGGTATTTCTGTTTTAAGTTCTTTGAGAAATCACTACATTGTTTTCCACAGTGGCTGAACTAATTTCCGTTCCCACCAGCAGTGTTAAGTGTTCCCTTTTCTGTGCAACCTTGACAGCATGTTATTTTTTGATTTTTTAATAGTAGCCATTTTGACTGGTGTGAGATGGTAGCTCACTGTGGCTTTAATTTGGATTTCTCTAATGATTAGTGATGTGAAGCATTTTGTCATATGCTTGCTAGGCACGTGTATGTCTTCTTGAACAGTGCCTGTTCATGTCCTTTGCTCATTTTTTAATGGAGTTTGTTAATTGCTGGTCGATTTGTTTAAATTCCTTATAGATTCTGGCTATTAGACCTTTGTTGGATGCATAGCTTGCAAATATTTTCTCCCTTTCTGTAGGTTGTCTGTTTACTCTGTTAACAGTTTGTTTTTCTGTGCAGAAGCTCTTTAATTTAATTAGGTCTCATTTGACAATATTTGGTTTTGTTGCAATTGAAAAATCCCCCTTTTTCCTTATGAAAGTAAGGTAAAATTGTTTCTTGCAACAAGAAGAAATTTGACTAAGACACTTCCTCCATGAAGCCATTCTTTACTCTTCCTGTTGAAAGAAAACCTTTCCGTAGTTACCAACTTTATTCTGCCATTCACTTACAATTGATGGTATTTATTTAAAAATGCTTATATATGGTTGTCTTTTATTTTTTTCAAATTTAGACATTACACACTGCCTTCCTGCAAAGGAAGATGAGAATTTGCCTGTGTTATTGTCCTTCCCTCTTCACTTTTTCCACCTCCTACTTCGGTTGTGTATTAATTTTGGTTAGATCATTGCTCAATATTTACATTTTAATGTGTATGTAAATCTTGTAACAGCTGAATCATATTCTGGCATGTAATTACTTTTTCTTTATTTTTTTTCTGTGAGGTTCATAATTGTCTTTTTGGGGGCTTAGTTTTCTATGCACCTATTATTAATTCAATCACACATTTTCTCTGAGTAAACTTTAAAACTCTTCTAAATATGGCAAACATATCAACTGCTCTGTAGGTTCATCTTTTCTCTTGGTGATGTTTTTTATTCTTTCTTTCTTTCTTTTTTTTTTTTTGAGACAGAGTTTCGCTCTTGTTGCCCAGGCTGAAGTGCAATGGCCCAATTTCGGCTCACTGCAACCTCCACCTCCTGGGTTCCTGGGAGATTCTCCTGCCTCAGCCTAACAAGTAGCTGGGATTACAGGCATGTGACACCAGGCCCAGCTAATTTTTTGTATTTATTAGAGACGAGGTCTTACCATGTTGGTCAGGCTGGTCTCGAACTCCTGACCTCAGGTGATCCACCCGCCTCGGCCTCCCGAAGTGCTGGGATTACAGGCGTGAGCCACTGCGCCAGGCCTGGTGATGTTTCTTTAAAGCCTCCTTTTCTTCCTCTTCCAATGTGCATCTCTTGCCATCCACACAATTCTTCAGAAACTCTTTTACACCATCCTGAACTTCCATTCATCTTTCTCCTATGCAATTCCTGTGTTTCCTGGATCTTATCTCTTCTTCATTCTTGCTTTTCTCTCTCATGGTTTGGAGAATATTCTCTTTAACCACATGTTCTAACATTTCATGGTATATCCCTGAATATGGATCTATTTTTGATCCATTGTTCAGGATAAGTCTTTTCAGTTTGACTTTTGGAAATTTTCTTATTTCTTTGATAGTGTCTTTCCTCTCTCCTTTTTCTCTATTCTCTCATTATGACATTTGTAGTCATTGAAGTTTGGATTTTATGGATTGATCCCCTAGTTCTCTTTTCTCTCTGTTTGCTACCTCTTCATCTTTTTAAATTTGTCTTTTTTAGAAGATAATCATCTTTGGCCAGGTGTGGTGGCTCACGCCTGTAATCCCAACACTTTGGGAGGCCGAGACGGGTGGATCAACTGAGGTCAGGAGTTCGAGACCAGCCTGCCTAACATGGTCAAACCCCATCCCTACTGAAAATACAAAAAGTTAGCCAGGCGTGGTGGCGGGCGCCTCTAATCCCAGCTACTCAGGAGGCTGAGGCAGGAGAATCGCTTGAACCTGGGAGGTGGAGGTTGCAGTGTGCCAAGATCATGCCACTGCACTCCAGCCTGGGTGATGCAGTGAGACTCCGTCTCAATAATAATAATAATAATAATCTTTATACTGCAAGTCTCCTATTGAGATTTTTAAAACTTCTCTTTCTCTTCATCTTTTTGGAATTTCTATGGCTTCTTTTTTATGTGTTGAGTGCTTCTTTTTATAGGGTCTTTTTCTTATTTGATGGATTAATAGTTTCTCTTAAATCTTTAGTCATATTAATTATAGTTGGGTTCTTGTGTATAGATGTGAAGTACAGTGTAGAGTTTTTGTGTATAATTGTTCATAGTAGAGATTTCCATCAAATATTAGATGATCCTATACATATTTAGGAAAAACGTGCTAAAAAGCTGATTGATAATTTGAAGTTCTGTATGAGGGTATGGGCTTACTCACTAGTAGAACTTCACTTAGGATGAGTAAGCAAAAGCATGACTGTTTGGGGAGGATACATTCTAATGTATGTGTAAATATTGTAACAGCTGAACCATATGCTATCTTGTGATTACTTTTCCTTTCTCAATTTTCTTTCTGTGAGGTTAATAATTGTCTTTGGGGGGCTTAGTTTTCTATGCACCTATTATTAATTCAGTCACACATTTTCTCTGACTAAACTGTAAAACTCTTCTAAATACGGCAAACACATCAGCTGCTCCGTAGGTTCATCTTTTCTCTTGGTGATATTTCTTTAAAGCCTCCTTTATTTCCTCTTCCAGTGTGCACCTCTGTCTTATATAATCCTTGAACCAGTTCTTCTGTGTTCAGTCCACCACACCCAGGATGTATGAAGGTTGTGGTATCCCTGGTTACCAAGCTTTGGAGAGATTCTGTATTGCAAAATGGTTTGCTTCTTATTGATGCTTGGATTCGCTTGCTAGGGCTGCCATAACAAAATACCACAGACTGCGTGGCTTATCCAAGACATTTATTTCTCACAGCTCTGGAAGCTAGAAGTCCAAGATCGAGGTGTTGATATGCTTGATTTCTCCCGAAGCCTCTCTCCTAAGTCTGCAGATGGCCCCCTTCTCACTGTGTTTCCACATGGTCTTTCCTTTGTGTGTGTGCCTCTTGGTGTCTCTCTGTGTGTCTAGAATTCCTCTTCTTATAAGGACACCCACCAGATTGGATTATGGCCCACCCTAGTGGGATCTTGTTTACTTAATCACTTCCTTTAAGTCCCTGTCTCCAAATACTGTCACATTCTGAGGTACTGGGGGTTAGAGCTTCAACATATACATTTTGAGGGGACACTAATTAGCCCATAGCAATACTCTTCCTTTCTCTTGAAGGTTTATATTTTCTGCTTTCCTTGGCCTAATAATCCAGTCACCATTTGTCCATTCACTTTTAAAAAAAATTTTGTGAGTGCTTTATCTGCTAATATTTTGTCTCTTGCTTCTTTGTCCTAGTAGTTTATTATTGTTCATTATTGTCATTATTAGACAGCTTTGGGGAGGCAGAAGATATAACAGCATGTGTTCAAGCTGTTGCATTTAGTGGGAAATAGGCATAATATTTTAAAAAATAAAATAGATCCAACACACAATGAAGCATAGATAAAAATATGACCAACACTTAGGTGCCCACCACCCAACTGTATCAAAGTTTAGCATGATTTAGACTTTTTTAAAAAACTGAAACATTATAGATACAGTTAAAGCCCCTCGTTACTGCTATTTTCCTCCCCAGAAGGAACCACTAATCTGAACTTTCATATTTTTAAATTTTTATCTCATTTGTATGAATCTATTTATGTTTTGTATGTTTTAAAATTTATATGAATTATACCTTACAATACACAACTTCTACAATGGATTTTTTTCTTATTCAATATTATATTTCTGAGATTCATTCATTTATTGTAATGGCTACATGACATTCTATTTTTTAATAGTCTCCAGTGGGCTTTAGTTTTGTTCCCCTTGTATTATGTTTTAATTTAAAATATTTTTAGCTTAGTTAAGAACATAGAAATAGGAGAAAGAATAATTTCATCACACCATGGAAAATAGTGAGAAACCAACAGTGCTTTGGAGACCCTGGAACATCATTTAACCCAAGGGGTGAGACAGAATCTTCCTGTGTCTCATTTTGCCCCAAAGTACTTCATGGACCAGCCCCAGAGTAATGACAGCAGCAGTGAGCTTCCACGTGGTTATTAATGAAACACTCCCAGGGCAGGGCATGGGAGTGAGAGCACACACAAACACCTTGACTACTTTTTCTGCCTATTATCTTGTCTTCACATCCCTTTAAAAAATTGTATAAAGTTTTTATGTTGACATATTTATAGATGCACAAGGAGTTGCAAAGAAATGCTCAGGAAAATCCCTTGGATCCTTCCCTGAGTATTCTCCCCCTCTCCTCACCACAGTGTGAACATCTTATGCATCTAAAGTGTAATATCAAAGCCGAGAAATGAACATTGTTTCAATCCATGAAGTTTATTCAGATTTAATCAGTTATACATGCTTCATCTATGTGTGTTATCTACAGTTCTATGCAATTTCATCACATATAGACTTGAGTAACCCCCACCACAATCAAGACACATAGCTGTACTACAAGATTTCCCCATGTTATTCTTTTATAGCCACATCCACTTCTCCATCCTTCATCCCTAACCCGTGGCAACCACTAATGTGTTCTTCATCTCTTTATGTTATTTCACAGATGTTACATAAATTGAATTATGAACTATGTATCCCTTTAAGATTTTTTTTTCCACTCAGCAAAGTTTCTTTAAGGCTCATCCAAGTAGCTGCTGGGTAGTATTCCATGGTATTGTTATACCACAGTTTGTTTAACTGATTACCCTTTGAAGGGCATTTGTATAGTTTCTAGTTTTGGCTGATACAAGTAAAGCTGCTATGAACACTCACACACAAGTTCCTGTGTGAAAGTAAGGCTTTGTTTCTCTGGGATAAATGCCCAACGGTGCAATTTCTAGATTGTATGATAAGTCTTAGCATAGATCAGTACTTCATTCCTTTTTATGGATAAATAATATTCCATTGTACAGATATGTCACCTTTTGCTTATCCATTCTTCAGTTGATGGACATTTGAGTTATTTCCACCTCATGAATAATGCTACATGAATATTCACATACAAATTTTTCTAGTGAACATAAGTTTTTATTTTTAGAGGGCTATATACTTAGAAGTAGAATTGTGGGATCAAATGGTAACGCTATATTTAACTTTCCGAGGGCCACCAAATTGTCCTGCACAACAGCTGCACTATTTTTATTTCCACCAACCAAATCGAGCGTTTCAACTCCCCATTCTTACCAGCACTCATTATTGTCTCATTTTTTATTATAGTCATTGCAGTGGATGCAAAGTCGTATCTCATTGTGGTTTTGACTTGCATTTCACTGATGGCTAATAATGTCAAGCATCTTTTCATGTGTTTGTTGGCCTTTTGTATATCTTTTTTTTTTTTTTTTTGAGAAATGCCCGTTTAGATCCTTTCCTCATTTTTCGTTTGGGTTACTCTTTTTATTATTGAGTTGTTAGGGTTTTTTAATATATTCAACAAACGAGCCCCTTATCAGATATATGAGTTGCAAATATTCTCTCCCATTCTGTGGGTTGTCTTTCCAGTTTCTGGATGAGGTCCTTTGGAGCTTGAAATGTTCTAATTTTGATTTTCAAAAATTAGTTATTTTTTCTTTGATTGTTTGTACCAAATCTAAGGTCATGAAGATTTACACCTATGTTCTCTTCTGAGAGTTTTGTAGTTTTGACTTTTACGCATAAGTCTTTTTTCCATCGTAAGTGATTTTTTTTTTTTTTTTGAGACAAAGGCTCATTCTATTGCCCAGGCTTAATGTAGTAGCATAATCATGGCTTTCTACAACTAAACCTCAGGTTCAAGCGATCTTCCTACCTCAGCCTCCCAAGTAGCTGGGACTACTGGCACCCTGCCTGGCTAATTTTTTAATTTTCATTTTTGTAGAGACAAGGTCTCACTATGTTGCCTAGGTTGGTCTCAAACTCCTGGGCTCAAGCAATCCTCCCGCTTTGGCCTCCCAAAGTGTTGGGATTACAGGCGTGAGCCATTGTGCCTAGCTGTCAGTTAATTTTTTACATGGTAAAAAATAATGGTCTATTTCATTTTTTTTTTGGCATGTAGCTATCCAGGTGTCTCAGCACTATTTATTAAAAAAGACAATACTTTGTCTATTGAATCTTCCTGGCGTCCTTGTTGAAAATCGATTGACCACAGATAAATGGATTTATTTCTGGACTCTCAATTATTTTGTTTGTCTATGTATCTGTCATTATGCTGGTGTTATACTGTCCTGATTAATATTGCTTTGTAATAAGTTTTGAAATATGGAATTGTAAGTGCTCCAATTTTGTTAATCTCTTTCAAGATTGTTTTGGCTATTTTTGGTCCTTTGGATTTCATATGAATTTTAGGATTGGATTGTCAATTTCTGCAAAGAAGCCAGGTAGAATTCTGATAGAGATTGTGTTGAATCTATACATCAGTTTAGAAAGTTCCTTATCTTGCTCTTTCATTTCCTCTATGAAATGCCTCTTGTTTGGAGTGATATTTATGTATCCTTTCATAAGATATTTTGGAATAAAATAGGAAAAAATAAAGTTCTGTTACTTTAAATGCAAAACCTTCATACAAAGGGGAAAACTATGGAAATAGAAAAATATATATTTCTTAAAAATCTCATTTATTAAATTAAAAGGAATTTGTTGCATGATATTTTTCCAGAATCCTCTTTTTTCCTACGGATGAGGACATTTGAAGTAGAGAGCACAGAATTTGAAATAAAGAAATTGCCATATTTAATATATGCAAATCCTTTCAAGGGGTGGGGTGAAGAAAAGCCCTACATAGGGAAGAAGCATATATAGTCTATAATTAAGTTTGTATTTTGAATGAAGATGAAATAAGCATTTTAAGTTTTCTTTCCACTGGAGTGGAATGCAAGAAATTTTATAAAGCTTGGCAAAAAAATAATTTTCAAGAGGTATTATTGTCATTTATACTTTAATATCATTGATAATAGAGCAATAATGCCATTATTTACATAACCTTCTTACAGCTTACAAACTATGTTCATATACATTATATCTCTTTACCATCTATTTAAAATTAATTTTATTTCACTACAACAAATGGGTCCTTTTGTGGCTAAGTTACTACATTTCTGTAAATGTGTGTTTTGGAGCAATGATCTTTTGTTTGACCTCTGGGTTTTTTGTTTTTCTTTATTTCAGACAGGGTCTAGCTCTGTCACTCAGGCTGGAGTGCAGTGGCATGATCACAGCTCACTGCAGCCTCTGCCTTCCAGGCTCAAGAGATCCTCCTGCCTCAGCCTCTGAAGAAGCTAGGACTATAGTCACATGCCACCAAGCCTGGCTAATTTTTGTAAATATATATATATTTGTATATATATTTTTGTAAATATATATATATATTTGTATATATATATTTTTGTAAATATATATATCTATTTGTATATATATATTTTTGTAAATATATACATATATATACATATATTTAGAGACAGAATCTCACTGTGTTGCCCAGGCTGGTCCCAAACTCCTGGGCTCAAGCAACCTGCCCACCTCCGCCTCCCAAAGTGCTAGGATTGCAGGTGTGAACCACTTCGTCTGGCCAATATATGTACTTTTAATGAGCACATTAAATAAAATCTAGAAATAGATTTCATAACATCTATGATTTGGGGGTAGAAAACATCTATGATTTGGGGGTAGAAAAATTCAAATAATATTTTAATATACCTACCAAAAATTGATATAATATGAAAATGTTTATTTTTTTGATTGGTAAAAATGACACAAATTTGTCGCCTACATTCATAATAGAAGGACATGTTAATGTTTCATTAACCTCTAAATTAGAGGTTAATGAAAATAATATATATTTTTCTATATATATATATAATATATAGAGGTTAATGAAAATAATATTGTATTTTTTTCCTGTCCAAGTTAATAAGCTACTGAATTACATACATGGCCCTTTGAAGAGGAAAGAGGACTAGGAAGAGAAGTTTAATTTGTTATAAATAAAATTCAAGAAAACCTTAACTCGTCACTGCATTGCTTTGTGTGTGTGTGCGTGCGCACATGCTTAAGAATGAGCTTTGAAATTTAGTTCATACTCACAAGGATGATTTGCACAGACATAGGAGAAACTCAAATTGCTCTGCTTGATCTCAAGCCACGTGTGCAATCATGAAACTGAGATTCTGGGAGAGATATTGTAATATTAAGAGCCACTAGGATGAGTGGTTTTCTCAACCAATTTGTGATGTCATTTTTGTCAACCACCTAGTTATGTCACCTGTTACAAAGACAAAAGAGATGAGTGCAAGACTAGAAAGTTATCTGTAAGCATGTCTCATATTATTGGTTAAAACACACTTTCCAAATATTTGCCAATTTCTTAGACCTCCTTTTTAGTGCAGATAACTTCTACACTAAATAAATATTATTTATTTACTAACACAACACCTAGTATTACCTGAGGATTCCACAATCCAAACTCAAGTTTGAAGTCAGAATAACTTTGAGTGTGGGTAAAGAAAAATGGAACGAAAGACTAGTAGGCAAGAAACAAAAGAATACAAAAATAAGTTCAAACATTTTCCAAGTGCCCTTTATAGGCAACACTCTCAAAAGATATAGAAAATACTGAAATTTGAAATAGTTCACACTTTCCAGGCAAAACTTTAATTCAAATCAGAATATACTTACAAACAAGCAAAAAAAAAAAATAGCTGAAGAAATGTAATTTTGTTGTATTAAGCCCCGCTGCAATTAAGTGTTATTGAAAACATTATAAGGAACATCTCTGCAGGGTCAGAATAAGCAGCTATAGGTGACATTAACAAAGAAATAAAATCATGCTTTGTTTTTATCTCTTTTGCCTCCTGCATGAATACATTAATTAATTAACAAAGTACTTCTGAGAATGTAACTTAAGAGGAGCAGAGGGTAGGGTTCTGGCCAAACATGTCAACTCCTGCAGTTTGTCCTTTGACTTTCATAATTTCACTCCTTTGGATTCTGAAGTTACTTTTTTATTGCTTTATCATTTTTCTAGATTTTTAAGTACCTCTCAGAAGCATTAAATTTGAGTGTCTATCATGACTTATTATGTAACCACAAGAGGATTAATTGCTAGAGATCTGAGAGTGAGATTCTAGGACCATGAGATTGCAGAGAACGTTTGATAGGAAAGATCCAGAATGTACATTCAGGTGGCTTGGATAAAAATCTTGGCTGCACTCCTTTCATTGAGCATTGGCTTTCCAGTCTTTGAAAGGAGGTTGATTATAATGTCTTTCTTGTCTATGTCATGAGGATTTGTATAAAATGGCACTGCAATTAACACATGCTACTTTGTTACTTGGTGCTTTTCCAGAGGTCAGAGTCAGGAAAGTAAAGAAAAAATAAAGTAACAAATAATGTTAGTTTCTGACTGTTTTGCCCAAGACTTGCTCGCAGGGCTTATTTTGAGCTCAAAAGTGCAAGATAAATTTAAAATGTGGTTTCTGTATGAAATTTTACTGGAGGGAGCGCTACCTTTAATTTATCCATCAATTCATCCATCCATCTAACCAACAATTCCACAAATAATTACCCAGCACCTATTCCCCGCCAGTTGAGGAAAGAACAGAGACTGATTAAAAACCTACCATCCATCCAGCAACTCACAGTCTAATTTTGGGAGTCCCACAGTTATAGATTATATTATCCTCATTCATTGAATTTTCTTCTATTTCACATTTTCAATCTACTGTTTACCATAATTTACAGGCTCCTAATTGAAGATGACTTTCTCTCTTGAAAACAGGCATTCAGCCATGCATGCATGTATTTATCATTTATTTCTTTGGTGTGAGTGGCATGAAAACAGCACAAGTATATGACATTTGAGGATGTATGGCCATGTGGTCAGAGCCATGAAGATCACTGGAAAATAGTTTCTAAAAATCAGTTGATACCTTTCATTTCAATGTATCTTAAAGTGCTTACACAAAAGTTATAGTAAATTTATTTTCAAAAACTATTTTAGGCTGGGTGCGGTGGCTCACACCTGTAATCCCAGCACTTTGGGAGGCCGAGGTGGGTGGATCACGGGGTCAGGAGTTCAAGACCAGCTTGGCCAACATGGTGAAACCCCGTCTCTACTGAAAATACAAAAATTAGCTGGGCGTGGTGGTGCACGCCTGGATTCCCAGCTACTCAGGAGGCTGAGGCAGGAGAATCGCTTGAACCCAGGAGGTGGAGGTCACAGTGAGCCAAGATTATGCCACTGCACTCCAGCCTGGGCAACAGAGCAAGACTCCGTCTCAAAAAAAATTATTTTAATTACAAAAAATTTCAAATGAATGCTACACACTGATCTTAGATGGCTGTTTCAAAACACTATGTGTAAACCTAATACATCACAATTTTATGCAGTTTGAAGAACCTTATTTTGGTGTTTTCTTCTTTCACTTCACATTCTCTTCACCTAGTCTCAAGCTTCATTTGAGATAGTAAGACAAAAATTTTATAAAGCAACATAATTAGTGGAATGTTTTTTGTCTGCCTTTTTGCATAGTGAGAAATATTAGAAAAAGAACTATAGAAGAATGAGAAAATTTCTGTGAACTTGCTCAAGTCACTTAACCCCTCCGAATATCTGTAGAAATGGCAGTAAGCGTAATTTGCCTGCTTACTCCATGAGATTTTTGTGAAGATCAAATAAAATCATACATGAGAAGTTTATGGGTTTTGTTTGTGCTTTTTTGGGGGGGGGTACCAAATAAGTGTTAATGAAGTGTAAGATATTATTTTATGATTAGTTGGCTTGGTGTCATATATGCTTCTTAGTCTGCTATTTTGTTCGGTGTGTATCTTCCTCACTGTGCCCCTTTTAGAAGCTGCTCCATGGAATAGAAATCGATTTTTTAGTAATCATTATATCTAACTGTCTAATGAAGGTGTAGTATCATGTATTCTGGAAACTCTCCCCACCATGCCAAAAACAGAGGATAACCTTGCTATAAAGAGTGTCACTATTCACAGATTACCCGAAGATCCAATCCTGCCTCCTGTGCACAAGATTATTTATAGTGCATGCTACAGTGAGAGGTTATAATGCTGCAATCAGGGAACAGAGATCCCACTTGCATTACAGAACAGGCCATACATAACTCTGTTCACACTATGCACCATCCTCCTTTAATGGTCTGAATAATGTAGTAGCAGAACAGCAACAGAAAGTAATTTGGGAAATAAAACCAACCTGTTATTAAGGGATGCATAACACTGATAGTTGCCAAAGTATTCTTTATTCTTATTATATCTTTCTGAGACAGTCAGGTGAAAGGGGGTCCGTGGAAAAACTCCAACCAGCCTGCCCACTGAGGTGGAGCCTCGGGAGGTTCGCACCCTTTGCAGCGGGGAGGAGCCTGGCCCCGCCTCTTCCTGTGTGGAACCTGGTATTCCAATGGCGGGGGGGAAGGGCTCTAGCAGGGGACTCTGGCCTTAAGGCCGTGTTCACCCCCCCTTTCACCACCTCTTCACCCCATAAAACTCAGCTTTACTTACCCTTTAAACCTTCTGTGAGTCTACATTATTTATTTTTTAGTATACTTTAAGTTCTAGGGTACATGTGCACAAAGTGCAAGTTTGTTACATAGGTATACATGTGCCATGTTGCTTTGCTGCACCCATCAACTCATTATTTACATTAACTATTTCTCCTAATGCTGTCTGTCCCCCATCCCCCTACCCCACGACAGGCCCCAGTGTGTGATGGTTCCCCACCCCGTGTCCCAGTGTTCTCATTGTTTAGTTCCCACCTATGAGTGAGAACATGCGGTGTTTGGTTTCTGTCCTTGTGGTAGTTTGCTGAGAACGATGGTTTCGAGCCTAAATTTTTATGGCCACGGGACAGACAAGAACCCAGTCTTTAGCTAAACTAAGGAAAAGTCCTGCAACATTTCTGTAAAAGAAATTAACAGCAATACCTGATATGTGAATGCTATGTTGCAATTTATAAAGGGTTTTAATGAAACATACTTTAATTCTCACGACATATTAATAAAATCGAAGGGCAGAGTCTCATTTTAATTTTATAGAAAGAGAAATTAGATTTTTAAAAATAGGCTAAAAAACTTGTTCAAGATTATATACCTTGTTAGTAATAGTTGTGAATCAAACTCAGGGCTTTGATTCAGTGATTTTATTTTCCCTCAGCAAACATGCTTTAAAAGCATACACGACATTGCAAATATCCTGGATATCCATTAACTATACATCTGAGAGTTCTTCTGGTTTGAAATAGAGGAGATTCTAGAGTCTCTCCACCAATGGTATAACAAACACACACAATCTTGAGCAAATGAAAAAGAAAGAAACCAGAATGCCACACAAAGTAAAAACATCCACATATTTATTAAAACACATTCAGTCAAAAGTCAAGACTCCTGTCATAGGATGTATATCAGTTCATTGGGTAAAGCATCAAAATTGTATACATCTTTTCAGTTATTGTTTATTCCTGTTATGCAGGAGGTACAAAACGTACTCCTTTTATTTTTACAGGGAAGGTTGCAGAAGATTTGCTTTGACCTTAAAGTACGTTCTTTGTTTCCCTGGTGATAAAGACCTCAGTCATAGGACAACTGGGTAAACTGAAGTAGCCAATTCAGCAAAGGAAGGTGGACTTTGCCTTCCAGTTCAGGATCTTTTATTACTGGTACTATTAAGGCAATCTTGGCAAAGTCTCATTCATATTTATTTATGAACTGTGTTCTTGGCTACATAAGAGGGTACACTGTCACAAGGCAAGGCAGCAGCACTCCTTTTATGACATCAGAGAGGTCTTTGCTAATGGCTCTGTTGCATGCTTACATAATGTAAAATAGCAGGCACATAGTTGAATCAAGGCTCAGGCAGAGAGGATCACTTTTCAAAGATTGTAAAAGAAGTTACGTGGATAGTGTGTTATGCATCAAGGTACATTGTCCTTATTTTCATATTATGCTGTACCCAAATGGCATAAGTAAAATGGAGCTTTGGCAATTATCTAGCTAATGTGATCAATGTTAATGGACAATCTGGTTAATTTGGCTTTTAAAAGTAGATTTTAGCAAGAAGTGAAATGTCAAGAGAGCACTTAAATGAATTTCCTTCGATTTTTAAGTTAAATTGCAGTCGCTGACTTTATTTTCTAATTATCATATGATGTTTCAATAGTATTGTTCCAATAATAACACTTCGTTCTTAAAGAGTCCCTTGCAGTCAATTAATTCAAAGTACATTCGGGTGTATATACAGGTTATCAGTTGACATCCAGCTTTATGAAACATATGTGAGCTGCAAGCAATTCGTAACTGCTACTTTCAAGCATTGGTAACTGCTACTTTCACTGTCCTTATTCTTCTCTGCACTGTACTCACAGTGCTTTCTAATATCCTTGGGCAATTATATATATTATATATATAAAATATATACACACACGCATACATATGATATATAATTCTTCATACATTTAGAGAGATACAGTTTTAATACTCCTTAATTTGAAAGTATTAAGCTAGGCCTTCTTTCATTGTGGGACTGCATTGCTTATTTTTCTCAAAATGTCAATTCACACATTTAAATGAATATTTATTAGCCACATGTTAATTTTATGCAGAGAACCAGGTTTTAGGTTGACTCATATGAAACTGCCAATGTATAAACACTTCTGACCTATAAATCTTCTATTTTGTGAAAAGGAAGATTAGATAGCAGCTACTTTGTATTGTGTGACTTACATCTCCCTATCTTTTTTTTTTTTAAGATTCCACATTTAAGTGAGATCTTGTGATCTTTTTCTTTCTGTTTGTGGCTGATTTCACTTAGAATAATGCACTCCAACTTCATTCATATGGTGATTGGCAAGTGGTAGTTTCTCCTCCATTTTTAAAGCTGAATACTATTCCACTGTGTATATGTATATCATATTTTTTAAGGCTGAATAATATTCCATTGTGTTTATGTATATATCACATTTTCTTTGTCTATTTTTCCGTCGATGGCCACTTAGGTTATTTTCATACATTGACTACTGTGATTGAATGTACAACACGAGGACTATAGTTAATAAAACTGTATTGTATTAAGAACTTTTAAAAATAAGTATATTTTAGCTGCTCTTGTCACAAAAAAGTAACTATGTGAGATGATAAAATATGTTAATTTGCTTCACTATAGTAACTATTTTACAATCTATATGTATCCCATAACATCATGTTGTGAAACTGAAATGCACAAAATAATATTTGTTTTAAAAAATAAAGGAAGGCTAAGATGAAGAAGAAATACTTTTTTGGAGGAAGTGAAATTTAGAATTTGGCATGATTTAGCATGATTATATTTCAAGGAAGATTCAGTAGGGAGACCTTTCAGAACATAAATGGAATGTACAAGAGTATAGAGGTAGGAAAAATACAAAGTGTTCAGAAATTTGCAAGTTGTTAAGTTGGCCTGATGCCTGTGTGGTGTGGGCTACAAACCTGAGAGAAAGCATCAGGGTAGATGATGTAGGGCAGAAGTGACAGCTGGTTAAAGAGTCTGAGTTTTTTCTACTGAGCCATGTGAATTCATGGAGGGTTTCTGAAAAAGGGAGCTCAATGATGGAGGCAATGCTCAGAATAGACCAAAGGTGGAAGATTACAGAGAAGGGAACTAGGCAGAAGGCGATGGGGGCTCAGATGAGAGCTGACAAGATTGGGGGACATGAGTCCTGTGAGAGAAGCACTGTTAGGCATGGATTACACAGCATGAAGAACAACTCTTCATGTGACTCTACATGTTAAGAATGATGCCTGGGAAAATTGTGCTGTTTCATAGATGAGTATGACAAAAGGAGAAGCTGCTTTAAGAAAATACTGAGTTCAATGAGATGCAGGCAAATACATCCACAAGGAAGTGTAGCTCAGAGATGATAAGTTAGCCCATGCCAGTGGCTGTCAGCAAACCAAGGGAGTAAATATTCAAATGAAAAAGTGTGCCATGGTCAGAAATCTGGACAATAACAACTTTTCAGGGTGAACAGAGGGTAAAGGATGTGGAAGGGCTAGAAGATTCAGAAGACCACAAGTGACACTTCCATTTCTGAGACTAAAGCAAACAAGTAGGTTGGGACCAACCCCTCACAGAACTAAGCATTCTATGTCAAATATAAATACCTTTCATAACTAAAAATTCTGGATCAAATAATTTTAAAAACTTAAAGACATCAAAGAACTGATAAGAGAGTATGGAATTATGAAGCCTGTGAAGAAAATGGGGACCCAGAGATGCAGTGCCATTGTCTCCCACAGCCTTTGTCAGTTTCTGCAACTGTGAACTTTGATTTTGACATCAAGTACCAGGGCATGCCGAAATGGGAGAGTTAAAAAGGATCCCTCCCACATTAAGCTGAGATTCCAAATAGCCACACTATTATGATAAGGATGAGAAGAGGTGGACTTATCACCCACACCACCCAAAATAACCCAGGTGACTGTATTTGTGCTAAGCAAAGAAGGGAAATAAAATCTTTCCCTTAGAATCTGTATTTGTAAACTAGTCATTGTGAAGGTGTGCAGTCCTATTCACATCACCTAAGTAGTTCCAAAAATATTAAGCCATGAATGTAGTTTAATTTTAGTCTAAATTGGTCATAGGCTGGTAATGCCTCTAGCTTCTGTCATTAATATAAATCCAAATGCTTTCTGAAAGAAGGTATCTCTATTTGAGTCCTCAAAAATTCTCCACAAATAATGTTTCAAGGACAATTTCCAGCACACAGTCAAAAATGACAAAGCACACAAGAAAACAAGCTACCATGAGTGAGAAGTGGCAGAAATAAAGCCATAAGACAACATAGATAAGAATTGTCAGCAAATATTTTTAAATAATTATATTCTATAAGTTTAACGAAGGAAAAGCTTGAAATATCTGCAAATAGGAAACTGTAAAAAATTACACAGCCAATTTTTAAAACAGTCAAATATAACTTTTAGGAATAGAAAGTATAATAACGATTAACTAAATGCACAGACTCTTGAAACTCATTAATAAGAAAATGAACAACCCAGTTAAAAAGTAAGCAGATTCAAAGCACTAAAAACACCAAATACTGGTGAGGATGTGAAACAACAGGAATTCCATTTACTTCTTCTGTGAAGGAAAATTGGTATAGCCACTTGAATTGGAAGTGGAGGCTGAAGATATGACTGAATTGCTCAATCTCATGATAAAATTTAACGAATGAAGAGTTGCTTCTTGTGGATGAACAGAGAGAGTGGTTTCTTAAAATGGAATCTAATCCTAGTGAGGATACAGTGAGCATTGTTTAAATGACAAAATATTTAGAATATTGTATAGATTTAGGTTGATAAAAGAGCAACAGTGTTTGAGAAGACTGACTCCAATTTTGAAAGAGTTCTACTGCGAGTCAAATGCTATCAAACAGCATCATCTGCTACAGAGAAGCCTTCATGAAAGAAAGAGTCAATGGATGAGACAAATTTCACTGTTGTCTTATTTTATGAAATTGCCACAGCCACCGCAACCTTCAGCAAACAACCACCTTGATCAGTTTCCAGCCATCAACATTGAGGTAAGACCTTCCACCAGCAAAACAACTACAACTTACTGAAGGCTCAGATGATCATTAGCACTTTTTAGCAATAAAATATTTTTAAATTAAAATATGTACATTTTTAGATATAATACACTTTATAGAATTAATAGACTAAGTATGGTGTAAACATAACTTTTATATACATTAGGAAACCAAAATATTTGTGTGACTCTCTTTATTGTGATATTGCTTTATTATATTTTTAAAATTTTAAATTAGTTTTTAAATTTGTAATTGACACATTATTATACATATTTATAGGGTACAATGTGATGTTTCAGTGCATTTATACATTATATGATGATCAAATCAGAGTAATTACCATATCCATCACTTTAAACACTTAACATTTCTTTGTGGTGATTACGGTCAAAATAATTGTTCTGGCTCTTAAAATATATATAGTCACCCTTATGTGTAAGAGAACACCAGAACTTATTCTTCCTGTCTAACTATAACTTTGTACTCATTAACCAACCTTTCCTGGTCCTGCCCTCACCTCTTCCCTCTCCAGCCTCTGGTAACCACTATTCTACTGTCTACTTCTATGAAATCAACTTTTTTAGATTCCACATATGAGTGAAATCACACAGTATCTTTCTGTGACTTGCTATTTTACTTAACATAATGTTCCTCAGGTTTATCAGTTGCCACAAATGACAGAATTTCATTCTGTTTTATGAAATGATATTTTATTGGAGATACATATATCATATTTTCTTTATCCATTCATCTGTACATGGCCATTTAGATTGATTGCATATATTGGCTATTGTGAATAATACTGGGATAAACATGGGAGCAGATATCTCTGACATACTGATTTCATTTCCTTTGTATATATAGCCAGTAATGAAACCACTAGATCATATGGTAGTTCTATTTTTAATTTGAGAAACTTCCATACTGTTTTCCCTTATTGCTCATTGAGAATGAAAGCATTTTAACAGCTGGTCTGTGATCCATTCACTTTCTTTGAGGGTGGTGGGAGGAATTACCCTGGAGGGGGGAATAAAAAGGCAGATCGACTCAGTCTAATCTCTGCCACCTGGAACTCCAGGTAAATAGACCAATATTTGCTAAAAGGAAAGATTATTATCTAATGATATGAATTAATGATGTATGGCAGGACGTCCTTGCTAAGTATTACTTAGTAAATGAGCCCAGAATTTACAGATTTATGACACGTGATTCCCTAAAGAAGATCACATGTTACACAACTCTCTGGAGTGTATCGTGGAGACGTTTATAACTTAAGCACTTTTCCTGCTATGTGAGGTAAACCTGAAAAGCCTTATCTAAAACCTCTGCTATTATTATCACAGAATACATGTCTGATGTGGGGAAAAGGACCCCTTTGATGTCCCAAACTTTGCTGTGTCCCATGCCTCTTGACTGACCATGACCTGAAATTTTTAATAAGGCTTGTTACTGTATGAGAACTCTCTGAGTGAGCCTGATTTGACAGCCTGATCTTGTGTGTTAGCCCACACATGAAATCAATAAAAAAAGTTTTAATTAAATGGTACTCAAAACAGATATATAGACCAATGGAACATAACGGAGGCCTCAGAAATAACACCACACATCTACCACCATCTGATATTTGACAAACCTGACACACACAAGCAATGGGGAAAAGATTCCCTATTTAATAAATGGTGTTGGGAAAACTGGCTAGCCATATACAGAAAACTGAAACTGGACCCCTTCCTTACACCTTATACAAAAATCAACTCAAGATGGATAAAAGACTTAAACATAAGACCTAGGACCATAAAAATCCTAGAAGAAAACCTGGGCAATATCATTCAGGACATAGGCATGATCAGAGACTTCATGTCTAAAACACCAAAAGCAATGGCAACAAAAGCCAAAATAGACAAATCGGATCTAATTAAACTAAAGAGCTTCTGCACAGCAAAAGGAACTATCATCAGAGCGAACAGGCAACCTACATAATGGGAGACTATTTTTGCAATCTATCCATCTGACAAAGGGCTAATATCCAGAATCTACGAAGAACTTAAACAAATTTACAAGAAAAAAGAAAACAACCTCATCAAAAAATGGTCAAATGATATGAACACACTTCTCAAAAGAAGACATTTATGCAGCCATCAGATATATGAAAAAATGCTTATCATCACTGGTCATTAGAGAAATGCAAATCAAAACTACAATGAGATACCATCTCACGCCAGTTGGAATGGCGATCATTAAAGTCAGGAAACAACAGATGCTGGAGAGGTTGTGGAAAAATAGGAACGCTTTTACATCGTTGGTGGGACTGTAAATTAGTTCAACCATTGTGGAAGACAGTGTGGCGATTCCTCAAGGATCTAGAACTAGAAATATCATTTGACCCAGCAATCCCATTACTGGGCATATACCCAGAGGATTATAAATCATTCTACTATAAAGACACATGCACACGTACGTTTATTGTGGCACTATTCACAATAGCAAAGACTTGGAACCAACCCAAATGTCCATTAGTGACAGACTGGATTAAGAAAATGTAACACATATACACCATGGAATACTATGCAGCCATAAAAAAGGATGAGTTCATATCCTTTGCAGGGACATGGATGAAGCTGGAAACCATCATTCTCAGCAAACTATCACAAGATCAGAAAACCAAACACCACATGTTCTCTCTCATAAATGGGAGTTGAACAATGAGAACATATGGACAGTGGGAGGGGAACATCACACACTGGGGCCTGTGAGGGGTGGGGGACTAGGGGAGGGATAGCATTAGGAGATATACCTAATGTAGACGCCTGTTTGATGGTGCAGCAAACCACCATGGCACATGTACACCTAGTAACAAAACTGCACGTTCTGCACATGTAACCCAGAACTTAAAGTATAATAATACAAAATAATGCTTGGTACTATAGAGTGCTTTATTCTATTGAGCTTTGTGTGTAAACTAAGGTGAACTGAAATAGAAAACTATTAGCCCTCAGAAATTATTCTGCAACATTCTAGGATCTGTAAATATTGCTGTGTTAACTCTGCTATAAAATCATTATCTATGTTATAATACAACTTAAGAAAATATCCTAGAAAAAGACTACAAGAACATATGCCAAAATATTAATAGTAGTTATCTGTGGGTAGTGATATATGTGGTTATATTCAGTTTTTAAATGTATTTTTTCTATTTTCCCCAAACATTTTATAATTTCATGCATACTTCTTTCTATAAATAATAAAAGATAAAGTTTAAAAATTGTAATCAATCTTATGTGACACAAATTTATCACAACTATGTTTTAAAAGTACCCAGCAAAAAGACTGAAAGGAAATACACCATATGTTACCTAAGATTTTCTCGAAATTGTTGGAAGTTGAGTGATTTGTTTATGTTTTTCAGTGTTTCTAAAATTTTCATAAGAAGCATGAATTATCTTTGTAATGAAAATAGCTAAAGTTTTATGGAGAGTATACAATTTCAAATAGATTTTAAACAGATAATTTCTCCCTTCTGGTTAGCCCCCTTTTAACCATTTATTCATGTAAAATAACAGTTAATGTCTAATTGTTATAGAAAGAGTACCAAGTTTTTTGACTTCAGCATTAGGATTTTATGATCCCAAAAACATCAGTGACTTTTTCTGTAAAGCTGGCATGGGATGACAGTCCACTTCTGGGTTTGCAGACGGTGGACCTGTTACCAGGTGGCTGACAGATGTGGCTTCCCTCTAATTTCTGGGAGGGCTTCTATTGGATCACTGGATGGGTGATCTGCAGCTGAGAGGGGCTAGAACCAACTCAAGGAAGGAAGGCCTCTTTAGAAATAAATTTAACTGAGTCTGGAGGTATAAGTAGAAGCAGAAAAAATGTCTGAGTCAGAGGGTAGAAGATGGGAGAAAGTCCCAAAGAAGGAAATAGTTTGGCGTATTGGAGGAACTGTAGAAAGCCATAGTGATTGAACCAGAGTAAATAAAGCAGCCTGGAACGGAAATCAGTCCAAGTGCCCAGGAACTCATAGACTGGGATTTTTATACAAGACCAGTGGAAAGTCATTCAAAGATTTTCAACAGGGGACTAATCCTCTTGGAGAAATAAATAAAAAGGAAGGCCATCTTCACATTCAAAGCAGTCTCATGTCAGGGTTGAGGCACTAGAGTCCATCTCTTTAGGGACAAAGCTGTACTTTGAACAAATATCAGACTTAAAGTTTGAATCTGTGTAATTAAGTATGTCCTACAGCAGAGTGGTTACAATGTCAGGCTTTAAAATCAGACTGTCCTGGCTCTGACACTTCCTAGGTGCATAACTAGGTAAGCTTCTAAATCGGTACAGTGAGAATAATAACTTGCTGCTGTAAGAACTAAATAAATAATGCATATAAAAGGTGAGCATAGTGTCTGGTACATAGTGATCAACAGTAGTAGCTATTATATCCTGACTCACTGCAATAGAGAAAGTATAAAATCATCATGCAGTGGACCTTTATGGTCCTTACATAAGCTAATGCTGGATGCGTTTTCAGTGAGCTAAATTGTACTCAGTGATTTCAGAGTAATGAGCCAAATACATTAACTGTTCTGGAAACAGATGAAGCCTGACTGTTTTGACTAAATATAGAGATAATTAGAATCTAGGCTCTATCTGTTGATAGGCTTGGGGAAGCATAATGAGAATCATCATGTCGTAATAGAATAATACACAGGGCTAAAATGAATCAGAAAGTTCACAACACAGATGAAAACAACTAATTTTATTGATGTCAGAAATACATTATTAGCTGAATCTTCTTATAATCTTATGTTGTTTGTTTCATGTTGTAACAGCTCCTAATAGTGTAATCAATTATGCCTTTCTATTTTGCTGCTGAAGCGTTTTCTTTCTTCCACACATAGTTTGGTACAATTATCAAATGTCAGATAAAATCCTTTTCTGTAGTTTTATAATATGCATCAAAAGCACTCCTTCTTTGATGTAGTCGAGTATAGAGATGAAAGGTCCTTGCAGACACTTTTATTCAAAGCCAGAAAACAATTTTCCACAGGAAAGGTATTGACTATCTCCCCTGGTATCAAGGTCTGATTACATAGTTGCATATTCTTATTGGAGCAATTCATGTTGCCAGGAAAACTCCAATATTATTAGATAATACACATGAAAATAAATGTACATGTTACATGGAAAGAAGAAAAAGATAGACTATAAAATATGGGTTCTGGGCCAGCCTTGGGACCGAGAAGCAAATGTAAATGTTTAGAATTGCAGGGCTCATGCTCACCTCTAGCAGTGTGGGAGGAAGTGAAAGGACACGGCTAATACTAAGTCTGTCTTCATTTGATACTTTAGGGTTAGGGTGAAGTCCAGGATCTGAAACACCAAACTGCACAGTAAATCAAACAACTGGGAGCTGTGGTTAAAGCAGAGTTTCATTAGGGCTAAGCTTGGAAATTGGTTAGTGTATTGAGTACAGTGCAGGTTCGCAAATGCCACTGATCACTCCCAGTCTGTGGTTAATTTTATCTCTAGTCCTTGGCAAAATGAAAAAGGCAAAGACAACATAGTGAGTTTTTCATATGGTAAGTTCTTTAAGTGTTTTTATTATAATTTATGTCCTGCTCTTTCTCGCATGTAATAATAGTGGTAAGATTAAAAAGTTGATAAGATTATGTCAGTGTGCAAAATACTTAAATATTGATTTACTTGTATATTGAATCTAAGAAATCAAAAACTCTGGGATCAAGTGCAATAGAGCACATGTAGTATTATGGTCAGCAATATAGGAAGTCAAAATGAACCTTTCAAACAAAGCATGGAGCTCTCATAAAATCAGATTGTTGAGATACATATATTGGAAACACTAGAAGTTGGAATCTGGAGGCCTTGGTTTGATTTGGGCCTGTAGGCTTAGGCTAGGACAATATGCAAAAAATTTAATCAACGATATCTCACTATCTTATGAGAACTTACTCTGGTTATAGTGTGGGGATACCAAAAAGGATCTGAGTGGCCAGGCACTTGAATACTCAGTCCATTTGCTTTTCAGGGTCAGGGTGAAGTCTGGGATATAAAACACTAGGGTCTGAAACACCAAACCAAACTGTACAGCGAATCAAACCATTGCAAGTTGTGGTCAACTCAGATGAGTTACATTAGAGCTAAGACTAGAAATTGGTTAGTGTATGGAGTGGTAGTCGTTCCATATTGTAGCAGTTATTATGGCCATATCAGTTGCCTGAATATTATTCCTAGGTACTTACACTCCTTAAATACTAGCAGGAAGAATGCCCGGGAGCTTTAATAAGCTAACCCTAATGTTTGGTATCATCTTCTTTCCCAGATTGAATTTTGTAAATAAATCTTTAATATCAAGCATTACATGTTTCTGAAGGGAGGTCTGGCTTCAGTTTGAACTGATCCTTGTTCTGGAGGATACCATGGAAGCCAGTTTGATTCCACGATTGTTAGTTGGTCTTTGAAGGATAAACTTTACCATGAATTGGAGGCCCCAAACAGACTCTGCTACTTGTACATTACGAAGAAAGTCAACTTAGTTTTTCCATTCGCCTTCTCCTCCAGTTGATAACTACACTAGCTTTGACCTCATGTTTAATAGCAAATATTTTCAACTAATCTTTTTTTCTTTATTTCTGAAGAAAAAGAGAAAAGACACTGGGAAAACATGATCTGTCCCAAAACCATGGGACTATAGCAAGACAATAAAGAGACTCCTGGGCCATCCATTCTCAATGTTTATACTGCTTCCAATCAAGACTATTTGTACATTTAGCTCCTTTTCACTTATCTTTGAACTGTTCGCCCTGTAGAATGCATCTTTGAAATCAGCCATTCTGATTACTCAACACATGTTCTGAGAAAAATAACCTCTTCACCAATGGTATAACACTCCAGGAATTGTATTACAGTCTTTAAAAAGGGAGTCAATAATAATCAATTTACTATCAAATCCCAAATGGCCTCTAATTGTTCTGTGGTTGCTGGGTTGGAAACATTCATGGTCTCTTCAAGGAATTATAATGTAGTTGTAATATACTTTAATATCCTCAGATAAAATATGTTATATCAATGCATTATAATTAAAATGCATTATTAGAGAATCTCTGTTTGCTTTTGCCATATTTAACATTTTTAATGTTTGCTATATTTAACATTTTTAATTTGCAACATATTGCTATCTCTAATTGCTCTTTCTCAGAATTACTGTATGAGATGAATGAAAATTATACTGGTGTACTTCATCCCTTTTTAATAGGAAAGGAATGGAAAATCAGAAGACGTGTTAAGATCACACAAACCAGAGGTGAAAGCTGAATCTGAGAGGCTTCTGTTTCCAGCAATAAGGTAACATTAGAAGACCTGAAAAACCCTAGACATGCTGGACAGTTGGTTCACTAAGGGTTCAACCTGATGCTGTAGCAGGGTGTGGGGCGAGACTGAGGGCCTTTCTCTTGGTAAACTGGAAGCCTGGTTTTAACACCCACAAAAGGACAGTAGATGACATATTGGGCCTGTTATGACCTAAATATTTGTGTCCCTCCACTCAAATCCCTATGCTGGAGCCCTAACCCCCAGTATGATAGTATTTTGAGATGGGACCTCCTTTTCCCAAAGTAATTAGGGTTACGTGAGGATATGAGGATGGGGCCCTTATGATAGGATTAGGGCCCTTATAAAAAAAGACGTTGGTGAACTTGCTCTCTAGTTCTCTCCACCATGTGAGGACGTAGTGAGGAGGAACAGTCCACAAGTAAAGAAAAGAGCCCTCACCAGAACCATACTATGCTGGCATCCTGCTCTTAGACTTCCAACATTCAGAACTGTGAGAAAATAAATGTCTTGTTTTTTAAGCCACTGGGTTCATGGTATTTTGTTATAGCAGCTGAGCAGACCCAAGTGTGCCACATAAAGCTGATGCCCTGAAAGTATTGCACTTTTAATCTAAGAGTGGACTATGAAATAAATTTGATCCCTAGCCAAGAGAGACAACAGATACATTTATTTGTTTCTGCCAGGGTTCTGGGTGAAGAAATCAAAGCAAAGAGTTACCCCTGATAATTTAATACCACAGATCTGTGCCTCAAATAGGTTTAGAGCTTGAATTTAGTCTACTCAAGTAGGTTAAACCTTCAATCCCAGGTTGAGAAATTAATATAAAATTGTTATATTAATCCCTAGGCCAATAATACCCCAAGCTCCTGACTGAAACCAAACACTCTGGAGGGACACTCTCACATGCAGGCCAGAAGGAATTTGAATACAAGGAAATAGGCTAAAGAAGAGAGCTCATGGCAAAAATTACAAACCATACAAGGAAGGCATTCACCACAGTGAGAGTGAGTAAAAACAGCAGAATTACAACCTAAAACTTGAGATAATATGACAACAATCTGAAGCAGAATATAACAGAAGTATGCTTAAAATAAGTAAGATGTGAAAGAATTGAAACCCTAAAAAGGAATAAGAAAATATGAAAAAAAGAGAAACATGCAGGCACATTGGAAAAAGGAGAATAGGAAAAACAATAGCAGATAAAAAGTTTTAAATTGACAAAGAACAGATTAGGCAGCTAAATAATTGATGAACTGAAAGCTCTACCTGGGGATATTAGACAGCATATTGCACTGGGAAATTGTGACATGGAGAAAGGGAAATTGATTAAGATTTAAGAAACATGGAAGGTAGAATTAGAAGGTCCCTGAACCCCTAATAGGCAGTACAAAAGAACAGAACAGAAAAAATCGGAGAGATATAGTCTTGAAAATTCTTGTAATAATTTTCCAGAAGTGGCAAAATGTATGAATTCATCAGATCAAGAACCACATGATTTTCAAGAAGGATAAATAAAAATAAATCTACACCTAAATACATCACAGTGAAGCTGTGGAGCTTAAAATCTTAAAATCAAACACAGAAGTTACTTAACTAAGAAAGCCACAACTATTAGACAAAAACAAAAAACTTTTCAATAGCGAAAATAGAGAGGAGAAAGTAGTGAAAGAATGTATTTAAAGGGCTAAGGAAAAGTAACTGTCAACCTAGTTTATACTCAGCTAAATTGTTATTTAAGAACCTGTTTGAAACAATGACTAAAAACTTTTTTACTCAAAGACCCTTGCTAAAGAGAACTAGTAAATGATGTGCTCCATAAAAAAGGTAATAAAATTCATGAAGGAGTGGGATAAAGGAAGCATTGATGAGCAACCACATTTATAAACATTGGTATCTATCTAAGCATTGCAATGACAATAGACAGATTTGAAAATATAAAAACAGGATGGAGTGAAAACACTAGAAAAGAATAGAAAGTTAAAAAAATCAAGTTTGGAGTTAAAGCATTTTAAAATCCTTTTAATTGTGAGAAAAAAGGTAAAATATTGATTTAGTTTAGGCATTGTTATATTGACAATTCACGTTAAAAGTTTAAAACACTACTAAAGGAAGAGAAACAGAATATATAACTTTTAAACCACAGACAGTTGATGGATTAAAAAACTGTCAATTAAATAGAATCCTAAGAAGAAGGAGAAAAGTATGCTAAATAGAAAGAATAAGATGGTAGAAATCAATCCAAATATATTCATAATCATAATAAATGTAAATGAACTAAACTCACGAATTAAAAGAACATATTCAAACGAATTTTTAAAATATCAGCTCTGCTGCTTATAAAAATACACTTAAAATACAACACAGAAAAAAAGTGAGAGAAAAATTATTCCAAGAAAACAATAACCAAAAGAAAGCTGGTATAGCTACAATTCATCTGACAAAATGTCTTTAAGTAAAATTTAAAATATATTTATTAGGAAGAAAAGCACACAAGATACAAAAATTCTAAACTTAAAAACAATAAACCTAAATAGCTGGGCATGTTGGCCCACACCTGTAATCCCAGCTACTCAGGGGGCCAAGCGAGGCATAAGAATCACTTGAACCTTAGAGGCGGGGGTTGCAGTGAGCCAATATCACGCCACTGTACTCCAGCCTGGGCAACAGGGTAAGACTCTGCCTCAAGATATTAATAATACTAATAATAATAAACCTAAAATAATAAAAAATTGATTAAATTACAATGAAATATTGACAAATCCTTGATTATATTGTAAGTCTTTAATATAATTATTTCCATAATTAATAAATAAAGCAAACAAAAATGGAAAATATTTGAAATATATTTCAGAAAAATTAATGAGTTTGATCTAATTTACTTATAGAAGAATCCCATACCCAAGAGTTAAAGAATACACATTCTTTTTAAACACACACACATCATTTACAAAAATTCACCATATAATGGTTCCAAAACAAGCCTTGACAAACACTAGTGGATTTAGAGACTACATCATGCAGATGATATTCTCAAATCACAATGCAAAAAGATGAAAAGTAAATGTCAAAAAGTACTAATCCTTCTGTTTAGAAATGTAAAAACATACTTCAAAATAATTTATGGATCAATGAAGAGACTGTTATATCAAAACTTGTGAGTTTAAGCTAACCAATCTTTAAATGCATTGATGACAAATATTAGGAAAAATGCAGATTGAGAATTAAGAACCTATGGAAATAGAAAATTTTTTAAAAATGCGAGTTTATACTGATTTATAAAAAAGAAAATAAAGAATCTCTCTGTCTAGTATTAAAGTTAAGAGAAAAAGAACACTTATAAGTTAGCATGCAATGTAGGAAAGATGAGCTTCTAGTGTTTTGTAAATTTGAAGCCTTGATTTATCCCTAATGGACAACTAGGGGCACTTGACCCACCCCCTACACTGCTTAGTGGTTACCCATGAAAGTCAAGCTGCTTTGGAATTCCGATTCTATCACTTACGAGACATGTGGCGGTGAGCACATTGTTTGACTTTCCTGGGCCTTTAAGTTTTCCAATCTGTAACATGGGAATCATAAAACACAGGGAGCTCTCATCATCCAAGTATTTATTGGCCAAGCTTTTATAGGAAAATAAAAATAATAAAATGTGTCATAATTTGAAAACCTTGACTCATGAATTGACCAGTTCAATTGAATCCCCCACTCAAGCTCCTTGACTCTGCCTAGCAATGTCTGCTTTGATCAGACTCTCACTGACCGTCCAACACTGGAAACTCTGCATTTTGTGAAAATGGTAATGATCATTAAGAATATAATTAAAATGAATGTAAAACAAAAATGTGAACAGAGCAACTAAAGCAAGGTGTCACAAACTCAATAGAAGTGGAGAAATATCTGAATCACACACAAAGTCACTTCATGAAAAAACAATTGACCAGAGCAATGACATGATAGGCATTTCAAAGGAGACTAAATTTCATATTGGAGTTCCGAGGAAAATAATGAAGAACTCAAATTTTGGAAAATCACAATTTGAGTTCTTCATGAAAATAAAGATCAGAATTTTTTATGATCTTGTTAAAAACTTCCTCTTTATGATCTTTTAAAAAATACGAACCTAAAGAATATTGTATTATGCAATCGTGTAATTTTCTTGGAAAAAGTGTGTGTTCCCCCCAAAAACATCCATTTGAATCATTATTTGTGCATTTTAAGAACTAGTACAAGTTGTAGTTACAATGTGTGTGTATGTATTGCTGATGTAAGATAAAATAAATGTGTGTTATAATGTTAATCATTTTTAAAACATATGTTCTAATCAAACTCTCCCCACCTCCAACCCACAACCACATACACACAATTTACTATGAAATCAAGGTTTCTGTTTCAAGTGGGCTTTTTTTTAACCTAGCCTTTCCCAACACCAATTATATTTGGATAAGGAGGACTTGATGGACCTATGTATGGGATTACTGTGAACCTTAGTTGAGATAATTTATGTGATTACAGTATGCCTGGACCATAGTAATCATTCAATAAATATTAGCAGTTAACCATCCTGGGCTATGTTATGAATCTAAAACTTTAAAAGATCTCCATGCAAACTCTCATTGTTGCCCAGTGTTGTCCTTCATAAACTCCAGAGCTGATCCAAATAAAACTCTTCTCCATTTTCCACACATCTCAACACACTTCACTTCCTGCTCTTTGCCCCAGATAAACTTACCTGGATTCTGCATGTCCAGATCCTTCAAAGTCCAACTCAAACACAACTTCTTGCAAAAGTCTTTTTCCAACACCCATTTGAAATAACCCCTTTTCCCTTGTATTCTCTATTCTCAAAGCAATATGTATACTCTGTGATAGGACTTATCACTTTTTCCTTAGAAAGTGTTTTTTATGTCTTGATTTCCTTACTATGTTGTAATCTCTACTAAGAGTAGGTCCTCTGTTTGTGTTATCTTAATATCTTCATAGACTCTTTCACTCTGACTTGCATATAATATCCATTCATCCACACATTTATTCACAAACATTTATGGAATGCCAAAAATAGTTGGTTCTTAATAATTGTGTGTTCATAAAGTGAATGAACAAAAGATAAGGCAGTTTATTAAATGAGCATAATAGGAAACTTTCTTTCAGCTTGCCCAGCAAGATTCCCTTCCAATCTTTTCTGAATGATGAGAACACACAGGATCCTAGGTATGTGCCCTTCTGGAGATACGCTCGAGGGGGTAGCATGTGTTATTCATTACATCACATATAACCTTTTCAAATTTACGATCAATCTTGCTTGGAAGTCTGGTGTCATTTAAAAAGCATGGCAGTGTGCTGGGAGGAGAGACAATCTGAGGAGGCTACAGTCTGTGAATCCAAATACCCTATTTAAAGATCCAAACATGAAGAAGGAGGATGTACTAAACACATCATTTTCCTTCCAAGTGATTGAAAAGGGATGGTACATTGAAGTTTTGTTGGGTTTCAATGCACTGATTTCTTCCCTACCTATTTTTCTCAGGTTTGTCAGGTACTTAAGAGTCTATTTCAAATCGCCTGCAGACTCTTTTTCTCATGTTTCTTAAAACTATTTGTGATTAAATCACCCACATTGTCCTCTAGGCTCTAATGATTCTCTTCCCGTGAAATCCTCTTTTTTTATTTTACTTTATTCTTTTTATCACATCTTTGTTTTCCACTACACTGCTTGCTTTTAGTATTCCCATCACTTTTTCTGTTTCTTGATTCTCCATGCACTCTCATATTTATTCACCTATCTATTCGCTCAGCATATAGTTTCAGGGTAACTTTCAGGGTTAAACACCGTGCTGGTCAGAGATAGGATTCCTGAATTTAGAGGGATCACAGTCTAAAGTAGTGATGGAGGACTGGAAAATACAAATAATGTTACGTGACATAACAAGCGAGCACAGGATAACACCATGCATATAATCATACAGGCATCTCTATAAAAATGCTGAAGAAGTGTGCTCCATTCTTCATTCTCTAATAAATATGGAGTAAAATTAATAGCTAAGAATTCTTGGAAGAAATTAGTATTAAACTGTGATTTAAAGTAAACAATGAGTGCAAAGAGGAATTCCAGGTATCCCAAATAAAATAGCAGAGGTGATGGGATGTTTCATTGCAAAGATGCCTGATTGAGAACAGTTATTTCTCAAAGTGCCATCTATGGACCAACTGCATTGGGATCATTTAGACTGTTTTTAAAATCACATACAAGTGAACTTCACCCCCAAATCTATTGAGCAGGAATCTCTGGAAGTAGCTAAAATCTGTCTTTAACAACTACTCCAGATTATTTGTAGGCCTAGCAAAGTCGGAAAACATTGCATAGAGACAGGGCAAAATTAGCAGGTAACAGGCAGATTGGTTTGGGAGATGCCCACGAAGATGAGATATAAGTAAAAGGTCAGCTGGGAGGCCCTGACAGTTAGTCTTATTATTAGGTTGGTGGAAAAGTAATTGCAGTTTTGCCAAAGTAAAAGTAATTGCAGTTTTTGCCAAAGTCCTATTATTAGGTTGGTGCAAAAGTAATTGTGGTTTTGGCAATTACTTTTGCACCAACTTAATATTACATATCTTCTATGATTTTCACTGGAGAAGTGAGTGTTAGCATTTTGGTGTGCTACTAGGTACCAGGCATGGTGCTGGATATTCACCAAATGAAATAAAATGTATTTCTCAAGACAATCCATCTTCTATGTTTCTACACCTGGGCTGCTGAGGACTATTACAGAAAACCATAGGGCATGCAGATTGATTTCATTGCCAGTATGCAGTCTTTGCCCCATTTAAGCCCTCAACATTGGCCATCCTGTATGTCTCAAGCCATCTCTTTCCACTCTTTACCCCAGAGCTATTACAAACTTTCTCCATTCTCCTGAAGTCTCCTACTGTACTGCCTCTCTCCTAATTCTTGGTAAGTAAACTTAAATACTACTTTACTAAGGGAAAGAAGCCCTTTAGGTAGGACCCTCAACTTCCTTCTGTCCTCCCTACAACATGGCTGATCTACACCCAGCCTCATTACCCACCCATTCTCCTGCCTAGATTTAATCCTTCCAACATGTGAGCTAGGAACAGCAGCATTAACATCACCTGGAAACTTCTTGGAAATGCAGAACTTCAGAACTTCAGACCCACGTAGACCTACTGAGTCAGAATCTGCTTTTTTTTTCTTTCTTTCTTTTTTTTTTTTTTTTGAGACAGAGGACAGAGTCTCCCTCTGTTGCCCGGGCCACAGTGCAGTGGCGCTATCTCGGCTCACTGCAAGCTCCGCCGCCCGGGTTCACGCCATTCTCCTGCCTCAGCCTCCCGAGTAGCTGGGACTACAGGCACCCGCCACCGCGCCCAGCTAATTTTTTGTATTTTTAGTAGAGACGAGGTTTCACTGTATTAGCCAGGATGGTCTCGATCTCCTGACCTCGTGATCCGTCCGCCTCGGCCTCCCAAAGTGCTGGGATTACAGGCGTGAGCCACCGCGCCCGGCCTAGAATCTGCTTTTTAACAACATAATTCAAGTTTGAGAAGCTCTGCTAAGAAAAAAAAAAGCAACAAAAAAGGTGCCCTTCCTTACCTGTTCAGGTACGTGGTTTCTTCAAATGTTCCTGTGTCTTCCCTAAATACAAACCTACTTTCTCTGCTGGATCCTCTCAACCACATCTAAACATTTAAATCTCTCCCGTTCTAAATCAACATTCAAGCCATTTTTAAAAACTGCCCTATAACCTCTTATCTCCAGGTAGTGAATGATTTATGCTCTTTTCCTCTACAAAGCCAAACATCTTCAAAGACTTTCTTATATTCTATTTCTATTTTGCTTCCTTTATTTCTCAACACACTTTTAAAAGAGATCATTAGCTGTTGTCCCCTATCAAGTCTTCCTCTTTTTCATGGTAATAATACCCTAGCATTTAGCCGGGCACCTGACTGTAAAGACTCTAAAGACTGTAAAGGCACTTGAGTAAAGATCATTTTCTAGCTTCCCTTCCAGTTCTGTGTGCCCATGTTTCTAGGTTCTGATTGTTGGGATGCTAATGGAAATGATATGTGTATCTTCTGAGAAATTATCTTAAATGGAGAGAGTATAACCTGCTTGTTTCTTATCTCTTTTCTTCTGGTGCAATGTGGATGAAATGCTCAAATGCCACCAGCCAACATGGACCGTAAATTAAATTTGGAATGGAAGCCACACATGACATGGGAATAAGATGGAAAACTTTAGGTAATAGAAACTATGGAATGCCATTCCAGACTGAACCGACATCCCTAGGCTTCTAGGACTTGAATGAGAAATATATTTCTGTCTTATTTAAGCAATGCTTTTAGAGGCTGTTAGTATCAAAATCCTAACTAATATTCTGTAGCAATCCGCCAATCCTCCTTCACTTTCCCCACTCCCAATACTGTTCAAGTTATCAGTGGTATTTTTTGCCACTCCTCAAGGCACATAAAACCATTGACAACTCCTTTTGTTTCAAACACTGTTTCCTTTGGACTTCCATGACACCACATTACCTGGATATATATATATATATATATTCTTTTTTTTTTTTGAGGTGGAGTCTTGCTCTGTTGCCCAGGCTGGAGTGTAGTGGCATGATCTCGGCTCACTGCAACCTCCACCTCCCAGGTTCAAGGGATTCTTCTGTCTCAGCCTCCTGAGTAGCTAGGATTACAGGTGCCTGCCACCACGCCTGGCTAATTTTGGTATTTTTGAGTAGAGATGGGGTTTCACGATGTTGGTTCCGGGCTGGTCTCGAACTTCTGACCTCAAGTGATCCACCCACCTCAGCCTCCCAAAGTGCTGTGATAACAGGCGTGAGCCATTGTACCCAGCCATTACCTGGATTTTTATCCAAACTCTCTTTTGTCTTTACTCCTTAAGTCAGAGTTTAACCATGATCACCTGGGAGCTTTGGAAAAAATACTGATGCCTGGGTCTCAATCCCAGAGTTCTGATGTCATTAGTTTGTGATGGGGTCCTGGCATGACTATTCTTGAAAAGCTCCCCGTGATTCTAGCATCCAACCAGGGTTCACAATCATAGCCTTAAGGATTGCTTGGTGGAAAACCATTGCAGAGTCTAGACTCTTATTTCCTGCTCTGCACATTCACCTTGACCAATCTCATCTACTTCTGGTTTCAGTTAGCATTTACATGCTGATGATTTTCAAACTAATATCTCTCAGCTCTCTCTGTTAAGTATGACCCATATACATAACAACCAATTAGACAACTCCAATAGATATGTCATTAATATCTCATGATGATCATATGCACTATATTTTTCATTATTTCTTCCCATTCATCTAAAAAATTCTTGTTCATCTTCTGTGTTTATTAGAATAGTACTACTAACCACATAGTTGTAAGAGCTAAAAATTTCAGATTCCTCTCCAATTCCTCTAAGTCTCCCTGTCTAATCAATCATTACACTCAGTTTCAACATTTTAATATCTCTCACATTTATTCACTTCTTTTCATCTCCATTGCCATTTCCTGGTTGAGGCTACCATTATTTCTTGCCTGTACAAGTTTCTCCAGAGTCCTGCTTCCTCCCTATTCTTCCTCCACACTGCAGCTGGACTGAACATTTAAAAACATGCATCCAGTTATGTCACTTCTTTGTCTCAGATCCTTCAGGGGTTCCCCCTTTGCTTTGGGATAGAAGCCAAAGGCCTTTGCCTGACCACCAGATGCTGCCTGACATTTCCCTGTCTTATCTCCTCAAACTCATGGCTCACCATTCCTCTCCACACCATGCTACTGTATAGGTATAGGGAACTGCGTGTAGTTTCCCAAATTCATGTGTTCCTCCATGTACCCACCCATAACTACACTGAAATGTCCTGCCTTTTCGTCCAGTTCACCAAATAGTTTTTAACCTTCCCTGTGTGTAGGGAACTGTCTTGATCACCACTTGTATACATAGGCATTTACACAATGTCTGGGGGTATAGTTGGCACTACAACACATATTACTGGCTACCTACTATGTTTCAAATATCATGGGGCTTACATCATGGTAGATTAAATGTTTAGTGATTGGGAAATAGATCCTTAATTATTTTATTGTATATCGATAAGCTCAGAGAGGTTTAATAATTTTCTAAGCATCAAAGCAAAAAGATGAGACTGAGGCTAAGTTTGATGTAGGTTTGCTGGCTCCAAAGCTCTTGTTCTTTCCACATTAATATGTTATACACACAGATGCTTTGTGAAGAGGCTATAATAAAGACGACATTTACAGTAGATGCCTCTGATACTTTGAAATGTTTCCTAGGTTATCATTGGGATTTCCTGGCTTTTCCAATCAACCTATGGCCTCTAACAAGCTCACAAAACAGCAGGCTGAAGCTATGTTCATCTAAAAGCAAAACATTTGGTTAATTAAACCAATTTAATAAAAAAACTGAATTTATTGGAAGGACAGCAATTTTCTTCTTGAATAGTTAGTTTGGCATCATGTGGGCAAAGCATTAAACTCTGGAATGTTTTTTCTTCTCCCGATTTAAATTTGGAATTTGAAAGTATGGCTTTCCTTGTGCTTCCTTTCTTCAAATTACGCAGGAGAGTAACTGTAGGTCTCAGAGACAGGTGCCTGTAAAAGCTAGGTCAGTAAAGCAAATGAATGGACAAGGTTGTGTCCATTCACTAACAGGTGCATGAAGACAAATGTATGTTGTGGTAATGTTAAAAAGGAATACAAGACTATGAAGGGTGGAAGAGGGAGAGATGAGTGTTGCAGAAATGTTGACTGAAAAGGGAAAAATAAAGACCAGATTTTAGGGAATAGAGCAGAGAGGGCAAAGAAATTTCAGTGAAGACCCTGTTTCCACTGGGTTCACGATGAAGAAGAAAAACACTCCCTCTTGAGGGTGACAAGGTGACTATGGCAACCATCTTGAACTGGAACCGGGCCTGAATTTATTAACTCTGTGAGGAGTTTGCACTATAGTTTGAGGAACGACAACCAAATGGATAGAAAAATCTATCCTAACGCAGGAATAGAAAAGCAAACACTGCATGTTCTCACTTATAAGTGGGAGCTACATGATGAGAACACATGGACACAGAGAGGGAAGCAACACACACTGGGGCCTGTTGGGAGGTGGAGTGTGGGAGTAGGGAGAGGATCAGTAAAGATAGCTGCTGGGTATTGGGCTTGATACCTGGGTGACAAAGTGGTCTGTGCAGCAGACCCCCATGGCACAAGTCTGCCTATATGGCAGACCTGCATATGTACTCCTGAACTTAAAATAAAAGTTAAATTTTAAAAAAATCTATTCTAAGAGGAATTAGTCTTGTAAGTAGATCATCCCCACACCTCCATATGAGCTGCTTGCCCCAGAATCACACATGGTAATGAGTCGGCGTCTGGGAGGGAAAACAACAGCTCCCGGACCAAGAAGGTATCACTGTCCCTTAGCACAGGGGCAGAGGGAGAGACTGACCACAGTTGCTTTCTGGAGATTTTCATGACCTAGAGGCAAGGCCCCAGAAATCTGGAAGCTAAGTGTTCATAAAATATCTACATAAACTTATTTAAAAATCACCAGTTTTTCTTTAAGCCCGATAGTGTTTGGTTTTCAGACACTTGCAATTGTAAAAGTCCTCTGACTTTTTCAATCGTCTCTTATCAACTTATGAAAAGTTGCTCGATCTTGCTCAAAACAAGAGAAACAAATTAAAATGAAAAGAGATGCCATTTTCACCTATCTGATTTGAAAAGATCTAAATGTTCAATAACAGGCTATGTTGGCCAAGCTGTGAGAAAGTGGGTACCCTCATACACTGTCGATGAAATATAAGTTGTTTGCAATGTTTATTAAGGGCAATGTGGGAATATTTATTAAAATAAAAAATTCATGGACGAAACCCAGGAATTCTACTTCTAGAAATTTATTCCACAAATATACTCATACATGTGAAAAATGATAAATATATGAGGCTATTCATTATAGTATTGTTTATAACAATAAAAGATATAAATGAGCCTAAATGTCCATCAAGAGAGACTGGTTAAATGAAGTATGGTACAACCACATGGTGGAATACTCTGATATATGTTGTTTGGTGAATCAATTAATTTTGTGCTACCACTTGTATAAAAGGAAGGGGACAGAAAATATTTATTCATATATATGTCAATCTCTGGAAGGACATGCAAGAAAATAATGAGTGGTTACATATTTGGGAAGCAGGCATGAGGACTTACCAGAAGAGACAAGGTTGAAAAGGAGCTTTTTGTTTTTGTTTTCACTGAATATTCCCTTATTCTTTTTAATTTTGGAGTCATATAAATTTATTCCTTATTTTTAAAAATCCAATAAATTTATTTTAAAGAAAGTAACAGAGTTCTAACTGATTTATTATAATGATAAATCACTAAACACATGTGTAGAGATCCTGGCACTGACCTGTTGGCTGCGTACATTGACGCATCAAACTTCTTTGCCTTCCAGAATTTCTGATCTATTGCAGCTTTGAAAGATCAGGGCTGTAGTGCTCAAAAGAGATATTCCATGATTAAAGTGGTCCCTACAGGACAAATTGAGAAGTTTCATTACTTTGGTCCCCCTTTAAAGACAAGAGTTTAGAAAACGTGGTTGGGAGTTGTGACCATGGGTTTCCGCTTCCTGTTGCTAGAAATAAAAGTTTTGATAATTACTAATATAAGCACTACCAACAAAGCCAATTTGTAGAGAGCACATTGGGATGACAGTATGCTGAAAGAAGGAAATATACATGGATTCTGACACTGTTCTTGTCACTCATATGTTTATGACTATGGGCTAAGATTCCTAATATTTCCAAGCCTTCATTTCCTCATTTGTAAAATGTAGACAATATTGCTTTCCTTTAAATATCTAGCATACTAAAGTTATCTCTTTATAACTCAGAACTTTGGTAAGTCAGGGATATTCAAACCTTAGGCAATCCCAGGTCCCCTAAACTCACACGACAGGAAGTGGGCAGCTCAAATTCACAGCCAAACACGGACCATTTCAAAGAAAAATTTTCCAGAGAACAAAACCAGAAGGGCCAGATTATATTGCTAAGGAACTCTAAGACATGACATGGACTGTGTTCTAGGCAGCACTGTTATGTTTCCCATTTTCTGTGCTTACAATGGAGTTTTTATGGCACTTATATTATCCTTTATCAATTAATAGTTTGTATATTGATTGAGGATGATTAGTGTTATGATGTATTATAAATTACTGGGCCATGAGAAACCAAGTCTAGATATAAGCAAGAATGCATATCACTTAGATATTCCAGATTTGAAGTAATAAACACTAGGTTGCCTCCCTCTAGATAAGGAGTAAATGATTTTAAAATTTTTCTGTAGACATGAGCACTTTTTGAGATGTATGTATAGGGAGAGAGATACATGTAGATGCTGGGTACCCATCTTGGTACTCATTCATTTTCCTTTATGTTACACAACTCTAATTTTCCTTAGGAAATTTCTAATCCTACCTCTGATCCTTGACCTTGAAGTCAAAGTACATGCATGTCCAGTTATGTGAAAAATGAGTTTCCTCTCTTTGATTCAGTCACTATGAGTCTGGTATTCTAACCCTTGTGAGTGGAAAAATCTCAACTAAATGCAATGGTTCTTTAATAAATGAAACAATGCATAACCTCATTTAGAATACAAGAAATAAAAATAAAATCACATGGACACACCAGGTTTCCACAATCAGATTTGCAAATATCCAATATATTGATAACTCATTTTTTGTGTAACTTATGACAGAATAGGAATTATGATACTTTGCTGGTGGGAGTGTTAAAATGGTACAATACATATGATGAGTAATTTGGAAACGTTTGTCAAAATTCAAATGCATTTACCTTTTTGCTCAGCAATTTCATTTCTAGGATTTATTCTGCAAATAGACTCTTACATGTGAAATAAAGTAATACGTATTCCTTAGAATATTATCTGTAACAGTAAAATATATCAGTCTAAAAGTCTATCAACAAGGGCCTGGATAAATGAAAAATTATCATACAGGGGAATACGTGGAGCTGTAAAAAAGAATGAGGATTTTCTTTTTGTCTAAATATGAACATACCTTCAAGATATGTTAGGAGAAATTTTTAAAAGTGCAGATGTTTGTGCAAAATATTTGTGTAAAAATAGAAAGAAGAAAGGAAATGTCTTTTCGTATTTGCTTGTATGTGTATGAATATCTCAGTAAAGATAGAAAATAAACTGAGAAGTATCTTTACCCACGGGGTGGAGGTGGAACATGGATTTGGGGGAAAAGATTGGAAGGGGGATTTTTTTCACTGTATACCTTGTATTTTCAAATCTTGGGAACCACATAAACTCTTCACAACAATTTTATATATATATATATATATATATACACACACACACACACACACATATATTTAAATATATATATACACACATATATTTAAACAAAAAATACAGTAACAATAGAGTGAGGTTGTGGAGTTCTAAGTCATATATGGATTGCTGGTGCTGAAATGTCAGCTGCATAAATTGGATGAGCGGGCTTTCTTCCACCTTCTAGAATGTCAGCTCCATGCTGCAGTGCTGAAAAGAGTTATCCTGTGGCACGAGTGGCACCTACAGGGCACAGTGAGAATCTTATGTTCCTTTTTTTACTTTTATTTTTCAGAGAGGTGGAGGTGGCGTATGGATAGAGGTGTAATGATTGGTTTTCTATTGGAGTTGTTGGACAAGTGTTTTGACCATCACCATAGATTTACCATCAGATACAGCTGGATACAAATCCTGTTCCTATAATTTACTGTCTGGGTAACTTTAGGCAAAGGCACTTATGTTTATTAAAAGCTATAGTTTCTACCCTTGTAAACTGTGGATGATAATATCTACCCTATCACAGTTTGGCTAAAAAATTTTAAGTGAATTGTGTCACTTACGGAATATCAACCTTGCCGCCAAAATGGTCTTGTGATTGCTCAATGTCAGAGACAACCCCAAACCTGCATCAATAGGAAATGAGATGCTAAAGAAATACAGCCCAAGGAAGGAGCTATGAGGATGCAATCTAGAAGCTTCCCAGTCCAGCAAGTGAATGGAGAATGCCTGGGCAGAGGGAGCAGGAGAGAGAAAGAGTGAAGGGAGAGAGGAGAGAAAGGACGTGCACACTTCAATGGCGTTCTTTGAATACTTTGATGGCATATTGGAAGCCCTGAATTTACCTCCGGTTTTTCTGTTGTAAGGACAATAACTTTCTTTTTCTAAAGCTAGATTGAGGTGATTTACTTGTAATTGAAAAAAACTTCTAACAATATCTAATGGTGCATACTAAAAGCCACTCATCCTCACTCATAATAAAAGTAGAAATTAAAAATGAGATGACATTTTCTACCTATTATATCAGCAAAAAGTTAAATTAAAATTGATAACACATTATATTGGCCAAGCTGTGGAGAAATAGGCGTTCTCATATTTTACTGATGAGCAGTTTAACAACCCCTGAAGCAGGCAAATTAAACATATTTGTTAAGATGCAAATATATGTATCTTTCGACCCAGCAATTACGCTTTTGTGTAATTTGTCCCACAGATATATACTCAATCCTGTGAAATGAGGCATGTACAAGGTTATTCAGCATTGTTCCAAAGAATAAACAATAAGCATCAAACGTTCATCACTGGAGAAGTGATTTCATTTACATGGTGGAAAACTCTGAATCCATTAAAAGGAATAAAAAATTTTTTAGAAACTGATAATGGAAAGTTCTCTAAAATATATAGCTGTTTAGAAAAATACAGGGAAAGAATATGAAGAACTTGCTGTAATTTATGCTTAAAGGGGTGGGAGAAGGAATCTATGTTCATGTTTAGTTGCATATGCACTAAAATCTCTGGAAGAATATACAAAAAGTGGAATAGCATGGCAAAGGCTACGTAGAGGAAATTGGTAGAAGAGGGATAGAGATAAAGGGAGTCTTTTTCAATGAAGACCTTTTTGCACATTTTAATTTTTGAACCCTGTAACTGCATAACCGATTCAAAAATGAAATAAGATTCCAGGGGAAAAGATTTCACTTCTATGTTGGAGCTGTGGAATCTAAACCCAGGGGCGGGATGTGAGGGGTCCTTAGTTTGAATTGTGTGTAGACTAGACTCCATCTTCTAGAATTTCTAATCCTTTCCAGCTTTGAGGGAACCAGTTGCAGAGCTGATCAAGAAATATCCCAGGGTTACAGTGGCACCTACAGGACAAACGGAAATGTTTCAGCTTGTTTCTTGGTGCTTTTTTGTGGAGCAGGGGGAGTCAAAGTTTAGGAGGACAGAGATAAGGAGGTGACGTTACAGTTGCTAGTTATTGCAAACATAATTTTTATACCAGCATATTAGAAGCTTAGACCTTAGAGCTAAACACCCCTGATTACAAACATTGTGGCTTTGTCACCTGCTCTTTGTTATATCCCTGTTGTATGGCTTTAGGTAAAGGAACTGAACATTTCTGAGTTATAGTGTCTACTTGAAATATGTGAAATATGCTATCTATATTACAGGTTAATGCCTCAGTGTTTTAAGAGACTTATTTTGCCAGAGAAACTCCAAACCTGGCAAACAATGGCCTGTGAGTACTCAACCCTTAAGACAATCCTAAATGCCCCAAACCTATCCCAGCAGGAAGTGAGCTGCTAAAGAGATGTAGTCCACAGAGGAGGCCTCCAAACCTGTGAGCTACATCACCCAGAGTTCATCAGGGCCACGGAAGATAAGGGACAAGGAGATCCTTGTGGAGAACTCATCAGGGCAGCCAGATTGGCTTAGGAGCTCACATCACCTCCAGGTCAGGATACTTTGTGTTTCCAGTCCTGCACATCATAGGAATTGCTACGCACCAGAGACTACTTTTTGCTGTTTCCCATTCTCTTCCTTATCAAATGGATGATTTTTTTGGTAATTATCCTATTCTTTCTCTGTCCCTTCATGTATTGCATTTGTGGTTATATTGGAGCCACAGTTTGCTGAGCCAGAAGGAACCATCACACCAGGGCCTGACTAAGAAGAATCACCCAGAAATCCTGGACTTGGAGCAATAACTAGATAAGTCTTTGTGTGGTCTCCCTCTGAGAAGAGGAAAGTGCACTTGCCATGGTATCTAATTATGGTTTCATTAGGTAGGCACTGGCATTTTTGAAGGGATATGTGAGAGTAGAAGGGACAGTGTGTTGTTGAAGGTGTGAATTACAGCTAAAACCTCTGTTGTTAGCCAAGCCAGCGCTTAGTTGTCTTTCTACATATAATGCCACTTTGATCTTCTGCTGGACACCTGGAATCCATGCCTCTCACATCTCTCAGTTCACCTAGTTTGAGTGATTTTGGCTCTATCCCCAGCTCCAGAAGTGGTTGTATGACTCAGGCCTGGCCAGTCAGAACACTGCATCCTGTTCAATTCAGGTCAGAGAGACTCAGGGCAAGCAAGATCTCTCTGCTGAGATTGGAGCTGTGAGAATGAAGGGGAAAGGAGCCTGTCTAAGGACAGGGCCAAGACAGAGGGAGCTGGAGTGAGAGTGAGAGTGAGAGTGAGAGTGAGAGTGAGAGTGAGAGTGAGAGTGAGAGTGAGAGTGAGATTGAGAGAGTGAGAGCGAGAGCGAGAGTGCGAAAGAGAAATCACAGTCAGGGGTGACATTTAAGCCTTTGGAGTAAGGCCCATTGGAAATTCTACATCTACTTCTAGGCTTTTCAGTCATGAGAAAATAAACATCTTGCTTGAGCCAGGTAGACTGCGGCTTTCTATTGCTTGCAATCAAAACAGTTCTAAATCAAATGGCTCTTAAACCAAAAGATGCTCAAACTCATAATAATAAGAAAATAATTGATACAAAATTTTTTTTTTTACTCTCAGATTGATTGGCAAAAATTCAAAACATACTGTGTTGGCCAAGCTTTTGGGAAATAGACAATTTTTACATGGCTGCCAGGAGCACAAGCTGGTACAAGCCCTGTGAAGGGCAATTTGAAAATGCCTGTAAACATGACAAATACATGTATCCTCAGATGCACGACAAAGTGAGAATTTTTCTGTTTTTTCATTATTTTTTTCTGACTGGCAGAGAAATTCAGCAGGAATTCTCAGATATATTTAGGTATATTGACACACATGCAAAATGGACCCTACACAAAATTGCTCATTTCAGTATTATTTTAAATGGCAAAACAATCAACTTACATGTTCATCAATAGAGAACTGGGTAAATAAATTTTGATGTATCCATAAACTGGGAATACTTCAAAGCTAGAGAGGTGGGGGCAAAGAGGAATTTTTATGTACTGATATACAGGATTTCCAAGATATAGTATTATATGGAATAATTAAGACACAGAAAAAAAGGTGTTATAGTACATTATCATGCAAAATAAAAAGTTGCTTTTAAAATATTTGTTTGTATGTGCATAAAATGGTCTCTGGAAGTACAAAAGAAACTAATAGCTTTACTAACCTTTGATATGGAATAGGTAAAAGGGAAATTTTTTAGCATATTCTTTTTATCATTTTAATTTGTTTTTGAGCCGTATGAAAACATTACTTATTCAAAAACTAAATGAATATAAATTTTTAAATTTTCTCATTAGGACCTACAAGCTAAAGAACAGTTAAAAAACAGGCAGTGAAAAGATTCCAGGGGAAAAGATTTCACTTCTATGTTGGAGCTATGGAACTCTAAACCCAGGGGCGGGGTGTGAGGGGTCCTTAATTTGAATTGTGTGTAGACTAGACTCCATCTTCCAGAATTTCTAATCCTTTCCAGCCTTGAGAGAACCAGTTGCAGATCTGTAAAGAAATATCCCATGGTTACAGTGGCACCTACAGGACAAACGGAAATGTTTCAGCTTGTTTCTTGGTGCTTTTTTTGTGGGGCGGAAGAGTCAGTGAAACAACAGGCAGTGAAAAAAAAAAAAAAATGCATCAATCTTATTGATCCAGGCAGTGAAATGCATAAGTTGAATGAACCAGCTTCTTCCATTTTCTATGAATATCTGATCTATTGCAGCCCTGAGAGATCTGTGCTATAAAGCTGGAAATAAATGTTCTATGGTGAGGGTGGCACCTGCAGGACAAAGTGAGAATTTTTCCCGGTTTTTTTTTTTTTTTTTTTAATTGTTTTCTTACTGGCAGAGGAAATCAGCAGAGCATGGAGAGGGCAGGTATTGAGCATGAATTTTCCCCTTAGAGTTGCTAGATGTAAAAGTTTTACTAAAAATAATGGAGACATTGCAAACGAAACTATTTTTATATAAGGCACACAGAGAATCAATGTGGAATAGAGAGGTAAAAGTAGACTCTGGTAACATATATTGGCTTTGTCACTCCCCAGCTTTGTGGATTTAGGCAAAAACCACGTAACGTGACTGAGCTTAGAGGCTACACCTATAAAATGAGGACAATAAAACTCACCTTAAAGGACTGTTGTCTCTTAACTTTTGAAGGGAGTTTCTTAGCCAGAGCAACCCTAACGTGACAAACAGTAGCCTTCAATTGCTCAATCCCTGAGGCAATTCCAGGCCCCTAAACCCACTCACTCAGGAAATGAGATGTTGAACAGATGCAGTCCATGGAAGGGGCATCCTTCTGAAAGTCCTCACTTTAAATGGGCCATGGAAGATAAAGGACAGGAGAGAAACTTCCAGGGTGGCTAAAGTCATATGACAAAATAGCTCACCTCAACTCTGGAAAGCCAAATGAAAGCCTTTACTTCAATTGTGATCATCTCTCCCTGTTAAGTGTGTAATGTGAATTACGGTTTTCATTTAATCATAGTTTGCTGGACTATGAGAAGCCATATTAGGACCAAGAAAAATATTCATCACCCAAAGATTCTGGACTTAGAGTGACAAGTTTATTTACGAGTTTGGAGTTGTTCACCTCACCTCCCTCTGAGATGTGGATGAGCACAGTTTTTAGTGTGAGTAGCGTAGCTGCACTGTATTGACACGGGCACTTCTGAACATGTACGTACGGGTAGAAGGATGTGCTGTTCCTGTGACTCAGGCCTGGACAAACAGAGCTGTCCCTCCCCACTTTATAGTGATGGTTCAGGGATAGGTACATGAGAAAATTGAAGTCAGTTAGAGTCAGGCCTAGGACTTTCTGCCCAAGTTGAAGCTATGAGAATGAAAGCCTGGTACTGCCTGGAGGTGGGGAAGGTGGGGAGAAAGACAGAGAGACAGAAACAGAGACAGAGATTGGAGCAGAGCCAGGTTTGATGAGATCTTTGTGTTCTTGGGTTGAGGCATGTCTCCAAATGCACCTACTGACTTTATTTTATCTGAATATTTATTTCTATTCTTAAACCAATTGAACTGCATTTTCTACCACTTGTAACTGGATTTATATGAAAGCTGTCATACCCCATCATAAAAAAAAGAAATGCAAGTTGAAACTACACAGATAACATTTTTCACTTCTCATATTGATAGAAGTCCAGAACATTTGGTAACACACGGTGGACAAGCTGTGGGGCAGAAGGCAGTCACACACAGGATTGGAGGAAGTATAACCTGCTATAATAGAACCCTTACAGGGGGAAGTTTGAAAATTCTATAAAAATTACAAATGCATCTACCCTTTCATCCAAAAAGTCAGCTTCTATGAATTTATTGTGCATACATCCTTGCACAAGAGAAAGACCAGTAGGCCGGTTATTCTCCCTTGGCCTCCCTGCCTCATTTCCATTCTTTTCTGCCATGTGTTTGGTCCTTTACTGCCATGCATTTTGTCCAGGAGGCTGACCTCTACTGAATGCAGCACACAGTATCCTCTAGTGTACTCTGTAGTATGCAGCAATATTATAATTACTCAGGTTATCATTGGTTTGGGATGCAGTAGAAGTGAATGGCAAGGCATGATCAAATGACTATAGCTCTTAATAGCTATGGCAACATGTGGTCATTGCAGTTTGTCGTCTGGCTACTCCTAATGACCTTAGAGAGCTAGAGAAACGAAATAAAAGCCTGAAGACTTGAACTTCCAATGTAGAGAATGAGGAGAGAGTCAAAAAGCCTCAATGATGATATTAAAATAATTCTTATTTGTAGAGTGCAGACAACTAAATATTAGGCCCAAAGACTGACTGTATGTAATGCAGGGAAGCAGCAGCATTTAAATGTTCAACATCTCCAGGTATCATGTGCCAATGAAGGCACTAGTTAATAAGGAGTGGGATTCTGAGACTTGGAGTAGAAACAGTTGGTTAACCATGCAAGACTGTGAGTCTTGAACCCTGAAATCTCCCTGAATCTTCCTTGCCTGGGTAAGAAGCCCATTCCTTTTCCCACTTTCCCAAGGGATTTTGATTTCCTTTACATAAATTTCTTTTGTTGACTTAACCTAGAGCAGTTCTCTCACAAGGGGAATCAATCCTCCCCAACACAGCCTCGCCAACCCTCATTTACCTCCAGACCCACGGTAAGAGTTAAATACCAGCAAAGCCCAAAGGGAGAGTGTGAGGCTGGCTCTGGGAGGAGATAAAAAACATTCTGAATGAGTTGAGACATCTTGTCCCCTTGTATTGGTAGGGGTCTAGGGAGCATACAAAGGCAATGCTTCTAAGTGTGTTGGATGAAACATAAGATGATATCTGGCCACATTTATAGATAGAGTTGCTCACAGAGGATTCATAGTTTAATGTGTTGGCTGGAGCACCTGGCTGTGATTAACTGAAGCCTGGGCACTGGTGACCTACAGCTAATGAGGCTATGAGGCTGGAATTTTTCGAGTAAGCTGTACATGGCAGAGTTCAAAGACTTGTGAATATGGAAATGTTGAGTGGATCTCTATATATACAGGTTGCATAGCCACCTCCCACACCCAATTATAACTAGCAAGAGAGATCAGAAGATATTTTATTCATTATCCTTTATTTATTAAAAAGTGCCTTAAAAAGTTCTATCTTAAAAGCCAGATTTAGTAGGCACGTGATAATGATAGATATATTGCCCTGGAATAGGGTCTGATTTCATGGGAATAATAAGATCCTAGAATGGTAGATGCCGAGTGACTCTGCTTTACCATCAGAGATAAAATGGGAGTGATTATTTTAATGAGTCACAGGGACCTGGTAATAATCAGAGTGTTTGACTCATAGGTTTATTATATTGATACTACATTAATGGAGTTGGTAAACAGAAAGTAGCAAGCACCTTGAAATCAACCTAAATGCTCATCAACAGGGAACTATCTAAATGAATTGTTGTACATTCATACAACGGAATCCTATGCAGTTGTGTAAAAATATAAAGAAACTTTTTATGCACTGATATAGAAATCTCTAATGTGTATTTTTACGTAAAAAAACAAAGTACAGAATAGTCTGTATAATATGCTGCCATTTGTGTAATCACATGAGGCAGTAACAAGTATTTATATATATAAATATGTGTATCTATATATATAAATGTGTGTGTATACACACACACACACACACACTGGAATGATGCAAGAGGTGACTAACTGTGGTCATCTGTTTTGAGGTCACAAATAAGAACCGGACAGACAAGGGTACTTGGTAGTGAAAGGGAGGTTATTTATTATATGCCTTTTTATACTTTCTATTTTTTGAATCATGTAAATATTCTCTATTCAAAAGCTTAGAATTTTTTATAAAAGGAAAAATGCAATTATTACACATATATAGAAGCTACAGAGCTGTAAACACATGCATAGATTTATCAAAATGAACCGTCAGCTACATAAATTGCCTTCTTCTGTCTTCTAGAATTTCTGGTCTATGGCAGCCCTGAGAAATCAGAGTTGAAGAGCTGGAAAGAGATATTATATGGTTATAGTGGCACCTGCAGGATAAACTGAGAAATTTTGCTTGCTGGATTCAGTTTTTTTTTTCCCCCTAAAAAGTATGCATTAGAGGGAGGGGCTGGTGAGTCTTCAATGAAATAGCTGAGCAGAAATGTTTAAATAATGAATGATGAAATATTCTAACCATAGAGCAGAGTGATGAGATAAATGTAGTTTCAGAGCCTCAAACACTTGGCTTCATGTTTTCTCTCTGCTGTTTTAGGTAAATGAAAAATAGTATCTCTGAAACATGAGTTTCTTCATGTGTAAATATGAAATATTAGTTTCTTCATGTGTAAATATGCACAACCCTGCCCATTTTGCAGAGCTGGTGTAGTATGAGAGCGAGTACATGTAACCTGCTGAATTTGCAGCCTGGCACACAGCTGGTTCTCGGTAATCTTTAACCAGTGCATTTTTGCCATTTAATGTATCCTTTGATATTACTGCACTCACCCCATAGACTCACTGTTTCAACCGCACCCCATCATGATGCATTATCACCTTTTATTCACTTTTCTACAAACAAGCTCCTCACACCAGGCCTAATTTAGATTCCTTGCATCTCTTAATATTAAACTAGTACAGCCGCATCTCTCCACTCCTCACTGAACTCATAATTTGGGACCATTTTTTGAAACTCTTGATTTGTCTGTTTCATTTTCCAGGAAACATATCACAAATTATATTTATACATTTTTTGTACCTGATAATAAGATGCATTTATCCACATAATGACATGACATTTTCTCCTCTGGGATTGTTATTAAGCTTGAGCCTGACCTTTTTGCACCTTCAGAATGTAAATGTTCTTCTGAATCTCTGTTAGCTTTATGTATATATGCACAGCATCATGTTTTTAGAATGACATGCTTCTGTATGTGTATAAGACTAAAGCAAAATAGAATTTGAGATCAAGAACTGAAAGAAATTCATTAGCAATCTTAAACCACGAATAAATTTAAAAGATATTGTAACTCAGTAAAGGAATATTTACTAGTGTAACAGACTAAGCAGACATGATTTTTAAAAGTAAACAAATAGATATTAGAAATATACACAGAGTTATGTTTAAACCTAAAATAGAAGGTGAGTTGATTTTCTACTCCCAAGATGCTTAGACCAAATGGATAAGAGAAAACTAGACAGTAAAGGATGTGATAATTATGATTTGAAACAGTGGAGGATCTAGACAGAATTAGGAAAAAAGAGAAGAAATAAACCTCTGTTTCCAACAGATGGTGCTGCATATCATAAATATTTTGATGAATATAATGACCCAGGGGGTTCTGGGCCCATCAATTAACACTCTAATGGGAGATTTCAACAACCCATATGACAGGATTTACAGAGAGTGACCCGTCATGATTACTAAAAAAAAAAATCTATGCTATAGCGAGCATAAAATAGGTTCAACCACAGAATAATAAATACAAAATATGGCAAATATATAATACACAATATTGTTAATTACAAAATATTGCTAAAGAATTCAGATATCAAGTTAGAGAATTAGAAACCACATGGCAATAAATGGATATACAGATATCATGTTCCTTGACACTACCACACTAACATTAAAGAGCAAAGGAAGGGGTGGAATTCAGACAACATACAGGTCACAGACAAAAGATAGTCGTTATTTCAATATCTGAAAATATCAGTGAAATATTCAGTCATTATCTGAAGTGGGTGTTTGCAGGGTGGAAAATTAGATGGTAAAATCCAAACAAGAGCTTAACAGCTAAACTGTGGAAAGATTTCAGAAAAGTAAAACAATACTGATAAAACTGGGAGAGAGAGCATGGGCGTAATGCACACATATAAGATGAATTGTTGTTTATGTAAGTGTAATTAAGGTTAGTACACTTATAAGGCAGGATGTCCCCAGATCCAACTACAATTATAAGAGCAACTAAAAATACAGGTGGGATGTAATGATGTCCCAGTTGAGATAAACATGGTAAGGACACTGTTATTAGACTACTGAAAAATGTGGAGATTATTTGGTACTAGAGCAGATCTAAAAGAAATAGACCAAAAGAAAAAAAAAGGAACTGGTGGGGAAGGTAGGGGAGTTGAGGACATACCGAAGAACCTAATAGAAAAGAAAAGAAAGAATAAGAAGAACTTCTGCTTATTCTAGACATGAAAAGAAATAGATAGAACCATCTTAAGAATAGGTAAGCCCCATGAGACAGAATAGTAGACCACATAGGGATAAATGGCTTTCATGCAGCCCAAAAGTAAAGAACTTCTGCTATTCCAACAAAGGGAAAAAAGGAATGGACTGTTACTATCAAAAACAGTAAGGATAAGCTTAGACCACAGAGACAAAACCCAGAGCTCCAAACTAGAAACTTGGCATTCTTTTATCTTTCCTGATCACATTTTTCCTATATTATCTATTAAAATGTAATTGTGCAAATAATGTTATAATAGCATTACTACATACAGAATCATAAATATCAATAATTTCAGGAAAAATGCCTGAGTATGCATAAAGGAAATGAAAAGAAAAATTTAAACTGTTAGGAGGAAGCATTTCTGTAGGAGTCCTGGCAAAATGAAGCCTAGGATCAGCCAGTTGTCTTCCCAGAACTTGAAGTATCTTTAACAGCAAATGCCGAATGAGTAACTGGAACAGACCCGATAAAAGAAAATTATAGGACATTGAAAAAAATAAAATCAATTTAGTAGTATATATTTCTATTGAAGAGGCAAAACTGACACCTGTGACATTACTCACGTTGGATTGTGATGTGTCATATCTATTCTCTTGACTAAAGTTTATTCTTGAAAGCTTTGTAAAATTTATTTGGTGGTGTGAACGGGGGAAGTTTTATTATAATTTTGGATCATTTATTTAATGTGTACATATGAACTATTTAGATTTTCTTTTTCTTCTTCAGTCAGTTTCAGTGAGTAATATTTTTCTGGAAATTTGCCTGTTTTACTTAGGTTTTCAAATTCACTGGCATAAAATTGTCATTGAGGTGGCAGTAGGAATGGAAGTCCAATGGTTCCTTTTTAATAACCTTTTGAAATAATTATAGACTTACAAGAAATTGCAAAAGTAGTACAAACATGTTCCATGTACCCTTTCTTCAACTCACCCCAATTCTAATATCTTACATCTACTAGCACATTACCAAAATCAAATACTGTTGATTAGGCTACGCACCTTACTTGATTCCACCAGTTTTTACCTGAACTGATTTTTTACATGTATATAGTATATATACATGTATATAGTTTTAAGAGATTTTATCACTTGTATGGATTCCCACAGCTACCACCACAAGATATGGGGCTGTTCCATCATCACAAAGACCCTCCCTCATGCTACCTTATTACAGTCAGATCCTCTTTGCCCACCCACCTCCCTAACTCTGACAATCACTGATTTCTTCTCCATATCTATAATTTTGTCACATCAAGAGGGTTACGTAAACTGAATCATACAGTAAGTAACTCCTTAATATTGGCTTATTTCACTCAGCATAACTGTGTTCATAACCAATATATGATGTATATTTCTATATGTGCTTTTATTTACAATCTGCATTCCTTCTTTGGTTATATGTCTGCTTCAGTCTTTTACCTTTTTTTTATTGTGGTGTTTGGTTTTTTTGTTGTTAAACTTGGGGAGTTCTTTATAATGCCATTGTCGTATTGGTGATTTGCAAAAAAGCTTTCCCAGTCTGTGGCTTGTGTTTTTATCCTCTTAATGAGGTATTTCACAGAGCAGAAGTTTTTAAGTCTGATTAAGTCCAATTTATCAAATTTTCTTTCATAGATTATGCTTTTGGTATCACATCTAAGATCTCTTAGACCCAAGTCACAAAGATTTTTTTCTACAATGTTTCCCATATAAGTATTATAACTTTATGTTTTACATGTAGACTTACAGTTCATTTTGAGTTAATTTTACATAAGGTGTGAGGTTTAGGTAGTAGTTCATTTTTCTGGCTGTGAATGTCCAATTTTCCCAGTGCCATGTATTGAAAATGTCACCTTTCCTTTATTGATTGCTTTCACATTTTTTAATCAAAATTTGTTGGCCATACCTTTAAGGGATCTCTTTCTAGGTTCTTTGTTCTGCTCCATTGATCTATGTGTCTTTTTCTGCATGATACTGTCTTGATTAATGTAGCTATATAGTAAGTCTTAGACCAAGGTGGCCTGATTTCTCGAACTTTATTACTTTTCAAAAATATTTAGCCTACTCTAGTTTATTTGCTATTTTACATTAATTTTATATTAACCTAGATTATATCTACAAAAATATTATGAAGATTTTGATATGAATTGCACTAAATCTATAGATACATTTAGGAAGAATTGACATTTTTCTAGGGTAAGTCTTTCAATTTATGAGAATAGTGTGTCTTTTCATTTTATTGCTGCTTCTGTTATTTATTTCATCAGCATTTTGTACTTGGCAGCATACCGTCCTGTAAATGTTTTCTAAGACAGATGCCTAATAGTTAAATTTTTTTAGTGATTTTAATTGGTCTTGTTTTTTAAGTTTTGGTTTTCAATGTTAGTTGCTAGTCTATGGGAATATTATTGATTTTTTGATCAAGAATCCTGTACAGTGTGCAGAAGCATGAGCCAATTATAAACTACCCAGTCTCAGACATTTTTTAATAACAGTGTGAAAACCAAGCAGTACAGGCTTCTGGGGAGGCTTCAAGAAACTTTTACTCATGGTGGAAGGCAAAGTGGGAGCAGGTGTCTTACATGGCTGGAGTAGGAGGAAGAGAGAGAGAAGGGGGTAGTGCCACATACTTTTAAACAACCAGATCTCATGAGAGCTCACTCACCATACAGTACCAAGTGGGGGATGGTGCTAAACCATTTATGAGAACTCCACCCCCACGATCCAATCAACTCCCACCAGGCCCCGCCTCTAACATTGAGGATTACAATTGAGCATGAGATCTGGATAAGGATGCACCCAAACCATATCAGATCCTGTGACCCCGATAAATTCATTTATTAGTTCAAGGGATTTCTTTTTAACTTTTTGGGATTTTTTTTAAATGTACACTAGAGAGTTTGCAAACTATGGGTTGTGGGACAAATTCAGGACACTCTCTTTGTTAACTTTCATAAGAACATGCATATTTATATTTTGTCTATGGCTGTTTTTATGCTATAAAAACAGAAATGAATACTTGGGACAGGCACCACATTGCTACAAAGCTAAGTATTTACTATCTGGTCCTTCACAGAAAAAGCTTGCTGATATCTGATGTAGACAATTGTGCCATATGAAAAGAGACAATTTTATTTTTTCCTTTACTGTCTATATGTTGTTTATATCCTTTTCTTGTCTTATTGCAGTGCCTACAACTTCCAGCACTGTGTTGAAGGGGTGGTGAGAGTAGACCTCCTTTCACGGTTCTAATTTTAGAGGAGACATATTCAGTCTTTTACCATTAAGCACGATGTTCACTGTAGGCTTTTGTAGATGCTTTCTATGAGGTTGAGGAGGTTCCTGTCTATTCCTAGTTTTCCTAGTTTTCTGAGTTTCATTATGAAAGGGTGTTGAATACTTTTAATGCTTTTTCTATGCCAATTTATATGATTGTGTGGTTTGCCTTCTTAACCTGTATGTGTTGAATTACCTTGATTTTCAAGTATAAAACCACCTTATATTTCTGGAATGACTCCTACTTAGTTGTGACACATAATTATTTACAAATGTATTGCTGGATAGATTTACTAATATTTTGTTGAGTTTTTTGTGTCTATAGTTTTATTCTGTACTATCTTTGCTGATTTTGGTTTAAGGATATTATTAGCTTCATAACATGAGTTAGGAGGTGCTTTCTTCTATTTTCTGAAAGAATAATGCATAGAATTCAGGTAATTTTTGTTTAAATGTTTGTGAGAATTGTCCAGTGAAACCATCTTGGGGATTTTTTTTTGGAGTATTTATTTTCAAAGTTAACTTATTTGATAGTTATGGGACTGTTTAGATTATCTGTTTCACCTTTAGTGAAATTTGTTAGGTTGCAGTTTTGCAGAAATTGATGCATTTCATTTAAGTGGTCAAATTTATGTGTGTATGGTTGTTGGTAGTGTTCCCTTAATATCTTTTTATATCTACAGATTTTGTTGTGATATTCCCCTTTTCCCCCGATATTGGTAATATGTATCTTCGTTCTCTTCTTGTCTGTCAGTTTTATTAAAGGTCTATCAATTTCATCAATCTTTTTCAAGCAACCAGCTTTTGGTTTGATAGATGGATTTTATGTACTGTTTTTTCTGTTTTCTTTTTAAAATTTTTCTTTTGTTTTTAATTGACACATAATAATTATATACATCTGTGGGGTACAGCATAATGTTTGGACACATTGTATAATGATTAAATCATGGTATTTAGCATATTCATCAACTCAAACTTTTATCATGTCTTTGTGGTGAGAACATTCAAGATTCTGTCTTCTAGTTATTTTGAAATGTACACTATAATATAGTTTACTGTAGTCACTCTACTATGCTGTAGAATACTCTAACTTATTTCTCTTACCTAACTGTAATTTTGTATCTGTTGACTGATCTCTCCTTCCCCTCCCCAGTTCCCCACACTCCCCAGCCTCTGGCAACCCATTATTCTACTCTATTTCAATGAGATAAGCTTTTTTGGACTCCACAAAGGAGTGTGATCATGTGGTATTTGTCTTTCTGTGCCTGGCTTATTTTACTTAACAATGTCCTTCAGGTTCATCCATGTTGCCAAAAAAGACAGGATTTTATTTTTCCATGCCTGAATAATGTTCTATTGTGTATATATATCAGACTGTATTAATTTGTATGTTGACAGACACTTAGGTTGATTCCATATCGTGGCTATTGTCAATAGTGCAATAACATAGAAGTTCAGATATCCTTTATCATACTGATTTTATTTCCTTTGAATAAATACCCAATAGTAGAAGTGCTGGATCATACGGCAGCTCTATTTTTAATTTTTTGAGGAAACTCCATGCTGTTTTTCATAATGGCTATGACAGTTTACATTCCCATCAACAGCATATGTGTAAAGGTTCCCTTTCTTCCATATTCATGGTAGCATTTGTTATTTTTCATTTTTTTGTTACTAGCCATTATAATTGTTGTGAGCTGCTACCTCATTGCGGCTTTTGATTTGCATTTCCCTGATGATGAGTGATTTTGAGCATTTTTTCATGTACTCTTTGGCTGTTTGTATGTCTTCTTTTGATAAATATATGTTGAAGTCCTTTCTCCGTTTTTAAACTGGAATACTTATTTTTTTGCTATTGAATTGTTTGAGTTTCTTATACGTTCTGGATATTAGCCCTTTGTCAGATGCATAGTTTGCTGATATTTTCTCTCATTAGTCACTTTGTTGATTATTTCCTTTGTTGTGCAGAAGCTTTTTAGTTTGATGTAATCCCACTTGTCTATTTTTGCTTTTGTTGCCTCTGTTTCTGTGTTCTTATATAAAAATCATTTCCTAGACTGATGTCATAAAGCACTCCCCCAATGTTTTCTTCTAGTAGTTTTATAGTTTTGGGTCTTACATTTAAGTCTTTAATCTATTTTGAGTTACTGTCTATTTCTTTCTTTAGATCTTACAATATTTGCTTTATATATCTGGGTGCTCTGAGATACGGTGCATATATATTTAAAATTGTTACATCCTCTTCCCAAATTAACCCCTTTATCATGATATAATGGCCTTTTTATCTCTTTTTTCTAAGTTTTTGGCTTGAAATCTATTTTGTCTGGCATAAGTATTGCTACTCCTGCTCTCTTTCAGTTCCTGTTTATGCAGAATATTATTTATAAGTTGACAACTTAACTTTGATCTTATACAAATACTCTAGACTTTTACCCTCCACGTGCAATTTATAATTTTGTAGCCCTAATTTATACTTTTAATATAGTGTGTTCTTTAACATCTTATTGGAACTATAGATTTCATCAACCATTTTAACATTTGTACTAGAGATTTGAAAGATTATATACTATCTTTACATTAGTGCTATCCTGAATTTGGTAGTAAATTTACCTCTACTGTTTCTAACTTTGATTTTGAATTTACCTCTACCAGTGAATTTTAAACTTTCATTGTGCTTCACAGGGTTTCTGTGAATCCCTTGCTGTATTCCAGTGTTTCCCTTTAGACTTTTCTAATAGCAGTTTTCCAATTGAAGTATTTTTCTTCTTGTTGTTTCTGTCATTTATTGTGAGAGGGATAAGTATTAGGTAACTCTAGTCAGCCATCTTACTGACATCACTCTTGTTGTTTTTCTATTTTCAGTTCCATTTATTTCTAGTCTCCAAATTACTTCTTTTCTTTTGCTGCTTTGAGTTAATCTTTCTCTTCTGTTCTATCTTCCTGAGGAGGAAGCTAAATTTTTTAATTTTAAATTTTTCTTATTTTCTAATATTAGCATTTAGTGCTAAAAATTTCCTTCCAAGCACTGCTTAGCTGCATCTCACATATTTCAATATGTTGTGTTTTCATTTTTCTTCTATTTAATGTAATATTTTTTTCCCTTTAGAGTTCTTCTCTGACCTGTGGATTATGTAGATGTGTGTGGTTAAATTTTTCAGAGTTTGAAGATATTTCTATTGTCTTTCTAATAGATTACTAGTTTGATTCCATTGTGGTTAGAGAACATAGTTTGTATGATTTCAATTCTTTTGAATTTGTTGAATGCTGTTTTAAAGACTAAGGATGTGGTATTGGTGAATATTCTATATGCAGTTGAAAATAATTTGTTTTCTGCTGTTGTTTGGTAGAGTGTTTTATAAATCGTAATTAGATCCCATTGATTAGTAGTATTTTTCAATTCTACTATAACTTTTCAGATTTTCTGTCCATTATTTCTATTGGTTACTTGAGAGAATAACAAATTATAAATAAAATTTACTCTATATTATAACTTTGTCTTTTTTTAAGTTGTCAGTTTTTCCTTCATATATTTTGCAGCTTGTTTGCTGTGTACACATTGAAAATTGTGATGTCTTTGTCAGTGGATTAACCCTTTTGTCATTACATATCTTTTCTTTCCTCTGAAGTCTACTTTATTTGATTTAAGATAGCTATTCTCATTTTTCTTTATTACTGTTTGCATAGTGTACTTTTACATCATGTACTTTTAACCTAACTATATAATTACATGTAATATTAATTTCCTGTTAGTAGCATACAGTTTGTCATAATTTTTGTTCACTCTGCTAAAATGTGTCTTTTAATTGGGTATTTACATTTATTGTAATTATTGATATATTAGGACTTGTCTGCCATTTTATTATTTGTTTCCATCTTCCCTTCTTATTTCATTTCTCTGTTTTCATTTCTCTATTTTCTGCTTCCCTGTGGGTTACCTAAACATTTTTTTAGTATTCCTTTTTGATTTACTTACAATGTCTTTGAGTACATTTCTTAATGTAGTATTTTAAGTAGTGACCCTGGGTATTACAATATACATATGTAATTTATTATAACCTACTAGTATTGACATTTTATCACTGCAAGTAATAAAGTCAAAACCTTATCACCATTTAGGTCTCTTTTCCCTCCTCCCTTTGTAATATAAATTTCCCAAATATTTTCTCTATATACATTGAGAACCACATTAGATAATTTAAAAATTTTGCTTCCAACTAATATAATTTTTTGACTAATATAATTTTTTAAACTCATAAGGAAAATGATATCCTATTATATTTACCTATTCCATTGCTCCATATTTATTCTTGATGTTTTAGGTTTCTTTCAATTATTATTTTCTTTCTGTTGGAATACTTTTCTTTAGCAAGTCTTCTAGGTTAGCCTTACTGACAACATTTTTTCATTTTTTTAGGTAGCAGTTTGTCAATTTTATCTTTTCTAAAAATAAATTCCTCATTTCATTGATGTTTTGTATTTTTAGTCACTATTTTGTTGGTTTATGCTCTGATCTTTATTGTTTATTTTCTTGTACTTATTTTGGGTTTAGTTTGTTCTTGTTTTTCTAGTTCCTTGAGGTATAATGTTAGGTGGTTTATTTGAAATGAACCATGCTAAGTAGTTTAGTAACAATGTCTTTATTTCACTTTCATTCCTGAAAGATATTTTTGTTGGATATGGAATTCTGGGTTGATAGTTCTCCTCTTCCAGCAATTGGAAAATATTTTGCTACTTCCTTCTGACCTTTGTGGTTTTGGATGACAATTCCACTGTTCTGGGAAATGCTTTTTTCCTATAAGCAATCTGTCATGGATCTTTCAGGACTTTCTCTGGATCTTTCAGGACTTTGTCTTCAGTTCTCAGAGGTTTAATTATGATGTCTCTAAAAATTTACTTTTTTAAGTTTGTCTTATTCTTGGTTCACTCAGCTTCTTAAATCTAAAGTTTATTTGTTTTAGCTGATTTGGAAGTTTTTCCACCATTATTATTTTTTTCTTAAGTTTTCTGCTGTGCACACTTTTTCTTTTTCTTCTGTGACTCTGATGACACAAATGTTAAATTTTATGTTGTTGTCTCAGTTATCTGAGGTTCTATTCATTCTTTCCCAATCATCTTTTTTCCATTGCTCAGATTGAATAATATTTATTGATCTATATTCAAGTTTATTGTTTCCCCTGTCATTTCCATTTTCTTACTGAGCCTATCCAGTGAATTTTTCATTTAGGTTATTGAATTTTTCAGTTCTAAATTTTCCATCTGATTTTCTTTTTATCTTTGTTTGTTGAGACTTTCCACTTTAAAAATTTGTTTCAAGAATGTATTTAACTACTAATTTTTATAATAGTTGCTTTAACATCCTTGGCAGATAATTTCAAAATTCATGTCATCTTGGTGTTGGCATTTGCTGATTGTCTTTTTTCTTTCAATTTCACAGTTCCTTGTTTTTGTACAATGAGTAATGTTCTCTTATTTTCTAGCCATTTGTTACATTATACATTATGTGATGAGACAAGTTTCCCAGTTAGTTTTCCTTTTCTTTTTTTAGCAGTTATTCCAGCTACTTAGGTTTAGCATACATTTTATGGCCTACTTTTGTGAGTTGTAGTTCAAATATGAAATTATTTTTCAAAGTCTTTGTAGTGATATTCTCATCTGCACTATTGTGTGCTACCCGTAACCCAGTCTGAAACCTGGTTGGTTTTCCATTGAAGTTCAGTACCTAAAACTGTTACTTTGTTGATAATCCTGCATGAGTCACTTGAGGATCTGCCCAGGACTTTGTATATAAAGTATCTTTTTCAGCTGTGAGAGGGAGCATGGCTGGAGCTGTGAGGTAATATAGAGTACCCCTATGACTGAACAAGACCCTATCTACTGACCATTACACTTAAGTGCCACTTACTGGTTCACGCTCTAAAACTTCAACACTGAAAAATACTTTGGTAACCTGTCCCCTTGTAAAACCAGAGGCAAGAAGTCAGCTACAAATAAAGACTCTGCACAAAGCCTCAGCCCTCTGGAAACGTGCAAAAAGAAAGTCTACTGACTGTACTCAATTTATACCACAGTTAAAGGAGCATGCACACACAGACATGAGAAAGAACCAGCACAAGAACTCTGGCAAGTCAAACGCCCAGAGTGTCTTCTGTTCTCCAAACAAGCACACTAGTTCTCCAACAAGGGTTCTTAACCAGGCTGGGATGGTTGAAATGACAGAAATAGAATCCAAAATATAGATAGGAGTGAAGATCATTGAGATTCAGTAGAACTTTGAAACCAAATTCAAGAAAGCTAAGAATGAAAATAAAATAATATGGGAGCTAACAGATTAAACAGCCAGTATAGAAAAGAACCTATATGACCTGATAGAGCTAAAAAATACACCATAAGAATTTCATAATATTGAGAAGTGAAGCCAGCTGGACTTCCTTGGTAGAGTGGGGACTTGGAGAACTTTTCTGTCTAGCAAGAGGATTGTAAAACACACCAATCAGCACTCAGTAGCTAGGATTGTAAAATGCACCAATCAGTGCTCTGTAGCTAGCAAGGGGATTGTAAAATGCACCAATCAGTGCTCTGTAAAAACACACCAATCAGCGCTCTGTAGCTAGCAAGAGGATTGTAAAACGCACCAATCAGCGCTCTGTAAAATGCACCAATCAGCACTCTGTAAAACGCACCAATCAGCAGGATCCTAAAAGTAGCCAATCGCAGGGAGGATTGAAAAAAGGGCATTCTAATAGGGCAGAAACAGAACATGGGAGCAGACAAATAAGGGAATAAAAGCTGGCCACCCCAGCCAGAAGTGGCAACCCACTCAGGTCCCCTTCCACACTGTGGAAGCTTTGTTCTTTTGCTCTTCACAATAAACCTTGCTACTGCCCATTCTTTGGGTCCGTGCCATGTTGAAGGGCTGTAACACTCACCGCGAAGGTCCTCGGCTTCATTTTTGAAGTCAGCAAGACCACAAACCCACCAGAAGGAACCAACTCCAGACACAATATTATCACAAGTATTAACAGTAGAATAGACCAAGCTGAGGAAAGAATCTCAGAGCTTGAAGACTGGCTCTCTAAAATAAGACAATCAGATAATTAAAAAAAAAAAGAAGGAAAATGAATGAACAAAACCTCCATGAAGTATGGGATTATGTAGAGGATAAATCTATAGACCATTAGTGCTCCTAAAAGAGAGGGGGAGAAAGCAAGCAATTTGGAAAACACATTTCAGGATGTTATCCATGAAAACTTCCCCAGCCTCACTAGAGAATCCAACATCCAAATTCAGGAAATAAAGAGAACCCTTGCAAGATACTACACAAAAATTTCATACCCAAGACATATAATTATTTAATTGTCAGATTTTCCAAGATTGCAATGAAAGAAAAAATATTAAAGGCTGCTAGAGAGACAGGGCAGTTCTCCTAAGGGAATTCCTAAGGGAATTCCATCAGGCTAAAAAGTCCATAGAAGTCCAAAAGTCTATAGCAGATGTTTCAGCAGAAACCCTGCTAGCCAGAGGGGATGAGGGGCCCACATTCAACAACAATGAAAAAATTTCCAACCAAGCATTTCATATCCATGCTTCAAAAGTGGAGGAGAAAAAGAATCCTTCTCAGAGAAGCAAATGCTGAGAGATTCATGACCACCAGAGCTGCCTTACAAGAGCTCCTGAAAGAAGCACTAAATATAGAAAGGAAAGAACATTTCCAGCCACAACAAAAACACACTGAAGTACATACACAGACCAGTGACACTATAAAGCAACCACACAAATAAGTCTGTGTAACAACAACCTAACAATACAATGACAGTTTCAAATCCACACATATCAACAGTAACTTGAATGTAAATAGACGAAATTTCCCAATTAAAAGGCACAGAGTGACAAGATGGATAAAGAAGCAAGACCCAATGGTATGCTGTTATCAAGAGACCCATCTCACATGCAATGACACTCATAGATTCAAAATAAAGGGTTGAAGAAAAATCTACCAAGCAAATAGAGAACAGAAAAAAGCAGGGGTTGCAATCCTAATTCCAGACAAAACAGACTTTGATTTAACTAACAAAGATAAAAAGAGACAAAGAAGGTCATTATATAATGGTAAAGGGTTCAATTCAACAAGATCTAACTATCCTAAATATATGTACCCAACACAGGAGCACCCAGATTCATAAAGCAAGTTCTTAGAGATCTTCAAAGACACTTAGACTCCCACACAATAATAGTGGGAGTCTTCAAAATCCCACTGGCAGTATTAGACAGGGAGAAAATTAACAAATATATTCAGAACCTGAACTCAAGTCTTGATCAAATGAACCTAATAGACATTGACAGAACTCTCCATCCAAAAACAATGGATTATGCATTCTTCTCATTGCCATATGGCAATGTAAATTATTGCCATATTGCTATGTAAATCAGTCCAACCATTGTGAGAAGCAGTGTGGTCATCCCTCAAAAAAATAAAAAGAGAACTAGCATTAAACCCAGCAATCCTAGTACTGGGTATATACCCAAATGAATATAAATTGCTCTACCATAAGGACACATGCGCACATATGTTCATTGCAGCACTATTCACAATAGCAAAGACATGAAATCAAACTAAATGCCCACCAATGATAGACTGGATAAAGAAAATGTGGTACATATACACCTTGAAATACTGTGAAGCCATATAAAAGAATGAAATCATGTCCTTTGCAGGAACATAGATGGAGCTGGAGGCCATTATCCTTACCTAACCAACCCAGGAACAGAAAACCAAACACCGTATGTTCTCACTTATAAGTGGGAGCTAAATAATGAGAACTAATGGCCACAGCGAGGGGAAAAACAGGCACTAAGACCTACTTGAGGGAGGAGGGAGAGGTTCAGAAACAAACAAACAAACAAACATTCAGGCTCTCTGCTCAGTACCTGGGTGACAATATGGTCCGTGCACTAAACCCACATAATACAAATTTGTCTGTAACAAGAAATCTGCACATGTACCCCTGAACCTAAAATAAAAGTTAAATGAATAAATAAAGTATCTCTTTCTTCAACTACTTCCTTTCTATAATTCTTTCCCTAACCTCAAGTTGCAAAGAGAGAAGTGCTGACTAGTTACTACAAAGCATGAATGGAAGCCTAGACCCATCACACCCCACTGTCTCCACATACACTTAACTGGTTGAGACTATAAGGAGTACCCAACCACTTATTATTACCCCATGAGGACGAAGTCAGAGCTCTGCTCACAGTGTCCATGTTTCCTGCAGTACCTGGTATGTGAAAAGGGGCATTTTTCTTTTTGTATTGTGTTTGGCTGGAATAGGATGGGTACTGCTCAAAGAGTACTCTCCTATTGGCCCACTCGTTTTCACATGCTTTGGCTAGAGAAAGCAGGATTTTTCTGGAGGTTCTTGGCCTGTGCCTATTGGCATTTCCAAGTTGTGTTCTTCTCTAGTGATCAAGATGGGGTATATAAGAGACAAAAAACAAAACAAAACAAAAACCAGAAAAAGGGAACAGACCACTGTCATTTTTCAAGTTCCAAAATTCCTAGGCAGTACACCTTCTTTTCTCTCATGTAAGAGTCTTCCAGTGTTTTATGAATTTTGTCCAGGATTTTAACATTCAGATAATGGAAGAAATACAGTGAAATGTGTCTACTTCATCATGATTGAACTGCTGAACCAAGATAAAAGCAAATCTTAACAGAATACAGATTTTTTAAAGACACATTACAAAGATAAAAAATATAAAAATTATACCAGATGAATTATCAGAAATATGCAAGCCAGAAAACAATGGAGTGACATCATTAAAATGTTGAGAAAGAAACATACCTGTCAATTTAAAAATCCTAAGCCCAGCAAAAATCTCAAAAATGAATGAGAAATGATGACTTTTTATTTCAGCAAAACAAAAATTGACAGAATTTATTAACAGCGGCACAGCATGATGAGAAATGATGAAGAAAATCGCCAGGCACATGGCTCACACCTGCACTTTGGGAGGCCGAGGCGGGTGGATCACAAGGTCAAGAGATCGAGACCATCCTAGCCAACATGGTGAAAACCCATCTCTACTAAAAATACAAAAATTAGACAGGTGTGGTGGTGGGCGCCTGTAGTCCCAGCTACTCGGGAGGCTGAGGCAGGAGAATTGCTTGAACCCAGGAGGCAGAGGTTGCAGTGAGCTGAGATTGTGCCCCTGCACTGCAGCCTGGTGACAGAGTAAGAATCCATCTAAAAAAAAAAATGATGAAGAAAATCTTCAGGCAGAAGGAATATGTTAGCGAGCAGAAAATTGGGTTTACACAAAGAAGTGAACAACTCCATTAATGTATAAAATAAGGATAAATATAAAAGATATCTTTAATTTTATTTTAAGTGCTCTAAAAGATTGTTATTCATCTATAAACAAATATAGTAGCAATGTGAGTTTATAGGATATATAAAATAAAATAAAAATTTCTGGTTTCAACTCCAATATGTAGAGAACTTAGAAGTTACCACTACTCCCCTTACAAGAACAAAATAAGTGAATAAATTGAAAACCACTGATTTTTATTGAATCCATCAGAGAACCTCTTTGTAGGGCATACTGCCACACCAACATCCGGAGAGACAGGTGAATGCAGAGAATCACAGATGAGATAAATTTACCTAGAACAGGAACTACTTGAGCTGCAAACTGATAAGAACACTTATATGGTAACTGATGAATTGCTAATGTAGATCAGCATGAGAGTGATGGATTTTGGGGGGTGACAGAGTATTGGGGATCCTCCACATTTTCATAGGTTTTGTTTCCAGGAATCCCATCAGTTTCTCACAGTGATAAGCCAAGAAAGAGCTCTCACATTTCTAGAAGTGGGAGGGAAAATGTAACCATTTTGAGATATGCCCAGAGCATTCTCCATAACAAAGTCTTATTCACCAGGGGAAAAGACTTTATTAGAGCCTATTCAGCTTGGAGGAAATTACCCAACTCCAGTCCTCTCTAGCCCTCTTGTCTCATGTGAGGGAGGAAAATGGGTCATAGCCCAGAGACACAGGTTCATTAAAGACTGAAATTTAATCATAGGATTATAGAATGTGTTTCTTCCTTCCACACTTTACTACCACATCAATGGGATTCCACTATAACAGTGGATCACAGCTGAAGAAGCTTTAAATGGAAACCCAAAGACAACAATGGAATAAGAACAACAACACAAAAAGGACTCTAAAGGAAATTGAAACCATGTACAGGAAACATTACACATAGCCAACACCTAGCCAGATTAGCATAAACTCTCATAAGAAAGGCCTTTTTACCTTAGTTCCTATTAATTGATACATCTTGTCTGGATTTTTTTTTAACTTTCAAGTAATGCTTAATGGCCAGAAACAAACATAATCTGAAGAAACAAAGTAAGCATAAGACCAGACTCAGATATGTCACAGATTTTAGAATTATCAGAGAATTTAATATCGCTATGATTAATATATGAATGAATCTAATGGAAGAAAGACAAAATTTAAGAATAAATAGATAATATAAGCAGAGACAGGTAATCTAAAAAAGAATCAAATGGAAATGCAATAAATAAATTTAAAAAACACTGCAACAAAAATACAGAATGCCTCTTATGAGCTCACCAGTAGACTGGATATGGCCAAGAAAAGAATCAGTGAACTTGAAGATATGCCAATACAGCTTCCCAAGCAGAAAGGCAAAGAGAAAAAACAATAATAATTAAAAAAAAACATAACTCATCCAAGAAATGTGAGACAACTTCAAAAGGCATGATACATGCATAACTGGAATACCAGAAGGAAAAGAAAATAAGAACCAAGCAGAATAAATATTTGAAGTAATAATGACTGAGAATTTTCCAAAATTAGTGTCAGGCATCAAATCACAGATTCAGGAAGTTCAAAGAACACCAAACAGTATAAATACCAAAAATCTTTACCTAGGAATATCATGTTAAAACTACAGGAAACCAAAGACAAAGAGAAAATCTTGAAGAAAGCCAGAGAAGGAAAATACAGCTTACCTAAAAAGAAACAATGATGAAAATTACATCAGACTTCCCATCAGAAACTATGCAAGCAAGAAGAAAGTGGAGTGAAATATTTAAAGTGTTGAAAGAAAAATCTTCACTAATATACCATTATATCTGGCAAAATTATCTTTCAAAAGTGAAAGAGAAATAAAAACATTCTCATACAAATAAAAACTGGAGAAATTAATCAACAGCAGACTTTCCCTGCAAGAAATGTTTTTAAAAAGTAGTTCAGAGAGAAGGAAAATGATATAGGAAAAAAAACTTTAATCTACATGAAGAAAGAAAGAGCATTGAAGAAGAAATAAATAAATTGATCAAATAAATAGCTATTGTAAATAAATTAATCAAATAAATAACTGTTTAAACTGAAAATAGTAACAATTACTGTGTGACTATGGTATGTGGATACATGAAATGAATGACAGCAATTTTTTAAGGGATGAATGGGAACAGAAAAAGAGGAAAATAAAAAAGAAACAAAGAACAAATGTAATGAACAGACAGTAGTTACAAACACAGTGGATATTAATACAACTATATAGCTCATCACTTTAAATGTGGTTTAAATAAACCAATTAAAAGTCAAAAATTGTTGGAGTGGACAAAACAAACAAACAAATAAGACCCAATCATACGTTCTCTAAAAATTTCCCAATTTAAATACAAAGACAGAGTTGGACATGGTGGCTCACATCAGTAATGCCACAGAAAATGTAATCCAAATTGTCCTATACCAATTAAAGTAATTAAATTTCTTTTTAAAAATCTTTGAACAAAGTAAACTTCACACAGCGATGACTTTAATTGCAAATTCGACTACACATTTAAGGAACAAATAAAACCAGTTCTACAGAAACTCAGAAAAACAGAAAAAGAGACACTTAACAAACTCATTTTATTAGTTGAGCATTACACTGATTAAAAAAATACGTTTGAAAAACTTAAAAAAACTATAAAACAATATCCCTCATGAATATAGATATAAATTCTTATCCTAAAATATTACCTAACTGAATCTATCAATATATAAAAAAGCTAATATATTATAATGAATTAGGGTCTATATCAGGAATGCTGGTTCAAATTTTCAACTTAAAAAATTTCATCTTGTTTCCAACTGGAAAAAATCTTCAATTTTTAAAACAAAAATCAGTTAATGTAATTAAACTTATCAACTGATTAAAAAAGAAACAAAACTTGGTTATCTTCATAGCTACAAAAACATTTAACAAAATGCATTATCTATCAATTATAGAAACTTTCAACAAATTAAAAATTAAAAGAAACTTTCTTAAACTGATTAAAATCATCTATTACAAAACTCTACAGCTAACATCATACTTAATAAAGTGAAAGAATCAATGCTTTACATCTGCTAATGGGGGAATAAATAAGGATATTCACTGTCACTATTAATCATTGTACTGAAGATTCTATCCAGTACAAGATGATAAAAAAAAGAAGCAAAAACCACACAGATTAAAAATAAAAAAAGAAAACTGTCTCTATTATCAGACAATATGGAAAATCTACACATTCACTACTAGAACTAATATGTCAGTTTAGCAAGGTGGCAAGATATGGATCAATACACAAAAATCTGTTGTATTTATGCATACCTTCAATGAACAGTTAAAAATTGAACTTCACAAAAAGAGTGTAATTTATAGTACCATCAATAACATGAAATACATAGTTACAAATCTAACAAAATAGGTGGTGGGTTTGTATGCTAAAAACTACAAAACACTGATGAAAGAAATCAAAAGGGAACTAAATAAATAGATAGATAGTGTTCGTGAATTAGAAGACTCAGCGTCATTAAGATGTAAATACACTCCTAATTTATCTATAGATTCAAGACAATGCCAATCAAAATCCCACCAAATTGTCTTTTTTTTTGCATAGAAATTCACAAGCTGATCTAAAATTTATATGGAAAACAATGGATCTAGAATAACCAAAACATTTTTGAATAAGAACTAAATTCAGAAGTTTCACACTATCTGATTTCAAGACTTATAAAACTCTAGTGATCAACAGAATAGGGTATTATTTTTAAAAAAAGGATTGGCGCATTATTGATTATTGGAATAAAATGGAGAATCAAAGAATACACCAAGACATATAGGTTCAACAGATTTTTGACAGATTTCAAGGCAATTCAATGGGGAAAGCAGTCATTTCAGCCAATGGTACTGGAACAACTGAATATCATGTAGAGAGAGGCGGAAAAAAGAACTTTTACCTATACCTTGCACCACATACAACATTAACTCAAAATGGATTGCAGACCTAAACGTAAGACCTAAAATGATACAATGCCTAGAATAAAAGATTAGCTAAAACCTTTGGGCTCTTGAGTTTGGTAAGGGTCTTTTTACATGCTATACCAAAGCACCATCTGTAAGATTAAAATTTAATTAATTTAACCTCATTAAAATTTGAAAATTTGGCTGTTCAAAAGGGATAGTATTACCTGACTTCAAGAATTACTATAAATCTACAATAATCAAAATAGCATTTGTGTAAAGGTAGATAAATAGATTCATGAAACAACGTAATGCAAGAGTTTGCAAACTTTTCTTAAAGAGCCATATAATCAATCTTTAGGCTTTGTGACCAGGAAGCAAAATTGAGGCTATTAGGTAGGTATTTTACATAATCATTTGAAATGTAGCCATTTAAAAATGTAAAAGGCATTTTTAGTCCACAGGCATTAAAAATAGAGGCAGCTGATAAGACCTGGTGGACAGGTCATAGTTTGCCAACCCCTGATATAGAAATTCCAGAAATAAACCCACATAATATGGACAACTGATGTTTTATTTTTGTTTTTTATCTTTATAAAGATGCAAAGGCAATGCAGTGGAGAAAAGATAAACATTCTAACAAATGATATTGAGAGAGTTGGCTGACTGTTCATATGCAAAAATATGACCTTGAATCCACACCTCACACATATGCAAAAATTAAAAGGGATCATGGACCTAAAGGTAAAACTTAAAACTATACAACTACCAAAAGAAAAGATAGAAGAACATCTACATGATCTTGGATTAGACAAAATTTTCTTAGATATGACACCAAAAGCACAATTCATGAAAGAATACTCTAATAAATTATGTTCCATGAATTAAAAACATTTACTCTTTAGAAAATAGTTAAGAGAATGAGAAAACAAGCCACAGAGTGGAAGAAAATATTTGCGAAACATATATCTGACTTGTTTCCAGAATACCCAGAATACCTAAACAACTCTAAAACTCAACAAGAAACAAGTGAGCCTAATAAAAAATGAACAAAATAATTTTACAGAAATTTTACCAATGATGATACATGGATGATAAATTAGAACATGAAGAGATGTTCATCATTAGTCATAGTCAAAGTCATAATAAGATACCACTGCCAACCTATCAAAGTGACTGAAATTAAGAAGGTCATTTAAATCAAGTGTTGTCAATTAAGTGGAGGAACTGAAACTCACACAGGGCTGGTGGGGATTTTGAAAGAGTATGACAGTGTCTGAAAATGCTAAACTTTCACCTCCAATGTAATCCAGCCATGCCATAATTAGTTATTTACCCAAGACAAAAGAAATATATGCTTATACAAAGACTTGTACATGAATGTTCACAGTAGCTTTGTTTGTAATAACCTAAAAATGAAAGCTAAACCAAATGTTTATCAGTAAGTGAATGGATAAATTGTAACATACCTATACAATGAAATAGTACTAAGCAGTAAAACAAAATGAATTATTGGTACATGGAATAACATCGATATATTGCAAAATAATCATGTTTAATGAAAAAAGGCAGAAAAGAGTGTGCACTATATAATTTAATTTACATAAAATTTCAGAAAATGCAAAGCAATCTATAGTGATAGTGTATATTTATAGCAGTGCAATCTATAGTAGATTGTGTAATCTATAGTAACAGTGGTTGCTTGGGGATGGGAGGGAAGGTAGGAGTAGGAGAGCAGATAACAGTAGGAGGGATGGAGGAGTTAAAAAGAAGAATGAGACATTTTTGGAGATGAATATGTTCACTTTCTTTATTGTGATGATGTTTAATAGGTCTATACAGATATCAAAAGTTTTCAAATTGTTGATTTAAATATGGCCACTTTAGTGTATGTCACTTATACCTCAATGGAGTTGTTTTAAAAACCTGCTCTCCAAAAGGCATGGCTAAACACATGAAAACACAAGTCATATATTGGGAGAAAATTTTGCAAAATGCAGATAATCACTTCCACTTCCACTAAGATAGAGTAGACTACTTTCTTCTATCCTTCCAATATGTGTAACTAAAAATCCTGGAAATTATGCAGAAGATAAACATAAGAATACTCTAAAAGGTGGAAAGAAGGAGGCAGACCAGCTAAAGATCTTGGGACCTAAGGAACAACACCATAGTGAGTTCCCTGGGTTTTCTTTTTGCCTTATCTATCACATACTTGGAGATAAGGAAACTGGTAAGCTAGAAACTTGAGTTGGAGCAGGCAAAAATAGCCATGACAAAAGCCTGCTCTCTCTAGCCAAGTACTAAAAAAGGAGCAACCTGGCAAGATGTGAAGCTTTTAGACAATAACTACTCTACTCCAACCAAACACCACACAAGAGTACTGTAACCCCACTGCTACCAATGCTAGTAAAGGCCGAGTGGGAGCCTACACTTCCACCTTGGTAAGGCTGTAATGAAGCACCAACATGACAACGGAGGTGGTGTCAGAAGAGACCAAACAAAAAGCCGTAACTTTCATGTTTGCCAGCTTGTAATGAATCCCCCCATCCCACCATGGTGTCGGTGGAGGCTAAGGGGCGGTCTAGACTTCCACTCTTGCCTGTTAATAACAAGGAATCTCTTTCTTTCCTCCAATGAGTTGGTGAACAAAGAGGCCTAGTGGAGAGTCAGGCCTTTCACATTACCCACTACTAACAAGGTCAACTCCACAGCCCTGTTAGTGGAGACCACACAGGGAGTTGCTGGATGAATGTATTCAGGTTTAAACAGAAAATCCCTTGTCAGGGAAGAGTCAGGAAGATATCAAATTGTATGAAAAAACAATAATCTATAGATGTCAACATTTATTTTTCAGCTCTGTTGTTTGGTGAATACTCATTTAGGATTGTTAAATCTTCTTGGAGGATTGACCTTTTTATCATTAGGTAACTATCCCTTTCTGTCTCTATTAATGTTCTTTGCTCTGAAGTCTATTTAGTATTGTATAATGTTAATAGAGGTTGGGAAGAGAGTACAGGTAGAGAATGTGGGTGTGGATGTGGTTACAAAAGGGCAACATAGAGATCCTTCTGTTGATAGAAATGTATTTTTACCGTATAAGTGTCAATATCCTAGTTGCTATACTGTAATATAGCTTTGCAACATATTATAATTATGGGGAATTGAGTACAGAGACGCATAGGATCTTTCTCTCTCTCTCTCTTTTTTTTTTTTTTTTTTTTTTTGCGTCTTGCTCTGTTGCCCAGGCTGGAGTGCAGTGGTGCGATCTCAGCTCACTACAACCTCTGCCTCCCAGGATCAAGTAATTCTCCTGCCTTAGCCTCCCAAGTAGCTGGGACGACGGGCATGCACCACTATGCCTGGGTAATTTTTATTTTTATTTTTTATTTTTTTAGTAGAGAGTTTAGTAGAGGGTTTCACCTTGTTGGTCAGGCCGGTTTCAAACTCCAGACCTCAAATGATCCACCCTTCTCGGACTCCCAAAGTTCTGGGATTACAGACGTGAGCCACTGTACTCGGCCTAATTATTTTTAGTAGAGACAGGGTCTTGCTGTGTTTCCCAGGCTGTTCTTGAACTCCTGGGCTCAGGCAATACTCCAGCCTCAGCCTCCCACTTAGCTGGGACTCCAGATATGTGCCACTATGAATAACTACTTTTTAAATTGTTTGTGGTGACAGGATTCCACTATATTGCCCAGGCTGGTCTCAAACTCCTGGCCTCAAGTGATTCTCCCACCTTGGCCTCCCAAAGTGCTGGGATTACAGGCATGAACCACTGTGCCCAGCCTAACTTTAGTTTTTTGATTCACCTTTCCAACTAAGGGTTTTACCCTATTGGCGTCCCAGTTGTATGCAGTGGTATCCTATATGACTTTAGTCTTATGGAGGCCTGAAGGTTTGTTTCTTGCTCTGACGTCCTGTGAGGCCACCAGATAAAAAATTCTGAAATTCCTCACCTTGATTATCTTGTTCACTACTTTTTGTCTTCTGAATTTTTTTCAGCTTGCAAATTTAGGAATTTTTTTTTCAGGAAAGTGAAAGTTTGTTTTTAATTATTTTATCTAGAATTTTTGTGTTTTTTTCCCTTAAAAGTATGTGTATATCTTTTCTTTTTCTTTTCCTTTTTTCTTTCTTCTGTCATACTGCCAGAAATAAGAGTATTTCCACAGTACTATTAAGTAGTATATATTTAGTCTCATACAGTATGAGGGGGAGATTGAGAACCAAGAATCATGAATAGTACCTAGGTTCTATTCTTTACTAGCTATGTGATCCCCAATACTTTTCTCTTTTTCCTGTGTGTCATCTTTTCCTGGTAAAGAATGAAGGGCATGGGCTAAATGATATCTAAATCCTCATCGCTTAAAACTTGTACTGTTTCAATATTGTGGTATATTAGAACAACCACTGGCCTGGGAGTCTGGAGTCCTGACTTGGTTCTTCTGCTTTCTAGCTTTCAGCTTTTAGACATGCCACTTTACTTTCTGAGTCATCATTTATTTGTCTACACACAAGCAAACAAAAGTGATAGTATCTACTTGACAAGATTGTTGTCAACATTAAATTAGACATTATTTATAAAACTTCTTGGCATGTAAGAGGTGACGATTAAGTCTTAGGAAGATCCACGTATACAGAATTCAAGGATCTCTCAGGTCCATTTACTATTCCAAAAATCTATGATGTCAACTAAAGTTAGTGCTTAAAAAAGAAACGTTTTGCTGCAATTCTGACATGCGCTCTCTAGAGGTCTCCATTACCAAACAAATCAATGTATGTTTTACTGTTGGTTATGGAAGTTCAGAAATGAAATCTATCAATCTCTTGTAAGATTCAACATTGTCCAAAGAGATTTTTTTTTTTTGCGCTTTCTACATGGTATGATTTTTCTGGTCATATTTGCTCTCTTCTCTTTCAGGTTGCTGAAGAAGAATCTTACTCTAGGGCTCACTACCAACTTTGGACTGGTGATGTATAAGACATTATATATTTCTGGGGGTTTTTTTGGCTTTTTTTATTTACAAAAGGTGAATTTAGTTGTTTCTCTCTCATTCCCTTAGTTCAAAAATGATTAGCCCCAGATATTGCTCTATTCTTTTCCAAATTCTGGTTATACGTCAAAATAAACAACCAAACAAAAACATAGGGTTAGGGGAGATTGGATGAAAGAAAGAAGAAGATGAAAGAAAGAAGAAAAAAACATTCCAAGGCAATGTTTTTCTTAACTGCTGTTCCCTTCAGTAAGATATATATTTCAGGCTGTGTCCACAGCACACACATATTTAACTAAAACAAACATTTGACAAAGCAATAGTTATCCTTACAGAGGGATACGACACTTTCATATTTCCTGTTCTAGTCTATCCTTTTTAATGGTGCTTTTGACAAAATAATTAAGTCCATAAACCACGAAGGGATACCACCAATGGTTTGAAAATGATATCTTAAGGAGATGCAAAAATGTGAAAAGAGGGAGTTTCGTTTCATATGTAATACGTACTAACTGACCTAGACTTTATGAAAGTGGTAAAAAAAAATCACAGTGTGATTTCATTTCTATAAAGAATGCACATCCATATAGACTCCTTCAGGCTGGGTAGGAGGCAGTGCTGGGTTGTGCTTCCTTCTTTTCTTTTCTTTTCTTTTTTTTTTTTTTTGAGACGGAGTCTCACTCTGTCGCCCAAGCTGGAGTGCAGTGGTGCGATCTCGGCTCACTGCAACCTCCGCCTCCCGGGTTCACGCCATTCTCCGGCTTCAGCCTCCCCAGTAGCTGGGACTAAGGCACCCGCCACCAAGCCCGGCTAATTTTTTGTGTTTTTTAGTAGAGACGGGTTTCACCATGTTAGCCAGGATGGTCTCGAGCTCCTGACCTCATGATCTGCCCGCCTCGGCCTCCCAAAGTGCTGGGATTACAGGCGTGAGCCACCGCACCCGGACTGTGCTTTCTTTTTCAATCCAGGTTAGAGTTGGCCATGAGGGAACTTATATAAGATTTGGAAGGCAGAAGCAAAAGAGCAGCCATTACTCTCAGAAGGTCACTGTGGTTGGATATGGTGTTGGCCAATGGGTCAAACCTCCATGTCCATCTGCTCTTTCCTATGTCTTGCCCTGATATCCAATAGCAGCCACAGCTGATCAAAAGATGCTTGGCTACGGATCCACAGAGAGGTGGTTATGCAGAGGTAATAGCTTCCCATGCATAGCCTTCCACACGAGCTCCTGTTCTTGATCCTGCTTTGCTAGTTGAACATGCCTGCTGCTCAAATTTCCGTGGGAGCCTAGGGTTTGGCTTGCCTACACCACTGCTCCTAGGCACTCTGGCTAGGGACTTTGCTATCTGACTCCTCTTCCAGACTTTCGCTTCTCCAGTACTGCCCACATTTTTGTAAGATCTAATTCCTACTAAAAAAAATTCCTCTTTCCATAATTCTTATCAAGATTCTGCTTCTTTCACTGTATTCTGGATGATACAGATAAGTATCAATCAGTCAACAGTAGTTGCCTCTGAAAACGGGAATAAAAGTGATTAAAAAAACATAAAGAAGGCTGCAGACTTTTCTTTGTAGATTTCTAAATTATTTGAAGTTTTACAATAAAAATGTACTATTAAATCAAGTTTAGTCTAATGCTTCTCCTTACATATCTTAAGTTCAGCCTAAAGGTTTTTCTGTATATAGTAAACTATAACTTAAATGGAGACTATAACCTACTCTTATGCCAATCACTGAGTTTTGGCCAATCAAAGGGGACCAGTCGTTCAAACCGTGTTCAAATAAGGTAAACGCTGAGCTATAATCAATCCGACTGTTTCTGTATCTCACTTTTCCTTTACCTGTCTATAAATCTTCTTCCACCACATGGCTGCCCTGGAGTCTCTGAGCCTACTCTACCTCCTGAGGCTGCCTGATTCTCAAATCGCTCTTTGGTCAATTAAACTCTGTCAAGTTTAATCTGGCTAAGGTTTTTCTTTGAGCGGTACTTATATATTACCTACATGATCAAAAGAAAAAATGAGAAAAAAGGAAAAGGATGTTTTAAAGATGCTAAAGCACACCCAGAAACAGAAAAACAAAGTTGAACATAAAATTGCCATTTCCCAAGTGTCCAAAAATGGATGTAAGTGACTTTTATATTCAGGTAAGTGACTGTAAAAGTAGTTGTGAAAAAAAAAGATAACTGTTCTCAACTTTCCAAAAATTCAGTATCCTGGGGGAAAATGTGGGAACAATGTGCCAGAGCCATGTTCTTCTGTCCTTAAAGTGCATAGAGATCACCTTGAGATTTGGTTCAAAAGCTGATTTTGATTCAATAGGTTTGGGGAGGGCCTCAAATTCTGCATTTCAAACCAATTTCCACTTGGTGTTGATAATATTGATTCACGAATCACACTTTGAGTAGCAAAATCCAAGGAAGCTGAAGAGACATAAAACCCAAATGGAATGCGTGAACTTAGATTGTTTATTGTTTCAAGAGGGAGAATAAAACAATAAAAGTCATTTGGAGGACAATTATAATAGAAAAGTTAGAATGTGGACTGGACATTAGAAAATATCATAACATTAATTTTGGGGGATAATATTACTATGATTCTATACAAGAATGTTATTTTTAAGAAATATATTCTCCCAGCCGGGCACAGTGGCTCACGCCTGTAATCCCAGCACTTTGGGAGGCCGAGGCAGCTGGATCATGAGGTCAGGAGTTCAAGACCAGCCTGGCCTAGATGGTGAAATCCTGTCTCTACTAAAAATACAAAAATTAGCCAGGGGCAGTGGCAGGAGCCTGTAATCCCAGCTACTCAGGACTCTGAGGCAGGAGAATCTTTTGAACCCAGGGGGCGGAGGTTGCAGTGAGCCGAGATCGTACCACTGCACTCCAGCCTGGGCAACAGAGTGAGACTCCATCTCAAAAAAACAAAGCAAGAAAAAAAAATAAAGAAATACATTCTGATGTATGCAACTTTCTATAACTGTAAAGATAAATTCCTCTTGCTGTCAGTTAGTTTAAAAACACATAATTAATTTAGTAATTATTTTTTCCTAAATACAAAGAAGTGAAGAAACAGAGGCAGAGAATGATAAGTAAATGGCTCCAAATAACCAGTAGTTGGAGGTGTAGTGTAAGGTGCTACTTTGGAAATGACGATTTTGAACCCTTCATGATCCAAGTGTTCCTAGAACACTGCAACAGCTGAGAACTGCCCCCATCCTCCAAGTTCCAGAAAAAGGCTTACTGCAAAGAATTACCCTTCCCCAAACTTAGATAAGACTCCCTTGCTTACCTATGACAAGACACAAGTTCTCCATATTCCCATTTTTAATCTTATAAAAGATATAATAGCTGAACTGTTTTCCCCACTGACCAACTTTCTGCATCATATGATTTTCTGATTTGATCAACTGAGCAAAGTGCTGCTAACTTACTTTGACCAAGGAAAGTTTAGTCAGGCCTCTCTCCTTCCTGCAGACCTCTAAACTTTGTCCCCTGGGAGGTTAAGCAAGCATTGGAATTTGGAACAATTCCATATAACAACCCCTCTGGACCTCAAAGAATGATACTTCCAGCTCACCTCTCTGATCACGACACCTGCTTGTCCTACTCCCCTTCTCCCAGTTCTTTGTAGCCTTGTTTACTCTTCCTTATAATATAAAACAAAAGCCCTTTCTTCCTGACCATCGAGAGGCATATAGACCTTACAGTTAAGCATTTTATCCATTGATTTCAATAGTTCTCCTCTTCCTATTGCAATAGTCTTTTTGAATAAAGTCACTGCTGACTTAGGTCCAGATGTGTTTTTTCATTTGACAGAAGTCTAAAGTGGGAGAGAGACGTCGCTCTGAATAAGTAAGAAGTCAGAGAAGGGGCGCAGGCAGGGAGTTGACAAGCCAGGGAGAGCCTTGGAGCAAGGACACAGGAGTCTCAGGAGCTGAATGCGACAAGAGAGAAGGTCCCTGGAAGGGATTCTGATGACTGCTCAGGTGACCCTTCTGCATGACTCTGAAGTGTAACCTCAAAAATCATGTCGTGCATGGGGTAACTGGATTTCATCTGGAAGGTGGTGAAGGGGCTGATTGGTACCAAGCTGAGTATCTGGCTGAAACAGAAGCAGTGGGCAGACAGTGGCTATTAACAATACTGATAGCTAGTAGTTATCGAACTTGGGGAGTGTGCTAGGAGCTGGATGATGAACTTCAGATACTTCATTTCAAATCCATACAACTCTAAAAAATGGGCTTCATGATCCACATTTCACACCTGAAAGAATAATATTCCAGAGGCTATTAAATGCCTTTACTGAAAAATACAACTAGTAAGAGGGAAGCACTTTTCCTGGATGCCCTAAATGAAACATACCTTTGCTTGCAGTAGTTCCATCAGTGTTTATGGAACTTCTTTGTCTAACAACTCTAATGGGAAATCCATGATCACCCACCTCCAGCTATGTTCCAGCTATAGTGCTCTTCTGCTCAGCAAAAAAACTAACAAATTCTCAGTTTGTCCTGCAGGTGCCACCCTTGCCATGAGATAGGTCTCCTGAGTGTTCAGGCATTCATGACTCAGGACTGCAATTGATCAGAAATTCTCAAAGAGGAAAGAAGCCTAATCATCTACTGTATGAAACCTACGTTTCAGGATCATGACCCTCACATATGGATTTACAGTTTCCTAGATCCAATAATTAATTAGAATTCTTCCTTTTTTTATATTTTGTTTTTACAGTATTTGATCTATTTTTGAGTAGATAATACATTTATATGGTTCTTAATTCAAAACATATAAAAATATACAGTGGAAAAAAACTCTCTTCTACCACTGTCACCCATTTGCCAAGTTTTTATGACCCAAATAGAAAAACGACTATTATTAGTTTCTTGTGTATCTTCCCTGAGTAATTTTATGCATATACAACCAAATATAAATATATATTGCTTTGCCATATTGTTCTACACAAATATTATACAAGCTGTTTTGCAACTTCTCAACATCAATATATCTTATAAATCTTTATTTTTGAACAACTCCATGGTATTTTATTATATGGCCAAATTATAATTCGTTCAATCAGTACTCTATATTTTAGGTTGATTTTAATCTCTGGTCTGGCACCGTTCCCAACACTTTACTTGTATTAGCCCATTTAAGCTAAACCACAATTCTATAAAGTACAGTCAAGCACTGCATAACAACATTCTGTCAATGGCAGACTGCATATAGGATGGTAGTCCCATATGATTATAATACTGTATTTTTACTGTACCTTTTCTATGTTTAGATACACAAATACTTACCATCGTATTACAATTGCCTACAGTATTCACTACAGTAACATGGTTTACAGGTTTGTAGCCGAGGAGCAATAGGCTCTACCATACAGCCTAAGCGTGTAATAGGCTATACCTATTAGTAGGTACCACTCTGTGATGTTTGCACAACAACTAAGTCACCTAGCAATGCATTTCTCTTCAGAATGTATCCTCATGATTAAACAATGCCTGACTGTATGCATTTTTATTATCATCCTTTGATAGATGAAGAGAAAAAGGCAAGGAAAAGTCAGACAATTGGCCCAAGATCACCCAGCCAGTAAGTGGTGGATCCAGGATAGCAAATGAGAGAAGACAAAGGGAGTTAGCAATACTTGAGGGTTGGTGCCCTGTGATTCTTCAGATGAGGGTGGGGTTCAGGATGGGAAGCCACGGACTGCCTCCCACCACCACACAGGAGAGGACGATCTATCTTCCAAGGATACTGTCCCTCTAGCCTGGGGATTTCCAGATTTCAGGACCCAGTCCATGGGTCTGGATGTAGATGTGTGAGGTTGTGTCAAAGAAGAGAGGAAAATAACCTCTCAGAACGGAACACCCTGAGATTCAAAGTAAAACAAGAAATTAAATGCCTCAGAGTACCTAGGGAATCTGCCCAACCTCACAACTCATCTATTGAGAGAAGTGGATGTGGTGGAAGAAAGCATCCCAGGCTACAAGCAGCCACTCTTTTTAAGGAGACCAGATTTTATCATCTTTATTTTGTACTTCACACCAAGGCCAAAAGATGGCACCTCTTGCCTCAGGTTTCTCTTCTGCCATGTTCCATCATCAGCCTTGTTACTCTGGTATCTCTCTTGCTAACTCTCTCAGACAACTCTTGCCTTCTTGACCCCACTGACCTTCATTATGCCACCTCAGTTGGACTGCTGCTAGCACATATGGTGCGTTTGTGCAAATTAGAGTCACAGCTGGATGTGCCGTAGGTCTGGGATCCAGAAAAATGAAGCTGTTCCTTTCTCTGCTCCTTGGTCTTTCTTTTTATGGGATGAGCATGAAAACAACCTTGCATTTTGGCCAGCTTCTTTATGTGCAGCCTGGCAGCACTTTGCCTCAGGCCTGCCCCTCACACTGGATTGTTTCCTGCCCAAGGCTTTTTTTAATTGGTCTATTATCATAGTAAACTGGATGGGAAACTGCTGAGCACTCATGTATGTATAACTCAAAAATGTAGGTCAGTGTGATGGTTAATTATATGTGTTAACTTGCCCAGGCCATTGTATCCAGATATCTGGTCACACAACGTAAAATTCTGTTTCTGTGAAGATACTGTTTAAGATACGGTTAGCGTTTAAATCTGTAGACTTTGAGTAAAGGAGATTGCCTTCCATAATGAGGGAGGGTATCACCCAATCAGTTGAAGACCTTAATAGAAAAAAACTAACCTCCCCCATAAAAGAGGGAATTCTGCCAGCAGACAAACTTTGGACTCAAACTGAAGCATTAAGTCTTCCCTGGGATTTTGGACTTACCAGCTTCCACAATTGCCTGAGTCAATTCCTTAAAATAAATCTCTCTCTCTCTCTGTCTACCTAGAGAGAGGTGTGTGTGTGAGTGTGTGTGTGTGTGTGTGTGCATGTGGTATGTTCTCTGAAGAACCCTGAATAATCTAGGCAGTTATTGCCCTGTGCAATAACCTTCACTAATGTGAGGTGAGAGTCAGTGAGTAAATTTTCACTCCTTTCTTTCCCTGGATGTACAGTCCTGAGTTGCTTTCAGGCATCAAGCTGTATTCATTTTCTGTTGCTGCTGTAACAAATTGCCACAAACTTAGTGACTTAGAATAATGCAAATTTTTTATCTCCAGTACTTTAGGTCACAAGTCTAAGTTGGCTTGATGGGTTTCTCTGCCCTGGGTTTCAGAAGACTAAAGTCAAGGTATCTGCTGGCTTAGATTCTTTGCTGAATGCTCTGAGGAGAATCCAATTCCAAGCTCATTTGTGTTGCTGGAAGAATCCATGCCATGTCTCCAAGACTGCTCTTGTCTCCAGTTAGGGAAGTTCTCTACCTCTAAGAGCATATGTGATTAGATTGGGCTCATCTATTAATTTCAGATAATCTCCCTATTTTAAGATCAACTTTTTAGTCACCTTAATTACATCTGCAAAGCCCTTTCATAGTAGTGCCTATATTTGAGTTTGGTTAAATAACCAGGTGATGAGTATCTTCGGGGAGATCTTTAGAATTCTAACTATCACATAACCAGTCATCCATGGTGGTAGCCAACTTGACAACCCATCTTTGTATTAGCTTTCTACGCTTTCCTGCTTTGCTTTCACTATCTCTTACCTTTACTTCCTAGATCATAGCTGCCAATAAGGTGTTGGAGTTTGAGCTTTGTCTCAGGCTCTGCATATTGGGGAACGTGTCTATAGTACTTGTAGTGGACCTTTAGAGTAGGCTTCAGGATGGGATTCTGAAACTGGTTTGCTCACAAGTCAGATGGCCATAAGGGACCCATTCCTGAAGTCATGCAGCAGCATGGCATAACCTCTGGCATTTCAATTACCGAAGTTCTCACCTGTGGTTTGATGGAGTGAGATACAGGTGGCAAATAAGATTGTAGGTTACACTCTGCTTATGGCACTTGAATGATACTGGAATAATGATAATCATATAAATTGTGGACAGGGCTCTTCTTTCATCTTAAAAATTGAACATTTTTTTCTTTTGAGATAATTGTAGATCCATAGACAGGCGTAAAGAAATACAGAGAGATACTGCGTACCTTTTATCCCCCAGTGATAATACCTAATAAAACTATAGTACAATATCGCAACCAAAACATTGACATTCATACAGTCAAGTTACGGAAGATTTCCATCATCACAAGGATCCCTCGTGTTGCTTTCTTATATTCACATTAATTTCTCCGGAACTCCCAGATGCTTTATCCCCTGACACCCACTAATCTGTTTTCCATTTCTATAATTTTGTTCTTTTAAGAACACTACATAAATTGAATCACATGGAATGTAAAATTGGAGATTTTTTCTGACTCAGTGTAATTATCTAGAGATTCAGCTGAGATGTTGTGTGTACCAATAATTTGTTTCATTTTACTGCTGAATAGTATTTCATGGTATGAATGTGCTGCAGTTTGCTCAGCCATTTACCCACTGAATGACATTTGAGTTGTTTCCATTTTTTTTTGTTATTGAGTTTTAATTTAGTATCATTTTGGTCAGAAAACATATGCCCTAAGAATTCAATATTTATTTTTAAGTTAGATTAGATTACGATAAATTTCATAATTTCAGTGATCCCATGGGATTAAGCAATCAGTCACACATATGGACAGCCAACTTCATAACACATCATTGTTCTGGCCTTCCCTGCTTCACTACCATTGTTTCTCATGCTTGCTCCATGGATCACACTCTTTAATAAGATGTTGGCACATCAGCTTTTTTCTCAGGCTCTGCTATTTGAGAAACCTAGGTCATGACAGGTGTAATTGCATGTTAGCCTCTTATGGTTGCTAGCCATAATCTCAGAACATGCTTTGCGTACTAGTGCCCCTTGTCAGGAAGGTGAGATAGAAGCTGGGAAGCTGGGGAGGAGGTTCCAACATTAGTTTAATGTGTTCTTGGTGATTCCTCAGGGCCTGAAGCACATAGTGAATTACAAAAGGTAAATCAATAATCGAGGAGAAAAAGTTTATTACTTTGCAGAAGGGGCAAAACAATAGGGAATACATTTTAGAAAATCATTTTGAATATACATCCAAAGGAATTGAAATCAGTATGTGAAAGAGATACCTGCACTTTCATGATCATTGCAACTTTATTCACAATAGCTAAGATATGAAATCAATCTAAGTGTCTATCAATGGTAAACTGATTTTTAAAATGTGGTGTATATACACAATGGAATACTATTCACTATTTCATTAAAAAAGGAAATTCTGTCATTTGTGACAGCATAGATGAACGTAGAGGACATTATGCTAAGTGAAAAAAGTCAGGCGTAGAAAAACAAATACTATACGAACTCATTTATATGTGAAACCTATAGAAGTTGGTCTCATAGAGATAGAGAGTAGAATGATGGTTCCCGGGGGATAAGTGTGGAAGGAGAGTAGATAGGGAAAGGAGAGATGTTAGTCAAAGGATACAAAGTTTTCAGTTAGACAGGATGAATAAATTCCAGTGATCTGTTACACAGTATGGTGAAATATAGTTAATGGTAATATATTGTATATTTCAAAATTGTTAAAATAAAAAAATTGTAAATGTTCTCACCACAAAGAAATAATAAATATGTGAGTTGGTGGATTTGTTAATTAGTCTGATTTAATCACTCCACTAAGTGTATATGTAGCATAACATCAAATTTTACCCAATGTACTATGTTCACTGCTTCAGTGATAGGATAATTTGTACTGCAGAAATCTCAGTGTCACACAATATACTCATATGAAAAACCTGCAATATAACCTCTGAATCTAAAATAAAAGTTGAAATAAAGATATTTACCCAATAAATATAAAAAATTATTTGTCAACTAAAAAGAAATGAAAAGAAAAAAGGGTCAGGTGTGGTAGTTCATGCCTGTAACCCCAACACTTTGTGGGGGCCACAGCAGGAGGTTCGCTTGAGCCCAGGAGTTCAAGACTAGCCTGTGCAACATAGGAAGGCCCCATCTCTACAAAAAATAAAAATAAAATAAAATAAATCAGCCAGGAATGATGGTGTGTGCCTGTAGCCCTAGCTACCTGGGAGGTTGAGGTGGGAGGATTGCTTGTGCCTGGAAGGTCGAAGCTACAGTGAGCCGGGATTTTGCCACTGCACTCCCGCCTGGGCAACATAGTGAGACTCTGGCTCAAAAAAGTAAAAAGATTGGAAAAAAAATCATCCTGAGATAAATTATTTTGGACTCCATATTTAAAAATTATTAATTAAGGCCAGAAAAAGCATGTCTTAGAGCCCTTAGGTATAGTTGATCATCATGGTATGCATGAACTCTGGAAAAATTAGGATTTGTTTTTAATCTATCATGAACTGAACAAAAATTTAACCAGTAAATTGTACTTTTAATTTAGAATATTGAAAACACAAATTTAGATTGTCAGATTAGAATCAGTGGTGTTATATGTGTTTATTGTCAGCCACTCATGAATGCAGATAATAATGAGAAGAAAGATATCATGCCTGGTAGGATTTTTCCAGTCTTAGACAGTGACTCAGGGTATTTCCAAGGTCCTTCAGCAGCACAGCAGCAGAAAGAAATGAAATGTTTGGAAGTACTGATATACTCAGAAGGATGTTGGAGAGTAGAGTATATAGACTACTGAAGAAGGCAGGGTTGGAACTGACCTTGTAAGGGGTGGCACTGCTGCAACTTTGTGACATATGAGGAACACATTGTGTCTTAACTGGGGATGAGCCCACAGCCTGGAAATATTTCTGAGGTTAGAGTGTTGAAGTCCTATGGATCCTTTAAGAGAGAGAGAGGTGGGAGGAAACCTGTGAGCAACCATGCTGAGAACTCGTGTTGGATATTGGATTTTCTCAGCCCTCATAATATTTCACATAAATTTCAACTTGGAAGGCTTGAAGTGGTATCATAACAGGAGTACCCCCAAGTAAAGGAGACCATAGCATCAGTTAGGTTGATTCAGTCTGACAATGAGATCATAAATTAAAATTCTTAGCTGTCAAGAAGGATATGTGGGTGAAATTTTCAGATTTATATGAAATGCAGTACTCTTTTATACTAGGTTTGTGCAAAAGTAATTGCAGTTTTTGCCATTAAAAGTTAATGCCAGTAACTTTGCCGTTAAAAGTTTGCCATTAAAAGTAATGGCAAAAATCGCAATTACTTTTGCACTGACCTAATAGTATAGACAAACATAAAATGCTCACTAGTGTCCTTACCACTGCTAAATTGAGCATAAGTAGGCAGCAGTGGATAGCAGCTCTAGAAACTATCATCTTTGCATTTATGATTGGTCAGGCCTGAGAAACAGAAATGTAAATGTTTCTTTGCATTACCAGTCTCAAGTCTCTTGTCATTTGGGATGAAAAAGACTTACATCCTGAAGGCTGTACTACCTATCAGTAGCCATGAGTTATGTAACCTAAAACTTTCACAGTCATTCCACATGAGACTGGAAGTCTGGCAAAGAGCCCAGTGGAAAGATTCAAGGTGACAGAAAATAGTGGAGGCTTCAAGTAAGGAAAAAATGAGTCTTTTCTAAAGGCCAGAACCTTGCTCCAGAAATGGCAGAAACTAACTAATGAGGGTTTCCAGAAGGTACTGTTATACCTCATAAACGGGTTGTGGAAAGAGCTAATACTTTCTCAGCTACATCACCTCTGGGTACTAAGGATATGTATGATGATTGTACCATTGAACTCTGGCTAAACTAACCAGAAAATGAATGTATTACCATGCTATTATGCAGCTCACAGGTTTGACAGGAAAGTTAAAGACCTTAGCTCAGATAATGGGCAGACTCCAGGGAGTATGGGAAGCAGATAGCATATCCACTGTTGTGCCACAGGAATATCTGTTAGAATCCCACTGCAGTGCCTGGTGCCATATTGACTCCGCCACCATGAACTATCTTTAACTTTGTGTTTTCAGGTTTCTTCTTCCACATTCAAAATCCCAGTTAAGGAGGAGAACATCTGGTGTCCTTTAAATTTTCATAGTGGGATTAAATTTCTGCTTCTCACAAACACTCATGTGCTGTGGTGTTTTGTTTTTATTTATTTATTACTTAAATTTTTAAAATTTTTTAGAGATGAGGGTCTCACTCTGTTGCCTAGGCTGGAGTGCAGTGGTGCAAACACAGCTCCCTGCAGCCTTAAGCTCCAGGGCTCAAGTGATCCCCTCACCTCAGCCTCCTGAGTAGCTGGCACCATAGGTACGTGCCACCATGCCGAGCTAATTATTTTCTATTTTTTGAGTTTCTCTTTGTTGCCCAGGCTGGTCTCAAACTCCAGGCTTAAGCAATCCTTCCACTTCAGCCTTCCAAAGTGCTGGGATTACAGGCATGAGCCACTGTGCCTGGTCTTGTTTGGTTTTAACAATATAAATGGGATCTATTTGCTGGGCAACCAAAGATGACTGTCAAATATCTATCCTGTCCATGCCACTGGCTGCCCAATATCTGACATGCATTCTTCCTCCTGTAATTGCATGTCACTGAAAAAACTCATAAAATATTGAAGCTATTTATTATTTGCTTTTTAAAAACAGAACTTGTTTAGATATCTGTCAGAGTTTGGAGTGGGGAAGGTTTTATATTAGTGATTTAGTTTCTTTAATATTTAGTTTGCATTACAGAAATTGTAAATATTTAACCGTGTAGGTCTGTTTAGATATCTATTTCTCCTGTCCATTTTGTTAAGTCGTATTTAATACAAGTATGGTCATATCTTTTATATGTTCATATGTATTGGCATAAAATTGTTTCTAATATGTTGATATAGTCTTATTTACTGTTATATTGCCTTGAAAATCTGCAGTGATGCCACCTTTTCCAGCTCTGATACTCTTATATTTGTGCCTTCTCCCTTTTATTGATTAGTCTTATTAGATGTTATCAATTTTCAACAAACCACCTTTTTTGTTGATTTTAGTTGTCAGAGACTCATTGTCTACTTCACTAATTTCTGCCCTTATTTTTCTTATTTCCTTTCTTGCGCATTGAGGTTGGTTTTGCAGGTTTTTGTCATAACTTTTTGAGACTTCTGGTTTAGCTATACCAAGTAAAGAGTGTGGAGGTTGTCACTCCCATTCTTAACTCAAGAAAAAAATCGGACACACTGGAAATCATTGACTTTTCCTGGACCCATCTAAAGTGAAGACCATGGGTGGCAAACTCCCACCCCAACATCTGGAGAGACAAGTGTATCTGGGGAGTCACAGCTGAGATCTGCTTAGGTGAAGCAGAGGCCGTTAAAGTCAGGAACACTTAAATGATAATTTTGACTCATTGCTAGAGGCTGGGTGTGGACTAGTGTAATAGTGAAAATCTCTTGGGGGCCAAAGTCTTAGGGGGTGTCCTACACTGTCATTGGTTTTACCTCCAGAACTTCATCAGGTTCTCATAGCAAAGATCCAGGAAAGATTCTCTTCATTGTGAATTATCCTCACATGCTTCTCCATCACAAGATAGACTCTTCAGGGGAGGGAATTTGCCAGAGCCTCATCCCATCTAAGAAAAGGGCATTCTTCCTTCAGCCTTCTTGCCTTACCTAAGGGGGCTGGGCTTCAGGGAAATAAACTGGAACATCATAGCCAGAGAAGGAAGTAAGGAGCAGAGGGAAAAAGAAGGCTTACCACTAGAGAAGTACTTGTGAAAGTCATAGCTTTGAGACATACATCCACTAAAAGACTGAGATTTAATCATAAGATTATAGAAGGCTTCCCCTCCCTACACGTTACCACCCTACCAACAGGGCTGAGGTAGAATAACAGCAGACGGCAATTGTTAGGAGCTACAAGACACAGACTTTCTGAGGAAGAGTACTTTGGGAAGCCCAAAGTGCAGAGGGAATACAAAAACAAGGAAACTAAAGGAACTCAAAGGCTCTGGCACCTATAGTTACAGCAAGCATTAAACATAGCTCAGCTCCTAGCCAGATGAACACAAATCCCAAATCCACACACTGAAGGTCAGTTTACTCCAGATCCTATAACCCAATACAACATGTCTAGCTTTCCAAAGAAAATTATAAGGCATGACAAAAGGCAAGAAAAAATCACAGTGGCAGTGACAAGCATTCATTAGAACCAGACTCAGCTATGACACAGATGTTAGAATTATCAGACTTGGGGTGGGGTGGGAACACGGAATTAGTCAAAGGACACAAAATTTTAGTTAGATAGGAGGAATAAATTCAAGAGCTTTATTGTACAACATAGTGACTATAGTTAATAATATATTGCATTCTTGAAAAATGCTGAGAGTGGATGTAAAGTGTTCTCACCACAAAAATAATAACTATGTAACATAATGCATATATGTTAATTAGCTAGATTTAGTCATTTCACAATGTATATATAATTTAAAACATCATGTTGTATGTGGTAGATACATTCAATTTTGTCTGTCAATTTTAAAGCTTTTTTTAAAAAAGAATTATCAGACAGGGAATTGAAAATTACAATTAATTTATGTTCAAGAACTTAATATATTCAGGACACTAATTTAAAAAAGTAGACAATATGTAAGAGGCTTAGTTATCACCCATTATACTTACTTCATTAAGAAGGTAAAAGTTTACTTACTTTTCTATGTTTAGTAGTAGTTTAGGTGGTATTGGCACTATATAATCTTTAACATTTTGTGAAATTTTCTAGAGGAATCATCTGGGGTGGATGCTTTCTTTGTGAGGGCACTTTGAAAATGTCTCTGTTTCTTCTAAGGCATATGGGCTGTTTATATTTTTATTGCTACAAAGGTCATATAAAAATTATATTTTCCTAAAAAGTTATCCACATATATCTGGAAATATATATAGAAAGAGAGTTTTAATTTTCCTTTTGGCAACTTTAAAAGATATAGAAAAGTACAAAGAATAATATGACAAACACATATGTTCTCACCACCATAATTAGCAACTGCTAACAATTTTATATTTTCATTTTACACTTTAAAAATGTACACAGAGCATTGCACAGACCATAAGGGCAGAACTCAATAAATCATCTCAGCGTAAACACTCTTGTATAACCACCACCCAGATCAATAATTACAACATTATAAGTTTTGGATTCAGTGGATTTGGAAGAGGAGGGAGCAGACAGAGAGCACCAAATGGGAGGGAATCAAATCTGGAAGGTCCCAAGTCTAGTGACATGGTGACATTGAAAAAAATTCTGTAAAGAAAGTTTCCCTCTCCACCACAAAAATGGCACCTCAGCTGTACTGGAGTGGAGAGTGCTAGACTCTGAGGTGAACCCAGCAGCTCTCCTTGCCCCTGCCTAAAGGCTGACCAGACTGCATCAGTGAGGAAGTTACTTGTGATTTCATCTTATATACACAGGAGAGAAAGTGACAGAGGAAAAATTCTGATGGCAGCTCTATGATAGAAGCTATATAAAGGCAAGTGTCTGTATATTCTTTCAACTATATTTGAGCATACCCAGATGGTGGGTTAGACACTTTTAGTGTGCCTCAGACATGTGGAAATAGCAAGATAGTGCATAAAGCTCAACTTTTGAGCTTTTTATTTTGTGGGTACATAGTAGGTGTATATATATTGGGGGTACATGAGATATTTTGATACAGGCATAAAATGCAGAATAATCACATCAGGGTCAATGGGGTATCCATCACCTCAAGCACTTATACTTTTTAGTGCTATAAAGAATCCAGTTATACTCTTTTAGTTATTTTTAAATGTACGATAAATTACTGTTGACTGCAGTCACCCTGTTGTGCTATCAAATACTAGATCTTATTCATTCCAACAATATTCTTTTGCCTATTAACCATCCCGACTTCCCCCAACCCCACCTTTCTCAGCCTCTAGTAACCATCATTCTACTCTCTATCTCCATCAATTCAATTGTTTGAATTTTGAGCTTCCACAAATAAATGAGGGCATGTGAAATTTGCCTTTCTTTGCTTGGCTTATTTAACATAACATAATGTCTTCCATCCATGTTGCAAATAACAAAATCTCATTCCCTTTAATAGCTAAACAGTACTCCATTGTGTATATGTACCACATTTTCTTTTTCCATTAATCTGTTTGGCTTTTTGTTTGTTTTTCAGACAGGATCTCACTCTGTCCCCTAGGCATGTTCATGGCTCACAGGAGCTTCAAACTTCCAGGCTCAAGCAATCCTCCTACATCAGCCTGCTGAGAAGCTAAAACCACAGACTCATGCCACCATGCCTGGCTAATTTTTTTAATTTTTAATTTTATTTTTAGAGATGGGGTCTCACTATGTTGCCCAGGCTAACTCCAAATACCTGGGCTCAAGCAATCTGCTCCCCTTGGCTTCCCAAAGTGCTGGGATTACAGAAGTGAGCCACTGTGCCTGGCCCATTTGTCTGTTGATGGACACTTAGGTTGTCTCCAAATCTTGGCTATTGTGAATAGTGCTGGAATTAACATGGGAGTGCAGATATTTTTTAGATAGACTGATTTCCTTTCTTTTGGGTATATACCTAGGAGTGGGATTGCTGGATTGTATGGCAACTCTGGGTCTCACCCAAAGCCTACTGTCATCACTGCCTGGCTACCACTTATGTTCACTCAAGGCCCAAGGGCTCTGCAGTCATCAGTGGCAAATCCAACCAAGCTTGTGTTCTTCCCCCTTCAGTGCAGTGAGTTGCTCTAGCCCCACTCAGGTTCAGAGATGCTGGTCTGGGAGCCAGGGCCTGGAGGGGGAAACCTTAAGAATCTAACTGGTGCTCTATTCTACTGTGGCTGAGCTAGCACCCAAGCTGCAAGACAAAGTATTTTTCCCTCTTTCCTCCCTTTTCCTCAAGCAGAGGAGTCTCTCCCCATGGCTACCGCCACCCCAGGCTCACAGCAAGTACTGCCTGGCTACTGCTGATGTTCATTCAAGCCCCAAGGGCTCTTCAGTCTGCTTGTGGTGAATGCTGCCAGACCTAGGTCTCTCCCTTCAGGGCAGTGGGCTCTGCTCTGGCCTAGGGCAAGTCCAGAAATGCCATCCAGGAGCCTAGGCCTAGAATTGAGAACCCCAGGAGCCAGAGGATTTGGGGTGCCCTACTCCACTGTGGCTGAATTCGTACCCCAGCTACAAGCAACATCCTCTTTACTTTCTCCTCTCCTCTATTCAAGCAGAGGGAAGGAGTCTCTCCCAGAGTTGTGAGCTAAGCTGCCCAGGGTTGGGAAAGGGGTGACAACAGTACTCCCTTGGCCACTCCAGCTGATACCTCACTAGGTTGTGTGCACCCCAAATCCTCTGGCTTTGAGCCCAGCCCAACACAGCACCAACCAGGACTTAGCCAGGAATTGGAGTCCTCGTTGCCTAGACTGCCTTTGAAGTTTATTTAGGACCTCAGAGCACTTTAGCCCATGGTGGAAGGGCTTGCTGGAACTCGGGTTCTGACCACTAAAACAGGTGACTTGCCTCTGGGGTAAGGCAGATCTGAATGCTCCCTCGTGGGTGCTGGCTGAATTCTGCCCCATGTTGCTTTCCTCCGTGACAGAGGAATTTGAGTTGCAATGCAAAGTCCCACAGTCACTGGGTTCTCCTTCCCCCAAGGGCACAAATTTTCTCTCCATACTATATAGCTGCTACCAGGTGATTAGGGAGGGGTGGATAGGCATTTCAAGAGTGTCTTTCCTACCTTCTCAGTGCATCTTTCCTTAATATGATGTTAAAACCAGGCACTGTGATTGCTCACCTGGTGTTTTGATTCTTATGAAGGTGCTTTTTTGTGTGCATAGCTGTATTCAATTTGGTGTTCTTGTGGGAGGGATGATTGCTGGATGATTTGGTCATCTTGCTCCATCTACTCATTGCAAATCTCTCTGTGAGCTTTAATTCAAGAAGGAATATGGGAATCCACCAGAATCATTAAGGACATCCCAGATCCCAGGGAGGAGTATGTGGACATTTAGCCCTGTGGTGGCATCTAGGTGATAAAAGTGAGTGAAGCCTCAGTATGTGAGAGAGGCAGAGAGCCTCCCTCTGTGACTCACCATTCTACTGGAGATCCAAGCAACCCAGGCCTAGGGATAGCACTTTGTTTCTCCCAAGCCCTTGAGGTAATTTGAGGAGAGTCTTGGAGATGCTGTGAAGGAAAGACACCGAGAAAAGCTGCAGGCATTTTCCCAGAACTGGGACCAAGAACAGGATGCCAGTTTTAATCTGGGTGCATATAAAGTCAGTCATTCTTTGATGACCCAGAAGTGTGGCTCTGCAGGCATTTTATTCTCAAGCCAAAGACTAGAGGGCTTGCTCTTGAGGACAGTAGGGACCTCCAAAGCCATAATTGTGGAAAGCACCTTAGCAGTATGGCTGGAATTGCACACTCTCCCTAATTGCAAGCCTGGGACAGGAGGAGAGCTGCTACAGCTGTGGTTTCTTCTGGCTGAGGAGACTTGCAGCCGGGGCCAGCTTGACAACCTGGCACTGTTCTGCATGTGTCATTGCTGGGTGCCCCAGCCTGCTCCCCTGAGATTGTGGTGCAGGGGGGGCCTCTCTGATCCACTCCTAGGCAGAACTCCAGGAATTTAGAGTACATACTTTCCTGGACCAGCAGCCTCAGTCACCCCACCCTTTCTGTGAAGAGATCGGGGTAAAGCAGGCCCTCTTCACTCTATGCCTAGGCAGAACTCATGACATTCAGAGCACCTGATCACCCAGCACCAGTCACCCCACCCTTCCTGTGCAGACATTGGCATGTAGGGGGCACCTCTCAGCTGCACACCCAGGCAGATCTCCAGGCAGTAGGAGCATCTGCTGTCCTGGTTCAGCAGCCTGAGTCACCCACCCTTCCTGCACAATGAATATGGTGCAGCAGGGCCCTCTCCAGTCCACATGCTGGTAGATATCCAGGCATTTGGAGCACCTGCTTGCCCAGATTGGCATCCTGACTCACTCCAGCCTTCTTGTGCAGTGATCAGCATGCAAGGATCACTTCTCAATTGCACACTCAGGCAGATCTCCGTATAGTAGGAGCACCCACTTGCCTGGTCCAGCAGCCTAAGTCACCCCTACTTCCTGCACAAAGATCATGGTGCAGTAGGTCCCTCTCTGCGCCACATCCAGGCAGATCTCCAGGCAGTCAGAGCACTGAATAACCTTGATTAGCAGCCTGGGCTGCACCACCCTTCCTGTGTAGAGATTATGGTGCAGTGGGTCCCTCGACAATCCATGCCCAGGCTGATCTTTAGGCTTCTGGAGCACCCACTTTCCTAGATTAGGAGTTTAGGTTGCATCTCCTTCCTGTGCAGTGAACTTGGGGCCGAGGAGCTTTCCCAGCTCCATGCCAAGGCACACTTCTGGGTGCTTGGTGGCTATGCAGTGAATTCTCCCTCAGAACTGGTGTTTGTGCCTGCCATCAAGGGACTTGTAGGTGGGCCTGCCCAGTCTGTCCTCAGCTATCTTTCCCCCTACCTTCCTGGGGCTGAGCAGGGAGCTCACACTACTGTGTACTCCACAGTTCAGTCCATTGCCTGAGGCAACAGAGAGCCTCTCCTGGTAAACCAAGATCAAGTATATACCCAGCCACATTGACTGCAGCCAGCTGTTACCTGTAAGAATCATCTATATGCTTGTAGGTCAAACTGCACAGCTCAATATAAAATCTGCTGAAAGAAACACATAGGGCTATAGAAGTGAAGGCAAAAGACCTTGACCAACATTTTCTACACTCATATCCCCCAGGGAGAGGGGAAAAGGGAAAAGGAAAGAAGAAAACCCTCCACAGTAATATAGGAAAGAAAGAAAAAGAAAATATCCTACCCACAAGAAAATAATTACAACAATTAGAAATGCCAGCATCCCAGATGAGAAGAAATCAGCATAAAAATTCTGGCACTATGAAATATATGAATATAGTGACAACACCAAAGGATTACACTAGCTCTCCAGCAATGGTCCCTAACCAAAATAGAAACTTAGAAATGACAAATAAAAAATTCAAAACATGGATTGCAAAGAAACTCAATGAGACCCGAGACCTGATTGAAAATCTACACAAAGAAACTTCTAAATGAATCCAGGAAATTAAGGAAGCAATAAACACCTTAAAAAGAAACCAACCAGAGCTTCTGGAATTGAAAAACTTGCATAAGGAATTTTAAAGCAAAATGAAAAGCTTTATCAATAGACTAGAGCAAGCAGAAGAAAAAATTTCACTCCTTAAAGACTGGTCTTTTGAACTAACCAAGTCAGACAAAAATAAAAAGAAAGAATTAGGAAAAATGAAAAACGTCTTGAGAAATGTGGGATTATGTAAAGCAACAAAACCTACAAATTATTGACATTCCTGAGAGAGAAAGAGAAAAAATAAATAACCTTGAAAACAAATTTAAGGGAATAATTCAAGAAAATTTCTCTGATCTTGCTCAAGAGGTAGACATCCAGATACCAGAAATCCAGGGAACACCTGCAAGATCTATACAAAATGAACATCTCCAAGGCATATAGTCACCAGAATGTCCAATGTCAACACTAAATAAAAAAATCTTAAACGCAGCTGCAGAAAAAGGCCAGATCATGTACAAAGGGAGCTCCATCAAGCTAACAGTGGACTTCTCAGCAGAAACCTTGCAAGCCAGGAGAGACTGGGGGCCCATTTTCAGCACTTTTAAAGAATGGGGATCCCAAGAATTTCATATCCCACTGAAATAAGCTTCATAAGCAAAGGAGAAACAAAATCTTTTGCCAGACAAGCAAGTGCTACGGAAATTTTTTACCAGTAGACTGGCCTTATAAGAGATCCTTAAGGTAGTACTAAATATGGAAACAAAAGAACAATACCTGCTACCACAAAAACACAATTAAGTACACAGCCCACAGACACTTTAAAGCAACCACACAATAGAAATTACAAAACAACCAAGTAATAATTTCATGATAGGATCAAGACCTCACATTTCAATATTAGCCTTAAATATAAGGCAAAAGATTGCACTTAAAGGCAAAGGGTTGCAAGTCAGACAAAAACAAGAGCCATTCATCTGCTGTCTTTGAGAGACCCATCTCTCACACCCAAAAGCTCAAAGTAAAGGGCTGGAGAAAGATGTAGCAAGCAAATGATAAACAAAAAAAATATATAATGGGTCACTATTCTTTTTTTTTAATTTATTTAGTTATTTATTTTTGAGACAGAGTTTCGCTCTTGTTGCCCAGGCTGGAGTGCAATGGCACAATCTCGGCTCACTGCAACCTCCGCTTCCTGAGTTCAAGTGATTCTCCTGCCTCAGCCTCCCAAGAAGCTGGAATTACAGGCATGCACCACCATGCCCAGCTAATTTTTTGTATTTTTAGTAGAGACGGGGTTTCCCCATGTTGGTCAGGCTGATCCCGACCTCAGGTGATCTGCCCGCCTCGGCCTCCCAAAGTGCTGGGATTACAGGCGAGAGCCACTGCGCCTGGCCAATGGGTCACTATTCTTATATCAGATGAAGCAGATTTTAAACCAATAACAGTAAATAGGACAAAGAAGGGCATTACATAATTAGAAAGGGTTCAATTCAACAAGAAGTCTTAACTATTCTAAATATATACATCCAACATTAGAGCATGCAGATTCATAATACAACCACTTCTAGACCTAGGAAAAGAGTTTTAAAAACCGCACAATAATAGCTGGAGATTTCAACACCCCACGAACAGTGTTAGACAGATCATTAAGGCAGAAAACAAATTCTGTACTTGAATTAGACACTTGACCAATCGGATCTAATAGCCATCTATAGAAAACACCATCAACCACAGAAAGTACATTCTTCTTGCCTGCACATAGAACATACTCCAAGATCAATAACATTCTCAGCCACAAAGCAAGTGTCAATAAATTTTTAAAAAATAGAACTCATACCAACCATACTCTCAAACCAGAGTAGAGTAAAAATAAAAATAGAAATCAATACTGAGATGATCTCCCAAAACCATACAATGACATGGAAATTAAACAACTTGCTGCTGAATTACTTTGAGGTAAATAATGAAATTAAAGCAGAAATCAAAAGGTTCTTTGAAATAACTGAAAAGAGGGACACAGTGTACCAAAATCTCTGGGGTGCATCAAAAGAAATGCTAGGAGGAAACTTTATAGCAATAAATACCTAGCTCAAAAAGTTAGGAAGAGCTCAAACAAATAATCTAATGTCGCGTTTAGAAAAATCAGAAAAACAAGAACAAACTAACTTCAAAACTAGCAGAAGAAAATAAATAACTAAAATCAGAGCAGAACTGAATGAAACCAAGACCCCAAAATCCATACAAAGAATCTGTGAAACCAAAAGTTGGTTTTTTGAGAGGGTAAGCAAGATCCATAGACAACTAGCTAGATTAATAAAGAAAAAAGAGAGAAGATCCAAATTATCACAATCTGAAATGACAAAGGTGACATGACAACCAATGCCACAGAAATACAAAAGATTCTCAGAGACTATTTTGAACACCTCTATGTATACAAACTAGAAAATCTAAAGGAAATAGATACATTCCTGGAAACGCAACCTCCCAAGATTGAATCAGGAAGAAATCAAAACCCTAAACAGACCAATGTCGAGTTCTGAAATTAAATCAGTAATAAAAAACTTAAACAAAAAAGCCTTGGACCAGATGG